>NC_045428.1:324833711-325499068 GCF_902635505.1 Sarcophilus harrisii
ATAGGGAATATTGCTTCAAATTACCAATAATAGGAGAAATGTATATCAGAAGAAACTATATGCTTCAACTGAGAACTTAGTAAATTGGCAAATTTAACATATGATTAGAATAGTTCATATTGGAAGATCATATAAAGATAGGAATACTAATTATTATATTCTTGGTACAACTATGAATTCATCTAATCATTGTAGGAAATAATATGGAATTATGTTCAAATAAATTACAAAAATGACCATACTTAGTCCCACTAAAGTATATGATTACATATGATTAAGCAAATTTTATTAAACAAATATGATTAAACACCTAAATGTCAATGATAAAAAGGAAGATCTCATATATACAAAATGTATTTATTACAATATTTTTCATCATAGCATAAAACTAGAAAAAATTACAGTTAGTCACTGATTGGTGAATGTCTTATTTGTACTAGATAAATATAATATAAATTTTCAAAACTGAATAAAATTATAATATAAAAATTATGAAATCAAAGTATAAAAGTTATAAAAACAAATAATACAAATTTCATAATTATGATTTCCAAACTTTATGATCAAGAAGAAATATGAGAATTTACTTCCTCTTCCTTGGAAAAATGCTAAAGTATGGAGTTAGAATAATAATACATAATCAAATTTGATTATGTGTATATCAGTTTTGCTGGAAATCTCTAGGATTATGAAGACAAAAAAACAAAAGTTTTTTTCTAAACACCATAGTCTTGTGACTCAAAGTTTCAGTTTTAAGATAGTGAGCTATTTGGTTCACCACATATACATATAATATGTTCCAAATGGTAGAAAATACACCTTAGTGAGATCATTTAGTAATCATCTTCAAAATTCTCTGCAATTATAGGGTGAAGGGCTCAACCTAATAATATGCTGAACAAGTAGCTTTTTCTGTGATCTGAGGTAAATTGAAAGATTGCATTTATTAAAATCAAGGTCTGGTCCTCTTCCACCCTAACCTCAGCATGATGCTAAAAACATAAGTTTCTATATGTATTGGGGCCTAGGCCAATAAGCTTATCCCTTTTAAGCACACGCAGAATGTTTGGATGATGCAATATACGTGTAGATTTTGGAGAATGTTTATATATTTTATAACTGATTCTGGTCACAATAATGCATTGCAATTTGCTTTCTTCTGCATCTGTAAAGTGAAAAGAATATTGTGAATGTTTTGTTTATACATATGTTTTGAATAAGCTAAGGAAACAAGCTGTGTTCTGAAAAGTATTAATTCTTTAGTATTTGTTCTTCTCTAGTTTCTCTAATATCTGATATTTTAATCACATAACTAAGAGAGAAGATTTTGTTTGACTCTAATGTAGCTATGCAATTGGAACTGGGTAGGTTTGGGGAAATTCCAAAGGGACTAATTGACCTTATCCTTCACTTCAATTTGAATTCTTCATATGTGACAGTTCTCTGGTGAGAAGATATAGAAAATGACACTATAAGGGAAGAAATCTCAAATTCTCTCTAAGGTCAATATATGGTTCATGAATACTCAGCTCTTTGATTCAGAATTTGTTATTTCATTTTAAGTAATGGAAATTAGAGGTTATAACTTTGGGAGTTTCAAAAGATCAGGAGAGCTCAAAGAGTGAAGTCCATGCTGGAATTTACAGCCAGGTAATCAAATTTTGAGGTCCCAAAGAGAAAAGAATAATGTTTGAAATCCTTCAGAGTAGTAGTGAGAAAAAGGTTTAGGCAATCTGGTAGGATTAATAATATATAGAAACTGAATTAAGTCTGGTCCTACTCTCCCTAAAGACTATGGGGATAGTAGAAAGGGAGGAAATGTTTGTACTTCTTTTAATGGTTAATTTTGAAGCAAATATTCCTGTGTAAAAATTAATTGATGTTATTTACTAAAATGGAGTTGAGGTGTTAATCATTGATATATAATTGTAAAACAAAAACAACTAGAATGAGAGTTCAAACTAATCTCATTAGATAAAATACCCCACAACTCTTCAAAGTTACCCTTGAAGATTCAAGTAATGTTAATAACTAAGCTTTGGGACAATAAGAACAGAATATTCTTACACTATCACTCTACCTAATTCCAAATTTCATCTGGCTAATTTTCCATATTAAACAAAGACAAATAAAATGCATCCAGAAAATCCTCAAATTTCAAAGCATGTCACAGAAAAAATGGGGGGAAATAGAAAAGTTAAGAAAACAATGAGAAAAATGTGATAGAAGGGGAAAATAGAGGATAAAAGAAAAAAGGAGAAAGCAGAGAAAGGATAGATAATATAAAAAGAAAAACATTAAGTATTATTTTTTTAATTCTTTAGTATTTTTATATCCATTCATTCATTTAATCATAGCAATTTTTGCATTCAAATAGTGTTTTTTTGCCAGTTATCTTTTTCATGGATCTTAAAATGTTCCTTTCCTTTTTATGCTATTTTTTTCTGTATGATTTCTTTAACTCTTTATTTTTCACAAGATTCTATTCAAAATATTTCTCCTACCTACTTTATAAAGGGATTTATGTATAATAATCAACTGAAGCTTGCTTCTTTCAGGGTCTATAATATAAATATGTTCTGAGAGTCTTGTAAATAAACTAATCAAAGCAGCTTTGTTCAGAAAAGTTGGTTCCTTAAAGATGATGAAGTTGAGGCAGCAACTCACCCAATATTCCTTTCCAAAAATTTTTAAAATGATGCATCAAATTGAATTCTAGAGTGGCATAGAAAATGAAGGGTTAAGTGAGATATTTATTTTTTTCAAGCTCAAGAGAATATAGGAAGTTTGAAAGGAAGACTAATGACACTAGAGAAAGGACCAAATTGCACCATTCCCAGAGACAACACCCAACAAAAAGAGCAGGAGATTTGGTAGCTCCCAATCCAGAGACAGAATATAGGATAACTAATGAGAAAAAAAAAAAAGGATTACAAAACATCTATGCAGGTACTTGGCACAGGATCGGCTGCAATTTGATAACTCTGTTGCCAATATGCAGTTGGCAAATCCAGATTTCAGTTCTAGGGCTGAAAAGAGCACAAGGACTTGCAGCTTCAAGGTAGGAAAAGCCTTTTCTGAGTAAAAAATTAGAGCACAAATCCGTAGGGCAGTAACCAAACCAAATTACTCTGGAAGCTCTTAACCAAACAAAAAAAGAAATCAATTAATAAAGGCAAATGGATACTTTAAATTATATTGAAGAAAAAAATCAATGCATTAATTGCATCTGGCATAAGAAAGTTTGGGGGAGAAGATAAGGTTTGGATGAAATATCTGTAATATGACTGAATAGAGGAACACTTAAGAAATATAAAAAATCAAAAACCATTCCCTAACACAATATTCAAAAAATGTGAACAAAATTATTGTTGAAATGATAATTATATATTAGCTTGGAATTTTCTGATCCATTCCCAGAATCTTCTCTCCAATTATTTCTTAAATAAATGAATGATTCCTCTAATTGTTTTAAACTTTGAGGAGACTAATGTTCTGTGTGAACAGACAACAATGTTACATGGGTAACAGAAGACTGAGCTTTCACAAAAAGGATTTATGGTATGTGTAATCAAAGAAAGCTTAAGACAAGCTTAATGTGGCACATATTAATGATAGGCATTCTGCTGATTGTGCAGTTTAGTGCTGGACTCAATGAAGAATTCAGATAAATAATATATACAGAACAGAATTCTGCTCCAATATTACAGTTAGCTGGCATAAACATAGCTATAGTCAAGGCACATTATGAAGGAAAAGTCAAGAAAGTGCTAGAATGAATAGAAAACTACTTCTTCCTATTTAAATGTACTGAGATGTACTCTTTTATATCCATCTCTCATTGTTCTCCAAAGCCCTGCTTAAGATAGACTGACTACAGAGGCCTTCAACTTCCTTAGACTTTCTCCTTATTCTTCTTAAAATAAATTCAAGTGGAGTGATCCACTTCATATGAAACTAGGAAAATGATGATATCCTACAAAGCCTATACAAATTCTAACAGTTCCTTTAGAATGATTTTTTTTACTTTTTCTTTTTTACTCTTCTCTCTCTCTCTCTCTCTCTTCTTCTTCTTCTTTTCTTTCTTTCTCTCTCTCTCTCTCTCTCTCTCTCTCTCTCTCTCTCTCTCTCTCTCTCTCCTCTCTTTTTGTTGAGGCAATTGGAGTTAAGTGACTTGCTCAGGGTTACACAGCCAGGAAGGGTTAAGTGTTTGAGGCCAAATTTGAACTCAGGGTTGGTGCTCTATCCACTGCATTACTCTTCTCTTTTTGCAGTTATGTTTACGTGTGCACACCCATCTAGACAGTTTCAATAGCTGCTTTTGCTCTGAGCTTCACTTTTTTCAGCATCACCATTTTTTTCTGGAATTGCTTTTTTTTGTTTTATGTGGGTGTTTTTCATTCCATTACCTTTCTCACCTTTTCCCCTCAGTCTCACCCTCACACACACACACAATAAGTCATAGTAGACACAAGCACTGATTTGTCAAGTATGTGAGATCCAATGTTTTGCTAGTTTCTCACTTTTATGATTTATTGATACCTACGAGCTTACATTTATTTATATCTCTGATAAAGGGACTACCTGAAATGGAAAAAGTAACAGATAGAAGTATCTAAGGACCCAAAACCAAATTTCTTTGGTTTGAAAATGTTGGTTATTTGCCTTTGGTTTTGTCCAGGCAAATATTATCTGTGTAGAGATGTGCTTTTTGTGCACAGCTGTGTATATTTAGTACTAGGTAAGAATATTGGTCATTATCCTTAAAGAGAATTTAAACAGTCAAATGAAATGATTGTAGAATTATATGACATCCTATGAATAGACACTAACGCATGAAGTATCAGAACTAATGTAGTTTGTGAGATTTTTTGAGATGAAGGGAAGGCAAAATATGATGATCATGCCAGCTCCAGTTTATAGCAATTCTTCATGGTCTAATGATTAAGATATTAACTTCCTAATATGGAATTAAGGATGCTTTTCAGTCTGAAACTAACATGCTTTTCCAGTCTTATCCTCTATTCCCTCTCTTATACCGCAATTACAATTCTACATCCAAACAGTTGAGCCAAATGGATAAATAGTTAGCTGATAAAAGAACTTTTTTTCAGGTTGATAACTTTAAACAGGTTATTATAAGTTTCCCATAATTCAAGTTCTTCCTCCATTATTTTTTAACCTTGTTCTGAGGTTTAAAAAAATATATGTTTTTATTCAAACTTAGTTTCTGACTTTCTGCTTGAACTAAAACATTGCTTATCTTGTGTCAACTCCAAGCCAGGACTTGGCTCAAATTTGTGTCCATTCTTGCCTTTCAACTTAAAACATATAACCTCTACTTCTCAATAGGCATAGATTTTCCCCTCAGAACTATTAACTCTTCATAATATCTGACACACTAGCCTTCTGATCCTCCACTACTATTCCACTACACTATCCTCAACTATACTTATCTTCCTTCTCCTCCTTTGTTGTCACCAAAAAAAAAGAAAAAAAAAGAAAAAAAAATTCCCCATCAGCTTTATAGGTAGGCAAGACTCCACATTTAGCCTTTCCTCTGCTTAACCTTTCTTTTCCAGTACTCCTTTTCTATCTATATCATATGTTAAAACTCAACTTGGGGCAGCAGAGCCAAGATGGTGATGAGCAGACATAACTTTTTGTAATCAAGCAGATATGCTACAAAAGGCAAATTGTAAACTACTGAGACCCCAAAGAATGCAGGACCTGGCTGTGATTATCCAGGACCAGAAGTCAATCAGCAGAACTGTCTCAGGGCTAACTAAAGCAGCTGTCACTCCTTTTCATTAAACACAGACCTCAAGTCTTAAAAAAAAGAACAAAAAAACAAAAATAACTCTCACTATAAACAGCTTTTATAAATAGAGAGAAAAGACCTCAAATTCTGAGGTTCCTAAAGGAAGATCAACTTCCAATGAAACCCCAAAATAAGATATGAGTTGGTCCCCATTTCACAAGACTTTCTTGGAAGATTTCATAAAGGATCTTAAAAGAGAGAAGAAAAAGCATATAAGAACATATAATTCCCTACAAAATAAATTTGATGAAATGGAAAAAGCATGTAAATCCTTACAAAATAGAGATGAAAAAGATACCAATTAACTAAAAAAAAACAGAATTTGTGAAATGGACAAAAACAATTTAATTGTTCAAATACAGAAGGTGCAGATTCAACTTAAATCTCACTTCTGTAAAGATTATCATCTTCTGTGAACTTTAGGATTGATCTATGTATCAGGTTGACTTTTTTTTTTAATTTTGCAGGTGACTTTGTTCTCTTTCATCCATTTGAGTAGAAGAAAGAAGACATAATTAAGCAATAAAGTAATAATATGAATGGATCAAAACAAACTTGCTGTTTAATCAAGACATTTTTAGTTGCCTGAGATTATATAATTTTATATGGTGTTTTAAGGTTTGCAAAGGACTTCACAAACAATCCCAGTACATAAATGCTATCATTAGTCTCATTTTCAGATGACAAAATAAGTAAACAGAAGCTACATGATTCACCCAGAGTCCAAAAGCTAATAAATATCTGAGACAGGGATTGAATCAAGAGGGGCAAAGAAATTGTGCATCTCAAATTGAGATTTCAGTGATTAGGAAAATTTAGAAAGTAGAAAAAAAGCTGAAAACCCTCAAACTAACAGTGAAGTCACACACACACACATATATATATATATATATATATATTTAACCAATCAACTTCTTCCTTAGCTGCTTTATTATATATAACAGAGACAATAATTTGAAGCACTGGAAACTTTTCCCCCCTATGTTTCTAATGACTTATTGACAAGTAACTTTCATAAAACACTGTATCTAGGTCAGCACATAATATACTCCTCTTCCCTGACTACCTTCTGGATAGTCATTTTGCTGTCATTTGTACAAGTGTCAGAGGTATCATTTGAAATTCCGACTCCATGGCCAATATTCCCTCTATTGGTCAATAAATGTTTCTTAAATGCCTACTATGTGCTAGAAATTGTGCTAAGCTCTGGAATATGTACAGTAAGAGGCAAAAGATAATCTCTGCTCTAAAAGTGCTTAGAATTCAATGGGGGACACAGGAAAAAGATATATACAAACAAGTTATGTAACAACAAATAGCATATAGAATATCTAGGATAAATAGAATACAATTAAAAGAGGGAAAGCACTAGAATTAAGAGTTAGGAAAGGCTTTTTTAGTTGAAATTTAAAGAAAGCTAGCAAAGCCAGTAAGTAGACATGAGTAGAGAGAGGATTCTAGACATGGGAGACAGGTACAGAAAAAGCCCATAACCTAGATACGAAGTGTCCTATTAATAGAATAATAAAGAGGCTAGTGTAGACCAGTAGAAATGGTCTGAGCGTTAAAGTCCTTTGAATACAAAAAAGAAAATTTTGTATTTGATTCTAGAAGCAATGGAAACTCACAAAAATTATTGAGAAAGGAGGTGACATATTCAAATCTGCATTTTAGGAAGATCACTTTGGTGACACCCAAGAATAGAGTGGGAAGAGACTTGACACTTACTAAAAGGCTATTGCAATAATCAAAACATGAACTGATGAAGGCAGCAGTGTTAGAGGAAAGAAGAGTATTTGAGTGCTAGTGAATTTGAGAGATGTTGCAAAGGTGAAGCTGACAGATTTTGGCAACAGATTTGGGTATTGTGGCAGGATATTAAGGAAGAGAGTGAGAGATAATGAAGAAGACATAGGATGAGTCCCAAGCTGCAAATCTGAGGGATTGGGAGAATGGTGTCCTCTATAGTAAGAGAGAGATTAAGAGTAAGGGAAGATTATAGAGAAAGATAAAGCATTCAGTTTCAGACATGTTGGGTTTAAGATGTCCACTGAACATCCATTTAGATATGTCTGAAAAGCATTAAGAGATGTGCAGTTGAAGGATAACAGATTTTAGAACAAGAAAGGTTGATTTGGGAATCATCAGCTTATAAATAGTGTTTCAATATTCTTTCAAATATACCATGAAGCTGCATTTAAACTCAAAGTCTTTTCCTTTGTACACAGCCTTGTTCAAGGATATTGAAATATCACTTTTTTATTTCTTTATCCTAATATTACACCATTTCAGGTCACTTATACAGTCTTATTCTTGAATTACTTGTAGTATGCACAGTTTAGCATGGTAGCGTAATACCTTACAGAAAGGAAGATAGACCAATAAATATTTGCCACTTAGATCCTCTTGGTGAACAAGCATATCAAGGCATGTTTGTTCAACACCCATCTGAGCAACTGCTAATTTTACTTTACCCTTTTGAAAAATCCTTGTCTAATTTTATAATTTTGTCTCCCTTGCTTTGCTGTGTTTCATCTGGCCGATTCCTTGATATTAAATGTCATCTTTAACCAGAAAATAATAGATTGGATATTTCCAAAGAAATTAGTTTGAGCTAGACTGAATTAGGAGCAGTGAAGTTTCCTTCTTGCTATCACATCCCTACTTTAGGAACCATGACAATGCTACCAGATCACATTTTTGACAAGTATCTCATCATATAACTATCATATTCTTAGGTATTTAAAATGTGTTAATTGTTCCATGGATGTTTAAATTGCTTCTCTAACTAGATTATAAATTTCATGTAGGTAGGGAACATTGACATAGCTAGTAAATATTGGCCCCTGAGCTAAAATTTACAAAATGTGTCTATAACAATCAAACAAACAATAAGTATTTAATATGCATTTACTTTTATTCAGTTACTAGTTTAAGCACTGAGACACTTTTTTTGACAAGCAATACAAAAATAGCCTTCTTTAAAGCCAGGTTCAGTTGAAGTGGTTGGGAGAGACTAGAGGATAACACTGTATAGTAAGGAGTCAATACCTTAGGGACATCATGAATTTGTTGGTTGGAAGATTTCCTCTGGGAAGTATGTGAATGTTGGGAGAGAGGGGGTCAGTGGAATTGGAAGTTTTCCAGCTGGTGGCTTTTTATTTTAATAATTCTTGCTAACTAAGTGCTAAAGGAATATATGTTCTAATGCCCTGGAGCAAGTTCAGGTCCAGTTATAATTATGACAGGGAATGTATCTTATTCTTTTTTTATATATCATAGAATTTTGTGCAGAGCTGTACACATAATTAAATTCAATAAATATCCACTAAATGACTAAGGAAGGATTTCCCTCATTTAAATAAACTAGCAGTTAGCAAAATTGGAAATCTATGTTGAGTAGAAATAAAATGAGAAAACCCATTATTTGATTGATGTTCAGGAATTTATAAGAAATTTGATATATTTTTTCTAAAGATTTCAGGATTCAAGTTTGTGAAGAGACATTTTAATCTCTGTCTCATTCATGTGAGATAAGTGATTATTGTTATCAGGAGAAAAGCAAAACAAAGCCAGAATACTGCTAAATTAATCTACCTTGTTAGGCCAGATGGATTAGAAGCACAGTTATATAGAATGATAGCATCTTCAGGGAAGGGGCTATTTTTAACTTTTTCTTTGTAACCTCTGTACTTCCCATATCGCTTCTTATGTAATTACTTTGTACTCAAGTGGATTTATATATTGCCTGATATACTGAGACATTATGGAGACTTTATCACAAATATTTTTGAAGATGAGTGCTATACAATAACAAGACTACTAAACTTGAGGGAAAAGTCAATGTATTTTTCTTTTCTATCAACTCCTCACAGTATCGTTAAGCCAAAACCTAATGTAAATTACCTTTGTAAATAGAAAAAAAAAATAGGTAAAGGAGCTTTATCTGGGCTGTTTTAATCTTAGTCTAAGTGGCTCTAAAAGATAGCTGATGTCATAGACAGTTAACTTTCATAATGAGAAAATATTTCCTGGGGAATCAATCCTATGTCTAAACCAGGGTGTTTGCCTTATTGTGTATCACATGGTAATTAGTATGAAAATCAGAGCTTCTTTTCTGAAGAGTTCATTTTCTCCTGCTGCTTCATTCAGACCTGAAGTTGTAATCTTCTATTTGTGACAGCATTGTTGATTGCTGAGGGAAAAAAGTTTTGCTGTTATGAATGGAAGATTATGACTTCAGGTAGAGGAAACACAGCAGGACCACAGGATGAATTCTACAAGCAAAAATTCTGTTGTCATGCAAATTGTTCTAACCAGAAAAGAAACACATTTAGAATACTGAGATGCTTATTCAAAAAGCTCCAATGTTAAGCCATTTGCAAATCCTCATTTAAAGTAATGGCAGTGCCTGCTTTATAGAGGATAGGGTTAATTTCCACCATGGATGAGCTATTCACCTTCTTTTGTATAATTAACACCTTTGGCAACCTGGTCAATTCAATGGATTCTTTCTCAGAATAATATTTGTAAAAACATAAAATAAAATATTCAAAAATACAAAGGAAATATATTGAAATATAGTTACCTAACATGTGTGTATATATTTATGTTTGTATGTGTTTGTGTTATGAATATATAAACATGCATGTGTACATAAACATTTAAGTATGTATGTGTACATATATACACATTCACAAACATATTGTATGTTTATGTGTGTATACACATATAAACAGAGAAGGAAAAGGAGTCCAGAAAAAGAAGGTATTTAGTATCTGATTGCAAAAATCACTTTTTTTTTTTCCTGAGAGGAGACCCCAGTTCTATTTTTAGTATCATCACAAGTAACTAATGCAGGGGAACAAAGGAGGAAGCCATGGGAAGGAAAAACATTCTGATGATCTCTCCAAGCTGCCATCTTCCTAATATTCTAATAAAATTCAGTCAATACACAGTTAAGTGCTTACTATGTGACAAACCCTGTATTTAATAGTGAAGATCTTTAGCTCTCTTCTTCCTCATGGCTAAAAGCATTATTCCACCAAATAAATTTTTTCAGTATTTAGTTATGATAATCCATACTCATTTCACTTCTAAGATTAAAAATCAATATAAATCCAGATTTCATGGAATCACAGGTTTTAATTGAAAGGGATTTCAGTGATCATCTAATCCAATTCCCTCAATGTTCAGATGAGGATCAGGAGAATCAGAAAAGCTAAGTGGCTTGTTTCAGGTCACACATATTGAGAATAAGTGGTAGAACTCTTATCTGGACCTTTGTCCTCTGATGCACAGGAGAGAGAGTGCTAGACCCGAGTCAGAAAAACCTGAGTTTAAATCCAGTTTCAGACATTTATTAGCATATAACTTGGAATCTTGTTTGCCTCAGTTTCTTCAATGTAAAAGTAGGCTAGAGAAAGGAATCGAAAATTATTTCAGTATTTTTGTCAAGAAAACCTCAAATGGGGTCACAATGAGTCATATACTACTGAAAAATTGAATAACAACAGGCAAAAAAGATTCTACTGCTAACTGAAACAATTTCAATAGTGGTTCAACGAAATGTGAACCAAAGTTAAGATGAACTGATTCCTTAGTAAAATATTAATTAACCACAGTGAACACAGATATTTGTCTTGTAAAAAATAAAAAGAAATATAAAGAATAATTGATTCTCTCTACTTTAATTGGAAAGATAAAGCACCATCTAACTGCAAGATCATAAGATTTGTCAGGATATCATTTGCCAAATGAGTGATGAAAGATAAAGTTCTATATGAATTCCAAGGAGAGAGTTGGCTTGTTATGGGAAGGCTTCATTTAAAAGAAGGAATGTGAAGCGTTCTTTCAAGCATTTTTTAGAACCAAAGTAAAATCCAATCTTTAAGGGCCAATACTCACGCAAGGTTCTCAATTGACATTGATAAATAAGTGAAAAAGAGTTAGAACATAGAAAATAATCTATTTGACAAGACTGGGCAAACACCAAGAAAGAATGCATTTGCCCTGAATCTCTGGGGAGAGAGCTTTTATTATACAGTGTTCAGGATATACCCTGTGCCAACCAATAGTTAGTTATAGTAGGTCTTATACCTAGTATAAGCACTGTTGTTTCTGGAGAAGGGAAAGAAACAAAAATTTTGGGGAAAAAATTGCTATCAATCATAAAATGTTTATGTAAAATAAATGTGGCTCAGGGGTTTGAGCAAGTAAAAAGGCCAGGGGAAGTCCTTGACCCAGTTATTAAAGGTAAAACAACTTTGAGTTAAAGTCGTTGTTGTTGTTTGCCCTTTGTTCTCAAAAAGTATCATATCAGAGAAGTGATGCTATGACATGCAAGTGAATTGGATTTAAGTGAGATAGGACTGTACAAGGTCACCTGGCTCACTTTTCCCTCCAGAGCCATCTGAGTCTACTAGCCAGATACAAATCAGAAGCACTGACCCTGAAGTAAGCATAATCTAAGTTCAAATTTGGCCCCAGGTCACTAGTTGTTTAACTCTGGCCAAGTCACTTAAAAATAATTGCCTCTCAAAAAATAAAAATAAAAAAGGAAAATCACCCAGTAAGGATGCTTAATGGGTCTCAGTCTTCAAATTTAAAGTAGTTTTCCTGATTTTCTTCCACAATATTTACTTGGTTTTGGTCAGTCCTCCTCAGAAAATCACAATTAGCTCCTAATACCAAAGGATAAGAATCAACCTTGAAGGACTGGTAAAATTTGAATAAGCAGAAGTGAAAAGGATATTCCTTATAGAAAGAGAAAGTAATGCTCAAACAGGGATCAAGAGAAGAGAACAGATGTTCCAGAGAAGAGATTGAGCAAAATGGGAAAAACTGTGTGTAAGCCCAGTGCTGTTTAGAAGAAAGAAACTGACTTCAGAGGCCTAACTAATTTTCAGAAACATAAAAGGATACCCTAGTGCTATCTAATTACTAGCGATTATTCAAGTATTTAGTAATAGGGCTTTATTGTAATCCTTTGTACAAATCAAGGTAGATGTTACTTTTTACTTTCTGATAAAGAAATTTATAATTATCACAATTTCTGCAAAAAAGTTTTAGAAGCTCATTAAATTGAAATCCTGATAATGGTCATGGTTTCATCTCATTAAAGATATAATTCTAATGTCTGTAGAATGATAGGATTTTCCTAATAATTTTTCACATCTGTTTTCTAATTTGAAAGAGAATACTGAAATCCCATAGGATGAGTGGAAAATTACTATTTTAGCAAGAATTTCAAAAATATGGAAATTGAAAAAATTTTAAAATATTTTTGATTTACATCTATATCTCTATGATTTTGAAAAAAAATATATTTTACTTCTCTAGTCCTTTGTTTTCTCCTGTATCATTTCCTAGAGAAAGCTATGTTTTTTTTTTCCTAGTTAGCAATGTATGGCTATAAGAGTTGGTAGATAAAGAAAGCTGAGTGCTGCAGAATCAATGCTTTTGAATTGTAGTTCTGATGAAGACTTTTGAGTCTCTTAGAGAGCAAGGAGGTCAAATCAGTCAATACTTAAAGAAATTAATTCAGACTATTCACTAGAAAATCAAATATTGAAGCTGAAGCCTTAATACTTTGGCCACATAATAAGAAGATAGGACTCAGAGGAAAAAACTCTGATATTGAGAAAGATTAAAGGCAAAAATAAAAGGAAGTGGCAGAGGCTGAGATGAATATAGTGTCATGGAAGCAATGAACATGAGTGTGAACAGATGTCCATAGATTAGTGGAAGATAGAAAATGATATGGTCCATTGGGTCACAAAGAGTCAGACACAGCTCAGAGACTGAACAATAACAGTCCTGTATGTCTTTATCTGTGAAATACAAGTATTGGACTATAAAATGTCTAAGTTCTTATTCACTTCTAACATTCTGTAATTCTGATCTCATTTGTAGAAATTGCCAGATATTACATTGAAAGTTGAGATATCATCTTGTAAGGTTTAGAAGAATATATCTAAAGACATTTAAAGTAAATTGCCTTCATCTGATTTTTGTACCATTCTGAGGTGATAGATAGGCCCTATAGATAGGCATAGGAGATTACTACTTTTTTATACTGCACAACTGTTTTCAGAATGCAAAGGGTCAGTCTGAGGTTCAGCATGGGTTAACATTTTATGTGGCTACTGGAAAGCAGCTAAAAGTTAGAGAACAGTAATGTGCCTCTGATTTCAGAGAATCAGCTTTCAGGAAATGATCCTTTGTTATAATCTGTATGACTGAAGAAAAGTATTTATTTTAGACTTTGGTTCTCGGGAGACAAAGGATGGAAAGTGTATAATGCAAAAGCAGGAGGCAAAGCCAACACAGATGGAAGAAATTAGGGGGAAAACTCAGGGTCCCTATAGAATCATGACTCAGATTCAGAAATGATGAGACCAAAGCTAGGACAAATCTCAGAGAAATTGTGAGTCAGACAGGTGTGCTCAAAATTGGGATCAGTCAGAGTCCAAAGCCAAAGTCAGGATCACTAGAATGCCAGTCAGATCACCAAAAATAAAGTAAAACAAGCAGTCATGAAAAATTGTTATTGACAAGGGCTGAGCTGAATCTGTGGCCTTTTGATGTGGTATTAGGAAGTACATGGAACATAGCACAATCTAAACAATCTGATTGAAAGGGTCTTATAAGACCATAAACCCTTACATGACTTTACCTAGATATCTAGATAAACTGCCCATTATTAGACTCTCCTTTATTTTTCTATATACACATAAATCACTTATATATAATGCATCTCTGTATATGTGTAAATATGTGTAAATGTATATAATATATATTTTATATATGTTTATACATATGTATATATAATTATATCTACAGAAGGATTATTATACTTGCAGATAAATATTTAGATAGATAGATGATAAATATCTTACATAGGCATATTTGTAGTCTACTACATAGTGGTATAGTGGGCAGGGTGTCAGAGTTTCTGGGTTTGAATCCTGGCTTTCCAATTGACTAAATTCTCTTCATCTTTCCCAGCCCAAGACCCAGTTTCTCTATTAGAATTTTTCTGATAAGAAGCCACTGTTGCTTATACATTCCATTTCATCTCTTGTCTTCATGCCTTTGTATAATATGCCTCATGCCTACAATGCACTTCATTTTTATATCCATCTTTGAGGATTCATCCATAATTTTCTTCATACTTCAGATAAAATGGAGAGGAAAGGTAAAACATTCCAGGTTTTTTGAGTGAGTGAAGGGTTAGAGATGGAATTCATAAGATATTATCAGAGGGAGTGACTAGGCCAAGGTGACTAGAGCAGAAAGGTTTTATGCAGGATATAGATGAATAACTTTTGATTCCTTAAAAGGGATTTGCTGCATAATTTTTTATCCTTTTTGTTATCTGATGATATAAGAATGTTAAGGATTGTTGCTAATGGTTAATGATTCAGGAGGTAGGATTAACATTTTGCTCTCTGATCAGATATAATCTTTTGTACTTTCTTTCATGTAGTGGTCCCATGGTGTCTAATATTATTTGCTACTTTCTCAATTTAAAACAAAAGCACGAGAACAAATCTGAAGTCTATAAGCTCTAGGGAGAACAGAAATTGTGTTGTCAATGTTCATACCAAACTAAGGTCCCCTTAAGTTGAACTTTGGGTCTTATTTATTCTTAGCAAAGTGTGCCTCACTTTGCTGAAGGGAATAAATTAAAACCTTATTAGGAAGACTTAAAAACATCCAGCTGCCCTTAGTAGTTATGGACTGAGTAAATCAATTCAATTTTATGGAATAAATGAGAAGACACAATCTTAAAAATCCATTGCTAGGTAAGTAGTTGTCTGAGTAATGATTCTGAGGTTTGGTAGAGGCCAAATTATAGATATTTACTGGTACCAAAAGCACATTGGATCAGGAATTAAATGACCTAGATTCTAGCATTAATTATACCACTGTCCAGTTACATGACCTGATGATACATTCTCACTGCCTTTCTCTAAGCCACAGATTTCTTAAATGTAAAATGAAGAGATTGGACTAAATTATCTCCAAATATTGTTTTTCCAACATTGTTTTATTTTCTGGCAATGGTTTAGAAATGACCTTTTAATGATGGTACACAAAACCTGAGAATACAGACACTTTTTGCTGAGATAACCATTCTCAAAGATTGATAATAAATCAAAAAACATTATTAATCACATAACTTTCTGCCAGGAAAGAATTGAAAAGAAAGACAAAAATAATTCTGTCCCCAAGAAGCTTACATTCTGATGATGGAGATAATGTGCAAATAACTATGTGCATACATGATATATACAGAGAAGTTAAAAAATAATCTCACAGAGGAGGCACTGTAATGCTGGAGAAACTGAGCAAGACAGAGATTAGAGACCAGTTCAATAGTTTATTAAATGGAGAGATATAATGGGACCAATAGATCCATGTTTGGTCCCAGGGCTGGATGAGACTATCATCTCAAAGAGTCCAGCACTAAGTATCAGAGGGCAAGCTTTTTTATAGGGTAACCAGAACAGTGACATAATGGGGGCAGTACCTGGATGGGGATAACCTAATGGGGGGGAGGCCCCTAGGACGACACAATGGAGGGAGGTTACTGATATTCTAATGATATCTAAAATGGATAAACCTTTTTCCTGTCAAACATTAAGAAGGAATGATTATAATCTAAAGATATAAAATCTTTACTCATCAACCATTTAAGAGGGAATGATTATAGCCTGGGGTTTTGGGGCAGAGCAACTGAGAGAGACCTTTATCTTATCAGACATTAAGAGGGAAAGGTTATAATCTGAGCAGAATAACTAAATAGGACAATTAGGGAAACTAGGTCAGGACATCAAAAGGGAACTGTGGCACAACAGCACTAGTAGTAAAGGCCGGGACTGAAAAAGTTTTTTAAAAAAAATTAGGATTTGAGCTGAGCTTTGAAGGAAGCGAGTGAAAACACAAGGGAAGTGAGAGTATTTCAGGTAGGAGGAAAAAACAATGCAAGGGCATGCTTTTGGAAATGGGCTATCATGTATTTCTTAAACATGATATCAAAGAGCCTAATGTTGCTCTTGCTCTTACATGACCTTCCAGCTCCTGTCTCCTGCTTTTGCAAAGGCTATCTCTAATGCCTAGAATGCACTCCCTCCTCACTTCCACCTTTTGAAATCCCTATTTTCCTTTATGACTGGACACAAATGACATCTTTTATATAAGTCCTTCAATGATCACTCTAGCTGATATCTGCTCAGACAACCTCCAATTTATTTGAATGTGCATCTATTTCTATCTCTACATGTCTATAGCAATATGACACATAATGAAAAGATTTACATATGACATGTCATACGTATGACAAATGACAAATAGATTTGATGTTCACAATGAGACATGGTATTGTGTCTCAAAACATAAACCACTCCTTAGGGAATATTTTGTCCTTTAAATTAGTGGGAAAGACAAATCTTAGACTCAGTTGGATTCTGAAAGTTTTTTTGTTGTTTTGTTGTTTTTTTGTTTTTTTAAAGTCACATTCAGGTGCTGCCTGCTAGCATTACAGATAATGCTAGTCCTCTACTTATTGACTAGCCAAACATTCCAGCAGAATGATATATTCACAAGTAGATCATTCAGTCCTAGAATTGACATAGGTAAAAATCAGAATCTTTTGAATATTATTGTTTCATTTTACCACCAGGTTAGGTTGCAAACAGGGACTTTTTTTTTTTTTTTTTTTTTACTTCTGTATCCCTCACCATATGCAGCAGAGAGCAGGCCACAGAATAGGTGCTCTCTATATAATTGTTGACCATCTGATATTTTAGTCATTGATTTCTTCCAGGGAAAAGAAAACCCAATTTCTTTTAAAGAGGTTTTTTGAGGTTTAATCAATCCCCACTTTTTGAAAATGCCAATCCATAATGATGGAAGCATATCTGAATTATATAATATATATATGATATGATACATATACTTTCTGTGTATATATATGTATATATATACATACATACACAAATATATGTATAATACACATACGTAGATATTGATATAGATATATACATACACATATATATGTGTGGATTGGAATTTTCAAAAATTCTGGGGGATATGTATATATACACATACATACACATACACACATATATACACACAGAGATATACATATACACAAATATACACATTGGTGTACATATGGATATTTTGCATATATACATATACATATGTGTGTTTACACATACATACATACACATGTGTATATTTATCATTTTCTATAGCCATTTTTGTAGCTCATATTATATGAAGGAAAGGCAAAAGGTCATCTGCTCTATGTAATACAATAAAAACAAAATTGACCTACCACTTATTTTGTTGTCTGACTGAGTAAATCATTTAACTTCTCCAAACCTCAGTTTCTTCATTTAAAAAATAAGAAAGCTAAATTAAATAACCTCTAAGGAATAATTTGTTTCTTGCATTTTACAAATTTGCGATTCCATGCTCTTTTTATTTCACCATTCATGTGAGATTTCACTTCTTTTAAGGAACTCAGTAAGGAAACTGCCCATATCAAAGCAGATTAGCAACTCTTGTGAAACTTAATATCTCAGAGAATCATCTAATTGAATGAGAGGTTAGAAAACTTGCTAACAAAGAAATAATCTGAAGGTAAATCTTTTTTTTTTACTTTTTTTATTTTAAAAAATGTATTTATTTACTTATTTAAAATTTTAATGCAAAAATAAGAAAAGAAAAAAAATATTGCCATGTACACAGCAGAACATAAGAGGATTCAAAATAGAAAGCAATAAATTTCCAATTCAAGAAAGCCTATATAATAAATACTACACATGATGTTCAAAGTTGTCCATCTTTTCTTTGCTTTCATACAGGTTTTCTACGTTCTGTCCTGTGCACTTTTTACTTTATTCATTTTTACCCTCTCCTCCTCAGCCCGCAAAGGAGGCTACAATTAAGCACAAATATAGATATAAATATATATTTAAGACCATAAATTGCTTTTTTGACCATTATATATCTAAAGATGGATAACAATTTTTTTTCAAAAGTTGAAGTCTTTCCATGTATTTCTAAATCCATCAATTCATTATCTCCATCACAACAATATTCCAACCAAATATTTTTTGATTATTTTAAAAAATTTAAAACAATATTAATTAATATGACAGACATATATTGTGGTTTCCCTATTTTCTGTTTCAATTAAATCTATTTTAGCTTCAAATTTGTATGAGATTATAATTATTACCCCTGTCTTTTTTACCTAATAAATTCTATTTCTGATCTTTGTTTTATGTTTGTATGTATATCTTGTTTCCTATCCCTGCTGGCTCCTCTGCTTTACTTCTACTTACCACCTTGCCCTCCTACTACTTAACCTAGCTCCCCTCCAAGAATTCTTCCTTTTCTTTTCTCTTTCTTTCTTCCCCTTTCCCCTTATTCTCTTATTGCTATCTGAATTTAAAAGACTTTTATTCCTTTCTGAATGTGTATGTTGCTCTCTCGTTAACCTAGATCTGTTGTGAAGATTCCCTCTAAAAATCCCTTCTTATCCTCTTTCCACCTCTTTATCTTCTTAATCTCTTATTTCTTTCTGAATTTAGAAGACTTTTATAACTTTCTAAATATATATATATTGTTCCTTCTTTAACCCATTCCTGATAGGAGTAGAGTTTCAGAACTATCAGCTGTTCTCTATGTCTCATATAAATAATTACTCTTTTTACCTATTCCTACATAGTTTGGTTTTTTAGAATCAAATCATACTAAGTTCTATCCCAATATTTCTTTCAAACTACCCAATTACTAATCACAACTTTAGACATACAGTTTATATCCCCACATATAAAAAGTAAACAATCTGTCCTTAGTGAGTCTTTTATAATTAATCTTTGGGGTTTATATTATATTTCTCTTGGAATTTTTATGTCAAAATTTTTAAATTCATGTCTTTTTTGCAACAAAATCCTGAAAGTCTGTCAATTCATTGAATATCCATTTCTTTAACATCTTTTAATATAGCCACCGTTAGATTTTGTATAATTCTAATTGTGGCTCCGCTGTATTTGAATTGTTGTTAATGTTGGTTCTTTCTCTTTGAGTATAGATTTCAGAATTTGGCAATGATATTTCTACAGGTTTTCCTCATAAGATTTCTTTCAGGTAATAATTGGTGGATTTTCTCTACTTTCCCCTCTTGTTCTAATACTTCAGAACAATTCTCTTTAATTATTTATTGTATTATTGTATCAAGATTCTTGTACAATTATTCTTATTTTTTTTCTTGATCTGTTCTCTGGATCTATTGCTCTTCCTTTGAGATGTCTCATATTCCTTTCTCAAAAATAATTCTTTATATTTTGTTTTATTATTTCTTGATTTCTTATAACTTTATTGGTTTCCCCTTACCTGATTCTAATTTTCAGGAGTCATTTTCTTCCCTAAGACTCTGGATCTTATTTTACAGTTAATTGATTTTGTTTTCATAATCTTCTTGGGGGGATTTTGAACTGTTCTTTCTCACTTCCACTCATTTGATTTTCAAAGTCTTTTTGAATTTCTTTTATGAATATTTTTGGGGCAGATGGCTATTTTTATGTTAGTCTTTGGTGTGAGAGAGACTTTTTGTTTTTTATTTCAGTATCCTCCTTTGAAAGAGGATACTATTTTTTCCCTTATTAACTTTCTATGGTTGGTTCATTCTCCTTTGCCTGTTCATTTTTAATGCATATTTTTACTGTTATTGTTATAATTATCTCTAGTACTAGGATGTGAGGGATGGTGCCTCAGACCTTCAATTCTCCCCTCTGGTCTGGAATCAAAACCAAGAACTTCTTCCTCCTATAAGTACCCATAGCCAGCAGCATCCTTTGCCCTATTACTTCTACTTTTTTACTCACAAGACTTATGCTGGTTCCTTCTCACTCTGGGTGGCATATCAGCAGCACAACTAGGCCTTGTGACCCTTATTAGCAGAGTTTCCCTCAGTATTCCCACACTCAGATGCCCAATTCCCCACACTATTCAGGAGACGAAAATTCCTGTGGATGGAACTAACACTACCTCTAATCCAACTAGTTCCCAGCACTTACCACTTGCTGTTTCAGTAGAACAAACCTGGACATACTGACATTTCACAGGATCCAAATCTCTGTCCTGCTATCTTTCTTCTCATTTCAATTTGTCCCAGGAGGAACAATTTTCTGTGACAACATTTGTTTATATTTAATAATTATATGTTCACCCTAAGGCTGTATTTTGTCTTGGTTATGGGGAAAATACAGAGAGCTGGGAATTTTCTGACCTATTGCTCCATCTTCCCAGAATTCTCTCCCATCTTTTGGATTTTTAAACTGTCTGTCCATTGTCTTACACAAAGTTTCTGAATCTATTGTCTCTTTATTGAGCTGTCTTGGCATTTTGAAAGGAAAACTTGGGTTCAAATCTCATCTCTATTGCTTACTACCTATATGACTTTGATCAAGAGACTTTGTCTCACTGGTAAAAGGAATGGATGGAACTAGAGGTTTTCTGAGGTTCCTTTCAGTTTGTGGTATTTGATATTCTAGTCATTTGTTACTATGCTAAGAATTTAGCTACAGAATTTAAAATAGGTACAAAAACAATTAAAAATTACAGTCCAAGAATCAAGAGAACCTGGAATAGTATGGATTCTATTTCACACTGGCAGCCAAGTTACACCCTATTCATGAACCAAGCATCTCTCAGAGAATATAAAATAAAAGTAGGTTATTATCTGTATGTAGGAGATAGTTTCTGGACCTTAGAGACAGAAACACTCAGAGAGGAGAAGGAAGAGGAGAAGTAGGGAGAGGAGGAGAAAGAAGGAAGGAAGGAAATAAGAAAGGAATGAAGGAAGGATGAAAGAAAGGAAGGATGGGAGGAAGGATGGAAGAAGAAAAAGATATGAGATACAATAGATTTGAGTAAGAATATAAGATTGCTCATCAATCAACAGAAACCTGTAAATTTCTCATAGCATCTTTTTGTATCCCTCATAATACATGGTTTGTATGGCTGTGAAATCCACTTCAATGTCAAAAGTGAGAACTTGGTCTGCATAAAATTTATCTGATCAGAAGAACTGTTTACATGCTTTATAAATTAAATCTTCTGATTAGAAATGAGGGGAAATATCATTTAATTCTGTCAATTTGCCCTCAGTGGAAGTTTATTTGAGGAGGTGATTATTACACTCTATGTTACTTTCAAGTATTATGAATAATTTGGTCTTTGATTTTTTTCATTTTGTTTAAATAGCAAAAAGGCAGTGAAGTAGGCAAGGAAAAAATACCAACAAATAAAGAAAATACAATTTAATTGAGTGTTATTTTGACAGAATAAAATTAAATTTGGAAAATTACAGTCCACGCCCTTTATAGAAACAAAGAGCCTACCACATTTTCATAATGCATTATTAAATCAAGATTTTTTTTTTAAAAGAAGACAGACTAATACTTTCAAAATTCAAAGTAGGATAAAAAGAGTCTTCTTAAAATACTTTGCTCTCCAAATAAAAGCTTTGCCAGGGGCCCATCAAGATTTCATGGCAGCTATCCTATATTCACAAAGGACTTTTGTTTCCAAAGAAGAGAGGAACATGAAGTTTCAAAGGGATCCCTATGGTACTTCTCCCTCAAAAATTTTTATTAGGATTAGTTGGGTAGCGGTGCCAATACATCCTAAAAGAAAACTAAAACACTTTTAGTCAGATATCATAGATCACATTTGCATAATGCTTCATAGTTCGAAAAGTAGTTTTCTCACAACTCTGTGGGTGTTAGTTGTGCAAACACAATTACCATCATTTCATAGTAGGGAAATCTGAGGCTCAGAGTAATTAAGGGACTTGCCCAGAAGCCTTAGTACACAATTTTAGCTTTCTAACTTTTGATCTGACTTTCTCCCTTATCAACCTATACTCCTAGAGTGTCAGTTATTATGCCGATGACTCAAATCTGTATCTAAAGTCTTATTCCTTTTTTGAACTGACATAATACAATATGGTGGATTTGAAAGTAGAGGACCTAAGCTCAAATCTCTTGCATTTGTTCCCTTTCTGATTGTAAGAAAGTCTCTTAACCTCTCTGATGCTCAATGTCTTTGCAAAAATGAGGAATTTGGACTAAATGACTTCAAAGATCCCTTCTAGTCCTATATTTGTGATTTTATGCTCCCTGTCCACAAATGTCTCTAGGATATCTCTACTTGAATATCTTTTTGATATTTCAAATTCAATGCCCAAAATTTAGTTTATTATCTTTTTTTTCTAAATTTGTTCTTTCTTCTGCCTTTCTTCTGTCAGTGGTAGCACCATTCACCTAATGCAGCATATTTTAAACTGTGGTTTGCCACTGATTTTTCTTCCTCCAGTTCCTCTCATATCTTTTGTCTTATGCAGCATCCCTCACATCCATCTTGCCTTCTCCTTCCCTATTGCTACCACAGTTGTCCAAATTTACAATATTCTCCTAATAAGTCTTGTTGCCTCCAATTCCCCCCAGTATATCTATGACACTCTTGCCAGATTTTTTCTTTATTATGCATACATCTACCATCATATCTTTGTTCAAAAATCTATAGTGATTTCTTACACCATAATGAATAATATACAAGTTTCAGCACATGGCATTCAAGTTTTGTAGGAATCTGATGCTAAATTAAATTTTCCAGCCTTTTCTCATATTAGTAAAAAATATTTCTGTTTTTCTATGACTTCTTAAAGATATATAAGGCTCATTTATTCTGGTAAACCTTCCTTAGTACCTCTGCTTTTAATTTTTCTGGAATCCTCCATTTCTGTAATACTAGGTTTGCTTATCTAATCCCTGGCATCAAAAGTATTAGAAAAAATGGTATTTAATTATTAGAGAATTTTCTTTTCCTGTAAAAGCCACAGTGTACCATCTACCCATCTACAATGCCCCATTATGTGAAGTATAGGGTACAGAAAGTCCTATGGCAAACTAAGAGGCAGATGAAAAATTATGACTCAGTAGTATCTCTATCCCTAGTACCCGAGAATTGGTTTATTCTCTGGCCTCCAACCCTCTTCTCTTGCCCTTTGCTCTCATATACCAGAATGCTTCGTTATGCCTTGCACCTTCTTTTGAATCATCTGTGGAAAGCAGAAAACCTCTTTCCCCAACCCCCAAAACCAAACTGATTACAAGTCTGAGATAGGTCCTACACACCTACACACATTATACACTATAGTCAAATGAGATTTAGCTTCTCATGCTTGCTCTCTCTCCCTCCCTTCCTTCCTCTCTCTCTCTCTCTCTCTCTCTCTCTCACTCTCTCTCTCTCTGTTTCTCTGTCTCTTTCTCTCTCTGAATCTCTGTCTCTGTCACTTTGTGAGTACACACATATATATCAATGCACATAAACACATACAAACACATATGCATACACATGTGCACATATATATGTACAAGCACCATATTTAATATAATCATTCATGTTATATATATGAATATGTATATATATACATATATTTGAATATATATCATGTATGAACATTGTTTTTTCTCCCATATTTGTCAGTTAAACTACTTACTCAAAGATCATCTTTCCCAGAAAGTCATTCCTTTTCCCTGATCAGCAATGAGTTTCTTTGTTCAGCTGCACACAATGTTTTCATTTGCTGCTGTATATAACATTTTCTTTTTTTCCAGATGCACACTAATCATTCAGTACTGGACATTTACAGTTATTCTTGTGTGTGTGTCTTAGTCGTTTATTAGCTCAGAAGTTCCAAGACAGCAGGGATTTTGGTATCTCTCCATAACCTAATAGAGAACTCTGCAAATGGTACATAGTACAGATGTTTAATAAATATTTATTGAATGAATTATTAAACCCAGATATTTTTATTCTAAGAATAAATTTCTTTCCATTGTAGTATATTGCTAACCACAAATCAGAAAGAAAAGAATAAGGGAAGATAATCTTATCTGACTTCATTGTTTTGTGTAACTTTGTGAAATTATTCTCACATCTGTTTTCCTAACTTTATATTGATAGTATTATAATCTCTGCTCATACTTATTTAAATTAAAATGCTTCATCAAGAGTTTTAGGGAAAGATTTCCACTTTGAAAGCAAAACATTTCAATTAATTTAGCTGCTTCTAGGGCTGTGTGATCAGGCATGATAAGAAGTATATAGAGGGAGGGAAAGCAGATCTGATTAGACTGGCAATTTGCATTCCTAACTATTCTCTGGCCATATATTTATACATATTTAGGGACAACTGATGGCTTATTTTCTTTAAAACTATTGCAAAAAGTGCAAAGAATTCCCTGAATTGTTAGGATGAGGTAAGAATATAGATTATCTCTAATTTCCAGACCACTTTGAGCATTGGATATCTTAACATTTAAGCATCTAATATTTAAAAAAAATGTAAATATATGAATTTAAAGAAAAAATAAACTTTTATTTGTAGAAGTTGAAAAGAATAAACCAAAGATTTTAGAATCTGATTCTAAATAGTCCAATGCTTGATTTTCTGTAGTATATTTAGACCAAGGCTGATGGAATCAAATAGGATTATAAAATCACCATAAAAAAAAACAAAACAAAACAAAAAAACTTTGTCAGTCATCTAATTAAGACTACTCATTTTACAGATAATCAAAGACTCAGACAGGTTAAATTAGCCACACTCATACAGATATAATGTCACCTCTTAGGTTACTTTGCCAATTCACACACACACATTTATGGATTTGATTCCCCACATAAGAAGAAAGCTGGTTATGAAGACAAATGAAAAAGACTCTGTAAAGTACTTAGTTTTTGGTCAGATATCAAAGACACCAAAACCTGCTACTAGTGGATTCTGGACAATCGCCATTAATCCTGAATTTTGTCTTTCCACTTGACTTCAATGATTCTAGGAGAGAGGATGAAACTGATGACTTCGTGCAACTCTTTCTCAATTAAATTGAATCAGAATATCTCCCCATGATACTAGATATTTTAATAGCTACATATAATGTTACAACTTCTGAGCCCCACTGTTGTGTTTTATATTAAACATGTCAATAAACACGATTGTTTTATTCCCAAAGGAATTTATTAAGACAATGTAATAAGAACAATTCGCATAAAACAGTCCCTTAAAAGTTTTATGGTCTACTTTCCTATAAACATACACAGTGTACATGAGAAAGATAAATACAAACACAATGAAATGGTAGTGAACTCCATGTTGGGAAAATATATAGAGAAGGGAAAAATTACAACTCCTGACATTAATGGATATAATTTCTCCTTTCATAGAGTTCTCACACATTTCTCTGTGGAAACAGCATCTTCAAAAGTTGCTCCCCCAAATTGATGCTTTCCATGGGTTATTGTATTTCCTTACCAATTTTTTCTTTATCACATTGCATTCACAATGCAGATGATTCCATACTTACTATCACTCCAGGCATACCATAGATGTAGCCTTTGAGGCTTCTTAGACTTCCCAGCATCTTTGAATCTTTCAGAACTCATGAGGTTTTCTGGGCACTTTAAAGTAGTAATAATAATACTAGCATTTACATAGCACTTATTATATGCAATGTACAGTTCAAAGTACATTAATCTTCACAACCACTCTGGGAGATAGATGCTATTATTATCTTCTTTTTACAGATGAGGAAACTGAGGGAAACAGAAGTAAAGTGTCTTGTCCAGGATAACACAGCTATTAAGTGTCTGAGATCATTTTTAAATTCAAGTTTTCCTGATACAGGGTCCAATACTCTTACTTCTGTTTCACCTGTTCATCCTAAATCAGGATCCTCATTTGATTAAGATCAGGAAAAAATAAATATAAAGAGACACCAATTGCCATATGTATATAGGGTAACATGACCATGTTGGGGAATAGAAATAGATGTCCCTATAATCCAGATTATACTTTTAGATCACTTTCTTTTCCCTTTGCCCTATCTGTATGAACAAAATGTTCTTAAACTTTGTATTTAAAAGGACTCTAATGTATTGCTGTGTTCCTTGTCTGATTTCTTCCATGTAAAACTTGCTTCATTTCAGCTAAACCCATTTTCCTATACAGCTTTCAAGAGACAACTCAATCCAGTAAACTCAATCCAGTACTACTTCACTTGTTATCAGGAAGGAAAGAGGAGAAATCAAAATAGTAGTAATATATTTCTTTATATCTACCAAGTTCTAACTCTGCTGATAATTAGGCAATTCTTGTCATCTCCCAGTGGAAGCTCTTGAGTCATCATCTTTGACTCAGAAGTCAATTGTGGGGATGCTTCATCATTAAACACAGTACAGAAACCACAGTGATGGTTTAACCACAGGCATGGCTAGAAGTATGATTCTCATATTCCAAATGGCAAACTATATCCAGGATATAAATATCTAAGTATGCTCCAAGAAATTTCTCCCAGAGTCCAGTCAACCCATGCTATGCAAATAAAGTGACAGAGCCAAGATTTTAATTTAAGTCTATTAGACTTAAATCGATCACTCTTTCAAATGCATAATACTGCATCCCAAAATTTCTTGAAGATTATAGACTGAGGATAATAGATTGAGAATTGGAAATGACTTCAGAACCCTTCTTATCCTTCTCTTTCATTTAATAAATGAAAAAGTTGAGGCTAAGGGAAGTTAAATGTTAATTCAAGATCATAAAGGTTTTAAATATTCTAGTGTACCTAGTCCTCTGAAGGATTCTAATCCTCTGAATCCAAAGCCATGACAATTTGCCTTGAAGAGTTCAAAATCCAAAGTGTACCAGTTTTCAGACAAGTCTGAAAAGGTAATTAATCTATCTATCTATCTATATGTACATGTTCTATATGTAGATATTATACATTACACATGCATGCATACATTTATTTCTAAATATGCCTATATATTTATAGCTTGCTTTTTCTTTAATTGGATATGTGTGTGTGTGTGTGTGTGTGTGTGTGTGTGTGTATATAATGCAGAAACACAATTTTAGTGACTATTTTTGTTTAAGGGATTACAGGAGCATTAATTTACCTATATGTGTGTGTGCTCAAGCATATGTACACAATATACATAATACATACATATCGATGGATATGTACAATATAGAAGTATATTCTATATGATATGTTTTTATACACACACACACATACATATATATTATATGTATGTATATACAATGTGTGTTTGTGTGTGTGTATATGTATGTGTGTTCTCCTAGCCAAGAAGGCTGAAGTGAAGCCACCATTCCATTTAGAAATCAGGGACTTATAAATAACCATTGCAAAATGTGTAGTGAAGAAAAGAGATGATAAAGAATATGAGACCAGGCAAATGATAAAAGATTCCCTGAGGGTATCATTCTTCTCTGTATTGTGTATCTGTCTTAGCACATAATTTACATGTGTACCTGTATCCTGTGTATAAGAAAATTTTATTTTGTATGGCATTTCTGATACAGTACTCCTAAATGTTTAATAGAACTAAATAATGCAGTTACTAAAGGAAGTAATAGGAGACAGAGAGAAAAATTAAAAGGCAGTGACATAGAGGAAGAGTTATATTTTTGGTGGAGATTAGCCATGATAACTTACCTGTTGTATCAGCTCTCCCAGGAGTCAGTTCTTTAAAAGAAGGGAGGTAGAAAGAAACAAAGTGGTTCAGAAGGGAATAGAAAACCATAATAAAATGTAGTAGACTAATATTCTAGTCCTGGACCCTACACAGTTCCCAGCACCAAATTGGTGCTTGGCAACTGTTTGTTAAATTGAATTGATTTTGACTAAGCAAAACCATTCCTTCTTAGGACCTTAATCTTCTCTTCTATAAAATTGGGAGCATCTGGTTTATATAATTATTGCATAGATAAAACAATTAAGACATGGGGGAAAGAATTGAAGCCTAATATTTTATAGAAATGCAAGGGATTATTCCATAAAAAAGATGAAAAGTAGTGTAGGGATAAAACTAGATCTGACTAGTTGTCTATGATTAGAATTATAAGAACCTTTAAACTGAAAATTATTGGGTTGTAGAATACAATGCCATTTTAAAAGCATTTAATTCATACCTTGTGCCAGGTTCTGGGGAAACAAAGGCAAAAAAAAAATAGTCATGTCTTCATGAAGCTTTTATTCTCCTATGTGAATCCAAATTAACACAGGTAAGTAGATGCACTAAAATATTGAAAAGGATTTCTGATTATACTGTTTTAGGAGTTTCCTTCAATGATATAATGAATAACCCATTTAAAAATTGCCTATCCTGTGTGAAACTCATGCATACTGATCCAACATTTCACCACTGAAGGTGATCCAACATACTGGGACTTTTCCTGAATTTATTTTGCTAAACAATTGGTTATTAGGGCTGACCACAAATCACACTTATTCTTAATATGTGATAAGTTTATCTTCTCTTTCCATCATACAATTCTTTGATGACATCCTCAGTATTTGTGTGTAGCAATTTGCCCACACCCACCATGCATCTCTCTATTGTCCACTAAGTAATATGCATTTTTAATTATTTAGAGAAAATGACTTTCTGAATCTTGATACCATCTAGCCACATTGGTAAAATATTAACATTAAAAATATGAGGTATTCATAGGAAGCCAGGATTCAGTAAAAGAACTTTAATGATTCCTATGTGCAATATATACACCTTTCTCATTTTTTTTTTCCTTTTAAATGCTTGGCCCAGCTCATACTCTCTCTATACTGACTATTCTAGCTCTATATGTTGGTGGATAAGATTTATAAGGTATTCCTCTAAATGTAGGTGAAAATGTAAACAACAGACATCCTTCAAATATGTGATCTTTTTGTGTAGCTATATAGATCAAACATCTTTAAGTGATTACTCAATTCTTTCATGGGTTTATTCAACATACTATGGCTTGATATAATCAATACAATGTCTTCTGATAACCATTAAGTGTGGAGATCTCTCAATCTGCAGAGAACTCTTCCTGGACCTGAACTTTGTAATGAAACTGAGCCATCACAATGATAAATATATTTACATAGCAGACATTTTCTGGTTTTGTGTGTTTATTCACAGATTATCAGTATGGATATTCAGGGAGTACTGGCACACTGGTGTGAGGGATTGACAAGCCATTTTTAGCACTGCTCAATCATCTTTGGTGTCCATCTGTCTCCACATTCTCACCTGTGACTCAAAGAAGCTGTAACATAGGTAGTAGCCATATTCCAGTAAACACATCTCAACAGATAGGATAAACCAGACTGAGGATAACTGACAGTCCTCAAATTCATTGGTGAAATAGGATTTCTACTCCAAATAGACATCTTCCTATTTCACCAACGAATTTGAGGACTGTCAGTCCCCCAAATAAGTGAAGACTTCCCTCAATGGAATGATAGAATGATAACAATTTGTTCCAATGGCCATGAAAACAGATGAAATAGTACTTTGGAGTACTTAGAGTTTGGACAGATATTAACAATCAACCACTACTAGATTCTGGTCCAACACCATTCATCCTGACATTTGTTTTTTCATTGTACTTCTCTAGAAGAGAGAATGAAGATGATAACTTTGTGCAATTCTGCCTAAGTTAAATCCAATTCACTTGCAGAGCAAGATATCTCCCCATGATGTCATTGATCCTCTTCCAAAGTGAATAATGAACAGTCACATCAGGTTATCATTTAATAGGATTATTTTTATTGTTATAACTTAGAAGTTCCAGGAGTGGTAAAGCTCAGAATTACTGAGAAACATGAAAGACAATAAAATGTTTTTTGTTCCTTTATTTCTAAATAGCATTTAAAAAGTGTTTTATAGAAAGGAAGGAGATTACAGGAGAGAAATAATCACATCTAGGGGTTTATAAGAACATGAAAATTGACAGTAGAAAGCATAAATGAGCTCTTATTAATTGTGTGACCCTAAGCAAGTCACTTAACTGTTATAATTATTCCCAATTTCCTCATCTAGGAATGAGGTTAAAAACAACTACCTCCCAGGGTTGTTATAAGAATAAAATATTTATAAAAGACTTTTAAAATATATTTTCAAATATTTCAAATATAAATGCAAGTAATGATTGTTGTTCTTGTTATTTTTACTATTGTTGTTTAGTTTTTTATTTCTCTTTCTGAATGAATGTCCTTTAAATTAAAAAAGAGAAAACAAATATTGAGAAGATTTTGATACTAAAGAAAATATAAATTATCAATTAATAATAAATTCAAGCAACAATCCTCAGGTACTGAGGATCTAGCCTCAGGCATTGGGATTGGTGATCAACTTTAAATTATACTTGAAAAATCAAAAATCAAAAAACAAAAGGTGCTATAGAAGAGAAAATTCACTAAGAAGAAGTGAAAATGCTGTCCCAATTTTCAAAAAAAACCCAAACAAAATGAAGAGACTAAAATTAGTAAATTACAGGGCTTTGACATTGACTATGATTCCAGGGAATATTTTAAAATGTTTTATTTAAAAACAAAGTGGGGATCACAAAGAGTAAGCAGGGCTTTATATCTGACTTGCCATAAAAAACTAACTTTCTTTTATTTCTTTTTTTGTTTTTTGACAATCACTGAACTAGTAAATCAAGGGAATGTTACATATATAATTTATCTAAATTTTACTAAAGAATTGCGTAAAATATTTCGTACTTTAAGATGTTTTGATGGAAAAACTATGAAGAGATAGTACAATTAGATTGATTCAGAACTGATTGGCTATGAGCAGAACTATCATTATAATAATGATATCTTATTCAACTTGAAAGAAGGTCTGTGTGGAGTGATCAAAAGATAGGATGTTTAACATTTTAATCAATTATAGAATAAAGATATAAAAGATCCTATCTTTATCTAATTTGAAAATGGCATAAAGGTGAAAAAAAGGAGAAATAAAAGAAAAAAGTAAAAGAAAAGAAAAAAATGAAATCTTACACCACTGAATAGAGTCTAATAAAAGAAAATTAATAATGTAAAGTCTTATACCTTGGTTTAGTAAATCAACTTCAAATAAGCATTAAGGGAAATAGGCATGAACAGAAGTTTATCTTAAAAATACTTTAGCATTTTATTTACTTGAATGCTCAATCTGAATCAACAGTGTCATATGAGATCCAGAAAAAAAAAAAAAAAAAAAAACTAATGGAAATTTAGGGGGAATTAAGAGAGATGATAAGACTAGGAATAAGGTGGTAATAATTCAATTTTTCTGCACTGATCAGATGACTACTGGAGTACCCTGTTCAATTTTGAGCACCACAAATTTAGAAGGATGTTGATAATCTAGAGAAAATGCATGGGAGTTTTAGTTTGGCAATTTGGCAAATGGCAACTGGAATACCTTCTGTCTCTGAAATTTGATGATCCTGCAAATAAAGAGACAAATAAAAAGTAATGGAAAGAAGAAAAATTCAAGTTAGTTTTCATTGGAAGAAATTCAAGGATTATTCTATTACAATACTGTTACTCTAAAGCCATCTTTGAGTATATTTATTATCAACAACAACTTTGAAGTATTGAAGTTAGATGTGATTTCTGTGGGGAAAACATAAATATATTACCACATCATCTTCACCAAATGTAAGTTTTTCTACATTACCTTACTTTCTAAACTCTATTCTAATCTTCTTTTGCATAGGTCTCCTTAATGTTAAAGTTGATTGATCTCTTTATAGTTTCCACCCCAGCAAATGACACCCCACTATACTATGCCATTTTCCATCTTTATGCATTTTCTTATGTCCCTTTTCTTGATCCAGTATATCATCAAATGACTTTGTTCTACTTTACCTAATTAAATCCTAACTGTTATCGTAGGTCTTACTGATATCCCATCTTATTCATGAAATCTTATTTCCCTACTTAGAATAATATCTTATGCCACTTAAAAACTGATAAATGACCATCCTGCATTGTTCCATAACTATAGATGTTTATCTTTTATGCCCAGATAAAAGGTAAGTATATTAAGAGCAGATGGCACCATCTTAATCTCCTTTATCTACTAACAATGCTCACCCCAAATGTTGGGCAATCACATGGCATTAAATAAATATCTGTAATTTCTTTGTGAGTGGGGATTATTTCATGTTTTATACTTGTACTCACAGTGCTAGGTACTATGTCAAATAGTTCAAATCATATAATAAGCAATTAATAAGGATGATTAGATTGAATGATTGATTGATTTTAAAATTCCTGAAGGTATCTCTGTAGGCATACCTGACAGAACTGCAGCTAATTAGGAAAGAATCATATATCATTGAATTTGCCCCTAGGGACTTGCCTCTAAGCCTGTATAGGAACTTCATGCATGGATTGCTAGGCATAGGGGAGGCAGAGGTTCACAGAGAGAGATGAGTAAAAATGCCAACAAATTCAGTAATCACCTGAATAAAAAGGCTTATGAACAAGTCTTCGCCTCTGACTAAAATAAGCTCTTGCTTAACAGCTATAAAAGCACATGTGTAAGCATTTAATATTTGGGGGGAAATTAGCCTGCATGTATATAGCATTTTAAGGTTTGAAAAATGTTTTATATATATCAACTTCTTTGCTTTTCACAAAACCTTGGGATGTAGGTGCTATTATTTTCATTTTATCAATAAGAAAACTGAGGCTCAGAGACATCAAATGACTTACCTTAGTTCACACAACTACTACATGTCTAAAGCAGATTTTGAACTCGGATCTTCTAGACTCCAAGTCTAACATCCTAAACATTGCATCACTTACTTGCAAATTAAAAATTTTAATAACAATGACAGACAAAAACAAAAAATATATATCAGATAATATCACATTATACTTTGTTTTTTTTAAGTGCCAATGTTTATTACAATACTATTATCAAAACTTTGTTTTCACATATATTTCTTTTAATCATTGGTATGGGTGGGTAAAAGGGCATTTTTAATAAATTAATTTATTTTATTTTATTATTATTATTATTTTGCTGAGGCAATTGGGGTTAAGTACTTGCCCAGGGTCACACAGCTAGGAAGTGTTAAGTGTCTGAGACCAGATTTGAAGTCAGGTCCTTCTAACTTCAGGGCTGGTGCTCTATTCACTGTACCACCTAGCTGCCCTTAATTTATTTTTTTTAATAAATCTTTGTTTATTCAAACTAACTCAATCAGAACTCCTTTCTCTTTTCCCCAACTTATTTAACAAACATTTTTCAGGCTCAAGGATGCCACTGCTTAAGCTACTACTTGAGACAGGAAACTATATCCTCCAAAAATTTGAATCATTCCATTAATTGACTAAGAAGTCAATGGCAGTTGGGCAATTTATTGTCCATTCTATGATAAATAAGAAAAAGTGTTTTAGTAGGGAGACACCTAATTCTAATGTCAAGAAATATAAAGAGCTTCGAGATGGGATCAGGGTTTTGATTTTGCTTTGTTTTCGCATTGAAAATTTTGTGACCAGTTTTTCTAGGAAATGGGTAGAAAAAAACAAATATTCTCCTTGATGAATTTTAACTTCTATGTCCACAGATGACTCAACAACATCAAAAGAAGGGGGGGGGAAGCAAAATGCCTCTTATTGAACATTATATTTAGAGATATAAACTTTGCTGGGGAAGGCTCTGAGGAGAGTTGCAAGTTCTTGTTAGACAAAGAAAAGCACTATTAGACTTCCCCTATCAGCCTGAAGGCTGCCAAAGGAGCACCTGTTTTCTCTAATGACTAAGAAAGTGTACAAAGGATATCAAGGGAGAACAAGCACTCAACATAGTGCAAAACAGTGTCAAGGAGTCATTAGCTAAAGCAAGAGAGAACAGCATTCAAGTTTCCTCATCATGACATCTGGCCCTCAGCCAACATACTCATCCACATCTCCATTCCTCCAAATACCTGGACTTTGCCTCTTGTTTTAAAGCTTTTGCTTTATTTTGCTGGGGCTCACATCCTTTATACCACTTCCTAGATGTAGCTTCACCATCCTCCTCCACCCTTCTATTTCCAATACCCCCAATGCTTTGTCTCTTGATCTTATCTTCTTCATGCTAAAATTTTCTAATTTATTCAGCCAGTCTTCATATAATACAAATTTCAGCATCTTTATCATTCCAGTTACTGTCCAACTTATCAATAATCTCTTGAAAATGTAAACAGAACTAAAAATCCTACTCCAGATGGGTCCTGGTTATTTGGAGAGAACAGGGACAATGCAGAAGAGCTATTACAGACTCAATTCTTCAGCTTGCTTCTCTGTCTCTCTCTTCTGCATTGTCCCTGTTCTCTCCAAAGACACATGTAACTACACACACACACACACACACACACATATACACATGTTTATACATGTAGAGAGAGAGACAAAGAGAGAGACAGAAAGAAACAGAAACACACAGAGAGATCTACAGAGATATATCTGTCTTCAGATTGGTCACTATATAACTATAGGAATATCAAATACAATGTCATAAACTTAACTCACTATGTTTTATAAAGCAACTCATCAAGATTCATTATCTAGGTGTTATTACTTTTTAACTTATTGAATAGGTAACCAAATCCTGTTATTTCAGTATTTTGACTCCATTTAGGAATTTTTATAAATTCTAAAATATCCTTGATTCTTAGTATATTAACATGTTTATCAGAATCTCTTAGTTGCTTTTAAGCTCACTGAAAGTAAAAAAAATCTTACAAATGGTTTTATAGTTTAAATAAACACAGATCTCATAGGTTCATTGAGATTTCTTTTTAAAATGGTTGGTATGTCCTAGAATGAAAAAGAAAGTTTCATTACTGAAAATTACCTTTTTCTATTCTTTAGTATTCTAATTTTGTCTTTCCAATGATAAGAGGTTTTGTTTTTATTCTTCATAGTAATAACATCTGTTTTGTTTTGTTTTATTTTTAATGATACTCTTCCTTATTATCCACTTTGAAAAGTGTAAGCATTGTAAGCCAAGTCAAGGAACAACTATTTAGTAATAATCACTTAGTCTGTGGCAGGCATTGTCCATATAGAATCAATAAAAGCCTCTCTTGCCAAGTCACTATCATGGTCTTTGCTCATTTTTCTGAAGATTACTTAAGATTATTCAGATAATGTTTGTCAATTCTGGATATTTTTGTTGTATTTTTGTTTGTCTTCTCTCTCTTCTTTATGCTTTGGAACAACATTTTATTGTTTTGGAACATCATTGTATTCACTACATAATCCATGAAAGTGTGATTTCTTCACACCAGCATGACCTACAGTAGTTCTAACAATTATTGAACTCTGTCTTTTAAGCATTATGTCTTTCCTTAGATTAATATTAATTCTTATAAACATATAATGAGTAATAAAACAAAATAAAAAATAGCAGATAAGGGCCAGTACATAACTAACTTAAAGCTAAAAGAGGGAAAGGAGAAAAAAATCAATCTGAGGGGTTAACTAGAAGGTGCCTTCTGAATTCAGGAGGACCAGAGTTCAAATCTGATCTTTGATACTTATGTGTGTGTCCCTGGTCAAATCACTTGATGGCAAATACCTTGCCCACCCCCAAAAAAAATTCAAAAATGAAATCTGATTTCAACTGATCAAGGTCAGAATTTGTGAACCATTCAAATGTGAAAAAAAAAAAAAACACCCATGTATGATTAATAAGACATCTAGTTGGCTCAGTGGATAGAGCTTTGAACTTGGATACTTCCTAGATCTTACCCAGTACAAGTCATTGAATCTCTCCCAACCTCAATGAGGAAAATAATATTACCTCTCTCACAAGACTGTTGAAACAATCAAATAGGATAACATTTGTAATGCACTTTGCAAATCCTAAAACACTATAAACATATCATCATCATCATTAGTATTATAAAATAAAATCATGTGAAGTTTATTTCTGGTTCCAAATGATTTGCACATCACTGTAATTGTACATCACTTTGTGGCCCTAGAGATTTTGTTTTGTCCAATAATGGTGATGAGTTGCACTTGTTCTTTGTGGCTCATCTAACATCTTTTTTAAGATCAAAGGTCAATTTTTGAGAGTCATCTGGCTAATGAATAGTACAAATGAGTTCAATGCTATGAAAGATTACTAAATCTAAATTGTCCTTAGAGGCATTAAATCTGTAATCCTGGCCTACTTGATACTACAGAATGATCAACTGAGCTTAAATTTCCAAAGGGATTAGTAATAATATTTTGGTTTAATAAAATGATATTCTTTAAAATTCAAAGCACAGGTTATAATAGAATTTAATCTTTGGAATCTGAAATATATATATATATATATATATATATATATATATATATCATTTAAGACAGACATTGACTATTTTAATTGCACATTTATATGTAGAGACAGATTGCCCATTTATATGTAGAGACAGACATATAGCTTCAATTGAAAATAAGGAATATGAATATTAGAACTTCAGGAATTTCTACATACATTAATAACTAAGATAAAAGCAAAACTATATTGAAAATAGTGCTTTAAATAATTCTAAAATAATCACTGAAAAGAAGCTTAAACCTAAAATAAATACATACATAGAGAATAAAACAAATTAATGACTATTTTTCCCTAAAGTAGCATTACTTAGGCAGTGGGGGGAGGGGGGAGCGAGGGAGAAGAATGATATCATTCTACTTTAGTATAGTTTTCTGGGGAGAGGAGAGGAGCCACAGAATCTTGTGCTCTCAGCCAAAAACTTCTTTGGATAAGGATGTAAGAGATTATAATAATATTTATTCACGTCTCCTTTTGAAGTACATGTAGACATACAAATAATCTGCATGGGTGATACATACCTTACAGAATGAATGGATAAAAAGATATTTGTAAAGCAATTACTGCTTGAGAGCACTATGCTAAATACTGAGATAATAAATACAAATGTAAGACAATATCTGGTTATGATCCTAGGGATGAAGTGGAAGATCATTAAATTATTAAGTAGAGTGAAACTGTTCTTTACACAGCTTTAGGAAGATTTGGTGTACCAAAGTTTCCTACAAAGGAATATTTGAGCTCAAAACAATATAGTAAAACAAACCAGTTTTAATGAGGATAGGTACTAAGAAAATTAAAGGTATTCAGAGAGAATAATAGAAACAGGTCAAGTCTGCTGGGTCCCTGGGGAGATTTGGATAATCTTCTGAGGCTCTTGTAGAAATGGGTACTACCTCCTCAACAGCAAAGTTTAATGGGTTCTTTTTTGGTTTTAGCAAGGTTAGACATGGAAGGAAGGAAGCAAATAGCCTGGACCTGGTGACAGATCTTGATTCAGTTTAGTGGCTGAGTAAAGACCTGTGGGAAATTGGCTTCAAGTCAATATTCAAAGTCTCTATTAATGAAAACTGTAACTTTTAATAGTTACTATAGATCTTAATCTAACAAGATCACTCAGTTTCCTTCTCAAAAAGTTTTAAACTTCCCCAGGCATATTTGTTTTGGTGAGGACTAAAATAAAAATAATATGTAATTTTAAAACACATTGTAAATCTTAAAATATAAATACTATATCATCTTCATTATCATCATCATTATTATGTATATCTCAATTCTCCAAGCATAAAATATTTTCTCTCCTTAGCTGCTCTATGTTTTCTCCTTGTCATTTCTTTCTCACTCTTAAAACTTCTTTATCCAGCCTTAGCCCTCAGGTAACCGCTGGGATCCAAGATAATCCTTGGTACAAAGTGATCAATAAATGTTTTTGATAAAGCAGTATACATACTTCTTGTGAAGTTGGGCAAATTGATAAAAGAGCAGAGCAACACAGTCAATAAGACAATACAAGCTTCTTCTTTTGCTGCTAGTCTATCCACCCCACTGCCTCTATGTAGCTCTGAGTCTACTATTATCATGCCAACATTCCAACTTGTTCTTTTTTTTCTGTGTCTATAAATGTTCATATACACACAATGTTTATATATGTGAACAATTGTATATACTTGTATATGCCTGTTTACTTTCATATATTTTGTAGAAACATGTGTATACCATATAAAATTTACAAGTAAAATATATTATATATGTATATATATATATATATATATATATATATATATATATATATATATATTTAATTCAATCCTACAAGCAGGATCATCAATATGAATAACAAAAATAGGTATAAGTATTTTTGCAAGAGTTTGCTGGTAAATATTTAAGAATCATCTCTTGAGTGGAGGGAATGTGAGCATGACACACTTTTAAATTTAATCTGCAATATTATCATTTAATCCATCATTTTCCTAAACCTAAATAGTTTGATTAAACAATAATCAAGACCTGGTTTAGAGCATCTGCCAGTTGTTGAAATGTAAATATATGGAAAATTTAACAATTCTTAAGAGAGGTAAAAGCTGGAGCAAGGATACCCCTGTGTGTATGTTTTATCACAAGGAAGAATACCAAAAAAAGGACCCACTATTTACATTGAAAGATCTATGCATAAATGAAGATAGAAATAGATAGCTAGTTATACAGAGATCTCTAGATAGATAGATAGATAGATAGATCCTTATTTCTATCTCTGTCTGTCTGATGATCGATTGATCTATCTATTTATCTGTCTTTATCCAAGATACTTATGATCCTAATAAGCTTAATTTATGAGTCTTGAAGGCCTCCAAAGTCCCCTATTAAAATGAAAATTTCTTCAGGAAAAGATCAAGTAGAATAAATAATAAACTTAAAATCAGGCAGGTATGTGACACAGTACATGGAGTGTCAGTCTGGAGTCAGGAATACTCATCTTTCTGAATTAAAATCTGGGGAAGTCTCTTCACCTGATTTGTCTCAGTTTCTCATCTATAAAATGTGCTGGAAAAGAAAATTTTATGCCACTCTAGTATCTCTGCTAAGAAGATCCCAATAGGGATAAGGAATCATAAGGAATCATTTACACCTGAAACAAATGAACAACATTTTTTTCACATTGCTTTATTTTAATTTATGGAATAAAACAAGCATTTCCATAACATAATAATAATAAAAAGAGTGCACATGAACTACAAGTCTATTATGTACAACTTGATATTCTTTTAAAATTTATAATAAAGTTATAATATAATTTCTTTATTTTTCTTCTCTCTATCCCACTCTAGATATAACTACAATTAAACAAAATAGGTATACACAATATACATATATACACCTATAGGTATACACATATATGTACAAATATGTGGGCACTTATATGTGCACATGACATGCTTTTACGTTTAATCTATAATATTATCAATTTATCCCATAAGTTTCCTAACTCTAGATAATCAATAAAACAATAACCAAGGCCTGCTTTATAGCAGTTGCCAATTTATGAGATGCAAATATTCACATGGAAAACCTTATTCATTTATAAAACCTACATTAAATAGTTGTTTATATACCTTAATATGTATGTGTATGTAAAATCATTCTATACCTATTTTTATTTACCATTGCTTTCTATGGATGCTACTTCCTTTGTCTTTGTAGATGGCCAGAACTCTGGAAAGATGTACTTGAATCAAGGACAGCAGGGTGCTTATAGTTAAGCAACTACTCAATGTGAGATAATGGTTCTCTAAACATATACTTAATGTGATGCAATGATTGTGCATGCTCAGTGTGTTGTACTGTGTCATCGTACTGAGGTATTTAAGGGAGTCTCAGATGCAGAAGACTCTCTCAGCCATAGACACAGGAAGACTTCAGGCTCCAGACTCCAGATTCCAGACTTCATCTTTGACCAGCCAGGTGGCAGCTTTCCTGCCTCCTTCACTCCTCCACTAAGACCAAGGACTCAGGCTGATCCTGAGGTCCTCCTGTGAATATTACAGTTGTTATATTTAATTTAGATTTTTATAAAGGACAAAATGACTTCTATTCAGTCATTCTTAAAACAATATTACTGTTAGTGATTTAATGTTCTTTTGGTTCTGCTCATTTTTCTCTTCATGATTTCATTCAAGTCTTTCCATGTCTTTCTAAGAGCATTGAGCTTTTCATTTCTTATATCACAATAGTATTCTGTTACAATCATATGCCACAATTTGTTCAGTCATTCCCCAAATGATGGGCACCTCTGAAATTTTCAGTTCTTTGTCACCACAAAGAGAGCTGTTATAAACATTTTAAAACATATAGGTTCTTTTCCTTAGAATGATATTCTAGGTATGGTCTTTATGGCATGTATGTAATGTATGTAAACTTTAATGGCATGTAAATGGTATGTAAACTTTAATAATTCTTGGGCATAATTTCATCTTACTCTCCAAAATGATTGGATCAGATCACAATTACACAATCAATTAGTGTCTAATTTTTCTACACCTCAACATTTGTCACTATCTACTCAATCATTTTAGATAATCTGTTTAAAGTGATATCTCAAGGTTGTTTTAATTGATTTGCATTTCTCTGAATAATAATGATTTAGGGAATTTTTTCATATGACTAAAACTTGTTTTGTTTCTTCATTTGAAAATTGCCTGTATTTCCTTTGACCGTTTATCATTTGGAGAATAACTCATATCTTATAAATTTGACCAAGTAGTTTATATGTTTAAGATATAAAATATTTATCTGAGAAATTGTCTATAAAAGTTTCCCCAGTTTTCTGCTTTCTTTACAATTTTGGCAATATTTGTTTTAATTGTACAAAAGCTTTTTAATTCAATGTAATTTAAATTATCCATTTTACAGCTAACTTTACTCTTTTATGTTTATTAATTGTTTGCTTGTCCATAAATTTGATAAGTAATATGTTCTTCTAAGGTTCTTGTAATATTTCTTTTATATCTAGAATACATTCATTTTGATCTTATTTTGGTAAGTACTATTTATTTGCTGCTACAAATTATATACCTACTCTGTTCCACTGATCTATTTTTCTATATCTAAAACAATACCAAATAGTTTTAATAATCACTGATTTATACTATAGTCAAGATCTGGTACTGCTAAACATCCTTTCTTTACATTTTCCCCAATTATTTCCTTTGATATTCTTGCCTTTTTGTTGTTCCAAAAGAATTTTGTCATTTTTTTTCTAAATCAGTAAAACTTTTGGGTTTTTTTTTTGCTAATTTAATTGGGATAAATTTTTTTTAATTAAAAATTAAATAAATATATAAATAACACAAAATCACCATTTTTATTATATTGGTCCTGAATAACCATGACTAATTAAAATTTCTCCAATTATTTAAATTTGATTTTTTTATAAATTTTTAAAAATAATTTTGCTTTTATATATTTTTATATATATAAAATATGATATATATTTTATATATATAAAAATATATAACAAAATACAACTATAAACTAGTTATATAGTTCCTATATAACTAAACCTTAACTTCTAATTAGAAAATTTTCAAATTGGATGTAATTTTCTTATCATCTTAAATGCCTAAGCAATGTATTAATTTCTTCACTGAATACACTTGTGAAAATCTTAGGCATTGTACTAAAGTTTCGCTTGAATTCAACATAAGATATGATAGTGTATATTGAAGAGTAAAATAGAATTAGATTAAAAACTATTAGAAGTGAAACAAAATGAAGGAACAAATATAGCAAAACCAGACACCTATATTAAAGGAAATTATCAACTTTCTATTCTCAGTTTTTCTGTGATAAGAAGGAAAAAAGAAATATAACTTTGTGATCAAGTTTACAAGAAAGAAAGCTTACAAATGAAAAATGTTACTGAAGAAAAGCTGATTTTCTCCTTTCCTCTAACACACTCAGCTTGGAGTGAGGTCTTTTACAGACCTTGATCCCTGCACAAAAGCTACCTTTGAATGTCTATACACACACACACACACACACACACACACACACATCTTAGTAACCTTTGCTTTAAATACTTTAAAACTTCCATTTACATAACATAAATGGTTTTCAATGTACATCATCATTATTGATCCTTGAAACAAGAATTGTTCATTACACCCATTTTACAAGGAGGAAACTAATATTTAAACTATCAAGATAACATAGTTATTGATCCAGAATGCTGAGGGGCAATAACTAATTTAATTAAATTAAAATTCCTAATCATATTTTTCCAACTCTTATTCTTGAAAATGTTACTAAGTTGTCAGCATCTACTTTACTTCCTTAGTAAGATTATGTCAAACACTGGATTCTAGTCTTGATTGTGTAGAAATTATGAACTATATGAGCTCGGTCAAATTGCCTCTGCCTCTGCATCTGTTTATTCATTAAAAAAATTTAAAAGACAGATTAGATTTTTTATCTTCTACAACTGACATTTTAAAACTCTAAAACTGAATCTCTTTTTGATACTGTAGTTTTCCAGGGTCTCAGATTTAAACACAAATTCTCATGCCAAATTGAAGATGAAGATGGAAAATGCATAAAATATGAAAATGAATTTTGTCTGACCCCATGGCATGTCCTAAAATATACCCTTTTTTTTAGCCAAATTCTTGTTTAGGAGCTTATTTTCTTGTGAATTTCCTTTTTCCTCAAAGTAGCAATATATAATCAATTGAAAAGGACTGTTTTTCTGTTATAGTTAATTGATTATATACCACTTGAGATATTTTAAACATTTAGAAAATCCTTGATGAAGTGATGTAAATATATGAGCTACTTAACATTTTTGTCAGGACATGGGTAACTCATTCCCAAATGACAGAAAGCAAAAGAGGTTAGCTAAATAGTTAATATGTTTTTTAAAAGATGTTGACAAGCATCTACAATATTGCCATAAATCTAGTTAGCTAATATTTAACTGGGAGACATTTACTATTAGGGCTAAAAACCAATTTCATAATACATTATGAAGAAATGTGGCCAAACAATAGTTCTTCTGTTTGGGCAGAAGACAGTCTAGGCATTTTCATAAACTGCAAGTTCAATATGACTCATCAGTGTTATACTGGGGAACAAGAAAACTAATTCATTTTAAACTGAATGGAGAGAAGAAAGAGAGAGACAGAGACAGAAAAAGACAAAGAGACACAGAAAGAGAGAGACAGAGAGAGAGGGAGGGAAATAGTAGAGACAAATTGGGATATAATAGCTCTTCTGCAATCTCCCTGTACACTCCAGATTTTCAGGAATCATCAGAAGTATTATTTTTAATTTTCAGTGGTAACATTTTCAAAAGAAGATAAGCTGAAGAGTAACCGAAATAATGAAGACTTTGGTATTCATGTTGTATGAAGATTGGCTCAACAAACTAGAACTTTTTAGTCTGAAGAAGATAAGATTGAGGGAAAAGATGATATTTGTCTTCAAGTTAAATTGAAGGGACATAAAGAAGTTACTTTCTCTTTGAGGATGATTAAACAAATTGCAACAGTTGAATGTAATCAAATATTGTTATGTCATAAGAAATAATCAAATGAACAATTTCAGAAGAAACTAGGAAGACCTTTTTGAAGTGATACAGAATGAAGTAAAAAAAAATTAAGACAATAATTTGTAAAGTAAAAAATAGAGAAAAAATATTTGAAAGATTTTAGAAATCTAATCAAAATAATGACAAACCATAAATTCAAAGAAATGAAGATGACAAAGAGCTAATAAATAAAAAATGAATGACAGAGACCTGTTTTTTGTTTTGGTTTGTTTTTAGGATATGACTGATATAGGAATTTGTCTTGCTGGACTACTTAGTTTTCTACTGATAGATTAGAGTTTGGGAGTTTTGAAGGGGTTGTTGCTCCACTGAGCAATGGAAGGCAGGTAATTATTTTAAAATATTTATTCCATGGAGAGAAAAAAAAGCAACTAATTCAATAAATGAGAATGATGATACACAAAGCCTTACTCCATTCCTTTCAATGTTTAGAATTACTTAAGCAACAATAGCATTTACCAGATGTTTATAGGAAGACTTGCTTGAAGTAATTAAGAACAGCAACACATAAAACCATTCAGGATGATTTCTTTAAGTCTGAATACCACAACATACCAATCTATGATTAGTTCAAATCCTACCTACTTTATGAAACCTTCCAGTACTATCTCATAGTCCTTCCTGTATCACTTGATCTACTGAGATGTTTAATATGTTTACCACCCCTTTGGTATTTATTTATTCACTACCTTTTGTTATTTAGCTTTTTCATTTGTATATATTATCTCTCTCCAATTAGATTTTAATGTTTTCAAGTTCAGGAAGCATATTTAGCCTGTGAAACTTCTAGCCCAAGTACCTAGTAAATGTTTGTTTGCTTGCTTGATCAATTTATTTATATTTCAATTAGGCAATATCAACATAGCAATTCCCACTGCCTGACTAGTCAGATTAGAAATCAAGTCATCACTATTAATGATTTCTTGGGTTTCAAAAATGTTGTAAGAAAAAAAAAAAAAGCTTGAGAAATGTAAAGGGATTTCTGGGACATGGGGGAGTGGATTAGGAACTGGGTTAGTAGTATACTCTGACTGAATCAGACTCAATGTAGATGAGTAGTTCTAGCCAATAAACCTTGAGATATTGAGAATGAAGGACAAATAACAGATGGATGGTTATTAAGTGACTCTATACTAAAAGAAATTTTGCAATGGTCAATCATTTCTGTGTCTGTTTGCACTAGAGAACAGCAATAGAGAAAGGGCAATTTGAAAAATACTACAGAGATCAATTATTATCATGTGTTTCCAATTGCTCTAGTTGTTGAACCAGATTCTGGCATCCACTACTAACTTTATCACTTATTCAGTGGAAGGATATATAAAGATATTTCACCCAAATCTTATTTTCAATAGATTCATTCTCTTTTATGATCTCTCTTAGTGACACTAATTTGCAAGAAAGGCAGAGATTTTCTCCAAAAATGAAAAACAGTCAACTAACAAGTATAAGGAGACAGAATGAGAGAATGATTTTTACAAGGTCCTTCAATTAAACTAAGGTATATTTTTTCTTTTTCAGCCTATTCATATAACCCCACTGAAACTTTACTGTATGGCAACACCACGAATTATAATAAAAATGGACATCAGACAGCAGTTCCTACATTTTCTAATTCTTTCAGATTTTGAAGCTCATTGGCATCATTGCTAAACCAAAGTCAGGAATGAGGAAAGGAATATTACCTCTTTCATAGAGCAGGGAAACTTAGTAGATCAAAATTTTCTGGAAATGGTAGAAAAACATTATTATAAATAAAATGCATTTTCCCTAAGGATTCAGAGTTTTATTATTAATCTCACTTACTGATTGTGATCAGGATAGTTATTATTATCATCTCCATAAGAGGAGTTTAGTGAATAGACATATAATATTCAAGTCAGAAAGATCTGGGCCAAAGTCCTGTAATTAACATATTTACTACATGCCCCTATACAAGTCACTTAATCACTCTGTGTGCTACACCACTCTTTTAAACTAAAAGTTACAGTTACAGTGTTGACTAGAAAGAATAGAGGGGGTTTTCTCACTTAGATGTTCTCTATAAATCATAAGTCCTGTCCATGTTAGACATGAGACAGAGAATTATGAAGTGAAATAACATTAATCAGCTGTTATTTGGTATTTATTTCTAACTTATTTTGATGATGACTTTACTCAGTGCCATATCAATGTGATCCATTTATTGAGCATTTATTGAGTATAAAAAGCAAAGATATCAGAAGAGACATATAACATGATTCCCCTATCTATTGGATATAAATAATATATCAAACTTCTCCTTCCTTCCACCCCCACCAAGAAGCAATTGTTTGATAAGATTACAAAGCAATCCAATAAAAATGATGCAAACAATTAATTTTACTAAATATCATTATTTACTATTTATTGTGCATAATTTTGCTGTTATTCTTCCCATATTTCATGACTGTTGAATGCATCTCTGTTATGGGACAGAACTTGAAACAAGGTGATTGGAATTGATAGAAACAATGCTTATGTACTTGGTTCACACCTTTGGAGTTCATACCTTTGGGAGGGTTCACACATTAGCTCACACATTATAGTTCACACCTTTAAGAGATCATATATAAGGAGCTCCCACAAGCCCACTAGAGACTATGGAAAATTCACAAGTCAGGATTCAGTGGAGGAGATTCATAAGTCACAGCTCCCACAAGCCCACTCTCTCGGAGGAGGAATCAGATCCATTTGATATTCCACCATTGTGCTGGCTAGAGGCTTTGGATTCAGAGGGAGCTGGAGGCTGAAGCTGGCAGAGGCAAAGGATTCAAAACAAGAGCTCTTGGAACCAAGGAAAGCTAACCGGGCTATTTTGGAAGAGACAATAAAGGATTGGACTTTAACAGCTGGCTGCATTTGAGGTGATTATTACACTGAATTGAAACTAAGCTGCCTCCAGAAGCTCCTCAAGAAACCTGCCCCCAGAGAATATTATATTTTAGGGAAGAGAACATTACCTATCTTCTTTTTAAAGCTTTAAAGCATAGTGTTCATAGTGTTACCCTATGCAAAATAGGCTTAGTTAAGTATTTGCCTCAATGTCTGGTATATAGTAGGAACTTAGTGAAAGTTTATTGACTGACAGTATATTCTCTTTTATCAATTATTAAAATTAATGAGATATATATTGCCCATTATAGCATCTAATAACAGCTCTGTGTGTGTGTGTGTGTGTGTGTGTGTGTATAAACATAAATGATTTATGTTCCTTCTCACCCTAGATTAAAGTATAAGGACCTAAATTGAGAAGAGAATGATTTATCCATATTCCATATGTATTTTAGGTAAAATGTTGCAATGGGTATTGCAAATGAAGGTAAGTTGGGATGGGAAATAATACAAAGATATATAAAATACAAAAATTGGTTGAATCTTATATGACTGCCTGTTTATTGATGGGAGAGAAAAATACATGAAAAGTAAATAACAATAATATTTAAATAATGGTTTGATATCAATACATGCCAAAGAATCATAATGATAAAGTGTCATACTTATATTTCATGCAAATCTCTTAATAGAATGACTTGGTCATATTGACTTAATGAGTATTGCATCCATCCAAGTTTTGAGGCTCAACAAGAGCAAAGAGAAAGCCAATTGTAATAGATCCTAAGAGAGATATTATTGTTAAATGTATAATTACTTTCTAATTCCATCATAGCAGAAGCAATGAAAATATTTTGGAGATATAGTGCCTTTCATGAGTCCAATAATTTTTTATACTTTTATAGTTAAATCCATTGGTCTGGCAAGTATAATAACTGACAGTTTTATGGGTTACTCTCCTTCCAACATTCTGCCTTTACAAATAATCTTAGTAGTCAGAGCCCATCATAAGCATTGCTTCTACCATTAAGATTTCCTTGATTGATTTACCCTTCAATAAATTCTCCTTTCTTGCATGTATTTATTATATGAGTCATTAACATAAAACACTTATGCTATTTCCTTGCATCATTAACTAGTTTGTTTCCATGTTTTTCCAACATCCCAGTTTAGTTGACACTAGGTAGTACAGTAAACTTGGAATCTGGAAGATTTGAGCTTGAATATTATCTCAAATACTTAACTAGCTATATGACCTAGGGGGAAAAAAAAAAAAAAACAAAAAAAGAAACAAACAAATAAACAAAAAACAGGCCTTTAAGCTTTTTCAACCCTTGGTTATTCATTTATAAAATGAAATGGTAGCTCAGTAATCCAAAAGAGGTATTATGCTACTGTGGACCAGAAGAAGCTGAAGATTCAAAAGTTAAAACTGATAAACAAACCAAGCCTCCACCAATTTCTGAAGCCCCATTCAGGATAGTCACAAAAACTCTATAAAACTCTTAAAAGGGAAGGGAGGAGTAGATATTCTAGTAGAAAGGACTAGCAAAAATTGCCTACTTTCTATGGACTTCTATATCAATACTTCCTGAGGAATCCTGACATAAAAACTACACAAACACTGTTATTTCTATAAACAAATAATGGAAACTCAGATAAGAAGTAGTATCCCTAGAGTCACACAATATATTGAAAATCCCAGAATCCAAACTCAGATGATTTGACCAAGTCTGATCATCATTCCACTAAACAGCATTACCTATAGTTTTTAGGGAAGAAAATGTTAGAAAAATTAGGCTTGTGGGAAATAAACATATCTTAAATACAACATATGGAGTAAAGAGAAGAGATGAGCTTCAAATATAGATCATTTGATTTGAAATTCTGTTTTTTTACTGTACTCCTCTATTTCCCTTCCCTACTTCTCAGCTATTTAGGTAAATACAATCCCCTTAATTTAGTTCATTTAATCTGAATGTATTTATTTCATTTTTCCAAACAAATGACATTAAGATTAAAATAAAATTTCTACTTCAATGGTATTTATTCAAATTGTCTACTCTTCCCTTCCCCTCAGTATTATCAGGTTATATACTAAGTACAGAACACTCCCAAACTGAGCTACTCCGTATGGAAACTTGCAAACATATGCAATTGTAATAGTTAGCTAATATTATTGAGTGAATTAGTTAGGTGAACATTTTAATTCCATTAAGCTCAGGAAATATGAAATTCCTTTCAGAAAACAGTAACATTATCTATGCATATCTTAGTGTGGTTATTTCTATACTGCAGCTAATATCTTCCAGCTAAGTCATGCTTATCAGCAATAAGCAAAATATTATTTTCTGTCAACTTTTCTTTTCATAATCATTTGGTTTTATGCTTTCTTTCAAATGCCTTCATTAATAATGGAAGTAACAATGGCCATATGGAACATATCAGGAGCCCCAGTTTGACTCTGACTTTTACATTTGTTGTAATTATAAACAAGTCACTCAACCCTTAAAATTCCTTTCTTTTTTTGGCAAAATGGAGATGCTATTTGCAATTACCCCCACCCCATAAATTCTGTAAGAAAATCAACTAATAGGTAGATAGATTACAATTATTTAATATATTGTATTTGTTTTGTTGTATATTCCTAATTACTTTAAAACATTTTCTTTTTTTATTAAATTTTGAATTAAAAATTCTCTTTAGTCTCTCTTTTAGCCCTTAAAAAAGCAAGCAATATGATATAGTTATTCATATAAAGATATGCAAAACATATTTCCATATTAATCAAATAAAACTAAAAAATCTAAATTAAAACTAGCTCTGAAAAATAAGAATGATAGGCTGGATTTATCCTTCAGATTTCTAATTTTCACTATTTCAGCAGCAACTAAGACCAGATTAATTGTTCAAAGATGTGATATAACAAATGCAAAAGAAAATGCACGCAAAAATGAGAAAACATTTAAAAGTATGCTTCAACCATAATCTCAGTTCTTTAGCTCTTTCTCTTCACATGGTTGACATTTTTCATCATAGACCCTTTGCAATTTTCTTAGATTATTGTCTTTATCAGAATAGCTAAATCTTTCACTGTTGATTATCATATGGTATTGTTTATATATTTACTTTATTATGTGTCATTTCATGTAAGTCTCTTCAAGTTTTTCTGAAACCATTCTGCTTGTTATTTCTTTTTTATTTTTTATTTTTAATAGCTTCTTATTTACAAGTTATATGCATGGGCAATTTTACAGCATTGACAATTGCCAAACCTTTTGTTCCAATTTTTCCCCTCCTTCCCTCCCCCTCCCCTAGACGACATGATGACCAATACATATTAAATATGTTAAATAGGTTAAAGTATAAATTAAATACAAAATAAGTATACATGTTCAAACTGTTATTTTGATGTACAAACAGAATCGGACTCTGAAATATTGTACAATTAGCCTGTGAAGGAAATCCAAAATGCAGGCAGGCAAAAATATAGGGATTGGGAATTCTATGTAATAGTTTTTAGTCATCTCCCAGAGTTCTTTCGCTGGGTGTAGCTAGTTCAGTTCATTAATGCTCCATTGGAATTGATTGGGTTCATCTCATTGCTGAAGATGGTCAGGTCCATCAGAATTGATCATCATATAGTATTGTTGTTGAAATATGTAATGATCTCCTGGCCCTGCTCATTTCACTCAGCATCAGTTCATATAAGTCTCTCCAGGACTTTCTGAAATCATCCTTCTGGTCATTTCTTACAGAAAAATAATATTCATAATATTCATATGTCACAATTTATTCAGCCACTCTCCAATTGATGAGCATCTACTCAGTTTCCAGATTTTAGCCACTACAAAGAGGGTTGCCACAAACATTCTTGCACATACAGGTCCACTTCCCTTCTTTAAGATCTCTTTTGTATATAAGCCCAGTAGTAGTTCCAAACTGCTCTCCATAATGGTTGGATGTATTCACAATCCCACCAAGAATGTATTAGTGTCCCTGTTTTCCCACATCTCCCACAACATTCCACAATATCTTTCGCTGTCATTCTAGCCAGTCTAACAGGTATGGTAAGAGTTGTCTTAATTTGCATTTCTCTGATTAATAATGACGTGGAGCATCTTTTCATATGGCTAGAAATAGTTTGAATTTCTTTGTCTGAGAATTGTCTGTTCATATCCTTTGACTATTTATCAATTGGAGAATAGCTTGATTTCTTATAAATTAGAGTCAATCCTCTATATATTTTGGAAATGAGGCCTTTATCAGAACCTTTGACTGTAAAAATGTTTTCCCAGGTTATGGCTTCTCTTGTAATCTTGTCTGCATTAGTTTTGTTTGTACAAAACCTTTCAATTTGATATAATCAAAATTTTCAATTTTGTGATGAGTAATGATCTCTAGTTCTTCTTTGGTCATAAATTCCTTCCTCTTTCACAAATCTGAGAGGTAAACTATCCTGTGTTCATCTAATTTATTTATAATCCCATTCTTTATGCCTAGGTCACAAACCCATTTTAGTGTACGGTGTTAAGTGTGGGTCAATGCCTAGTTTCTGCAATACTTCCAATTTTCCCAGCAATTTTTGTCAAACAGTGAGTTCTTATCCCAAAAGCTGGCGTCTTTGGGTTTGTCAAACATTAGAGTATCAAAGTTATTGACTGTTTTGTCCTGAACATAACCTATTCCACTGATCAACTAATCTATTTCTTAGCCAATACTAAATGGTTTTGGTAACTTCTGCTTTATAATATAATTTTAGATCTGGTACACCTAGGCCACCTTCACTTGATTTTTTGTTCATTAATTCCCTTGAAATTCTTGGCCTTTTGTTTTTCCATATGAACTTTGTTGTTATTTTTTCTAGGTCATTAAAATAGTTTTTTCGGACTCTGATTGGTATAGCACTAAATAAATAGATTAGTTTAGGTAGTATTGTCACCTTTATTATATTTGCTCTCCCTATCCAAGAGCATTTTTCCAATTGGTTAGATCAGACTTAATTTGTGTTAAAAGCGTTTTGTAGTTCTGCTCATAAAGTTTCTGATTTTCCCTTGACAGATTCTTAAGTATTTTATGCTATCAGTAGTTACTTTAAATGGGATTTTTCTTTGTAATTCTGACTGTTGGATTTTGTTAGTGGTATATAAGAATGCTGATGATTTATGTGGGTTTATTTTGTATCCTGCAACTTTGCTAAAGGTGTGGATTATTCCCTTTTCCTCTCCCACTTTTTAATGAGGTGAGAGAAGATTTTCAGTAAAACAAGTATGTCGATTATTTTCTCTTTGAACCAACTCTACTGAGAGTAAGATTCACTCAATGATCCTCCCCCTCTCTAAATTCCCTCAGATATGATGTTTCCTTTGCCTCTTTGTGGGATGCAGTTTCCCTCTTTTTATCCCCTTTCCCCCTTTTCTGACATTAGCCCCTTTCCATTTCTACTTCCTTTTTTTATGTTATATCAGTAAAATCAAATTATACATGTAGTCTTTTTGTATATCTATAATGGGCTGAGGCTTGAGTTGATGCACTGAGGTCCCAAGCATATGAGGCTAAATCCTAATTGGACTATATTAATATATGTGCTTGGATAACAAATGGTCCCACCCACTCTCTTTGCAAGTCCTGATGTGTTGTATAGGAAATGACAATTTTGGTGGCTGGAGGCAGAGGGGCAGGAAGAGAGGCGGGGAGAGACTGCTGGCTGGGTTCTGCTCTGGTGGCTTCTGGTCTCTTGACTTCTGATCTGACTAGCTTCTTGACTCAGCTGCACATATTGCTATTGCCAATTCCCCTTTACCTCTGACCCTTCTTCACCTCTACTGAGAATAAAGATTGAAGATTTTCTCTTAACCTGAATTCTTGTCTTCAGCTGATTTTAAAATACATGGTCATCATACATATCCACAACAGAAATACAGTTCTCAAGAGTTCCTTTTACCTTTTCTGCTTCTCTTGAGTCCTATGGTTGGAGATCAATTTTTTTGTTTGTTTAGTTCTGGTTTTTTTTCCTTAGAAACAAATGGAATTCATCTGTTTCATTAAATGTTCATCTTCTTCCCTAGAAGAAAATGCTGATCTTGGCTGGGTAGTCTATTCTTGGCTGCATTCCAAGTTCTTTTGCCTTTTGGAATATTAGATCCAGGCCCTTCGATCTTATAATGTGGAGGCAGCTAGAACTTGGGTGATTTTTATTGTGGCCTCTTCTATTTGAATTGTTTTTTTCTGGCTATTTATAATATTTTTTCCTTAATCTGATAGTTCTGAAATTTGGCCACAATATTCCTTGGGGATTTTATTTTAGGGTCTTTTTCTGAAGGTGTTCAATGAATTCTTTTTTTTTTTTTTTTTTTTAATTTAATAGCCTTTTATTTACAGGATACATACATGGGTAACTTTACAGCATTAACAATTGCCAAACCTCTTGTTCCAATTTTTCACCACTTACCCCCCCCACCCCCTCCCCTAGATGGCAGGATGACCAGTAGATGTTAAATTTATTAAAATATAAATTAGATACACAATAAGTATACATGACCAATACGTTATTTTGCTGTACAAAAAGAATCAGACTCTGAAATATTGTGCAATTAGCTTGTGAAGGAAATCAAAAATGCAGGTGGGCATAAATGTATGGATTGGGAATTCAATGTAGTGGTTTTTACTCATCTCCCAGAGTTCTTTTTCTGGGCATAGCTAGTTCAGTTCATTACTGCTCCATTAGAAATGATTTGGTTGATCTCGTTGCTGAGGATGGCCTGGTCCATCAGAACTGGTCATCATATAGTATTGTTGTTGAAGTATATAATGATCTCCTGGTCCTGCTCATTTCACTCAGCATCAGTTCGTGTAAGTCTCTCCAGGCCTTTCTGAAATTATCCTGTTGGTCATTTCTTACAGAACAGTAATATTCCATAATATTCATATACCACAATTTATTCAGCCGTTGTCCAACTGATGGACATCCATTCAGTTTGCAGTTTTTAGCCACTACAAAAAGGGCTGCCACAAACATTCGTGTACATACAGATCCCTTTCCCTTCTTTATAATCTCTTTGGGATATAATCCCAGTAGTAACACTGCTGGATCAAAGGGTATGCACAGTTTCATAATTTTTTGAGCATAGTTCCAAACTACTCTCCAAAATGGTTGGATTCGTTCACAACTCCACCAACAATGCATCAATGTCCAAGTTTTCCCGCATCCCCTCCAACAATCATCATTATTTTTTCCTGTCATCTTAGCCAATCTGACAGGTGTGTAGTGGTATCTTAGAGTTGTCTTAATTTGCATTTATCTGATTAATAATGACTTGGAGCATCTTTTCATATGACTAGAAATAGTTTCAATTTCTTCATCTGAGAATTGTCTGTTCATATCCTTTGACCATTTTTCAATTGGAGAATGGCTTGACTTTTTGTAAATTAGAGTTAATTCTCTATATATTTTGGAAATGAGGCTTCATCAGAACCTTTGACTGTAAAAATATTTTCCCAGTTTATTGCTTCCCTTCTAATCTTGTCTGAATTAGTTTTGTTTGTACAAAAACTTTTCAGTTTGGTATAGTCGAACTATCCTGTGTTCCTCTAATTTATTAATAATTTCCTTCTTTATGCCTAGGTCATGAACCCATTTTGACCTCATCTTGGTGTACGGCGTTAAGTATGGATCGATGCCTAGTTTCTGCCATATTAGTTTCCAATTTTCCCAGCAATTTTTATCAAACAATAAGTTCTTATCCCAAAAGCTGGGATCTTTGGGTTTGTCAAAGACTAGTTTGCTATATTTGTTGACTGTTTTATCCCTTGAACCTAATCTATTCCACTGATCAACTAATCTATTCCATAGCCAATAACAAATAGTTTTGGTAACTGCTGCTCTATAATATAATTTTAGATCTGGTAGCTACCATTCATTTGATTTTTTTCATTAATTCCTTGAAATTCTTGACCTTTTGTTTTCCATATGAACTTTGTTGTTATTTTTCTAGGTCATTAAAATAGTTTTTTGGGAGTCTGATTGGTATAGCGCTAAATAAATAGATTAGTTTAGGTAATATTGTCATCTTTATTATATTTGCTCACCCTATCCAAAAGCATTTAATATTTTTCCAATTGGTTAGATCAGACTTAATTTGTGTGAAAAGTGGTCTGTAATTTTGCTCATAAAGTTTCTGATTTTCCTTTGGCAGATAGATTCCTAAATATTTTATATTATCAGTAGTTACTTTAAATTGAATTTCTCTTTGTAACTCTGACTGTTGGATTTTGTTAGTGATATATAAGAATGCTGATGACATATGTGGGTTTATTTTATAACCAGCAACTTTGCTAAAGTTGTTGATTATTTCTAATAGCTTTTAGCAGAATCTCTGGGGTTCTCTAAGTATACCATCATGTCATCGGCAAAGAGTGATAATTTGGTTCTCTCATTGCCTATTCTTATTCCTTAATCTCTTTCTCAGCTCTTATTGCTATAGCTAGCGTTTCTAATACAATATTAAATAGTAACGGTGATAGTGGGCACCTTGTTTCACTCAGATCTTATTGAGGAATGGTTGCGTTTGTCTCCATTACATATGATGCTTACTGATGGTTTTAAATAGATGCTGCTGATTATTTTAAGGAAAGTCCATTTATTCCTATACTCTCAAGTGTTTTTAATAGGAATGGATGTTGGATTTTATCAAATGCTTTTCTGCATCTATTGAGATGATCATATGGTTTTTGTTAATTTGGTTATTAACATGGCCCATTATATTGATAGTTTTCCTAATATTAGACCAGCCTGCATTCCTGGTATAAATCCTACTTGATCATAGTGTATTATCTTGGAGATGATTTTCTGTAGTCTTTTGCTAATATCTTATTTAAGATTTTAGCATCAATATTCATTAGGGAGATTGGTCTATAATTTTCTTTCTCTGTTTCCAGCCTACCTGGTTTAGGTATCAGTACCATGTCTGTGTCATAGAAGAAATTTGGTGGACTCCTTCATTCCTATTTTATCAAATAATTTATATAGCATTGGGCTAATTGTTCTTTAAATGTTTGGTAAAGATTCACATGTAAATCCATCTGGTCCTGGGGATTTTTCTTAGGGAGTTGTTTAATTGCCTGTTCTATTTCTTTTTCTGAAATGGGACTATTCAACAATTTACTTCGTCCTCTATTAGTCTGGGAAGTCTATATTTTTGGAGTAGTCATCCATTTCACTTAGGTTATCAAATTTATTGGCATAAAGTTGAGCAAAATAACTCACTATTATTTCTCTAATTTCCTCTTCATTGGTGGAAAGTTCTCCCTTTTTATTTTTAAGACTACTAATTTGATTTTCCTCCCTCCTTTTTTCTAATCAGATTTACCAAAACTTATCTATTTTATTGGTTTTTTCATAGAACCAACTCTTAGTTTTATTAATTAGTTCAATGTGTTTTACTTTCAATTTTTTAATTTCTCCTTTTAATTTTAGAATTACCAATTTAGTATTTGATTGGGGGTTTTTAATTTGGTCTTTTTAGTTTTTTTAGTTGCAAGCCCAATTCGTTAATCTTTCTTTCTCTGTTTTATTCAAGTAAGCCTCTAAGGATATAAAATTCCCTCTTATTACCGCTTTGGCTGCATCCCACAAATTTTGGTATGATGTCTCATCATTGTCATTATCTTGAGTGAAATTATTAATTGTATCTATAATTTGCTGCTTGACCCAATCATTCTTTAAGATGAGATTGTTTAGTTTCCAATTACTTTTGGCTCTTTCCCCTAACTTTTGTTGAATGTAGTTTTATTGCATCATGATCTGAAAAGAAAGCATTTACTTTTCTCCTTTCTTGCATTTAATTTTGAGGTCTTATGTCCTAATATATGGTCAATTTTTGAATAGGTTCCATGAACTGCTGAGAAGAAAGTATATTCCTTTCTATCTCCATTCAATTTTCTCCAAAGATCCAACATACTAATTTTTCTAATATTCTATTTACTTCTTTAATTTATTTCTTATATGTTTTGTGGTTTGATTTGTCTAATTCTGAGAGTGCAAGGTTGAGATCTCCTACTATTACAGTTTTGTTGTCTATTTCTTCTTGCAACTCTCTTAACTTCTCCTTTAGGAAGTTGGATGCCATACCACTTGGTGCATATATGTTTAATATTGATATTGCTTTGTTGTTTATGCTACCCTTTAGCAGGATGTAGTTTCCTTCCTTATCTCTTTTAATTAGATCAATTTTTACTTTTGCTTGATGTGAGATAAAGATGGCTACCCCTGCTTTTTTGACTTCACCTGAAACATAATAGATTTTGCTCCAGCCTTTTACCTTTACTCTATATGTATCTCCCTGCTTTAAATGTGTTTCTTGTAAACAACATATTGTAGGGTTCTGACTTTTGATCCAGTCTGCTATCTGCCTCCTTTTTATGGGGGAGTTCATCCCATTCACATTTACGGTTAGAATTACTAAATCTGTATTTCCTACCATCCTAATAACCCCAGATTTTGCTTTACTTATTCTTGCCTCCCCACCCTCTTTCCCCCTTTTAAACTTATGTACCCCTCTTGTATCACGATGCTTACCCTCTTTATAATCCCTCCCTCCCCCCCATGAGTCTTTCCCCTTCCTTCCCTTATTACTCTTTTCTTTTCCTTTTCCTCTCCCTGTTTTAATGAGGGAGAGAAATTTTCTCTAAAACAAATGCTCAATTATTTTTCTTTGAGCCAACTCTGATGAGAGTAAGATTCACACAATGTTCCTCCCCCTCTCTAAATTCCCTCAGATATGATAACTTTCCTTTGCCTCTTTGTGGGATGTGGTTTCCCTCTTTTTATCTCTCCTTCCCACCTCATTCTGCCATCATCCCTTTTCCATATCTACTTCCCTTTTTTATGTTATATCAGTACAATCAAATTATTCATGTATTTTTTTTGTATATCCACAACAGAAATACAATTCTCAAGAGTTATTTTTACCTTTTCTGCATCTCTTGAGTTCTGTGGTTGGAGATCAAATTTTTTGTTTAGTTCTGGTTTTTTCTTCAGAAACAAATGGAATTCATTTGTTTCATTAAATGTCCATCTTCTTCCCTGGAAGAAAATGCTCAGCTTAGCTGGGTAGTTTATTCTTGGCTGCATCCCAAGTTCTTCTGCCTTTTGGAATGTCATATTCCAGGCCCTTCTTTCCTTTCATGTAGAGGCAGCCAGATCTTGGGTGATCCTTATTGTGACACCTCGGTATTTAAATGGTTTTGTTTTTGCTGCTTGTAAATTTTTTTCCTTAATCTGATAGTTCTGAAATTTTGCCACAATATTCCTTGGGGTTTTTATTTTAGGGTTTCTTTCAGAAGGTGTTCGATGACTTCTTTCAATGCCTATTTTACCTTCTGATTCTATTACATCTGGGCAGTTCTCTTTGATGATTTCTTGTAAATAGTATCTAGGCTCTTTTTTTCATCATAGTTTTCGGAAAGTCCAATAATCCTCAGATTATCTCTCCTAGATCTATTTTCCAAGTCTGTCGTTTTTGCAAGTAGATAATTCATAGTTTTTCCAGTTTGTCATTTTTTTGTTTTTGCTTGACTGATTCTTGCTGTCTTAATGAATCATTAGTTTCTATTTGTTCAGTTCTAAATTTTAAAGAATTATTTTCTTCATTAGCTTTTTTTACTTCTTTCTGTATATGTCCAATTGAGTTTTTAAATGTATTGTTTTGGTCTGTGGAATTTTTTTCCATTTCACTAATTTTTTTTTAGTGAATTATTTTCTTTTTCCAATTCACAGATCCTACTTTCTTGCGTGTTCTTTGTCTTTCAGTTCACAAATCCTACTTTCTAGTGAATTCTTTATTTTTCCAATTCACAATTCTTACTTTCCTGGGAATTTTTTACTTTTCCAATTCGTATTTCAGGAAGTTGTTGCTCTCTTGTAAGGCTTCTCTTTCCTTTCCCCATTTATCTTCTAACTCTCTTTTGAGATTTTTAATGGTCTCTTCTATGAGAGCATCATGTAAAGGAGGACAGTCTGATGCATTTTTGCTGTTTGTTCTTTTCATCTTCTTATTCATGTTTTAAAGCCTTTAGGGTATGTCTCCTAGGCAAGGGGGTTACCAGCTTCCTCTGCAGAGCAGGGAAAGGTGTAAACCAATTTCCGGCACCGAGGTATGGGAGTGCTATGAATGAGAGTTTTCCCTTCCCCCAACAGGAAGTGGATTCAGCACTGGCCGAGCTATCGAAGTGCCCAGTTGGGCTGTGTGGGTTAGCGATTGCCCTCGGCTAGAGACTAAGGGGTGAAAGTGTCACTGCCCCAGGCCGGAGCCTCTTGTGGGAATGTGAGTATTAGCAGCTGACCGCAGACCGCAGACCGCAGACTGCAGACCAAGGCAAACTCTGCCCAGCGTCTCTGCCTGATGCAAATCGGCCCTGGAAAAGCTCTATGGCCCCAAGCCGAGCTCCCCACTGTGCCGATTGGAGGCTAACCCGGGCTGAGTCCTCCTGCTGTGCAGGATCATAACTGCCCCAAGGTAAAGCCCTGTACTGCGGGTTGGGGCTGTGCGCTTGTGCTGAGATCTGTGCTTTCCCTTTCGGTTTGAGGCTCTCCTCGGAACCTAATGTCTCTCCCACTCTGTGCTGATCTCCCCCCTGGCCCCGGAATCAACCTTTTTTTGGCGAGACTGCAGATTTTCTTTGGCCGGTGAGTTGTTCTACTTCTTATCTTTATGAATTGTAGCAGTCAAGACTATTTTTGAGGCTCGATATAATATTGATAAAGAGGGTAAGAGAAGAGCTTAGAAAGTTGCGTGTGTCTTCTCCGCCATCTTGGCTCTGCCCCCCCCAACGAATTCTTTCAATGCCTATTTTACCTTCTGATTATATTACATCTGGACAGTTCTCTGATAATTTCCTGTAAAATAGTATCTAGGCTCTTTTTTTATCATAATTTTCAGAAAGTCCAATAATCCTCAGATTATGTCTCCTAGATCTATTTTCCAAATCTGTTGTTTTTTCCAAGTAGATATTTCATGATTTTTTCCAATTTATCATTTTTTTTTGTTTTGTTTTGCTTGACTGATTCTTGCTGTCTCAATGAATCATTGGTTTCTATTTGTTCACTTCTGATTTTTAATGAGTTATTTTCTTCATTAGCTTTTTTTTTTACTTCTCTTTGTATATCTCCATTTGAGTTTTTAAATGAGTTGTTTTGCCCTAAGGAATTTTTTTCTACTTCACTAATTGGTTTTTTTTTTTTTTTTTTTTTCAGTGAATTATTTTCTTTTTCCAATTCACAAATCCTACTTTCTTGTGGATTCTTTATCTTTTCCAATTCACAAATCCTATTTTCCTGGGATTTTTTTACCTTTTCCAATTCACAAATTCTGTTTCCTTGCACTTCCTGGGAATTTTTTATTTTTTCCATTTCATATTTCAGGAATTTGTACTTGCTTGCAAAGCTTCTCTTTCCTTTCCCCATTTTTCTTCTAACTCTCTTTTGAGACTTTTTATTTTCTCTTCTAGGAGACCATTATGTAAAGGGGGTCAGGTAACATTCCCCTTTGGGGTTTTGTCTGGAGACTGTTTGCTATTAGTCTCCTCAGGATTGCAAACCTGCTCTTTTTCTATATAGAAGCTATTGATAATCCTTTTGATTTTTTTATTCATTTTTTAAAGCCTTTAGGGTCTGCCTTCAGGGCAAGGGGGTTACCAGCTTCCTCTGCAAAGTGGGGAACGATGTAAACAGGCTTCAGGCAGCGAGGTATGGGAGTGCTCTGGACAAAAGCTCCCCCTCCCCCCAAGTGATTCAGCATGGCTGAGCTACAGAAGTGCCCAGTGGAGAACCCTGCTGTGTGGTTTAGTAACTGCCCTAAGGTTAGAGGCTAAGCAGTGAAAGTGTCACTATCCAAGGCCAAAGTCCCCAATTGGGCTGTGGTTATTGGCGGCTGACCAGGGAATAGCCTGGCTCAGACCGGAAGTGTCTCTACCCTGAAGCAAGCTGTGCTGTGGTAAGTCTATTGCTCCAGGCCAAGCCCCCCACTGTGCAGATTAGAGGCTGCCCTGGTCTGTGCCTCCCTGCTGTGCAGGTTCGTAACTTCCCCAAGGAAAAACCCCCATACTGCGGGTTGGGCCTGCACAGTTGTGCTGTGATCTGTGCTGAGTCACTTCCGGTTTTGAGTGGGTAAAGCCAGATCCTGTTAGGTTCTGGTGGTTTTTAGAGTGGCTTTGATTTCTCTGCTGATCTGCTGTTTTGCAGAAAAATCAGTCTGTCCCAGTGTCATCACTGTAATTTTCTAACCACAGAGACCACTCCTTCCCGGTCTGCACAATATGTCCGCCTCTAGTTCTCTCCCTGTTTGCCCTGATCTTCATCCTGGACCCTCAGTACAAACCTTTTCTGATGAAATTCCAGATTATCTTTGGCTGATGAGTTGTTGTACTTCTAATCTTTGTGGCTTTTACTAGTCAAGCGCTATTTTTGAGCCTGAATTTAATGTTGGTCATAAGGATATCAGAGAGCATGTGTGCCTTCTCTGCCATCTTGGCTCTGCCCCCTGCTTGTTATTTCTTAGAGCACAATAGAATTCTATCACAGCGATACACCATGTTTTGTCTAGCCATTCCACAAATGATGGGCATCTTCTTGATTTCGAGTTCTTTGGCAACGCTAAAAGATCTGGTTTGTATATATGTATATACATGTATATGTACATCTATGTTCATATACATATATACATTTACATGTATGCATGTGTATGTTTATACACTCAAACTCATATAATAGATGAGTACATAGATTCTTCTTTAGTTGTTTTTTTTCCCTTTTTTAAAGAAAACTCATCATTTCTTCTTTGACCCTTTTCCTCATTTTGCCTTCAAAGCTTTTGTCATCTTATATGTAAAGCTTCAAATACTCTTCTTTGATTTCAAGTGACTCTCCTTTAAGAGAACTGATCCCTTGAACTCCAACAGCAACAAGACAAAAAAGGTTTCTTTGTCATTATTTTTCATTTATAAATAACTTTCCCATGTGGTTTTATTCTTAAATATCTACAGGATTTGGGTAAAGAGCATGAAATGCATTCTTATCTCCACAAGGAAAAGGTTGTTTGTAGTTGTTTGTAGTTTTTTTTTTTTTTTTGTTTGTTTGTTTTGTTTTGTTTTGGTTTGTTCTTTCCTTTGGGTAGGGAGGAATTGTAAATTTCTATAATAGATCACTTTTATTCTCTAATTTCAGATTAGTCTTCTTAATTAGAAACCTATAATTTTTAAAAACAAATCCTCAAACTTTTATAACTCCAGTCCTTTTGGGATGAAAGGTGACAGCAGAATTGTGTCATTTCACACACTTTTCTCAAGTTACTAGTTTGTAGCAATTCTTGCTGAGGAAACTCAGGACTCTGCCAGAAAAAAAAACCATCAAAATGAGTTAGAATTGTTGGCTATAATTGTAGATTGGTGAGGACAATGAATTAAATAAATTGAAAGCATTTGTTACATCACCTTTCTGGGCAATTTATTTGTCACTAGTTGCTGCTGGAATAGTAAAAATTAGAGATCTAAAAGATAAATCCATTCCCTCATTCTTATTTTTCAGGGCTAGTTTTCACTTTGGTTTGTTATTTTTATTTTGTTTGATATGTTTTTCCTCTCTTGTAATGAAATTGGTGTCACAGCTGGATGTGAATAATAGCAAGTCAGAAGGGCAGGGAATCCAGCTATTTCAGAGGGATTTTTCAGATCCCAGAAATAGGTCAAAACCAGATATGTTAGTTAAGTCACAGAGGACCAAACAGAAAGATACCTTACTTAGATCCTTATTTGTAAACAGAGTCTGTAGTGTCAGATATTAGGTTATCTAAGATGATATCAGTGAAAAAACTGAATTGTGATCCTAATTCAGAAGACATTACCTCTCTAATCGGTTGTATCCTTCTTGCTGGTTATGGCTTGCCCTCCAAGTCATAGCCAGGAAGAGGCTTGTAGATGAATCCTCCCCCTTAGGCAGGCAAGAGAAGAAATGCTAGAGTTACTTCAATTCTCATGACCAGCAGAGTTAAATAACTCACAGAAGAATGATTTAGTTTACATCATTGGGTCAAAAGAGAAGTGGAATATTTGTTTCCCCTAAAAAACCCATGAATTTCATTTACTGCTCAGACATGGCAGTTACTCTTAGGAAACTCATTGAAACGATCCTTAGCAGCAGTCAGAAATGGCAACTGTGACATCTAGTCACAGGAGAGCTGGTAATGGGATAGATTAATAAATAAAAGCATTATCTACCTTATTCTTTATAGAACATAAGGCCAGCCTCTTTTTTTCTTTTAACCAGATATAGAAATGTATAATAAATAAAAATTTGCAGAAAAATTCTGGGGGAGCGGCGATGTGATTTTTATATGACATCATTCATTGCTTTTCTCTTTTGTTGTTCAGAGAAGGAAACAATACATCTCCACCATTATTTTTCTTTATATATGTGATTAGAATCACTCATGTTGGGATAACTTTCTTTGCCCTCTCTGTTCTCAATCCTGATGGGTAGCTAAATTGTAACTAGAACCTCACATTCCCAGAGGTTTATTTCAGTTAGATCATCAATGATATTTGTTTAAATTTTATACAAATGCTTCACATAATAATGGAAAAATGCCAATAATGGTAAATTCCTACTTTCCTCTAAAGAAGATCAAGAGAAAAATGTAGTCGGAGAGAGCTATTACAAAACAAGTAAAAACTTATTAGAAAGGTTGTTAGGAAACTGGAAACTGAATGGATGTCCATCAGTTGGAGAATGGCTGAATAAATTGTGGTATATGAATATTATGGAATATTACTGTTCTGTAAGAAATGACCAACAGGATAATTTCAGAAAGGCCTGGAGAGACTTACACGAACTGATGCTGAGTGAAATGAGCAGGACCAGGAGATCATTATATACTTCAACAACAATACTATATGATGACCAGTTCTGATGGATCAGGCCATCCTCAGCAACGAGATCAACCAAATCATTTCTAATGGAGCAGTAATGAACTGAACTAGCTATACCCAGAAAAAGAACTCTGGGAGATGAACTAAAAACCATTACATTGAATTCCCAATCCCTATATTTATGCACACCTGCATTTTTGATTTCCTTCACAAGCTAATTGTACAATATTTTAGAGTCTGATTCTTTTTGTACAGCAAAATAACGTTTTGGTCATGTATACTTATTGTGTATCTAATTTATATTTTAATAAATTTAACATCTACTGGTCATCCTGCCATCTAGGGGAGGGGGTGGGGGGGTAAGAGGTGAAAAATTGGAACAAGAGGTTTGGCAATTGTTAATGCTGTAAAAGTTACCCATGTATATATCCTGTAAATAAAAGGCTATTAAATTTAAAAAAAAATGTAAAAAAAAAAAAAAAGAAAAAAAAAAAAAAGAAAGGTTGTTAGGTACAAGAACTGATTACTGTGAAGACATTTTGTTTTGGGAGATACTAATGAAAAAGATACATTTGTCTGTCTCTGAGAGCTGATATTAAGACTCTTCAAAGTGAATAATTAGATTAGAGAAAGCCTGACCATTTTTGTGCTTTATAAACTGATGAGTCTTTTACTGAGTTTAGAAATTTGACATCAATCTCAATGGCATGGCTCATTTTAAGAAAAATAGACTAATAATCAGGAGACCTAGGTTTGAGTATCAGCTCTGTCACTTTTTGACATTTTAACTTTTACACATTACTGAAGCTCTGGAGTCCTCTATTTTTCTACGTACAAAACTAGAAATCCAGGCTAAGTAATCTCTAAAGTCACTTGCCTCTCTAAAATGATGTGCTGGTTGGCTTGCTTCAACAATGAGATAATTCAAACCAGTTCCAATTGTTTAGTAACGAAGAGAGCCATCTACACCCAGAGAGAGGACTATGGGAACTGAGTGTGAAACACAACATAGCATTTTAACACTTTCTGTTATTGTTTGCTTGCATTTTTGTTTATCTTCTCAGGTTGTTGTTGTTGTTTTTTCTAGATCTGATTTTTCTTGTCCAGCAACATAACTGTATAAATATGTATACATATATTGGATTTAACATACATTTTAACATATTTAACATGTATTGGACTACCTGCAATCTAGGGGAGGAGGTGGGGAGAAGGAGGGGAAAATTTGGAACAGAAGGTTTTGCAAGGGTCAATATTGAAAAAAAATATCCATGCATATATTTTGTAAATAAAAAGCTATTAAAAAGTAAAATAAAATAAAATGATGTTCTATACTGATCCAGAGAGGCTAAGGAAAACGTAGACTAAAAATAAGGTGCTATATTTGACAATAAGGACACCATCAGTGATCTCAGAAAAACTTTTGGACGTGTATCAAAGTACATATTTTGAATAATTTTTTTTTTGCAGTGTTTATATTTGAGATGACTGTAAAAAGTTCTCGGAGACTAAGTGTTCACTGGGGATGTGCCTGTCTTTAGAACATATAACATATTACTATCAACTTGCAATTTAGTGAGCTTACTATCAGTTGTCACTTCTCCTTAGGGATTTTGCCTCATTAATAATAGTAGAGCTGGTTCTAGCAAGAAGCAAGTTTCCTCCAGATTCCTATTTTTCACCAACAACTTCTCTAGCCTACATCTTTCTCTACTAATAATGAGCAAAATACCTAAGGAGAAGTAACAACTGATAAGAAATTCACTAGATTGAAATTAAGAACAAAGACATAACAAACATATAGCTAAATACATTGTGCTCACAATTACACTGTTTCTACACGAAAACTTAGATAGGATAATACAATGAACAGATTACTATTCTGGAAGTTGCCCATATCTTCCATTGTTAATAAAAGGTCTCAAATCATTCGCTTTTTTAATTAATCAATTAAACAATATTTTTGAATGCCCTCTAAATAAACAGTCTTGTGGTTCTTTCCTACTCTGAGAAATGAATGATTTTATTTTTGATGGGTATATATACCCACAAGAACTTTTTGTTAATTGTTAAAGGTCCAAAGGAATTCTGAATTGGTCAAAAAAAGAGAGAGAGAAAGAAAGAAAAGTGTTTTACAATCATAATTGAGCATCCCAAAACACCCACAAAACTAGTTTTGTTCTTGGAACTATCCACTCCAACATACCCATCATTATCCAAATGGTCTTTGGGGCCTTCTATACCAAGGTAGACAACATGAATTCTAGGCATCTAGATAGAAGCACATATGAACAGTAATACAGCCCAGAGTACCATATAATGGCAAAATGCCCAGTTAATAAATCTCTCATTCTCTCTCAAGTGGTGTGAAAAGGTTAGCAATAACCTTAGGAAAAAAAAATACCCATATCAGCTGAGGACAGTATCAAAAAGAAATTGCTTTAAAATAGAAACACAACTTTGCCCTTTGTCCATAAAGTAGTGGCTTGGCAGTTTTGTAAGGTTTTATGTGCCTCTAGAGCCCTTAATTCAGACCAGCTTTGTGATGGGTCTAATCCAGGGCTTGCCTCTGCATGATTTCCTTGAGATTTTGAGTGCTTCAAGTGACTTATGCCCATCAACATCATAAGAGAATAAAGATGTTTAAAACCTTTTCCACTAATTTACTCAGAGATCAATGTTTCAGAATTCAATATTAAGGTTTATTTCAAATTTTACTGATTAGTTTCAGTTAATCTGAAAATATAATCTGATGATAGGCAAGATCTCTACATCAGTGAATAAATAATGCTTTTTAACAACATTAAAACTCAAAAATAGGAAAGACCAGACAGCATTATCCCTTTATTGAAGCACTAATCACTTATCCCACAGTTTTTATTTGGAACATACAAGCTTTTAATTGGACATTATTTTTATGTCACCAGGAAACCAGTATTCTTCTAGATAGAAAATAACTTCTGTTTTTAAGTATTCTTGAGCAAGGGCTATATAACACATTACAAATGGACATTTAATTTAAGTTAAAAGGAGGATTAATTTAGAGGAGCTTCTGTTAACATTTATTTTCTTTTATTATAATGTGAAATGTTTCTGTAAGTCAAAAATATTTAGAAGGTGTAACAATTAATAGAAAAAATAATGTATTCTAGGTGATGTATATTAAAAATCCTTTAGGCGTTTTATACTCAGTTATTTAAATAAGTATAAAATTTAAATTTAAACTATTATATGTCAATTTAGGGTAAATTCTAAATTTAAACACATAGGACATTTATTCACATATAGGATATGCAGAAACATACAAAGAATATTCAATTTAGTCTACATTTAAGACATATTAAATTGAATATTATATATGTATGCCTACCTATTAATATTCATGTATATATTGATATATCATATTTGGATTCATAACCCTGTATACAGGTTAAATGTATGCATGGCTAGCTTATCACTAATATCTATTATACTTCTCTACCTTTCCCACCTTCAGAGGTTTATAATATATTAATTTCCTTTCCAATTTATTACATTGTCTATAGTAGCAAACATTCTTGTTAATGTTGCAAAACAATTTCATTTTAACCCCTTTAAGGTTGAGACTTCCCACTTTTCCCAAACAATTTGAAAGATAGTTTGACAAACATTCTTAAGTCACAGGAAGGTGGGAAATGAGAAAAATCTTCACAATACATTTTGTTTGAGAGGGGATAGGATGGGAGCAAATCTGTGATGACATCAATGTAGAGAGTGTCAGTGAGGGGAGCGAGAGAAAATGTTTAAGTGGACTTTTCCAGAATCACATAAGCAGGATGTATAAGAGAGGGAATTTTAACCCAAATCTTCTTAACTTGTGTATAACTCTTTATCCAATGAGGTACAGTGTTGCCTCTCTCACAAACAATTTTTATTATAACTTATCTAAGTTATATTTATTCTTATTTAAATCCAATGCTATTCACAATTAACATTGTTTTAAAATGATTAATTAATTAACATTAAGCATATCAAAGGACCTTGCATTTAGTAGGGAAAAGAGAATTTGGAGATCGCCTAGTATAAACCTTTAAGTTTACAGCTGAGGTTACAAAACCTCAGAAAAATTGTGACTTTTCAGGTTACATAGCTAGTGGCGGTTAAACATCTGACATAAGAAAGATCACTTGATATCATCTAAACAACATAATTCTTCACACACCAGCAATAATACAGCAGTAATATTTGCCTATAATTGACATATTTTTCACAACTTTATTAACATGAGTTCTTCCTGTCTAGAACTCCTACTAGCATGAAACTTTAGTAACTTTAGATAGTATATTTTTCACTTATATATGATCAAAATTCAAAGGGTCCTTGAACTCATTCCAAACTTATCATTTTAATAAATAAAATCATGGCTTAGTCAGGAAAAGTGAGTTGTCCAGGATCAGGAAGATAGTAAATGACTAAGCCAGAACCAGAACCCAGACTTAACAATATAGTACTCTGATGCTCATTTAGTGTGTCAGGAATCCCTTGAAAATTCATAACGATTTATGAATAAGGCATTCATGCCAAAAATCTTACTTGTACCTTAATTAATAATTAGTCAGATGCTACAATGGATAGAGTACTTGATCTGGACTCAGGAAGACTCATTTTAGTGGGTTTAAATCTGTTCTCAGACACTAACTATTATCTGGTCTAAGACACTAGCTGTATGACCCTAAATAAGTCACTTAATCTTATTTGCCTGAGTTTCCTCATTTGGAAATAACCTGGAAAAGGTCATTACTCTCCAATGTTTTATCAAGAAAATGTGAAATGTGGTAACAAAGAGCAAGGTACAACTGAAATAACTGAACAAACCAAATCAGGAATTAATTACAGAATATTATAGGGAGTATATTAAACTGTTGCTGTTCTTGAAATAGGTGCACAGAATAATAGCAATGGCAGTAATTGAATTTGTGTGCTGAATAGAGCTCTGGATTTGAAGTCAAAGTGACATGGTATATAATCCATCCTCATATATTACTATCTCTGTGATCCTGGAAAAATTTCTTAATCTAATTTAGTCTCTATTTTCTTATCTGTCAAATTAGGAAGGTTAAGGGAGGAAGAAAGAGAATTCAAATTACCTCTAAATTCCCTTCAAGCTCTATTTCAATGATTTTGCTAATCTACCTTTCTTTCCAGAGATCTTTTCCCTACACATTAACTTCTTTTGGGTCACTTCAGAATCTGAGACAAAATCAAGCCCAGAGCAGCTAGTCAATAAATAATTTATCATTCATCATTAACTGATTAAGTAAGAATTGTGAATTGTCATTGAACTTAGCATAATGATTTCATGGTCCCCAGTAGAAAGTCTACCAATAGCTCCACAAATAGATATATTTTGTAGATACAAACATCAATCTATGTAACAATTTATTTGCTCTTTTCAAATCTGTTTCCTTAGCCATTATTATTATTTTTTTAAAAAGATAAACTTTAAGTACTTTCCTAGCTCTAAAATTCTTTGGTTCCTCTAAATCATTAGATGAGTCAAAATGCTAAATGATATAGTACATCTGATTGAGACTAAATTTTTCTATTTATTTGTAATTAGTAAGCACCTTCAATGTGTTTCAAATAACTTGATTTTTAACTATATCTGTGATTTTGATGGTATCGAGAATGCATTCCACCAATGTAGGTGGACACTTGCTCTACAGTTTAGTGTCATGGATAAGTGGTCTTGGGATCTTGAGTGATTTACTCAAAGTGACAGAGACAGTATGTATCAGGGACTTGTTTTCTTTACTTCAGGTATCTATCATTTATCCCTTATTGTGTCTAGTAATAAATTATCTGTTTGTAGCAAGCAATATTGACAGACTGCTTACTTTTAACAACCTGTTTTTAATGCAAATATTCTCAGGATGACACTAAATAAATTTGAATCATGGAATACCATAATTTGAGAAGAATCAAAGTATGATATTCAAAGTACCATACTAGTGAAATGTGTGGCCAGTATAAATAGACTGAAGCATAATACCAGCAATGACTTCCACATGCAACATAGTATAAAGGGTATCAAAAAGGACATGTTTAATCCTAAAGGAATGGAATTAGAAGGTCCAATCTCATTTGAGTAAGAGGTGGGGAGGGGAAAGCTCAAGTAGTCTAAGACAGGAAACTTCCCAGAAAGTTGCCTAAATTCCACCTTAATAAACACACAGGAGATCCTGAGACCCAGTGTGACAGAGCTAGGAAACACCAGCATCAGGATCCCCTACATGCCTTGGCATAGGCAGGGGGTAGACAGATTCCTGCTCTGGGAACTTCCACTCATTGTAACCCTGGCCAAACAGGCATCATTCAGCATCCAGACCTATATTTGCCTCACCATAGTCCCAGTAAGCAGAAATCACCCAGCAGCCACTGGAAATAGGACTTCAACTCAGCATCTGATAAGCTACCAGATTCCCACAGCTTCCAAAAGTTCCAGTCATCCCTGACTCCAAAAATTCAATGTAGCACCAAAGACAAGTATCTCCTGTGGATCTTAGGGAGTGCAGCACAAGATAAACAGCCATATCCTGTAACCACTGGTTTTCTGAAGAAAAATGGGAAGTGATCTCAAATCAAGAAAAAACTAATGGAAGAGCTCAAAAAAGGACTTAAAAAAATCATGTAAAACAAGTTGAAAAACTGAGAAAAGAAATGAATTATGGAATAGATTTTGGGGGGGGGGGGAAGTCAATACTATTGACTCTTTTAAAATTAAACTGCATAAGATATAGAATTGGCCAAATGGAAAAGGAGGTACAAAGATCCACTGAAAGAAACATCTCCTTGACAAATGCAACAGACTATATAGAAAAGAAAGCACAAAACTTAATTAAAGAAAACAACACTTTAAAAGTTAGTACACAGTTGGATGCTAATGACCTTACGATACATCAAGAATCAATAATTCAAAAGAATGAAAAAAATGGAAGAAAATAAAAATACTCATTAGCAAAACAATTGGCCTAGAAAATAGACGCAGGAGAGATAGTATCAGAATCACTGGACTACATAAAAGCCATAATCAAAAAAGGAGAATGTGGACCTATTTGTCAAGAAATTATCAAGAAAAACTGCCCTGACATCCTGAAACCAAAGGACAAAATAACAATTGAAAGAATTCACCAATCAGTTCAGGAAAGAGATCAGAAAATAAAAACTCCCCCCAAAAAAATTATAGCCAAATTTAAGGACAATCAGGAATTTATTTATTTAAAAGTTAAAAAAAATACTACAAAGGACCATAAAGAAACAATCAGGATCTCACAGGACTTGGCAGTTGAAACATTAAACAAAACACAGGTCAAACCAAATTGGAAATACTGAAAAATCAAAGGTGACACTAATAAGATTGAAAGAAAACAAAACTATTGAGCTAATAAATAAACCTGGAACTTATTTTATGGAAAACAAAGAAAACAAAGATAGATAAATCCTTGCTAAATTTGAATTTGAAAAAAGAAACAAGAAAAAAAATTATCCAGGATCAAAAAAGAAAAGAGTGAAGTCATCACCAATGAAGAATAAATCAAACAATCATTAGAAAATATTTTGCCCAATTATATGTCAATAAATCTGGCAATCACCAAAATCGATAAATATTTTTGAAAATATAAATTACCTAGATAAACAGATCAGGAAATAGAAAGTCTAAATAGCCGCTCCTTAGAAAAACAAATTGACTAGTCATTAACAAACTCTCTAGGAAATAAAAAATCCTAGGGCCAGATGGGTTCAAGAGTAAATTTGACTAAACATTTAAAGAAAAATCAATTTCAATACTACGTAAATTATCTGGAAAAAATAAATGAAGTAATCCTAGCAAACTCTTTTTATGACATAAACATGGTACTGACACCTAAACTGTGACAAGCTAAAACAGATAAAGAAAATTATAGACTAATTTTCCTAATGAATATTGCTGAAAAAAATGTTGAACAAAATGTTAGCAAGACAATTAAAACAATATATCACAAGGATTATACTTATGTGCAGATGAGATTGATACCAGGAATGGAAGGTTAGTTCAATATTAGGAAAATTAATAACATAATTGGCCACATCAATAACAAAACCAACAAAAATCATAAGATTGTGTCAATGGATGTTGAAAAGTCTTTTGAAAATTAAAAGACCCCATTTCTATTTAAAACACAAGATAACACAAGAATAGATGGAGTTTTCCTTAAAATGATAAGCAGTATCTATTTAAAACCATTAGCAAACATTATCTATAATGGGGATAAGCTAGAAGTTGAGGGGTGAAACAAGAATGCCTATTATCACTACTATTATTCAATATAGTACTAAAAATGTTAGCAATAGCAATAAGAGAAGAAAAGGAAATTTAAGGGATTAAAACTGGAAATGAGGAAACACACCTATCATTCCATTTCATTGCTTCTTCCACCAAGAATTTTCTCTGTTGTATTTCTAAATTTCATCCTTTTAGGATGTGGTCAGAAAATAGCCACTTTTATAAACTGATAAGCACACTGGTAGAAGGTAGTAGAAAGCATCTTCCTTTTTGCCACTGACTACCAGGTAGGACTTTGAGAAGGAAATTAAAATGGTAGTTGAATGTAGAGTGATCAGTGAGTGTACCTAAAGCACAGCACCGATGAGATGAAAATGAAAATAAATCCTTATAAATAACTCCTGTCTTTTTTTTTTTTTCTTTAGCCTTTATGTGAGCTTATCACTGTAGCAACAGTGAGAGGAAGAGTGAAAGAAAGAAAGGGTTAGGATAGTTGAAACATAGATATTAACATAAGCAGGAAGTAGTTGATCAGGCTTTTAAAGCCTCTATTATTCTTTTTATTTCCACTGAATTAAATTTCCATTTCATTTATGTGTAAGTAAATAATCCTTTTGAGGGAAGGCACACTGAAGATGAGAAAGAGATCCAGATCCAGAGCATTAGGGAAGAAAATGAGCCAAGAGGATTATGAATTGTAATAGGAATATGTTTACTACTATACTTTAACCTGGAAATTAAAGTACTAGAGGAGAAAGACTGAGAAGTAGGGAAGGTATGATTTTGATCAAATATATACAGTGGGAATGAATAGGTATAGCTTGAGTTTCAAATACCATATGATGACATGAATAGATACTACACCATGAGTATCTCTTTTGGTCTTACTCAGAGAGCCATGTGGAGCATGGGAATGGTTTATATAGGTAGACAGTTGACTCATATGGTTATTAGTATAATGCTTATGAATCTGAGGTACATATTCCATATTGTATGGCTCAGATGTTGATTTTGTTCTCTAATATGAAGCAGCTTGTCCCAAACCAGCTTAATGTCATGGTGTATTTATCTCTCAATCTGTCTTCTTATTCTCTGTCTCTTTCTTCAGACTAGGCAAAGATTAAGACCCAGTTCCTGTCTTCAAATTTTCTTTCCTAGAATAACTTGAGTAATTAATTAAAGAAAAGTGTCATTTATACACAATGCTACAGAAAGAGTTCATCAACAATATAATTCAGTAGAATGTTCATCAACATTCTACTAGATGACTTAAAATCCCTTTCAATCTTGAGATTCTATGATCCTTGTTTTGACTAACACCTTAATACCTGTTAACTAGTTACAACATTTTTGAGAAGGCAAAAGACTAAAGAGAGCTAAAAAGCATTAGTCTTCTTGGCCCATCTACAATCTGGACTGAGATTTTTGTTTACTTCCTAATTACTTTTTCCTGATTCTTTTATAATTTTCTTGATTCTAAGATAGGAATATCATCTACTCTGGTGAATGAACCTATTCTGGCATTTGGTTTTCTTGAGAAAATGTCCTGTGACTGCCAGAAAAGCTTAATGATGCTTGATGAAACAGCATATGTTTCCTAGTTCACACATATGTGCTTTTGGTTACTTAGAAAATCAGATGAGCATGTGGCTCAGTATAAAACTAACCCTGCTACTGAAAAAACAATACCTAAATGTATATGCCCTAAAGGAGATTATGTAATAGAACTCTAACTTACAAATATATACTTGAAGTATCATAATGTATAAAGCCTGGTCTTGGAGGAAGGAAGATAAATTCAAATTCTTCCTCTGACACTTGCTAGCTCTATAACTCTGGTCAAGTCACTTTTGCTTTCAACATCAATTTTCTCATTTATAAAATGAGGATAATTATAGAACTTACTTTTCATATTGTTGTGGAATGGAAAATGCTTTGCAAAACTTAAAATTTTATAGGAGTGCTATGTATTAATATTATTATTATCTCAGGAGTATCCCAAAGAATAAATAATGATTTAAAATAGTTTATAAAATAGCTCATTTATTTATAACAAAAATAAGTGACATAATATAATGCAGGTACTTCAAAAATAACAGTATCTTTAAAGCAATTGACATCATGAAGAATTCCTTTCCCAATATATATAAAGTTATTTGCTGTATAAAATATTGTAACCGTGGGATGTGGTCAGAACTATCCTGAGTTCTACACAAACTTCAGCAAATGACTTAAAAATATATAAATCCACACATGACAGTACTTATGCAGTTTTCATAAATGATTTGCAATGGAAAGAGAATTATACTAACATTGCTATTCATGACCATAAAAAGAAAAACCTTATGGAGGAGAAAAACAATAATATTATACAGAGGAAAAATGTTTGCTTAAAAAATGAGTCTCTTGAAATGAGAATACAGAAATCTTAATGAGCCAAACTAAATGTGTTGTATTCCTTATAAGGGGATAATGCCATAGCACCATTATCAGTAGTACATTTCAGTAGTACATTAATTTTGAGTCTCTTCTCCCTCAGAAATAGGGTGGGTTTGCACTACTTTATCTTTATTTTCCCAAATAAATTAGTGAAGCTGCTATATTCTGAAATGTGATTTCTTGAAGCATAGGTGAAAATCATTGTTTTATGTCTTCTCTGCTTTCCTGTCCCCATCCCCAAATGAGGTAGTTCCAATGAGATTAATTGGGGATTCACCCAAAGGGGCTCATACTGGAAGTATAGTGAGATAAGAAAAGTTTGAAGAGATCACTGGGAAAAAGGCAAAGAATTTTTGTTCAATTTTTTTCAGTTATACTTAACTCTTTTTGAATCTTTTTGGAGTTTTCTTGGCAAAGATATTTGGAATGGTTTGCCATTTTCTTCTATAGCTTATTTTATAAATGAGGAAACAGAAGCAAACAGCATAGGGTAAATTATTTGCCCAGAGTCACACAACTAGTAAGTGTCAGAAGCTATCAGAAAGATGACTCTTCCTTTTTGTTGCACTAAGAGATATGTCTTCTAATTCAGATTCTGAAACTGATCTAGAACAAAGTATATCTTCTGTAATAACAAGAAAGTGAACTAGATCTCTAAGGCCCTTTTAGCTTTGGAATTTAATGAGTCTGGAAATTATTTGAAACTCTCATCAAATCCCAAATCTGGCCAAATATGCTCCTGAATTTAGATGGTTGGTCAGGCAAGAAACATTTAATAAGAACTTACTATATGCTGGACACTGTGCTAAGTCAGAGATAAAACACAAAAGACCATAGTACTATTTTGTCTTAATGAAATTCACATTCTAAAGTCCTATGTTCCCTTGCTATATTGTCAGGTGCATGAACCACCAACATTTATTGGATTTTGCCTAATACACTGTGTGAACCTAGGTAAGTAATATTGTGCAACTGTGCTCCATTTTTCTTATCCGTAAAATAAATGTAAGATATCTTTTAGCTCAAAATATATGATCCTTTGAGGGATTATATTTTAATTTTCTTTTTGTATCTTTTGAAGAATCTAGCATAGTGCTTTATACAATGTAGACATTTAACAAATGTTTGTATAATAAATAAACAGAAAATTAATGAGAAACAGAAAAATGAGAAAATAAATTCTCATCTAAAAGAAATTAGAGATTGCCTTAACAATTAAAGTTCTTTTAGTTTCCTCCCACCAAAATCCTATTAATACCTCAATACAGAGTGAAAGTGATTCTGTCATGAAAGATTTTTCACTTGCTACCAATTAATCAATCAACATAAAACAAACAAAACAACAAATAACAATCACATACCTTAACTACAAGTGAAGAATGAGAATCTCTTAGTCTTGAAGGACATTATAGTATACTGGGGAAGCAGAACATAAATAAAAATAATTTATGATAATGAATTGTATATTGGTCCTAGAATTAGGAAACTTAAGCATCAAATTTGACATGGTACCCAATGTGAGTCACTTAGCTTTTTTACTCCTACTTCTCTCATTTCTAAATGAAAATTTAAAAAGCCCTACCTTTCAAGATTATTTTAACAAATGAGGTGATGGAGACCAAGTGCATTACAGACTTAAAGCACTGTATACATGCTAACTGTTGTTAAAAAAAGAAATACAAAATATGGACTTCAGAGAGGAGATGGCACTTGATACTAAGCTTTGATCAAGAGGTTCCAAAGGATGAGTGAGAAAGCTTTAGAGAGAACCTTGTAGATTTGGGAACAGCTTGTTCAAAGTCAAAATATACAATATCCTCTTCAGGAAGTAATGTGTTGACTGTGTTAGATGAACAATGTTTTGGGTTTTTTTTTTTGGGGGGGAGGCAGGGGTGTATTTCATATGGTAACTGTAGCAAACAGGTAACAAACACCATCAACATAAATAATGAAGCTAGCAGAAGAGATGATTTAGAAAAAAAAATGATGAGTTCATTTATAGATATGTTGAGCTTAGAATATCTAAAGATCATCCAATTGGACTTCTCAATAGAGATCTGGAAAAGAAGAGGGATGGAGACAAATTGAGATATACCTAAAATATTCAGTACCAGGGCATGGGTTGTGGTGTTGTCTCAGAAAAGATTCAGACTTGTGCATGAACATTTATTTGGGCATTTACTTGGGGTAAAGTGTGATGTACTTCACAGTTCTCCTTAAAAAGAGAGACAACTAAGCAGTGTGAGGGGATTAAATAGAGAAGGTAAAAGAAGAAAACTTTGGAAAATTGGATGACCTCAGAGAAGATTTTGTATACATCTGAACAATCTCAAATGAGGATATGCATGTGAAAAGTTCCTCTGATTGGATTTATTTCAAATAAGGTATGTATAGAAAAAAAAAGGCACTTTTGTTCTAATGAGGTGACACACACAGAGAGATAAGGAGAGAAAGAAACAGAAAATCAGAGAAAGATAGTGACAGACAAAGAGAGAGTGAAGGATGAGAAATTGTAATTTGTAAATCTAAGGAATCTATATCTGTGTAAAGACTAAACAAACTGATTAAGTCACAGATTGTTTTTTAAATCTTGAAGGACTGGATGTTTTATGTTAAAGAAGCAGGGTGGATCAGTGCTTCTGTTTTTTAAGGTTCTCTCAGATTCTTGGCTTTTAAAATATTGAAAAACAAGTACTATTTTGCACCTAAAAAATATAGGTAATATGATCTAATGGTAGTAATCTTAGGATAGGAGCCAGGAGATGTAGGTTCTACTATCAGTCTGCTACTAACTAGTTATGAAATTTTGAGTATGTCATTTCATCTTTGTATAACTCAGTATGTATTATAATCTTTGTCCTATCTAAAAGTATCATGTGCAGCAATGAGACTAAAGCTAATGAAACATTTTGAAAATTGGAAGTATTCTACAATTTATTATTATCCTTGTCACTTTAGTAGAAAATCACATAGACATGATTTTGCATCTATATGGAAATGGAGGGAATACAATTATATCAAGGATATACCCCAAAGAATTTTTTCAGAAAGATGTACATTTTATCAAGCCATGGTGTGCATAATAACAACATAACAACCAAATTCTTTACCCCTTTTTTCTCTCCTAGTTATAGATAGATAGAGATTTATAGATATGTATATCTACACATTTATTCCATATATGTATAACATACCATATTTTTTAATATGACCAAATCTACCCCACCTCATTTTCCAAAACTAATAATTAACCCTGTGTAATAAAGAAACAAAGAAACAATAAGAGATGTGTACACATAAATGAGTTTTTTATGCATATAATCAATCTTTCAGGAAAACCAGGTTTCCCCATTGACCCAAGGATACCTCAAGCCTTTAGAAAAGTTTATGACAAGGACAGAAAAAGGAATCATCTCCTATCTAGAACATTCCTTGAGATAACTCCTGGTCCTACTAAGCACTTTGTACCTTTAGTTGGTACTTTAAAAATCCTTGCAGCCATAGAAAATTCCATGAGGACAATCTAGACTCTGGGGTACAGCTGAATAAAGCAAAAAAACAAAAAACAAAAACCAAAACCAAAACCAAAAAAAAAAAAAAAAAAAAAAAAAACCTTAGTTCACTTTAGGTCTTCACCAAAAACCATTTGAAAATATGCCATTAAATGTTGTTGTCAGTGAGGACATCAAGTTATAAATTACATAACTCATTAAGTAATCTGTTTCCTAGCAACTAACACTAAAGAAACTAAGTTTTCCTTGAATTCATGGATGCAACCAAGGAAAGAAATGGAAAGAGAAGAGCCATTGAAAGCTTTTATTACTGATGCTTCCAGGAACAGAGTCATAGAAGAAGTAAGGTATGGTTCCTGGAAATAAGCAATCTATTTATTCATAGAAGACAACTTAAATCTGTTTAACCTTAAGAAACATAGGGTATAGGGCAAAATAAACATTAATGAATTAATATCAAAATATATATTTCCATATATTTACCTTTTAAATACTTTATTTTTTTCTCCAGAGATAGAGATGATGGTATAAAAAGGGTTAAAAACAAAAGCACAAAAATAAAATCAGGGTAAATTGGACTACGAATGAAGCATCCCTCAGTTAGGTGGAAAGACAGTGTTGAATGAGAAAGAACACTGAACATATTATCAGAAGGTTTAGATTAAAGCATTAGATGCCCTATTACTAAGTAGTTGTATGATTTTAGCCAAACCACTTAAAGTCCTTAATCCTCATTAGTGAAATATTATACACTATATATTATGTATGCTAAGTATCTTTCAAGTCCTGTTGGGACAATCAAATGAGATAAAGTATGATTTCTTTTAAGTATTAAGGGATATGAAGATGTAAGCTATTAGTCTCCTGCCCAAAAATTTCTTCTCCCATTGATTTCACAGTTGGCACAAGTACCCAACCTAGCAATTCATTCTTTTGATTACTAATAATTAGAAAAACTCACATTTATGTTATAAAGCAGAAAGATCTAAGCACTAATCTTTCCCATATTTCTCTTTTAAAAGGCAAACAACACAACGTAACTATTGTCATTCAATAATAATATAATGACATTATTCAATAACTATTACATTGTAACAGAAATATTTTATAATTTTTTTTTGCTCTTTTCCAGGACAGTATGGGCAATGAGAACTTTCCTAATAGATCAATTTAAATTTTGATCCATAAACCCCACTACTACATATATCTTCTAAGAAGGGCAAAGCTAGAAGAAAAGGTCTTATGTATACCAGAACATATATCATAATATATCTGAGAAAAAAGAACTGAAAACAAAGAAATAGTCCATTGGCTGGGGAATGGTAAAACAAATTTTGGCACAAGAATGCAATAATGGAATAACTTTGTACCCTTAGAAATAATTATCATGAAGAATTTAGAGAAGCATAGGAAAAAAAAATGTGAACTGATGAAGAATTAATTCAAAACAGCCTTGGAAGTTATATACATAATTCCTGACTTCAACAATGAAAAGGAAAAGAAGAAAACAAAACCACAATTATGACAATAAAACTTGTCTCCAAACCACTTCATCAAAGGTGTGAAGTGAAAACACTGCCTGTACTGCCAGCCTCAATTGTGATAATTAGTAGTTTTGCATTAGCTGGCTTTTAACATTATTTCTGTGAATCAGTCTCTCTTCCTCCCTCCTTCCATCTCTACTTTGCTCTCTCCCTCACTCTTTTTCTCTTTCTCCCTCCCTCCTTCCTTCCTTCTCTCTCTCTCTCTCTCTCTCTCTCTCTCTCTCTCTCTCTCTCTCTCTCTCTCTCTCTCTCTCTCTCTCTCTCTCTCTCTCTCTCTCTCTCTCTCTCTCTCTCCTTTTTAGCAATAGTCATTCTTTGTGCTAGAAACACACTATCATTGCTTGGCACCCTCATCAGTTTTTAGAATCTTCTATGTCTGAAACCTTCCAATAGAAATCTCTAATCTCCTAGATAAAAATTACCTTTCTCTTCTCTATAAAAATCTTAGGCCTTAGCCTGCACCTTTGAGCTTTCCTGATTCATGAATATCATTCATTACACCTGGAATCAGGAAACTGATGTAATGATTCACCAAATCTAAGGAGCAATATTGTTCTCTTTCTTTTTCACCCTTATATTTAAATTATTTTGCAATTTTGAACTTGACAAATATAAGCATTTTAGTATACACGGAACAGACAAAAAGATAATTATTATTAACAACTCCCTTTCATATACTTTACATGTAATAAAATAATGTAATATATTCAACATTAGTTTCAAAACTATTCTATCTATATGAGTGTTCTTCCAAAGCTGTTCTCTTCCATGCATTTTCAAAGTTCTACATTCTATCTTTATTTTTTAAATATTATTATCACTAATTCCCCACACTCTTTTCAGTTCTCAACTCTTATTTAAACACATAGACACACATTCACACGCATAAATACAGTCTTTTTCCTAACAAATCAGTATAGGTCAGGACACTTAATCTACATATAATCCTTATCTAAATATCTAAATCTTATTTTACTATGGGAATAATTTATTGTGAAAACATCAAGCAAATGCCTCTTGTCATGGCTTGAAAATCATGACACCTATAATAATGGTGATATTCCTTGTCCTTCTCCATAATGATTTTGAGATATCAGCTCAGATGTGCTACTCTACCTTTGGACATTTTAAATACTATTCAGTTTTGTGTTTCAGTTACTTTCTTTGTTTTGGAGGCGTCAGATGCTACTCTTGTTTGAGATTCGGGGGCTACCCTGCTTTTCTTTCCTTACTTCTCTTATCTTCATTTCTATGGTCCTATGAGTGTTTCAAGTTGAACTAAATAGATTTGTTTAGAAAATTAAAATGCTCCAAATAAAGACCTATTGCTTTTAGCATTGTATGCCTGGTCTAATTCTTACTGAATTCCCCTTAAGTCCCCTGGCTATTGCAATGGACTGAAACAAGGAGATTAAACCAATTTCATTAAAGAAATGAAAATGATGCCCTCTTGATACAGTAGCACAAATTGACTTTGGAAGTCATACCTTCTGTTCTTAAAAATTAAAAAAAAAAAGTTCAGTCGCATTTTATATTTAGAATCCAGTTATTTTGCTGCAAATCAAAGATATTGTACAATTCAATTTCTGCCTTTGGAGACTTACAAAGTCCTAGTAAATATTTTACTGCCCATTTTATGTTTTTTTGTAAATGAAGTGCATAAAGCAACTAAAGAAACTGGAGAAATTTTTGTTATTCTATTTCAATTTTATGACCCCCTACACATTAGGGGTATATGAGTTTATCCATAATATGTAATGATACAGTACATCGATTCTAATAGGGTATATTACAATATACAGACTTCTCAAAGCAGAGTCATAAAAATGTCTGTTTCTGCACCTATAATTTGAAATTTAGAAATTTAAACAGCATTAAATCTATAATCCAAACACACTTTAGAAATAGCTTTTGCAGATAATTTGACAGGAAAAATAATATATACTATCAGTAACATGGGGGAGTTATAATTATGTTCAAATATTAAAAAGGTAACACTTTCTTGATATAACAATAGAAACCAAATACAAACTTTGGAGGGTATGAAAGGAAGAGAAAATAAATGATGTTTGCTCTAAACCTGGAAAATTATACAATAATAGGAAATTATTGTTAGATTTTTTTTCCTTAATTATTTTTCATTGTATTATATTTTGGGAGATAAAGTTATGGATGGATGGGTGTCAATAAAAATTCAGAATTCAGGCCCTTGAACTGAGCTAGTAGAATCTTCCAACCCCTAACCAATCATTGCACTCCTGATGTTACACATTTTTTAAGAGATTTAAAAATAGACGAAAGGAAAGGCAGAAATAAGACTGAAAGGAAAGCAGCCTACCTATATAAGAAAAGAGACTCAGACTCAGAAGAAAGGAAGTAAATCCAGTATTTTTTTTTTCCCTTCAGTTCACACATTCATAGAAGTGGCTTTATTTAAAAAGCACAATACATGGCTTAGGAAAGTGAAGAAGGGCCCTTTTCTATATACTTTTTCAAAGCACACATCTGCAAGATATTCATTCTTGTCATCTCTATCTGCATCAGTGACCTTGTTCTTTCCTTTTCTGACTAGATATGAATAGGTAACAGTAATTACCAACCAAGTAAAGTTAATGAGATGTATTTAATTTCTGTGAATGCTCTGCTCTACTCTATTTTACTGAAATGGTTTTTGAAATAAAAACATACTTCATTCTATAAAAACTTTATATATATATGTGTATACATTTTATATTATATATATACACACATACATAAACATTTAAACATATATGCATATATGTAAGGGAAAGAGAAAGAAAGAAAAAGAAAGGAAGGAAGGAAGGAAGGAAGGAAGGAAGGAAGGACTATACCTGTACTATCTTCCTGGTGGGGTTGCTATGAGGGTTGTAAAGTGTTATACAAATATCAAGTATTATTTATATATAAACTTACTTCTTCCACATACAGCAAGAAATTTATTTCTAAACAATTTTCCAAATATTCTCTGTAATTTAATTTCCAAATCAAATGGCCAAGGAAAACAGCTAAAGGAGAACTTTCCTGATCATGATCAGTTGACAATGCCCATGTTGCAATATTTCAAAGTATGCTTTTTTTTTTCAAATAGTAGCACAGGCTCCTCAGTGACATTCCATATCTCCCCAAAGACTAATGTTCTTTTTCTCTTTAAATTACTCTCAATAATTTAGTTTGTACTTTTCATTTACATATTTCTATATCTATTGTACTAATGTAATTTCCCCTTAAATTGTAGACTTCTTCAGGGTAAGAATTGTTTTGTTTCTTTTTTTTAACTTTGTAGACACACCCTAGCTTAGTGCCTCAGATGTAGGAAATATTTAATGTTTAGAATTAAATATCAGTTGTTAAATTGAATTAAATGGAAACTCACAAGCATACAGACAACCCACAATGCTAGCCAGACTCTATAGGTAACAATGATTGCTCTGCTATGATTATTAACTAGTTCTTTTATACCTATGTGTCTTAACTGGTTTTTTGGGAACAAAGTAATAATACTAGTCAGCATTTATGTAAATTCTATATGAATTGCAAATTGATTTAGTTACTTCATTTGATTCTCACAATTCTTTTTATAGATAAGGAAATTTGGATTAAGAGGCTAAATGTCTTTCCTAGGTCATATGGCTAGTTAATGTTCAAGAAAGGATTTTAATTAAGATATTTCTAACTTCTAACTAGGTGATGGAGCCATAGAAGATTTTCTTTTATTCCTTATATATTCTACTTATAAATAGTTATTTAAACTATTCATTCATTCATTCATTCGTTTGTTAGTTTCTTTTTTCCTTCTTTCATCTTTCCTTTCTTTTTTCCATTTTTGATTGCTCATTACTAATAATAAAATAATAATACAATAAGCTTGTGACCCCAGTGTGTATTATATGTCTATAATACCATTATAAATGTGCACTAAAATAAATTTTAAAAGATGAGATAAATAAAAAATTAAAAACTTTTACATTCTATGGCAGATTGGGGACAAATAGAGAAATTTATAATTGATTCCAGAGTTAATAGACAGCAATGGGATTTTATTAAGTATAGGAACTGATGTAGTCAAATCTGCATAAAAAAAATCACTCTGTTAAGTATGTGACGGATGGATTGCATTGGGAAGATGTTTGTGGCAGACAGAACAATTAGGCAGCTATTGTAATAACCCAGGTGAGAGATAAATGGAAATCTGAACAAGAATAATGACTATGAGAATGGAGAGAAGGGGATGGATCAAAGAAAAATTATAGAGAAATAAATGACAAGTTATAAAAACTATTTTAATGAGTGAGGTATGGTGACATTAAGGTTGGAGACCTGAATGACTAGAAAGCTGGTTGTTCCTTTAACATGTAATTTCAGAAGAGAAGTTGGTTTTGGAGAATAATAATGTAGTGAGATCTGTGATACAGAAATTATCTATATCTGTACATACCATGTGAATTGATTGCTCTGTCCTAATCAGAAAAGAAAATGGTAAGAGATAGAAAGGGAGTTTCCTCACCATTTACTATCCCAGAAAATAGAGCTCATAGCCATGAAGTGATTTAAATAGAGAGGAATAAATGGTTATTCTGTGAAGTGAAGTGGAGGACTTTCACCACATTTTAACTTCACAGATGCTTCTGTGTAATTATCTACATGTAATTACGTTTTAATTGTCCTGTTGGGATTGAAAGGGGAAGCTATGATAACTTACATGACTAAAAAACAATAGAGTAGGAGAATGTTGGACTAATGGGTAAAAAATATGTATGTTTGTAATGGAAATAAGATTCGGAATTGGTTATACTGGACAAAATGAATTGCAATCCAGCTTACTGCTCTTGTATTGATTGATCACATACTCCCTCTGATTATGCTACTAGATTCTCTGAGATCCTAAATCACCCTCCAAGACCTTTGAATAATATCATTCTAATTAAAGGTCTCATAATCTCTTATAATGGGGCCAGAATTTGAAATATACAAATTCGTTAGATATTCATTCTAAATGCCTAAGAAGATCTAAGTATTTGGTGGTCCCCAAATAATTAATACAGATTATATTAACAAGAAGATTCCATTGATTAACTGAACAGGCAAAATATTTTTTTTTTCTTTTTTGGATTGTGATGTCAGGGGAAGGTGAAGGGAAACAAGCATTTATTAAGCATTTCTATTCAGTTATCTCATTTGATTTGAATTGTCAATATAACCAACTTACTAACTTTCCTAACTGGAGTGTTATCCTATCCCATTTTAATATACGAAATAACACTGCTTCGGGATACCTTCTGCCTGCCTAAACCCCCTTAATAAAAACAAAAGGATATCCTGATGCAAGAGCTCAATTGTCTCAAATTTTTTTTTGGGGGTGGGAAGTATGATTAGGTAAACTGGAAAAGTTTGACAAAGAGAACAAAATAAACCAATCTCTAGTAAAGTATTTCATTCTCATTTTATATGTCTGATTTTTTAGCCACCAATCTAGTTGACAGTTCCTAGATAGCTAGTGTCAATTCCCTCATGAATAAAGACTATGGTATCAGCCTTCTTTCCTTTATTGAAATGATATCAAATCATATCATATTATATTATATTCATATTTACAAAGATATTCATGCATATATAGATTACAGATTTTTAGATATTCAAAGGAAGAAATAACTTATTTAGTAATTTAAAAAGAAAACATCTTAGATTAAAGTGAAAATTTTCAGAAAAAATAAATAATACCTTCCAAAAAGATAACAAAACTACATCATTAAACATTAGAAGTAAGGATTGTGTCAAAAAATTGTGAAACTGATGTTTCTTTATGGAATATTGGAATCACCATTGGACATGGCATCTTGTTTCTAACACTAAATTGTATAATTTGAAGAAATGCATTCTACATTTATGATGAGAAATGGCTTCACTATGCTTACCAACTGTTTTTCAGCATCTTCATCAAGGGAGTCCTTATGGAGAGGTCAGGATATGTTAGACATAGTAAACTAAGGCAATGAAAACATGTCAACCATCAATTAGTCTATGTGTCCCAATAGAGGAGAATAGTAGAATTTGATTAAATTTATTTTTTTTTTTTACTGTTTTAAGAACATTGATCATAACTATGTTCTGTTAATATCTATTTTTTTTAATTTCTGGAAAACAAATATGGACTACATAAGAAGAAGAATAGGACTTGTTCTCATTGCCTTTACAACCAGGAAATAAAATGACATTAAATGTTACTTTTTCAAATTATGTCATGTTTATAAGGAAATTGAGACTTTTTGCTACCCAAATACATCAGAACAGTCTTATTGTTTTATTGCCTTAATTTAATCAGTAAAAGTTTCATTCTCATTATATAGAATTATATATAGCCTGCAAGGCAATAGTTTAGCATCATTTTGCAAAAGAAGAAACTGAAAGTAGAGAGAACAATTGATTTGTCCATGATCACAAAGCTAGCAACTGTAAGAGATAAGTTTCAAATCTAGCTCTCTATCTACATCATAGTGCTCCACTAAAAAAACTTTTTTTGTAATTTGGTTTCCTTATGTGTAAAGTGGGTTTTCATAAAAATTCTTCTAGTATCTATGAGATGAAAGTGATGATTTATACAAAGATGAAAGAGAAAATTGTCATTTTTGTAATGTAGGTAGAGAAAGGCATATATGTATACATTTGATGAGGTCAGTGTAGTTGTGATGAAGTGTGAGAATTGGGGTGGGAGATCCCCTCTCCTCAGAGGCACTGGTCCTACACGAAAGAATTCACAAACCCAAAATCTGTGTGGCAAAAGGGATTTATTGGCACTGAGAAGCCAGCTCACTAGGAAGACATACTTCTTAGTGGCAAAAGGTCCTGTTAGGAAGATAGCAAAATTTAACATTGAGAATAGAATATCTTCACCAGTGGGGAGAAAGTCCTGGCAGGACAGCTTGCTAAGAAGACAATTTCCTTGGCAAGCATAATCCTGTTTAGGACTTCTACAAAGATATCTGGGCATGTAGCCATAGATATATTGGGGCTTGCTTTGACTTTGATCCTGAGAAGGGGGCCATCTCCTGAGACTGATTTTCAATTCAATTTAAAATTGAATGAGATTACTTAACTGGGAGTTTGAGCCATTGAGAGTTGTTTGTGGCAATTCAATGGAAGACCAAGATCTCCAATTAAATGAACCACTTAACTGGAAGCTTGCAGGCTTTTCCCAGGGTCTGAGAGTCCCTCAAAGGGGGGTGGGGATACAAAATATCTCAGTTTATGTCTTCTCAGTTATATATGCATATATGTGCATATATATATATATATATATATATATATATATGTACATACATGTATTAAGCTATATTCATCATTATTTGTACTACTCAGTATGTGACATTTCATTCTGCCAAACAACCAGTTCCAAGTAGTATGCTGTTTGTTATTTGCCTCCAGTCCTCAAATTTTCCATTTGTAAAATTAAAGTATTGGGATGTGAGGGCTGAATCCCAAAATATTGGGTCTCTGGTCAGAGTTATAAAAGATCTCAAAAGAATCTGTAGGTTCAGACAACATCCAAATTAAGAGGTAAAAATTGTGTTATGCTATTGGCAGTAGATCAAGTTCCAAAAGGGAATTTAGTCTAATGATTACCAAGGTTAAGTGGGGATTACCTACTCTTATAAGGCAGGCCAAGTTTCTCATGAACTCACCATTTACAGAGAAAGATGCCATAAGGCAGAAAAATTCTTAGAGAACGTTTTGCCGTAAGGTGGGCAAAGTTCCTAACGAATCTGCAGTTAATAAGGGAGAGGGGAAGATTTTATATAGTAAAGGAATAAGCTTGATCTATAGCTGGACCTCCAGTTTGGAATAGTAAAATTAAAACAATCTGGTCAACAAAGGAATTCAACAAGGACCCATTGCAACAAAGACCCATTTAACAACAACATAAGCTCAATTAAGGACAAAGTAATCCTGTCAATGCCCCTCCTGCTTGTTTTAGAGAGTAGCTTGGCCTCTCATTATATATAGTAATATGGGAATTAAACTTGGCCTCACTGCACCAAAGACCTCCCTATTACACACCTAGGTACCAAGGATCTGAGTTTGTTGGGGTCTTATAACCCCCATCAAAAGAGATTAATCTAAACTAGATTCTTCTACGATTGTTTGCAGTCTTAAAATACTCTGATTTCAATGCATTAATCATACCCACATTTGTGAAACTAGGTAAACTCAGACAAAAACTGAAGGATTTTGAAAGCCATGTACTGTAGTGGTAGATGCTAGGAAATTACTCTCTTGCAGGTCAAACTTCTTCCTCCTCTTCCTACTTTAGCCTATGATATTGGGATTTTGGTGCTATTAATAGGGACCTTAATAGATTTACAGTTGCTTCTCAAAGTCATAAAGCAAGTAATGTATTGGTAAACAGTTCCACAAAGCCTTAAGCTTTTGTGACCAATTTAATCCTTCTTGTTATGCTTCTCAGTGCTAAAGTGGTCTGTCTGAGACTTGGGAAAGCAATTTATGCTCTCAGAGTTGTTGAGATATCCTTGCTCTCAGTGTGAAAGTAAAGTGGTAGAAAAAGTGATTTTCTGAGCTTATAATTAACACAATATTATAACTATTCTATGGCACGGGCTCAAAGGCATACCTAAGTGAATAATAAGAATAAATCTCTTTGAGTTAGCATTTTAGTACTTTTTTCAGTACCCAAAATAATTGATCAAACCATTATAATTGATTTGGGAGAAATTGGGAGAGTAAAGGATAATTAACCTATCAGACCTTTGAAGAAGGAAGGAATTTATGACCAAAGAAGAACTAGAGATCATTACTGATCACAAATAGAAAATTTTGATTATACCAAACTGAAAAGTTTTTGTACAAACAAAACTAATGCAGACAAGATTAGAAGGGAAGCAATAAATTGGGAAAATATTTTTACAGTCAAAGGTTCTGATAAAGGACTCATTTCCAAAATATATGGAGAATTTACTCTGATTTATAAGAAATCAAGCCATTCTCCAATTGATAAATGGTCAAAGGATATGAACAGACAATTCTCAGATGAAGAAATTGAAACTATTTCTAGACATATGAAAAGATGCTCCAAGTCATTATTAATCAGAGAAATGTAAATTAAGACAACTCTAAGATACCACTACATACCTGTCAGACTGGCTAGAATGACAGGGAAAGATAATGCAGAATGTTGGAGGGGATGTGGGAAAACAGGGACACTAATACATTGTTGGTGGAATTGTGAATACATCCAACCATTCTGGAGAGCAATTTGGAACTATGCTCAAAAAGTTATCAAACTGTGCATACCCTTTGATCCAGCAGTGTTACTACTGGGATTATATCCCAAAGAGATCATAAAGAAGGGAAAGGGATCTGTATGTGCATGAATGTTTGTGGCAGCCCTCTTTGTAGTGGCCAGAAACTGGAAACTGAGTGGATGTCCATCAATTGGAGAATGACTGAATAAATTGTGGTATATGAACATTATGGAATATTATTGTTCAGTAAGAAATGACCAACAGGATGATTTCAGAAAGGCCTGGAGGGACTTACACAAACTGATGCTGAGTGAAATGAGCAGGACCAGGAGATCATTATATACTTCAACAACAATACTATATGATGACCAGTTCTGATGGACCTGGCCATCCTCAGCAAGGAGATCAACCAAATCCTTTCTAATGGAGCAGTAACGAACTGAACCAGCTATGCCCAGAGAAAGAACTCTGGACGATGACTAAAAACCATTACATTGAATTCCCAACCATTACATTGAATTCCCAATCCCTATATTTATACCCACCTATATTTATGCCTACCTGCATTTTTTATTTCCTTCACAAGCTAATTGTACAATATTTCAGAGTCTGATTCTTTTTGTACAGCAAAATAACGGTTTGGTCATGTATACTTATTGTGTATCTAATTTATATTTTAATATATTTAACATCTGCTGGTCATCCTGCCATCTAAGGGAGGGGGTGGGGGAAGGAGGGGAAAAATTGGAACAAGAGATTTGGCAATTGTCAATGCTGTAAAGTTACCCATACATATAACCTGTAAATAAAAGGCTATTAAAATTAAAAAAAAAAAAGGCATTACAAAGCTGGGGGAAAATCTTTACAGTCAGTATTCCTGATAAAGGTCTCATTTCTAAAATATATAAATAACTGTGTCAAATTTATAAGAATACAAGCCATTCTCCAACTGATAAATGGAAAAGGATATGAACAGTTAACTTTCAAAAGATGAAATTCAAGCCATCTATACTCATATGAAAAAAATGCTCTAAATCTTTAGGGAGTAGAGTAATGCAAAGTAAAACAAATTTAAAAAAAAAAATTAAAACATACCACCACACACCTCTCAAATTGTCTAAAATGACAGGAAAAGATCATGATAAATGTTGGAGGGGATGTGGAAAACTGGGACACTGATGCACTGTTGGTGAAGTTGTGAAATGATCCAGCCATTCTGAGGAGCAATCTGGAACAGCCCAAAGGACTATCAAATTGCATGCCCTTTGATCTAGCAATTCCATTACTGAGTCTGTATCCCAAGGAAATCATAAAGGAGGACTCTTGTGTAAAGATGTTTGTAGCTGCTCTTTTTATGGTAACAAAGAATTGAAAATTGAGTAAATGTCCATCAATTGGGGAATCACTAAACAAGTTGTGGCATGTGAAAGTAAGAGAATATTATTGTTATGTGAAAAAATGAAGAACAAGGTGATTAGAATGGCCTGAAAAGATTTACATGAACTGATGCTGAGTGAAGCAAGCAGAACCAAAAACACATTGTACATAATAATAGCAAAATGTATGCTCAACTATGAAAGACTTGATTTTTATTAGTAGTTCAGTAATCCAAAGTAATCTCAATAGACTTTGTATAGAAAATGCCATCTGTAATCCAGAAAAAAGAACAATGAAGACTGAATGTAAATCTATGTTCACATTATGTTCACTTCTTTTTTTTCTATTTTTTTCTCTCCCATGGTTTTCCTTTTATAATTAAAGATTAAAAAACAAAAAGAAAGAAAAAAAAAAGAAAAGAAAAACAGCCAGAAATATTACTAAGAGGAGTGGCCTCTTGCTTGATTATGAGCTTTTGAAAACTGTTTGAAGGATTTTAGAGGTAAAAGTAACTATCCCTAAGAACTTGTGATATCCATTATTTCAATCACAACCACATCCTTACTCAAATCAAATTCTGCCCTTTCTCTAGTAGGTTATTGGGCTGAAGATGAATGCTTCAGTACACAAAATGTACAAAGCACCTACCAGATGCAAAGGAATTAGTTATTCTGAAGGTACTTCCATTTAAGTTGGAGAAATGATATGCATAAATTAAAAATACAATAATAGAAGTACTTCTCACAAACATTAAGCTTTGAGATTCACTACATAGACATGAACCTATTGTAACAATAAAATATCCAAAGTCAACACCATTGTTTTTTTACCCCATTATGAAAAAAATAGTTCTCTCATGGCAAAAGTGCTAATGCAGAGAAATACCTTTGATAAATCTTTAAATTCCAAGAACATTTTCAATAGATTAGATAGAGAAGTGTGGTTTCACTTTGGGTCTCTAAGATCTCAATGAGACTGAACTTTTGTTAAATAGTTTTAAGTACAATATACCAATCCAATGTCTCCAATGAAACAATACTCTATATAAAAACAAAATCTTTGCACAAATATAGTTCAGGTCTTAAATGATTTTCAACAGTCACCATGCAAGGAGAGTTGCTCTAGAAAGGTTTACAATTTCAATGCTGTATTATCAAATTATATTTCAAGAAAAAGGAAAGAAAGGAGGAATAACTTTATCTTTCTCCTCTCCCCCAATGTCTCCAGGCTTTTGCTTATTCTGTTTTCCTTGTAGAAATTGTGTTCATGTCTCCTCTTAGCTTAAGTAAATTTTATCCATACTTCAAGGTTCAGCTTGGAATCTTTTTCCATGGTGGTTCACTTAACTACATTAATCCACATAGCTATTTCCTTTCTCCTAAATCTTGGAGCCCTTACAATCTTTATCAATACTTTTTTGACTTATTTTATTTTTTTTTATTTTTAAAGTTTTTAGACAATAAAATTAGCTATGTTTATATAGTAATTTCATTTGTTTTCTACATAAAGTATATGCCATTTCTCCAAGTAGTATAAAAATTGAGATTTTGAATTCTATATGTATCTGTCCAAAGGTATATGACAATAATTGCCACATTAAAATAATATTTTTTTTCCTTTGGCTGATCTTTTCCCATTGTACTACTCTAATATTGGGGGTGGGGGGTGGGGGTGGGGAAAGGAATCTATAAGGAGAGCCCAGAATGTTCTTTGTTATCTCCAGGTGAGGCATTCCAAAGTTGATAATGCTTTGACTGCTTCTCAGGAGAAATGCCAAAAGAAAATTCTTCAACCACATTTACACCTTTCTCATTTACTCCAAACGCCTTGAGACTCAATCCTCTGGCAAAATCCAGTTGTCAGAAAGCTGATTCTCTTCAATTCTGGACTGAGAGTAAGCAGTAGTTTTAATAGTTGTTGTTTTATGGAATTCTTTCTCTTTAAAACTTTTTATAGCAACAGAAAATAGAATAATTTTATGTATATAGATATACTTATTTGTGTCTATTGGTAGCTGTTTCTAGGACAGAATTGGGGGTTGGGGAAGAAAAAAGCAGAGAGAGAAATGTACATGATAACTTTATTGTATGTTTTAAAAGAATGGCAAGTTATATAAAATAGACTTGCAATTTCATGTGCAATTATCTTTTATTAATTATGTTATGGAAATGCATGTTTTATTCCAAAATTAAAAAGAAAATAAAAAAGAAAACAAAATACATGATAGTTATCTATAAATACTTCTTAAATTAGAATGATTATTATAAGTTATTCATGCATGTTTTTTTAGGTTGTATTATTGACTTTTTCTACTTCACCTCAGAAAATTCTTCATCCTTGTTGCTCCCTGGAATACTGGAATTCATATATTAGAAGCACTTTGCCTCTATAGCCTTTCTCTAAGCTCTTCCTACATTTTCCCAAAATTTAAGGAGGGCTCTCAAGCAAACTAAGTTTCCTTACTTTCATTTCCTTTTATATGTTGTCTTTCCTGATTTGAATGTAAACTCCTTGACAATACTGACTTTCTGTTTCTATTTGTATTTTGAACACTTGGCACAATGCCTAGCACTTAGGAAGATTAATAATGCTGATTGACTAATACATTTATATAAGGTTGTTGGCTTTGTGAGCAGTCAGATAAAAAAAAAAAAGATGCTTTGTTAGTTATTTGAAAAGCCCCAGCTTGGTGGCTTATTTTTAAGTAAATCATCATCTAATTTTAGAGGTAGAGCGTACTGCAAAAGTCTTTTACTGAAAGTTTTACCTGAAGCTGAAACTTAATTGAAACTTAATAACTTTCCCACTCAACAAGTTACCATTCACCTTTTGATCAAAGACCTCTAATGTTTCTTCTTTCTGAGCTTCCCTTCAATGTATCCTGTATATTATATGTATATTTTGGGGGGCATATTGTTTATCCCATAGAATTTGACCTCTGTGAAGGCAATGGTTTTTGTCTTTTTTTGTATGTATCCAGCATTTATTATAGAATCTAACACATATTAAACACTTAATAAATTCTTGTTGACTGCCTGCACAATTCTAATGACATGGAACTCACTTGCTCCTAAAGTAAACTATTTTGTTTTTGGACAACTTTCATGAGACAATATTGTTGCTTATAAATCAAATCTGCATTTCTATAACTCTTGATGCTTATTGTTCTTAATTCTGTCTTAAAGAGTTGAGGACTGTTTAAAAATTCCTTTTTCACAATATACCCTAACAACATATTTGAAGACAATGTCATAACTTCCAAATTTTATCTTTCCCATAATGAATATCCCCAGATATTTCAGTTCTTTTATGTCCCCTTTATCTTCATTATACTTCTCTATGACGGTTGTAGCCTGTCAATGATTTTTCTAAAATGCAGCAGCCAGAGTTAAAGAAAGTAAGAATATAATTGGTTTTCTAGTTCCTCTTCATAAGAATGTATTAGCCAGCTAGGTGGCATGCTAGGTATAGTGCTAGCTATGTAGTACTTATAGGGCAGTCAATCAATAAACATTTATTAAGTACTTACAAGGTTCTAGGCAACTGGGTAGAGCTGAAGACCTGAGTTCAAATCTTATTTTAAGCACTTAACAAGCTGTGTGACACTGGACAAGTTATTTAACCCGTTGTGATCTCAGTTTCTCATCTATTAAATGAGTTGGAGAAGGAAATGGCAAACTGCTGCAAAGAAAACCCCAAATGGGGTCAAAAAGAAGACATGACTGAAATGACTAAACAACTTTGTTCCAAGCATTGTGACCAATAGGATAGACAACATACAAACAATTATGTGTAAAAACATATATAAAGACCTTGGCCTTTTTAAGCTAAGATCTACAGATCTCAGTTTGACTGAAGCCATCCCCATTCAGTGATTAAGGCTAGGTAGCAACTGAAGCAAAGAATCTACAGTTAAAAAAAAAAAAGTCTAAATAAGATCCTTCCCAGATTTCCTTATTGATAAAATGGGGAAAATAAAATACTTACTTCATAAGTTTTTGTGAGTATTAATTTAATTTTTAGTTAACTAGCTAGCTAGCTATAGCATATTTATATTACTTATGTATGTATGTGTAATATAAACTTTAAAGTACTATCTCATTCAGGCCAGTTCCAATAGATTTATGATGGAGAGAGCCATTCAGAGAGAGAATTATGGGGGCTGAATGTGGAACACAACATTGTATTTTCACCTTTGTTGTTTGCTTATTTGATTTTTTTTTCTTCTCATTTTTCCCCTTTTTTTGATCTGACTTTTCTTGTGCAGCATGATAAATGTGGAAATATGAAAAAGCACACAAATTTAATCTATATTGGATTATTTGGTGTCTAGGGAAGGGGGGAGGAGGAAGGAAGGAGAAAAATTTGGAACATTAGGTTTTACAAGATTGACTTCTGAAAACTATCTTTTCATGTATTTCAAAAAATAAAAAAGCTGTTATTTTAAAAATGTAAATAAATAAAATAAAATGCTATAAAAATGCTAGCTTTCAATGAAAATATACTCATAATTGATGGGGCACTAGGTAACTAGGTGGGGTTGGCAGAAAAAGCCGAAGTAGTGATAAGATTATGATATTTCCTGAGGCAAACCTGGAAAGACACTGATGGGGATCAGCTCTGCCTTACAGTCCCACCCCTGTGAAGATCTTGAGAAACCCCACCTTACAGTATTCAATCAGAAAGCCAAGTTATGATGTCAAAACTTTAAGGTTAAATTTCTCCTATAAATCTGTCCATAGCCCACACCATCTTGTTGAATCCTTTTTGGGATTAGCCTGCCAGAGTTCTTCCTCTTGGTATCTTTCTTCTCATTCCCTCCCCATGTCTTATAGTGTCTTCCTCATTATAAATAACTCTTTTAGGGTACTAAATTCCTTTGAAGGTTAGTCCACCAAGCAATGGTGTAATCCCCTTCCCTTGTTAACCCTTTTTGAGTTTAATCTGCCTAACTCCTCTATGAATTTAGCCTACCAGCTAATGCCATATTCCCACTTCATGGCATATTCCCTTTCTTCTGGTTGCTTTTGAGTTCCATTAGGGAACTTGTCTTTTCCTTTGTTAATTGTTAAAAATCCCTTTCCTTGCTACCTATATGCTCTCCTGAATCTATTTCATATCTATTTTACCTCTTCATTTTGTCTATAGCCTCTTCTCATAAATAGAGGTACCTTTTGACAAAGACTATGCTGTTGTGTATTCTTCACATGTGTCTTGTATCTTGTATTTTGAACTATCAACTGCTACCCTGATCTCAAAATTTGGTGCCAAATTTCATCAATAATAATTGCAAAATAAGATCATTTTTGGTCTCATGTTATTTACTCATATCGAGCTTTTGATTCACTAAAACAGTCTGAATTTTTGCTATAATGTTTTTGTTTTTCTTCAAACTAATCAGATTTGCAAATGAATTTTTTTGAACATTGATGCAGGACTTTATTTTCCCTATTAAATTTAAACATAATGAATTTGGCCCATCTTTCCCCATTCTGCAGGCAAAAAGAATGACTATGAATGTATGTACAAACTACTGGTTGGTCATTTCAAGGAAAAAATAAATTAAAATATTATATTTGCTCCATTGTAGATAAGTATCTAGTGATTTTATATGTATAATTTTTCATCAGTTTTAAGACTGTCACATAATATAGACCCAATACCAACTGTGTTAAAAATTCTTTTGAAAAAACTAAGGAAGTGATTCTCATTAAAAAGGAGTAGCCTTGAAAAGGCTATAAGCACTCAATAAAACAATATTCTCAAATATGGCTGATGTCACATACAGTCCTGGTCAAAATTTCCCCACATCCTTCTAGTTAATAAACTTTATAGTCTTAACAAGAATATTAGTCTATTGCTACATGTTACATTCTTATCAAAGGATTAGATTAAAACACATAATTTCATCCAATAAAAGATGTAAAGGAGATGATCTGGGACTTAGAGGATGAGTAGGGTTTAAATTAATACAGAGAAGTGAGATGTTTCATCCTAAGGGAAAGACATTAATAAGTCCACAGAGTCAGTAACAAGCATAACATGCTGGGTGGGTGGAAGGGAGGACAGTGAAGGGGAGGAACTTAAATGAGATTTTCCTGTGTATAAGTGTGCTAGGATGAAGAGAGAGAAATTAGGATAAAGTGGTGATCAAGCTAACCTTACAGTTAGACTCAGGTTTTATTTATTACCTAAAGTAATAGTAGCTGCTGTTTTTGTTGTTTTCAGAGACTATGTAATAAAATGAAAGAGTACTGAATATGTAGTTAGAGTTTGCTCAAACTCTATCTCTGCTATTTTCTAAGTTACCCTGGTCATATTTCTCTGGGTCAGCATCTTTGGACTAAATGATTTTTTAATCTTTAACTCATTTAAACTCTTATAATAATGTTGTTGTTGTTGCTATTATTTTTAAGTGCTACCTTGATATTATTTCCATTTATCTTAAAATGCAGTCACTAGTATAAGTAAATCTCTCCAGGAGTAATAAATTTCACTGGATGATTTTTCTAGATTCTTTTGAGACCGCTGAGAACATGTCCAGCTCCACAATGCATTGATAATGAAAACCTCATCTTACTTTTTCACTGAAAGAAACATCTCAGTCCTTTAAATTCAGCCAAAAATTAGATGAAATTTACAATTAACTCTATGCCTGAAAGCAACCTTAAGCACTGAAAATAAGTCCCCATGAAAGAAAGTTTCTCATTCATCCAGGATTACCCTGCCCTGAGGAAAACTGTAGAAGAAACAGGAGAAAAGAATGATTAGGGGATTAGGACTGCTGGCTTTCTCTATAGAACCTTGTCCTTCTGGGAAGGCTGGAATTAAACACCTGGGAATGATTGAACTTTGCATGTTCTGCTAGTCCTCAAGGGAGGCTGTTAAAATGTCACTGTCGTTCATAAAAGCCAAAGGAAAGAAGAGTACAAATGAACTACCCTGAATGGAAACCCTGAAGACTTGCAAGAGCTGCTTGAAATCAAATGGAGACTGAAGAAGATTAAATGCATAAAATAATAATTGCTGTTCTCATTATCCCAGTCTCTGAAGTGGCATTACTAAGGCTGCCTCAAAGTAGTATGGGTGATGGTAAGTTGAAAAATTTGTACTAAATTCATGGCAGAACATTTTCTTTAGCTGGGGAATCCAAAAATATATATATATGACTGAACAGAATCCCCACCCACCACCATCCCCACCACAAAAAAAAAAAAAAAAAAAAAAAAAAAAGTGGTTTTCAGTTGGCAATGAAATGGAATCACTAGCTGTAACTAATATATTCTCTATTTAATGAAGTATCCTCTTGGAAGAGAGTCAATAGAATCTCATACTTCCAAAGAATAACATTGTGAATTAATATAACTATCAGCCCTGGGATTAAAGTCTCAATCAGGAGTAGGGCATAGCTAAAGACCTTTAGCCTTCTCTACATAATCAGCTCCAATTGATCCAGGGCCACATAAACTCAGCAGGCAAAATAAAACAAAGAAGAAAACAAATAACCTTGCTTACTTTGTATTAGAATTTGTGTCAAATTTTACTTATTTTCTGACCTAGCTTGTATGGCTCAAGGTAAACCTTTTTTTCCCCCTATTTTAGCTAATGTCTATGAGCTTTTCTTTTCCAGACCTTACAGACTTTCTCTACTTAAAAACAGTGCCAAATTTTGTTGCTTCCCTAAAACTTGATTGTTTTAAAAAATAGATTTTTGGATTGCTACAAGTAGTTTCAATATGAAGCATATCTATAAAGTCTTCTTTTATTTCTAGAGCTCAACATAAGGAAAACTGAATTGAGATACCACATTCTTATGATGACAATAATGGTTTCTCATTTTGGGGGAAGGGAGATACTGACTTGTGCTTTTGTTAATATAGTGGAAAAACTCCCTCTACTAATGGAAATTGGTAATTGCTCCATAAAGTATAGCCGTAGAAAGTTGTCAGATTGATTGAAAGGGTAAGTGCTTTCCATAATTATGCAGTCAGCTAGACTTGAACCCAGACCTGTCTGACACTGAGGTAGGTTTCTGTTCAGAGCATCCTAAATAAAAAATGTAAATATTTCTGTGTATTTCATATGCTAATAATATTTTATATTTGTCATATGTTTCTGAAATAATAAAACCCTTAAACAAGAGCAAAGAGGGAAGATAGATGAAGACATGTGACAAGCTCATATTAAACACTTACTATGGTCCAGGCAGGCACTGTGTGTAAGTGCTGGTGATTACAAATATAAGCAAAAAGCAAGGGAGTCCTTCCATTCAAGGACTTTATAATCAGTCCAGAAAAACAACATATAAAATGAAGTTGAAAATAGAAGGACAAAAAGAAGATATATCTGTAAAGATACAAGTTGAAATCCAGAGAATCAGTAACAGAGCCAGGAGGGTAATTAAACAGAGTTGAGCTTGGCTCATTCTACAAATTGATGTCCCTAGAAGAAATTAATAGTAAGAGAAAAGAGTCAGCACTGAAGAACTTATTCCAGGGTGAAAAGATTCTAGGCACTGAGGGAACATCTATGAAAATGAAGGCCAATACACTCAGCTCCACAATACTGCCTCCACTAGTTTAAATGCAGGCTCACAACAAAGCACAAAGAACAGAGGTTTGTTATAACCAAGCATGTATTGGTTGAGTAAACCTTTTCCACAGGACAATATGACTAATGAGGAACTCAACAGAAAGCCAGACTTGGAAAGTATTTTGGAAGGAATCTGTTGTAACTCTCATTAGATGACATAGCAAGAGTGAAGATAAGAAATTGATTAGATGCATGAACATTGAACGTATTTTCTTTTTTTTTTCCTGAGGCAATTGTGGTTAAGTGACTTGCTCAGGGTTATACATGTAAGTTAAAATCCTGCAGATTTGACATCAGGTCCTCCTGACTTCAGGGCTGGTGCTCTAACCATTGCCCAAACTAGCTGACTCTTGAACATCTTTTCTTATTGGCTATCAATAGGTCCTACACCAAGCCCCATTTGGTCATTGTTTGGGTCTTGATTGACTCAGATTGGATGTAAACAGCAATCATTTCTGTTATGACCAGAAACCCTGAGGGTCTTCCTCTTCCAGATTTATTTATTTAGAGATTTGTTTTTGTGGTGTTTTTTTTTTTTTTTTTTTTGAGAGACTAGGAAAAAGAGGAATAAATAAATACTTCAGATGCAAAGTTTTGCAACCATTTTGATCAATGCTTCAAAACTATCTAGGAGCATGATTTAAAATAGTCTGAACTCCCTAAGAATTCACAAAACTGAAACCTCAGAGAATATTGCTATAGAGAGAAATTTTGAACTTGTCAAAGATTAAATTCACTTGAAGAGAAATGGAGGAAGAGGAAGGAACTATTATAGAAAGGAAATGACCAATTATTTGGGGGTAATGTGATCATAAGACAATGTTTACTGATGATAAGACCAGATCATTTCCTGGGTCATCTGTCTAAAATTTGGATGAATATATATATCCTATCCCATATATAATCCTAATAAAAATGAAACTGATTGCTACAAATTGTGATTATCAAGTGAAACAAATTCTGTGAGTTCAAAGTCACTTAATTTACCAAAACCACTCTTCAGAGTTGGAAATAAATATGAATCAACTTTGTCATATATAGTTTCCCTTAACTTTTTATAAAACAAACATTTATTCAGATATTTAGTATAATTTTATTTCCTTATTAAAGAATTTATAAGAGTTGTCAGATGTTCAGTAACTCTTTTGTTTCTTTTAATGCTTTCCATTAAATATCAAATGGAAGCATGCTCAAACCACTGAATCCTCAAATTAAATTTATAACTACCAATTTGAATGAGATCACTTATTAGAACTTTAGGATTTAGGTTCCTGACAAACCATGAAACAGTTACATGATTTTAAATAAATCAATGATCCTCATATTTTTTAAGATACTCCTCTGTCATATAATATTGAAGAGGGAGTCAACAGAACAAAGGGAATAAAAGAGATTCTAAGACCAAGAAAGTCAGCTGTACCTGAAAGGTAAGGGTGTTTATAGATCATACAGTCATAATCTCATCTGTTTAGAGCTGGAAGTCATTTTATTCTAAGATTGAATAAACAACCAAACTTGGTTATAGAAAAAATGTCCCGGGGTAGCTAGTTTGTATAGCAGATGGAGCACCAGCCTTGAAGTCAGGAGGACCTGAGTTCAAATGCTCTGAGACACTTAACACTTCCTGGCTGTATGACCCTGGGCAAATCACTTAACCTAATTGCCTCAAGAAAAGAGAAATGTCCCAAAGTTTAGCAAATAAGTGAATAACCAAGATATTGACTACATTAAAGGATCAGAAAGAAATGGGTGGTAAACTGACTGCTAAGTAGTGAGAAAAAATGAGATGCACAGTGATTGAAGGTGAAGACTGGTAGTTTATGTTTTTTATATCACCACCAGTTCTCCTCCCAACAACAACAAAATAAAACATAAACCCTCCAAACAAACAAACAAAAACCATTGCATTTTATAACTAAGAAAACTGGGCTCTGGAAATGGTAAACAAAGTGTCAAAAGCTACTCAGAGAATTTGGAATAAAAGTAAAAATGCAGTGAAATTAATTAATTAATTAATGGTCTTCTTCCCACTTTACCTTATTGTCAAATGTATATTTGCTGCAAAGATATTTTACAAAGAACACTAGCAAGGCAAGTGCTCATATGGAGGCCAGAAGAAGGAATACAAAAACCCTCTTTAGATATCTCTGGTCTTAGCATCTTGTCTCTTGACTATTGCCCTGAAACAGCCTTTGCCTGTGTGTTAAGACTATGATCCAGAAAATCTTTAAAATATCTTACTTGATAAGCCTTCCTATACAACCATCCTAATCAGACCTTCCTCCTCCTTCTCTTCATAATTATGTCTCTGAATCTCACAATACAACAGCTAGAAGATTAGCAATCTGCCATTTTCCTTATATTTTATTTTATCATAGGTTCAACTTTCACCTTGAGGAAATACTCATCACCTTTTCAATAAAGAAAGCAAGATTATATTGATAGCTTGTTGTTAATTCTTTTATTATTGTTATTGTTTCAGAGAACAGATCCTAGGAAGAATTTTAGTTGTCTCATACAAGAATACTCAGCAGGTAATATCTGAAAACCCCCCTTCTTTAGATAACTATACACAAATCTTTAGAGTATGGATAATAAGCAAGGTAGATTAGATATCAAAGCAAAGAGGAAAATTCCACTTCAAAAGTACTGCTATTTATTAGATGATAACTGGAATATGATTTTAAAAGTATATATCATTTTCAAAAGAAACAATAAAGTGTTTATTATTAAGAACATAATATATCCATAGGAAGAAATCTATAAACCAGAGGTGATATAAAACATTTAGTTGATCCCTTACAAGAGGAAAAGAGAACTATGTCCCAGATTGCTAAAAAAAAAAAAAAAAATAGAGGTAGTTCTGATTGCTGAATGAAATTTAAAGAAATGGATAAGCCTTTTTGTACAACTATCCAATAATATTTGGATTTTTTAAATTATTGGACATTAAAAATTATTATTACCAGAATATCTTATTATTGATGACAATAAGCCTAAATATTTTGGATTGATTCGCTATGTATAATATTAAGTCATTGGACCGTTCAAATCCTTTCTCCAAACTCTTTGTAATTAGATCTCACAAAATGTAAGTTGTACAAATTATGTCCTCCTTTCCCATTGTCAGTGTTTGAAAGGATTATAAAGGCCACAAATTTCATAGAATTCTGGATAACAATCTTTTCTTTAACATTCCCAAAAGGTATATTGAGATACTGAATAAATCCAATGATGTGTTTGCATTTTCTAAATTCATACTGCCTATTTCCATCAGGCACGGGAAAAGGATTCTAATTTTTACATATAATTATAACTTCAAATAGTACAAATCTGAATAATGCAACTATCTCATATGATTCCTTATTCACATTAATCAGTATTTAATTGTGATCACCCAGGATTCATTTGAAAACCTTTATTGATAAAGACCACAAAATCATAAAACAAACAATTACTTAAATGAAGTGTAAGCTAGCCACATTTTAACTGTTAACTATTGTTCCTTATTCAATTTATTCCCTGTTGTACAAAACAAAAGTTGTAATATAAATTAAAATAAAAATTCTCCAATATTTTAGTCATATTATAAATATATATGTCAGACCAAAAAAACAAACAAAAAAACCCCAACAACAACAACAACCAAAAAAAGAAAAGAAAAGAAAAGAAAAATTCCTGAAAAATTAAAGTGAAAAATAGTAACCTTCAATCTGCATTCAGATTCTATCATTTATTTTGGAGATGGATAGCATTTTTAATCATGAAGCCTTTAGAGCATTTGGGTCATTGTACTGTTGAGAATAGCTAAACCATTCACAAATAATCATCATAAAATACTGTTGTTGCTATTTATAATGTTCTGGTTCTACTCACTTCATTCTGATCAGTTAATGTAATATTTCCAGTTATGTTTTTTTTCCTGCTATTAACTTGCTTGCCATTTCTTGTAGTGCAAAACTATAACATTTTAATCATATTCCCTTGTTTAGCAATTCCCCAATTGATAAGTGTTGGAATAACAGGAATGCTGCTGGAACACATGGGAGCCACCTGACAGGTATTCTGGAGATCCAACCCAGAATGGGTCTCCTCATGTGAGAAGATGATAAAAGGAGACTGAGGCTATTGCTGTTCTCTGACTGAGAGGTCATTGTGTTGTCTGACCTCTCTTCTCTTCCCTCTGCCTCCAATTTATTTCATTCCCAGTCTGCAACATCTGTGTCAGCAAAAGGTTGTCCTGCAGCTCTTTCAGATGTTATGATCCACAGCTGTGGACACTCTCACGGAATTGACCTGTCCCTTAACAATTCCCTGTTTTTTGTTTTTTGCTTTTATTTTCCCTTCACAGCATGGTCAGCACACTGAGGAATAAAATGCAAGCAGCACTATCACTTCTAGATGGTTATAGCAGGTATTGATCAAGGTAAACTTTCCAGTGGAGAAGATTGTAATCAGGACAGGCATTTAAGTCTCTCATCAGTCTACTGGCTCGGCCCTTTAATATACCCATTTAATTACCCCAACTAAAAATGTCTTATCGGGGCTCTTCTTCCTTAACTCTGGAAGGATCCTTTTCACAAACAGCTGTGGTTCTTCTTGTAATTCTTCTTATCTTCTACCCCATGTTCTGGTGCCATATGTTAGAATACATGGGAGAGCTGCTGGAATACATGGGAGCCACCTGACAGTGGCTGCTGGAGATTCAACCCAGACCTGTAGAATGGATCTCCTCATGTGAGAGGGTGATAAAAGAAGACTGAGAGGCAGTTGCATTATCTGACCTCTCTCCTCTTCCCTCTGTCTCCAATTTATCTCATTCCCAGTCTCCAACACCTGTGTCAACAACTTCTTCAGATGTTATGATCCACAGTCGTGGAGGCTCGCAGAGAATTGACTTGTCTCTTAACAGATAGGCACCATAATTTTCAATTCTTTGCCATCTCAAGTGAAAAGAACCTAGAACTCAAAAATTAAAAAAAAATAAAAATTGTTCTTTGAATATTACTGAAGACTAATATTAAATAAATCAAACAAAATGAATTAAAGTGAAAGACTGGGAGGTCAGATTTGGTTTCAGCAATTTGCCAATTTCAGGCACCTCTTTTAGGCTTCCATGTTAATCTATAAGGAGACTGATTAAGAGGACTTTGGAAAAATAAAAAATAAATTAGTTTTCAAGAATTTTTTAAAGTCATAATCCTTAATCCATAATTTGACATATGTGCTTATATATGGACATATGTGTGTGTAGATATATATATCAACATCAGCTTTTACCAAAATAATTAAAATTTTCTTTTGTACTTTTATTTAAAGTATGGGTGTGAATAATAAAAATTCATACTTGAAAATTAATTTTAATAATACTTTTCAAATAAGAAAAGTGGTAAGCACAGTTTTATAGCTTTTTTGTGGGGGGGGCATGTTTCTAACTTTTCTCTCAAGAATTATTGAATCAGTTCACAACTTTATCATTGGTGAATTAATGTTCCAATTTCACATCCCCACTAACTTTGTCATTTTCATTTTCTGTCAAATTAGCCAATCTCAAAGGTGTGAAATATCAATAACATATGCATATATATATATATATATATATAAATGCAGATAATATAAGTGAATTTATTTTATATCCTACATTGATAACCCTACATAACCCTACATTGATAAAGTTGTAAATTATTTCAAAAAACAAAAGAATTAGGGTTATGACTAAAAATATCATACTTAGCAAAGTGAAGCAATAGACATTCAAGAAATTGCCAGACTTTCAGGATTTTATTGCAAAAGACCTGAACTTCATAGAAAATATGACATATAAGATTCAAGAGAAATATAAATATAATCCAAGAGAAACATCAAAGGCATTTCAGAAAACTCATTAAGGACAAATTGTTTTATACATGGAAATGTAAATCATATGTCTAGGATTGTCATTAGCAATTGGTACTTCAAAAGAAAGATTAGGGTAAAGATGAATATATTGTGATTCTAAAAAGCAAAGGCATGTAGGAAAAGATTTTTAAAAAGTAATGATATACAAATGAGTACTAGAGCAAGAACTGACACAGAGAAATTTGATGGGTGAGGAAGGCTTATATTTCTGGAATCCAACTCATGTCAAAAATGGGTTAAAGAAGGGAAAATACAGATATATCTACAAGGTTATAAAAGACTTCTAAATTTATAAAGAAATAGAAGCAGGGAATAGAATAAAAGAGGTACAGAAAGGTATATAGACTAACAGAAATGGAATGAGTGTAGGTTGATGGGAATGTGATGAAGAAGGAAGGAAAGGATGGGGAGAGCAGTTAAGTCAGGGATCCTTGCAGGCAAGGTACATTAAGTAATAACAAGGCAAGGTACCTAGTAGAAGTAAAGCAGAGGAGTCAGCAGGAATAGAAGATAAATCTCTCTCACACACAAAACAATAATAATGATCAGGAGGAGAATTTATTAGGAAAAAAAATCAGAGGTAACCACCACTGATCTCAAAGTTAAAACTAAAAGAGAAAAATAGGGAAACTACAAAATGTATCAGCCTTATTAATCAATATTATTTTAGACTATTTAAAATAGCTAGATAATATAAGGTTAAAATATTGATGAGCTGTAGGAAATTATGAACTGGTGAATTCTGAAAAGTATGGATGATGTTATTCACTTTCAGAGAAACATGATAAAGAAGTGTAATATGGCTTTAGATAGAGAGATAGATGCTAGATGCTAGATGTAGATATTTTTTCTTTTTTGTTATTTTTCTTCTTTTTCAATTTTTTATTTAAGTTTCAAATAAAGAAAGGAAACTTTAGAGCAGAACCAAAATAGGTAAATAAATAAAATTTTGTTCATCTCTGTAACTTCTTTTGTGTTTATTTTTTGGTTAAACTTATTTAGTATTTAGAGGAGAAATTTGAAGTCCATTAATAGTATAATTTTGTTTTCTATTTCCTTCTGTAACTCATTAAACTTCTTTAAAAATTTGGATGCTATACCATTTAGTACTTAATATTGCCATTACTTCATTGTTTATACTACTATTTAGTTAGCTGTAATTTCCTTCCTTATCTCTTTTAATTAGATCTATTTTTACTGTTGCTTTGTCTGAAATCATGATTCCTATACCCATTTATTCTTTTAGCTTCAGTTGAAGCATTATAGATTCTGCTCCAATTCTTACCTTTACTATGTGTGTCTCTGGATCAAGTAGTGTTTTTCTTTTATAAACAATATATTGTAGCATTCTGATTTTGAATCCCCTTTGCTGTTTCCACTTGATCGGCAAGTTCACCACATTCACATTTACAGTTATGATTACTGTATATTTCCCTTGATCCCACTTTTGTCCATTTGTACTCCTCTCTTTATCTTTTAGTTTTACTTTTTCTCTCTCTCATTTATTTATTTATTTTTTGCTTCTGTTTGTTTTGCTTCTGACTACTGTCTACTTCAAACTGCCTATACCCTTTTATCAGCTACCCCCCTTTCTTTATCACTTTCCTCTCCCACTTCTCTTTAGGAAAAGATAGATTTATATTCCCAAGTGAGTATGTATGTAATCTCTTCTTAGAGTCAAAGCTGATGAGAGTAAGGTTCAAGTGTATTCAATTCAATTCAAGTTCACATTTCTACTCCTCCCATATTTCCCTCTACTGTTATAGTTCTTTTATATCTCTTATACACAAGATAATTTATGCATTCTCCCTCTTCCTTTCCCCTTTTTATACTGTATTCCTCTTTCTTGTCCCTTAATTTTGTTTATTTGGATATCATCACATTATAATTAATTTATACCAGCATCTCTATATATTCTTTCTAACTCAAGTTCTTAAGAGTTGCAATTATTTTCCTCTTGTATAGCAATATAAATAGTTTAACTTTATTTAATATCTACTCTTTTCCTCTTTTCACTTTGATTTTTTTTTTATAATTTTCTTCAGTATTGTATTTGAAAATCAAATTTTCTATTCAATTTTTGTTTTTCATTAGGAATGTTTTATAATCCTTTATTTTTCTCCCTCCTTAAGGATTATACTCATTTTATTTTCTGATGATTGATTCTTCATTGCAAACCTAATGTCCTTGCTTTCCAAAATGTCATATTTGAAGTCCTCTGATCTTTCAACATAAAAGCAGCTAAAACCTGTGTAAATGCTAGCTGTAACTCCATGATATTTGAATTATTTCTCTCTTATTGCTTTGCAGTATTTTCTCCTTGGCTTGTGAAGTCTGGAATTGGATTATAATCTACTAGGAGTTTCCATTTTGGGATCTCTTTGGGATCTTGGGATTTCAAGGTAATTAGTGAATTCTTTACCCGATGGTTCTAGGATATTAAGGAAGTTTTCCTTGATAATTCTTTGCAAGATCTTTTTTTGTTTGTGGTTTTTAGATAATCTAATAATTCTTAAATTATCTCACCTCCTATTTTCCAAGTCAGTTGTTTTTCCAACAAGATATTTTGCATTTTCTTTTTTTTTCATCCTTTTTATTTTATTTTTTCTTTATATCTCATGAAGTCATTAGGTTCCATTTACCCAGTTCTAATTTTTCAGAAATTATTGTATTCAGTAAGTTTTTGCACCTCTTTTTTAATTTGGCCAATTCTACTTTTTATGAATTTTTTTTTCCTCAGTAAATTTTGGTATATCTTTAACTTTTAATTTTTTTCTTTATCAACTTGTTGATTTTTTTTCATGATTCTTTTACACCACTCTTATTTCTTTTCCCATTTTTTCTACTTCTCTAATTTTATTTTTCAAATCCTGCTTGAGTAATTGCATAAGTTCTTTTAGGACTTGGCACCAATTTACATTTTTCTTTAAGGTTTTACATGCAGCCATTTGAACATGTCTATCATTTTCTTAGTTTATGTTTGATCTCCTCTATTACTATAATAATTTTTTTAAAGTCAGTTTTCTCTCTGTCTCTCTCTTTATGTGTGTGTGTGTGTGTGCACGTGCGTGTGTGTATGTACATGTGTGTTTGCTCACTTTTTTACCTTATCTCTTAAGTTTTAATTTTATGTTTAAATTGAACTCTGCTCCTTTGGTAGATAGGGCACTGTCCCAAATTTCAGGATTTTTTCCCTGAAATTTTCAGAACTAATTCTGGGGACTTGTAAGTTTTTGATTTTTCCAAGTTGGTATGATCTAAAGAAAAGTATGGTCATTGCTTTCCTAGCCTGTGCTCCTTCTTGTGAGTAACCACAAACATTATTTTCTACCCTGAATCTATGACCAAGATTCCCATTCCTCTACAGCTGCAAACTCTAATATCCTTGTCCTCCTCCAACAGAAAAAAAAAAACAACTATTATCTGAGTCTGTTTCTGGGATCTCTATTTGAGCAATACAATAGACTCTTGCATCTACTGCTCACAAAGTTTTTCCTGTATTCTCCTTCTAACAAGTTGCCTGGCCTTCTTACTATCTGTATACTGAGAGCTCTGGGACTGTTTGCTGCTAATTCACTTGTCTCCAATGCCTACACTGACTTGGCTGGGGTAAGCAGCCAGCCACTGACTTATTCTGGCGCTCAGAGAACTTAGGGCTTTACTGCTGGTTTGCTAGAGTATTTCCTGGCTTGTTTGTATCTTCTGTGCTGTATTGCATGCCAATCTCACTTCAATGAGATAGACCTTTTTCTTTTCTTTTTTTTTTTTTCACCTGCTAAGTTGTCTTGGGCTAGAAAATTGTTTAATCTCTTCCTTATTTTTTTTTTTTTTTGGATGCTGTAGCTCTACCATTCATCATGAGGCATTATTTTAATATTGTTTGGGAAGGAATTTAGGAGAGCTCAAGAGAATCCCTTTTTTATTCCATCAACTTGTTTCCTATCCTACCAAGTTATCAGTAATTAATTATCTTCCTAATACATGATATAATTATCTTCCTAATACATAGCCAGATCTCAGAAGAGTAGGTCTATCTTTTCACTTGTGGGGAAACAGTGGTTCTCTCAGTTCTGACTAAAAGAAGATTGGCATTTTTCTTTCCTGACTGTCTTGTCATATTACTGATGTATTTTAAGCTTATAGTCCACCAGATTCCCCTTATCATTAACAGAAGAACTCTTCTCTAGCCGCTGACTTTCTGTATGAAATTGATTATTTGAGTAAAAAGTATATAATCTAAAAATTTATCCCCATTAAATTTCATCCTATTAATTTTGGCATATTATTATAGCTTGTCATACTTTCCCCCTGCCAGTCTTGACTCTTTAATACATGTTATCTATCCTTCTCAGATTCACATTATCAGCAAGTTTGACAAGCATACCCACCCCTGCCTTCTTCTAAATCACCAATAAAACTGTTGAAAAGCACAGGGTCAAGGACAGATACCTGAGACATTCCATTAAAGACTCCTTTCCAAGTCGACATTAATCCACTAGCAACTATTCTTTCTGCCCAATCACTCACTCACCTGTTCTGAATATATGTAATTATATTATTATCTAGCTCACATCTCTGTGTCTTTCCCACAAACATAGTAAAAAGAATATAAAGCTTTGCTGAAATATAGGCCTTCTGTCTTCAGTTCTCCTGATCTTTTAGCTGAGTTATTTTGTTAAAAGAAAAGAAAATTAGTCTAGGAAGATATGTTTTGACGAAATCACATTAATTCAGAATTTTTTATTTTAAATAGGGGAGAAGATATCATTATCCTATACAGAAGAATAGAAGGAGGAGAAAAGAAAAAGAAAAAGACACTTAGCCTGTACAGAGGAGCATGACCAGAATATGAAGAGTAAAGGGAAGTCAGCTGACTTTTTGTTGATGTTATATGTGCATACACATACATGTACTTACATATCTATATAGTGAGAATATTTCACTTCACAGAGTTTCTTTTCTGATCTTATGTATTCTATTTTATGCATTTGAAAATATTATTCTGAGAAGTTTGACCAGATTGTCAAAGGGATCCGTAAAGCAAAAAAGAATAAGAAACTCTAACTAAATAATATCTGATGTTTCTTCCAACTCTGAAATTCTACTGATCTATGATATGGATGATACAATGTGTAGAAGCAAAGAAATGTGTGATCTTAGATTATTTTAGTGTTTGTTGAATGAAATACAGAGACACAAAACAGTCTTATGTATGTTCCACAAAGGGCTTTGTCACTATAGTGAATTCCTCAATGGTTGGCATTATTTTAATTATTTCAAGCTATGGTATAAGGTTAAGTTTCCTGGAAGAAATTCATTGTGACCAAAAAGGAATAGAGACAAAACATCCACAAAGACAAAATCAAGTTTATGAAAAATGTCTAGTGTCTACATTACAACATGCAGCTATCTAAGCAATTAACAGATCTCAGCTATTGGTTTGCAAATGAAAATTAGATAAAGTATGAACTTGTAGAAATAAGGCTAACTAGAGGTCATGGTACACTGAATATTATCTCTGATACTAACTAGCGATGTTACTGTGGGCAAGTATCAGGATAACTATTACCATAATTGATCATATCAATAACAAAGGCAACAGAAATCATATAATAATCTCACTAGATACAGAAAAAAGCTTTTGATAAAATACAATACCCATTCCTATTGAAAATAGGGCATTATTGAGAGCATAGGGATAAAAGGGAGCTTTCCTTAAAATAATAAGTAGTATCTATCTTAACCCAACAGCAAGCATGATTTGTCATGAACAGAAACTGGATGGATCCCCAATAAGATCAGGGATGAAACAAATATCCATTATGACCACAATTATTCAGCATTGTACTAGAAATGTTGGCTTTGGCAATAAGAAAAGGAAAAATAATTTAAAGGAATTAGAATAGACAATGAGGAAATAAAACCATCACTCTTTGCAGGATGATATGATGATATACTTAGAGAATCCTAGAAAATCATCCAAAAATCTCCTGGAAACAACAGCTTTAGTAAAATTGCAGGATAGAAAATAAACCTACACAAATCATCAGCATTTCTATATATTACTAACAATGTCTATCAGCAAGGGATAGAAAGAGAAATTCCATTTAAAATAACAGTGATTAAAATAAAATACTTGCTGTTCTACTTGCCAAGACAAACATATGAACTATATGAACATTATTCCAAAAAACTTCTCATACAAATAAAGTCAAATCTAAACAATTGCAAAATATCATCTGCTCATGGATAGAATGAGGTTATATAATAAAAATGACAATTCTGCCTAAATTGATCTAAATTTTCAGTCCCATATCAATAAAGCTGCCAAAATATTATTTTATAGAACTAGAAAAATAATAAGAAAATTCATCTGGAAGAATAAAAAGTCAAGAATATCAAGGGAATAAACGAAAAAAAATACAAAAAATACAAAAGCTTAGCAGTATCACAACTAAAATTATATTATAAAGCAGCAGTCATAAAAACCATTTGGTACTGGTTAAGAAATAGAGTGGTAGAATCAGTGCATACACACGACACAATAATCAAGGCCTATAATAATCTAGTATATGATAATGCCCTTCCTCCCCAAACTCCAGCTTCTGGAATAAGAACTCACATTTGACAAAAAAATGCTGCAAAAAATGAAAAATAAAATGTGAGAAACTTGCTATAGGCCTATGTATCACATCCCATACCAAAATAAGGTATATGGTAGAGTTTTTATTTGAGCATAAAGGATGGTGCCATAAACAAACTTGAAGAGCAAGGGATAATTTACTTATCAAGTCTTTGGAGAAGAGAGGAATTTATGACCAAAGAAGAACTAGAGAACATTTTAAAAGGCAAAATGGACAACTTTGATTACTTTAAATTAAATAAGTTTTGCAGAAACAAAACCAATAGATAGATACAAGATTAAAAGGGAAGTACAAAGCTGAGAAAGTTTTACAGCCAGTGTTTCTGATAAAGGTCTCATTTCTAAAATATATAAGAAACTGTCAAATGTACAACAGTGCAAGTCATCCCCCAATTGATAAATGGCCAAATAATATGAATAGACAATTTTCTGAACATGAAATTGGTCATTTATAGTTATATGAAAAAATGTTCTAAATCACTATTGAGTAGAGAAAAGCAAATTAAAACAACTCTGAGATGCCAACTCCTCTCAGATTGGCTCAAATGACAGGAAAAAATAATGATAAATGTTGGAGGGGATATGGGAAAACTGGGACACTAATGCATTGTTAGTGGAATTGTGAAATAATTCAATCATTCTGAAGAACAATTTATAACTATTCCAAATGGCTATAAAACTGTACATATTGACCTAAAAGTGCCATCATTGGGTTTATATTCCAAGGAAATCATAAAGAAGGGAAAAGGACCCACATGTGCAAAAAATATTTGTAGCTACTGTTTTTGTGATAGAAAAGAAATGAAAAATAAATAGATGCCCATCAATTGGTGAAAGGCTGAACAAGTGATGATATATGAAGATAATGGAATATTATTGTTCTATAAAAAATGATGAACAGGCTGATTGTAGAAAGACCTGGAAAGATATACATAAACTGATGCTGAGTGAAACAAGTAGAACCAAGAAACACCACAACATTGTACACAATAATAGCAAGAATGTGCAATGATCAACTATGAAAGACTTGGTTCTTCTTAGCAGTTCAGTGATCCAACGCAATCCAATAGACTTTGGACAGAAAATGCCATCAGCATCCAGAAAAAGAACCAAGGAGATTGAATGTAAATCAACACATGCTTTGTTCACTTATTTTTTCTGTTTTTTTTTTTAATCTCTCCTATGTTTTTTTTTTTCTTTTGCTCCAATTTTTCTCTTCCAACATGATTTATCAAGTAATTTGTATTAAAAATAAATAAATTTAGTAGAAAAAATAAATCAACATCACTTCCAGTTCTAAGATCTATAAGCCTATCATCTGTACATTGGAACAAAATTTAATTTGATCATAGTAATAATTTTAATTTGCATTATGCAAATTTGCATTATACAAAATGAAAGCAGTAGCATCAACACTTCATTGTATTAGAATATAAAAGATTCAAAATAACATTAAAATGTTTGCAAAATTTCCTCAACAGTCTTCAACCAAATAAATTTCACACTTAGACTTTTGAGGGATCAAGGAGACTTGAAAGAGCATTAGATTTGGAATTTAAAAACACATACACACACAATTATATTCTCCTTTTCTAATTCTACTACTAATCATTTATATCTTGGGCATTATGAATGAATGTCTTAGAAGGATTATTTTACAGCTTTATTTTTATACCACATTAACGCAGATCCTCACAACCACTCTATAGTAAGTTTATTATGATACTCATTTTACAGATGCAAAAGCTGAGATTTAAGAGTTGACATAAATTATCCAACACCATATAATTACTAGGTAACAGGTGGTGGATTCCACTTGGTTCCCTGAATATCATTTGCTGTTATTTCCATTGTATCAAATTGCCTCTCAAGACACATGATTTCTTTCAACTTTATAATTAAGTATGGAATTGTATTCTTCTGGCAACATCTGATACAGGAGTATAACATGGCAGATTTTATACAGGTGTTTCAAAATATACAGATGTTTGAAATTTTAGTAACCAAACATCAGCAAGAATAGTTAAATTTCTCTATTTTTTTTCTCGCATGTAATTACAGTCATCCTATGTTTTCACTAATGAGGCAGAATTTAAAATTTCTGAGCTTTTACTAAGTATTCTCCTTGAAACTAATAAAAAGTCCTGACTACAATAAGTGAAGAAGAGGATGATGACTTTAAAAAAATCATATCCTCAAGAATTTCTTTTTTCTATACCTTTGTGATTTCTAAGCACTGTTTTTCACTAATTTTTAGGTTCACCCACCCACCCACCCTGAAAAAGTAAATACCACATAGGTTTAATGAGTACAGCTTGGTATAGTGAGAATAAATTTGTATTATTTTATCACTGTTAGGAAAGTTCTGTAAAGTATAATAAGACATAAGTTGCATGATTAGATCACTGTTAAGAAGAAAAAAGCATTATTCTTTAGAAATGTGTATACATAGATGGATGGATATAGAAATAAATATATAATTTTTCGTATTTCTTCTAACTGTGAGACCCTGTGACCTTCTCATGGATAACGTGGATGACAAGATCTCCATAAACAAAGTAATGTGTGAGCTTAGAGTATTTTAGTACTTTTCTGAGTGAAATACAGAGACACAAAAGCATGTATCTATTTGTAGATATATATCTAAAATATTTGGTATTAATATATATGTATGTTTATGTAGAGTATAGTATATGTATGTGTGTGCATATGTATCATCCTCAAAACTTTACAAATAGACTTTGAAATTTTTTTTTGTTTTTTTATTATAGCTTTTTATAGACAGAACATATGCATGGTAATTTTTACAACATTGTCCCTTGCACTCATTTCTGTTCCAAATTTTCCCTTCCCTTTCTCCATCCCCTCCCCTAGATGACAAACAGTCTCATACATGTTAAACATGTTAAAGTATATCTTAGATACAATATATGTGTGGAGATCCATACAGTTCTCTTGTTGCACAAGAAAAAATTGATTCACAAGGGAAAAATAATCTGGGAAGAAAAATAAAAATGCAAGTAGTCCATATTCCTTCTCTGGATGTAGCTGATTCTGTCCATCATTGATCAATTGGAACTGAATTAGATCTTCTTTTTGTCAAAGATATCCACTTCCATCAGAATACATCCTCATACATTATTGTTGAAGTGTATAATAATCTCCTGGTTCTGCTCATTTCATTTAGCATCAGTTCATGTAAGTTTCTCCAAGTCTCTCTGTATTCATCCTGTGATCATTTCTCGCAGAACAACAATATTCCATAACATTCAGATACCACAATTTATTCAGCCATTCTCCAATTGGTAGACATCCATTCAATTTCCAGTTTCTAGCCACTACAAAAAGGGTTGCCATAAACATTTTGGCACATACAGGTCCCTTTCCCTTCTTTAATATCTCTTTGGGATATAAGCCCAGTAGAAACACTGCTGGATCAAAGGATATGCACAGTTTGATAACTTTTTGAGTATAGTTCCAAATTGCTTTCCAGAATGGCTGGATCCATTCACAACTCCACCAATAATGCATCAGTGTCCCAGTTTTCCCGCATCCCCTCCAACATTCGTCACTATATCTTTTCTTATCATCTTAGCCAATCTGACAGGTATGTTGTGGCTTCTCAGAGTTGTCTTAATTTGCATTTCTCTGATCAATAGTGATTTGGAACACCCTTTCATAACAGTAGAAATAGTTTTAATTTCATCATCTGAAAATTGTCTGTTCATATCCTTTGACCATTTATTAATTGGAGAATGGCTTGATGAAATGATTTTGTTATATTTTATATACTTCGAACATTTTTGAGAAAGAGATGAGAATTAGGGCTAACTAAAGTATCTTCCATTTTATTACCAATTTTTGACTAAAGAATCTGTATCATTCTATCTAATTCATGCTCTGTCTCTTTGGTGAAATGGAAGAAAGTATCTTAAAATACATATTAAAATAGTCTAGCAATTCTATGTCATTCATTTTATTTTCCTAAATTCATTAATTCATTCAAATACAGTTAAATAGCTACTTTTTCATTGTCAATGAGACATAGGGATTATAAAGCATGCCTCTTCTCTTTGAGGAACTTATAAGCAAATTATGAAGACAAGACATACCCATAACACATGTTCAGTAGTAGTAGAGAGAAGCTTTTCTTTTAAGTATTATAAATTATAAAAGTAAAAGCAACAGACTTGAGTTAATAAGATGTGAGTTAGAGACCTGAGTTATTTGTTTGCCATATGACCTCATATATGTTACTTTTCCTTACTGGAATTCAGTTTCTTCATTTGAAAAATATAATTGAAATAGATGATCTCTGAGTTCTGATTTTATTTTTAAAATATGTATGGATCTTACAGTGTTGTAAGAGTTTTTAAAGAGACTATATGGCTTCATAGAAAAAATTTTAATTTCAACTCAAATTGGAATAATAACCAAAAATAAATGAAAAACAAAAAGAAAGGCTATTTCAAGTGGGAAAATGGAAATGGAAAAGAGGCAAAAATGAGTATGGCATGGTGGAGAAGGGACACTAAGTAATGGGAGAATATGCAAGACACAGTGGTATTCAGGAGACTGCTAAGGACATCAGGTTAGAGAGATCTGGGCTAGAGTCTTGTGTGACTTTGAGTAAATCATTTCATGTCTACAAAATTGGGATCATAATGATTAGTCTGTCATAGAAAATTATTGTGATTTTTTTTAAAAGAAAATGTGTTCAATGTGAGTTTCTGCACAAAAATCCTACTGCACTAATATCTTTTGCAAATCTCTGCAGAGAACAAATTGAAAATTCCTACCAAAGTTGAAAGCTTCAAGTGTAGGGGTGATAATAGACTTCAAGAATTTTATCTGAGAATTACTGATCACTATATAAATTTTTTTTCAATCACAGCAGCTACTAAATTATAGAGGAGTCACAATCTATATTGGTAGAGGGAAAACTCAAAAGATTAAATCACAAATTGGTGAAATATTTAAACAATTAACATTTGTGTCACCTAAAATCTTACTCTGATTTCTTGTTTTGTTGTGCCAATGATATGAAGTTCTAAATGCTATTCTAGACAATGAAAATTTTGTCAGATACAGCCAAAATAGCACAACTTATTAGGGAAAAACAGAGAGACAGAGAGAGAAGGAAAGAGAGAGAGAGAGAGAGAGAAAGAAAAGAAGAAGAAGAAGAAGAAGAAGAAGAAGAAGAAGAAGAAGAAGAAGAAGAAGAAGAAGAAGAAGAAGAAGAGGAGGAGGAGGAGGAGGAGGAGGAGGAGGAAGAGGAAGAGGAGGAGGAGGAGAGAGCAAAGGAAGGAGGGAGGGAGAGGGCCAGAGACAGTGACAGACAGAGACATGGACAGAATGATTGAGAGAGACAGAAACAGAGAGAGAGAGATTCAGCAGAAATGTGGATTTGAATCATTTGTGATATTAATTAGTCATGTTTCCTTAGATAAGTTACTAAAGGAAACAAAGAAGGAAATAAGCATTACTTAAGTGCCTCCTATGTGCCTAATATTATCTCGATCTTCAGAACAACCTTGAGAGGAAAGTGCTACTATATTTCCATTTTGCAATTTAGGGAACTAAGATAGACTAAGATTAAGTGGCTTGCCCAGAATCACACAGCAACTAAGTATATGAATCTGAATTTAATTTTTTTTTTTTTGCTCCAAGCTTAGCACTTTATCCACTTCATACAGCTATCTTGATGTATTCATCTGTAAAATTGAGCTAATAAAACTAATCTCAAAGATCAGTTTCAAGGGTAAATAATATTATACATTTCACATTTTTATAATGATAAATTTTAATCAATTACACTGATGAACTCTATATGTATTGTTCTGGCATTGAGCAATATAAATTAAAATATATTAATCTGCAGAAGCTTGTTTATTAAGGTGATGAAAATTTTAGCCACAACAATGAATAGAAACTGTTTCACCAGACATAAAAGATTATTATTTGCTCTAATTCAAAAAGTAAATACAATAAGGAAATGTAACCTTTTAAAGTATTATAAACATAGCTTAATTCAATAAACAATTAAATGCCAGATTAAAAAGGGTTAAATTGAAATGTCATCTAATTAACTTGATAAACTCACATGATGGTTAGCCATTCTTTGAAGAATTATTTCCTTGTGGATATGTCGATTAGTGTCTAGTAGAGAGGATAGGATATGGTTTCTGATCAGATGTCATAAATAAAAGCTATTGTAAGATAATTAATTGATTAGGAATGGAATGGACAGACTCTTGTTGGAGAACTACCCTTCTGGTTTGGTTTAGAAAAAAGAACTGACAAACTATTCACTTTGTCATATTTTCCATCTTCAAATAACAATCTCTAACATTAGTTTAGTTTGGACTAATGAGATACTACTGGGCAGCTAGATGGGATAGTGGATAGAGTGCTGGATTTGAAGACCCAAAAACTTATCTTTGTAATTTCAAATCTGACCTAATACACTTATTAGTTAGGTGGGCAAATCACTTAACACTGTTTGCTTGAGTTTCCTCATTTGTAAAATGAAATAGAGAAGGAATTCACTCCAGTATCTTTGAAAGAAACCTCTAAATTAGGGCTAATGAAGCCCTAATGAAGAGTCAGACATGATTGAAACAACTGGAAAACAACAACAATATACTGTGATATAATGATCCCTTTCATGCAAATAAAGAATATATAGAGGTTTTCTTCTGAGTCACTTACAAATTTTTTTGTTTCTTTGTTTTGGTAGGCATCACTTCTTTTTAAAAAGGAGGATGGTGGTGGTGAGGTTTCAACTACTGGATAAAATAGTGGAAAGAACACCAATTTACTTTTTTCTGTCCTTAGGTAAGTCATTTTCCCTTTCAAAGATTCAATTTTCTTATCAGTAACATAAAAAAAATTGTACTAAATAATCAATAAAATCACCTTTTACTCCTTGGTTAATTAAGGTGGACAAAAGAAGGATTCATATCTAAACTTTCTTCCTATAAATCATGTCTTAACTAAACTTTCTTATGTAATTTTCCTTCTTGCCCAGTATTGTTTTCTTCATGAAATAAAGATGAGACACTAGATAAATGCGTTGAATTATAATAAATTAGATGGCAACTTTTTTACCATGATTGAGAAGGGGAGATATGAAAAAGAATGCTTATAAAGGTGAATAAAATTGCAATGGAAATGCATAGGATATTTAGAACTGAAAGGTTCAACTTGTCCAACATTCTCATTTTACAGGTGAAAAGATTCAGAACTAGAGAAATACTTGCTCAAGGTCACATAGATGTTAAGTTTCAGAACCAAAAAAAAAAAAAAATTCAACACAGATTCTCTGACTGTAAATCAGTTTGTTTCCTAAGCAAGCAAAAATGCTGAGCCAGATATAATTCATATATTGAAGCTCCACCAAACACATTCTATTATTCATGATACTACAAATATATGTAACTCTACAAGACAGATCTTATTCCATTTAAATTAAACCACTTTGTTTTGTCTTTCTATTTCTGGGAAACTTAAGAGATAGGTATCTTGTTAGTCTGATAACTGAATTTTGAATTTTTCTCTTATGAAATCAAAAGGGGTCTAATGTATTATGCAAATTAGTGTGTAACTTAAATGTAATAGATGGAGCCGCTCACTATAGTGTCCATGTTGTCTACCTATGACACCAATTAGTTACAGGAAACCATATTTAAAAGTATAATTTTTAGATTTGTTTTTCCTATGAGTTTTCCTTACTAGTCACCTTTTACACTAAGAAAGAAAGATGTGAAAAAAGAATGAGGTAATATTCAGATACGTTATGCTTCCAAATAGCTATCACACACAAACGCACACATATTATATAATTATATATGTGTATATATAATATTAGATATGTAATATAGATATAACATATGCAATATATGTAATAAAATAAATATGGCCAATTTTTATTCCCTTATTATATGTAAGATGGTCCCTGAAGTAAAAATCATTCTATCCAAAGTAGTGATTGAACACCAATTCTAGGCTTAGCTCTGCAACTATGTGTCAAAGAAGGTTAGCTCAACAAACATTTATTGAGCATTTATCATGCCCAAGTCCCTGTGTTAAATTCGGAGGATACAGAGTTAAGACGCAGGATCTGCCCTCATCTAAAAAGTGAAGAAGACATATGCAGAACTGCCTATGACACAAAGAAAAATAGGCTTAAGTACAAAGGAGATTTAGAAAAGCAGAATAAGAAATGTAAGATAAAATAACAATAATAATAAAAATAATAAAGATATATAGCACTTTTTTGTCTTCCTAAGTACTTTATATAGGTTAGTTCTTTTTATTGTTCCAACAATACAATGAAGTAAAATGTTTCTTTTACCTTCATTTTATAGATGGTGAATGTGGAATTGATAGAGGTGATAAATCAATCAATTAATAAACATTCATTAAGCACCTTCTATGTACCAGGTACTATATTAATGTCTGAGAATACAAAAAGATGCAAAACACACTTTCTGCCCACAAGGAGTTTACAATCTTATGTGAGAGATAATATGCAAACACACACACACACACACACACACACACACACACACACAGTAAGCTAACTATGGCAGGGTGAGGAAATAACCTGTGGCCCTTGAATGGCTGGGAAAGGCTTCTTGAAAAAGGTGGGATTTTTGTTAAAAGCTAGGGAGGTCAGTAGTTAGAGTGGAAGAAGGAGAGCATTCCAAGCATGTAATATAGATAATGCCCAGAGCCAAAAGATTGAGTGTCTTGTTTGTATAAAAGCAGTATCATTAGAAAGTATTCTTAGGGGAATAAGGTATAAGACTTTATAGGTAGGGAGGTTCTAGATGATGAAGACTTTGAATGCCAAACAGTACATTTTGTATTTGTTTCTCCAGGTGATAACGAGCTTTTTCTGAGCAAGGGGATGACTTGATCAGACTTGTGTTTTAGGAAAATCACTTTAGTGCCTGAATGGAGCATGGATTAGAGAGGGAAGAGACTTGAGGCAGGCAGATGCATCAGCAGACTATTGCAGTAATCCAGATTTGAAGTGATTAATTACAATGGTGTTACTATCAGAAGAAAAGGGAGGCTATTCAATAACTATGGCAATGATAAAATTGACGGGCTTTGGCAACAGCTTGGATATGAGGAGTGAGGAGAGAGATAATAAGGAATATAGGATAACTTGTAGGTTGTGATTCCAAGCAGTTGGAAGGATGGTGTTACCCTTTACGGAAACAGAAAAGATAGGAGTAGGGCAGAATTTACCAGGAAAGATAATGAATTCTGCTTTAGATATGGAGTTTAGGATGTCTACTGGCTATCTTGTATAAAGTCAGTAAAGAGATTGGAGAAAGAAAGGTGGATTTGAAAATCTTCAGCATAGAGACGGTACTTAAAGTCATGGGAGTTCATGAGATCATCAAGTGAACAGAAGGGACTCAAGACAGAACTCTCAGGGTCACTTACATTTAGAGGGCACGAATGGAGGAGCAACCAGCAAAAGAGACAAAGAGGGAATGGTCAGATAGGTACAAAGAGAACCAGGAAAGTGTAGTATTCTGAAAATGAATAATGAATAGTATCAAAGGCTGCAGAGAAGGCAAAGAGAATGAAGATTAAGAAAGGGCCAGTAGATTTGGCCATTATTAATAACTTTGGAGAGAGATGTTTTGGTAAAATGATAAGATCAGAAGCTAGATTAGAAGGAGTTAAGAAGTAAGGGAGAGGAATGAAAGTAGAAACACCTATTGTAGATGGCCTATTTTAAACTAGTTTAGCTATAAAGGGAGAAGAAGATGTAGGATGATAGTTAACAGGCATAGAATGGTCAAGTGAGGTTGTGTGTTTTTTCAGGACAGGGAACACATGGACATGGATATAAATAGTAGCAAATGTGATTCACCCAGAGTCACATATTTTATAAGTGTCTGAGACAAGATTTCAACTCAAGTCTTTCTGACTTCAAATTCAGCACTTTATTTTGTAGGATACATGTTGGTTTGTCTCTTTCAGTTGAAATTATTTTCACCTGAGAAAACAGAGAAAAGCATATCATGGGGTGGAAGAAATTAAATTCAATCTTGAGGAATGGGAAAATTTTCAAATAGATGGAGGGATTGGGATTCGGACATAGAGAAGATTAAGAAGGGCCATTAGATTTGGCCATTATTAATAACTTTGGAGAGAGATGTTTTGGTAAAATGATAAGATCAGAAGTCAGATTAGAAGGAGTTAATAAGAAAGTGAGAGGAATGAAAGTAGAAATATATTGCAGATGGCCTTTTTAAAACTAGTTTAGCTAGTGAAGTGAATGATAGGAGAGAAGAGAATAAGCATTTATGGACCAGGCACTGTGCTAGTTATTTCACAATTACAATCATAGTTAATCCTTATAATAATCCTGTGAGGTAAGTTCTATTTTTACCATATCCATTTTACTCTTGAAAGAATTGAGACAAATAAATTTTAAGTGACTTATCCAGGTTTACACAGCTAATAAGTTTCTGAGGCTAGTAGAACTGAGGTCTTCCTGATTAAAACCCTAGTGTTTTATCTACTGTATTACCTAGATGATTTGAAGAAACCAAATTCTGTGGTGTTGTTTTATAAATATAAATGGATAATGCAAACAAAAATACACACATGTATTTATGCATATGTATACATGTGTGTATATATATATATATAATACACACACATGTGTATTATACACACATGTATATGTATATATGATTTCTTCCCCTCTTTGTTCCCCTCTACTAGGTTCTTCCTCACATTTTCCTAATTCTATCATGTGCTTCATATTTTTGCTTTCATTCTCTACCTCACCTAGGACTCAGTTCAACCAGTGCATCGATGTCATCCTAGAGAATCACCATGATATCATTAATGGTCCCTAGGATTAAAGAAATGATTAGAATTCAACATGGACTGAAGCTTTAAAACTCGACTCCTTAAATACCAAACATATCCTACTTCCTCAACTTCTAACTTTAGAAGTATCACTCTAGTAGAAAGAATGAAAGGCTCATTAATAATGTAAATTTTGCTTTTGATAAGGGGAAGGCTACACTAAAGTAGGAATCTATTGTATAGGATTTGACCTTTTCATATCACACAAAAATTGAAACAGTGAATAGTCTTTGGAAGACCATTGGATTTAATCATTGTCTCAAGTGGATTCAAGATTGAAAGTCTTCTTAATTATTTGGGGAAAAAATTAAAATAAAATACAAAAATCAGATTTTGCCAGTAGTGCTAGCAAATAGTCTCTACTTTACTTGTAAAGAAGTATCTTTCAGATGAAGATTTTTCCTTCAATTGAGGTTTTAGGTACACTTAAATGCTATAGATTTTTTGGGACACATAAAGTTGAAATTAGTTTCTCAGAAAGACAGCCAAGAAATAACAAAGGTAGGATTCCCATTCAAATTTTCTTGGCTCCAAATCCAGCACTATTTTTTATATTCCACTGTCTATTTTAAAACTATTTAAGACTATAACTTAAAAAAGAAGATTCAAATCTTTTTTTAAATAATTGATTGAATGATTTATTGTTACAATATTGTTTTTTTTAAATAAAAGCTTTTTACTTTAAATATATATACATCGATAATTTTCACCCTTCACCCTTACAGAACCTTGTGTCCTAAATTTTTCCCTCCCTTCTCCCCACTCCCTCCCCTAGATGACAAGTGATTTAATAAATATTAAGCATGTGCCATTCTTCTCTTTATATATATATATATATATATATATATATATCCAAAAATATCATGTTGCACAAGAAAAATCAGATTAAAAAGGAAAAAAAATGAGGAAGAAAACACAATCCAAGTAAACAACAACAAAAAGAGTTAGAATACTATGTTGTAGTACACATTCAGTTCCCACTGCCCTCTCTCTGGGTGCAGATGGCTATCTTCATCACAAGATCATTAGATCTGGCTTAAATCAAATCATTGTTGACTAGAGTCATGTCCATCAGAACTGATTCTCATAAAATCTTGCTGTTCCCTTGTATAATGATCTCCTGATTCTGCTCATTTCATTTGACATCAGTTCATATAAGTCTCTCCAGGCCTCTCTGAAATCATCCTGTTCATCATTTTTTATAGAACAATAATGTTCCATAACATTTATATATTATAATTTATCCAGCCATTCTCCAATTGATGGGCATCTACTCAGTTTCCAGTTTCTTACCATTATAAAAAAGGGCTGCCACAAACAGTTTTGCACATGTGGGTTCCTTTCCTTCCTTTAAGATCTCTTTTGGATACAAGTCCAGTAGAAACACTGCTGGATCAAAGGGTATGCCCAGTTTGATAGCCCTTTGGGCATAGTTCCAAATTGCTCACCAGAATGAATGAATCAGTGAACAACTCCACCAACAATGTATTAGTGTCCCAGTTTTCCCATATCATTCAAGATGCTTGAAATTAACATCCTTATCAGAATCTCAAAAATGACCATCTCAATTTCCAAAGCCAAAGAATGCCTTGATGGTTTCTCACCATTATAAACACCCCCCACCCAGTTGTCCTTTTTTTGATTCTCTTTTTGTTCCTTCAAATTTGCAATTGATATCAAAGGAAAATAAGAGGAAAGAGAAAGCAATAAAGAAAATAATGTCATTCAAAGAATTCCTAATCTTCAAACTCTTACAATTGATGTCAAAGGACTTGATGATGCTTTCAAATAATTTGATCTTCAGATATCTATTTAAAAAGAAATAATTTTTAATGTTATAACTAGACTGTTTTAATTCATACTCATAAGAATACACTGATATTAAAACATATATATATATGTATATATAGATATAGATATATAGATATATAGATATAGTGTTTACTTGAGAGAGGATAGTGTGGGTTTTTTCAATATTTACATTTACTTTTTATAATTAGGTATTTATAATACTATATATGAAAAAGCTAGGAATGAAAATAGAATTTGTGTGGGACAAGACCACCAGCTTAAATAAATTAAGGAGATTTTTCAAGGAAAAAGCAGAAAAGAATTGTATTTCTATCTGGGGAGAAAGGGTGTCTCCCTACCCACAAGCAATTAGGCAAGGAGAGGCAAGGTTCAGTTAACAGAGAAGAATTATACAGGGGCTTAGGCTAACACTCTCTAAAGGCTGGATCTTTGCCCTGATTAGCTAGGAAAAAATGACTTCACATTAGAAGTCATAAATGAGGAAAAATTTTCACCCCAACCACATCTTTAGGATTACTAAATTACCTTATATGGGAATTTCAATGCCAAGGTGGCCCCAACTTAGTCTCACAAAGAAAAGGTCCCACTCCTTTTAAACCAACATGATTCTGGAGAAAGAAACCTGGCTCTGAGGCACAGCTGACTTTCATTCAGTCTTTAGAACAAGGTCTCCATCTTGTAAGAGAGGTTTCACAGTTCACTTCATTCAAATTCAAACATACAAAGTAATTAGACAACTTTTAAATTCTAAAAATTTAATAAATATACTGCTAATTTAATATTCAATGAATATTTATTATAACTTAGACTATGGGAGTCTAATGGAAAGATAATAGTTAAGGAATGATATAGTTCAGTCCAAATCATATATTTTTTATATAAATACTTTCCTCTCCTCCCAAATTTCCATTTCCTTTGTATTTGTTTTATCTTGTGAATTTATTGGCTTTGTGACTTGGGGTAAGTCACTTAACTTCTAAGAATCAGTCAACTCTCTAAGACTATTAATAAAAAGTATTAATTTGTTTTCGTAGGAAAAGTTTCTCATTTCATGTCTTTATCCTGGTCACTTGACAGTTTTGGTACATAAATATTATTTGTCTTTATATGCACAGTGCAAAAATGTACTTGAGTTTAGGCTTATTTCATTTTTGTTTTTCTATGTTCAGAGATTACCACAATATTTGCTACATAGTTGGCACTCCATAAATCTGTATTAATTGATAAAGTAAAATAACTAGTTGATTAGAGAAAGAAGAAATTAAATTTAAAGCCAAGATTCTTGGTTACTATTCCAACATTTTTTGTCTATGACTTTATTAGCTATAGCATTAGTTCCTAGAAAATGGATTAGAATTCAGCCATCCTTTCCTCTCTCTCTGGTCAATGGAAAATAAAAGGACTGTTCTATCATTGCCTATTTTGAGATATGCAACTGCTATCTAGGTGTTCATAGAATAATTTTGAAATGTTCAATTCATTCTGCATAAGGCATAGTATTAAAATACAAGAAACTCATCCACACGTTCATTTTATGAAGCAGAACAAGAAACTTCATCTCATGGCAACTTTTAAATCAGTCAATAAATAGACATGAATTTGTAATACTCCTATTATGCATGAAACAGTGTTCTAGGTCTGGGTATAGAAAGTCAAAGAATAAATAAAGTAGTCCCTGTCTTTATATTCCAAGACATAAGTTACAAAGACCTGCCAATATGCTATACCAGAAAATCACAGGTCTCAATCAAGTTATTAGTGAGGCTTTCCTTTGGTATAGTCCCCAAAAGATCTTACTGTCTAAGCATTTATACTCAGTAATTGTAAGGACTTTGAGGAAATTAAACATCCCTGGTCATCTATGACCTGGAACTCTTCTGACTATTACAATACACCTTATCACCTGTATTTCTCTGAAACCTTTTGGAAAATATAGTTTATGCATTATATGATCAATGAGAATTTCAGTATCTTTCAGACTAACTTAAATTATTAACATGCTGTACAGATGCATTCACCAATTTAGCAAATATTTATTAAGTTCAATTATTACCATAAATTAATAAAAATATGTATATATATATACATAAAATAAAATTTATATATATATATTTATTAATTTATTCTCTCTGATAAAAACTTCTTTCATCAGTTTTCATAAATATAGGAAAACATCTTAAGTTGAAGGAGGCATATTAAATGAAAATGCTCAAATTTCTTACACATAGAATGGTATATCTTAAGTGTAACTTTCTCATAAAAAGATAGAAATATGTCTGTGTATATATGTATATATATATATATATGCACAGATAGAAAAATATAGATATACATATAGATAGAAATAGATATAGAGATGTATATGCATATAAAACTTGTATATGTATATAAAACTATTTATTTATTCCATATTTAATGTCTGTCACTAAACAAGTTATGTCTTTTCATGCATCACATGTATCTTTACATGCAGAAATGAATAGACACACAGAAAATTTTAAGATTATTTCAAACTCCACTAAAATTTTTGCAAAACACTCTGTATAGTATCTGCATATTTGCTGATTAATTGATGGCAATCATAAAACAAACAGTCATCTATTTATTTCTCTTTCTGTCCCTGTTTCTCTGTCTCTGTCTTTGTCTTTCTCCATATATAGCTATACCTTCAAAATTGATTAATCAATAATATTCACTACATATTTGAAAATATATGTATATGTGTGTGTTTATAGTCAAAGGTATAATTGTAATTTCTCTTAAAAAGGCCTTTATCCTGGCACTGATTAAAAACTCTTTACTAAAGTATAGACTCATTTAGTCCTTAGTCCACTGACGAAACATTTAGGCTGATTGGTTGAGACATGGCTACAAATACATTTCTTTTGATTATCTTCTAGTAGGAAAATGTGATGCTAAACATACCTTGGAAGCACAAAAAAAATTGAGGAAAGAAATATTATATTGTAAGGTAAGAAAGACAGATTGTGGCTATATTGTCAGGTCGTATGTTGGGTTAAGAGAATTACACTTTATTAGAATAAATAATTGTAATGATAATTAGCCTTAAGAGATAATGGATAGGGGAGAAGCACCGAATGTTTAGAGTGAGTGTAGAAGATCACAGTTGTGTTGTAGGATGATAAATCTCATGATAGTATGGTATATCAATTAAAACAGGGAGAGATAAAGAAGGAAGAAACTAAGACCAAATTTTAAGGGGAAGTGATAAAGTTATGTATTGGGTTGACAGTCATAAAAATAAGGATAAATATTAACCATGAGAAACACTGTAAAAGATAAGGTAGATAAATATTACAGAAGACATCTAGAATATGAAGGAATTGAGCTTAGATGACTGAGAATTCAAGAATTAAGGATATTTAGGAGAACCAGCTTTGTGGGAAATAATGGTGAGCTCTTTTGAGATGTATTGAGGACTTAAATCACTATGGGAGGCACTGTGGAGAATGCAGTAAAGCATAACCACAGGGAACCCGATATCTAGTTGGAGAAATAGATAATACACGTGTGAAAATTTAAGATAACATAAAAGTTAGCTAACATTATAAGACAGATTACAATATATATCAAGTGTGTGCATATAGTTAAATATTGTGTTTTTGCTTATGAAAGAACAGAGAGAACTATACCTTTCTGTATAAAAATTCCCCTCCTACCCTATCTTAGATCATTTGCTCTGTCTGAAGAAAAAAATGAGAATCTTCTTAGTCCATTCAAATGGATTACAGTAGTAATCCAGATAGGAGCAGAGTACTGAAGGTAAAGAAAACTGATGGATTAAATTAAAGGCTAAGATTATATGAAAGATTGCCCTCAAAAAACCCAGATGTTTAAAATGTACAATTTTGGCTGCATAGTTGTTTTTCTCATTCAATAAGTCATTGAGTCATTTAGTATTTCTAAATATTCACTTTGTAAAGAGCTCAATAATCTCTTCAAATAAATCCTAGAATTCCCTATCTGTCACTTCTAGGAACCTTGGAATCTGTTTTTTGTCTTTCCCCTGCAGCACTTTATTTTTCCTAAAGGAAAATCAAAATATGCACACATACATATACATGAACATATATACACATTTATATATGTGCATATATACATGGTTTGGAACACCTCACGAGTTTATACTTTGTTTCTATCATCAGACCAGAAGCTTTCTATTTGAGAAATTGTTCCATCCAGGTACAAGTCACTAAAGTTACAATGAGTCACTAACCATTATAAAAGTTGTAGGCTTATTGAATGCTAAATCTAGTACCAGAAGGGACTTCAGAATACAGTTGATCAAAGCCCCTTATTTCATAGTTTAGGAAACTGAATTCTGGGAAGATTAAGTTATTCATATAATGTTACATAGACAACAGAGGTGGGATTTGAATGCTAGATCTTCTGACTCCAGAGCTAATATTAAGAACCAGATAGGGTACTAAGCTTTGAAGAATACAAAAGTATAACAAACCAATGGGATTGATAGTTTACACAAAGAAAGTCAAGGTGGGGAAGGTTTCCCATTCTGAGGTCATGATAAAATCATGCAATCTTGTTGGAGGCTTGGGAAATAATATAAAGAAGTGAAAATTTCAGAGTTAATTTCTTGCAGTTCTTGCCTCAGTTTTTTTGGCATTAAAAAATTGAAATATGGAGATAGCCTGGATGACAGATTGTGATTATAAAATTTTTGAGAATATTCCTTAAAGGAAAAGAACAAAACATGAAAAATAAAGTTTATTTATGACTTTGCTAAGCATTATACATGTCATGACAAACAAACAGTTGAAGCAGGGCCCAGATAATAGTTTTGCTTGTTTGTTTTGTTTTGTTTTGGGATAGTATGTTCTATATAATGTCTGAGAAAGTTTGTGAAGGGATCATAGATGCAGCGATTGACTTTAAAATAAAACCACAAATGTTGTATGAAAGATAATGCTTAAGAATGCTTTGTAAAACTCAAAAATATTATAAATATTAACTATTATTGTTGTCATTAAATTACTTTTACTTTCACTCCATTATCCCCAATTCTAAAGGATCCATGATTTCATCAATATGGTTATTGCTTCAACTAACACACAATCACATTCCTACCTATCCTGTAAGACTTTCATTCATGTCCACTTATAAAGGTTTGCCACAGGGGATTCACCTTCCATCTTGTAGGCCTTCTTAACATCCTCCTGAATTTGCAAAGACATCATTATAGCATATACCATTTGTTTCATATTCATTATGATCATTTTACTTCTTTTTTTATGTTGTAGACATCAAAAACAAAGATCTTTCTGTAGAGAGCCAGGAGGTAAGAATACATTCCAGGTCTTGAATCTTACAGTACATCGGCTCACCAACCTCCTTCTTCTTATGAAATAGCAGAGATATACTTGTTAATAATTATGATTAGAAATCTAGCCAATGAAGCAAAATGTAAAACTACTATACAATGGCTCAAAGGCTTACCTTTGAATTTAGGACAGGAGAAGGAGCTCACAATGAAGACTAAAGGCATTTAGGAGAAAGGTACTTGAGGACATTGATATGATAAGTTTATTCTGATGTGTATCTCAATTATTTACCTGTCTATCTAAGTAATCAAGATTAGTAGATTGTGCTTGTTAGATTTTGTTTCAAGTCTATAAGCATTGTAGGTATATATATTTGTTTCTCTGATCAGTAAAGTTTGAAGAGTTCAAAATGTGACCTTCTCAGCCTGGCTCCTATAAATTCACACCCTTAATTCATTGCAGGAGTTGTACTCCAACATCTCTCCAATGTAATTTCTCTTTTGTAATGTATTTCAGCTTCCACTACCTCCTATGTGCTTTTCCATTGCCTTTTAGTGATCTACAATGTTTCAAGACTGAAAACATTCACAAATGTCACTCAACAATGCCTTTCTTCCCAAGGCAACCTGGAATCATTTAAATTGGACTAAATATATAATAATATTTTTTAAATGCTCCACTTCACTAATAATTAGAGAAATTCACTTTGGAGAATCAATGAGTCTCTAACATCCATCAGATTAGCAAAACTGACAGAAAAGGAAAATGACAAATTCTGAAGAGGTTGTGACAAAACAGGTACACATGCTGTGTTTGTGGTCATAGGATTGGTCCTATTTCAGAGAATAATTCAGAAACATTCCCCTAAAGTCAATAAACTGGACATATAAGAAGTACATTTTTGGACACACACATAAAGAAATATGGTTTATTTGGCTATACATATTTGTTATGATGTGTATTTGTTTCTTTTCTTTTTTCCTTTACTTCCCTGATGGGGAGAAGGTTAAAAGGGGGAAAACTAAGTTTAAAAATGGCAAGATAATAATAATAATATATATATGTATAGGTACATGTGTGTGTGTGTGTGTGTGTGTGTGTATATATATATATATATATATATATATATATATATATATATACAGAGAGAGAGAGAGAGAGAGAAAGAATTAATTGGGCAGTCAAGGGACTAGGTAAGTAGAAAGAATGTTAGACTAGGAGATAGGAAGATGATTTGAAATCTTGTATCAGATATTGTCTAACTATCTGAAAACTCCCTAGGAAACTTATCTCATCTTTCTTTTTTTTTTTTTTTCTAAATGTATTTTTTCTTTTTCTTTTTAATTTTTTTTCTTTTTTATTTAAAAGTACAGAATAGAAAAAAAAGAAGAGAGACAGAAAGGAAAACAAAACAGAACAGAACATGGTCATGCTCCCAGCAGAACAATTTATATCACAATAAATTTACAGTTCAAGAAAGGATATATAATAATTGAATAAATTATACTCATGAGTGTCTACCTTTACTTTGATTCCTTGTAGGTTATTCTTGTTCTCTGCTGTGAACTTTTATTCCTTTATTCTTTTTTACCCTCTTCATCCCCCTCCCATGTCCCCCAAGCAGGCTATAGTTAAGCAGCAGTATATTTCCTAGATACACACACATACACACACACACACACACACATACACACACACACACATGCACACAAACACATTGCATCTCCCCATATATATATATATATATATATATATATACACATATACATTCACAACCATTCATAGATCCACACACATGTACATATATCAATATATACACATACAGAGTGACATGCATATATGTCTATACATACTCAAAAACACACATCCAAATGCATTTACTCATGTATAAACATGCACCTAAAACAATATTAGCATGGTTGACATATAATATAGATTTGTTTCTTGATTTAATTTTTAAGTTTTACTCTATCTGCGATTAATGATTATTAGCCATACATTTTTTCTAATAAATTCAATTACTAGGGACAGCGAGGTGGTACAGTGGATAGAGCACCAGCCCTGAAATCAGGCGGATCTGAGTTCAAATTTTACCTCAGACAATTAACACTCCCTAGCTGTGTGACCCTGGGCAAGTCACAATCCCAATTGCCTCAGCAAAAAATAAATAAATAAATAAAAATAATTCAGTCCCTGATCTTTGTTACTGTTTGTGTATATATCTTCTTTCCCATCCCTGCTAACTCTGCTTTTAATTCTGCTCTTTAACTTGCCTTGCTATTATTTAATCTCCCCTCACACATAAATTCCAGCTTTGTCTTCTTTCTCCACCTTTTATTTCTCCCTTCGCCCATCCCTCTCTCCTACTTCTTCATAGATTTTGGAAGGTACTATACCCTTCATAATATATATGTAGTGTTGTCTATTCAATCTATTTCCAATGTAAGTAGGTTTTCAGAACTAGGACCCCTCCTCTTTACTCTAACACTTCTGTGTTTTCTTCTTTTTTTTTTTTTTTTTTTTTTATTTAATAGCCTTTTATTTACAGGATATATACATGGGTAACTTTACAGGATTAACAATTGCCAAACCTCTTGTTCCAATTTTTCACCTCTTACCCCCCCCCCCCCTCCCCTAGATGGCAGGATGACCAGTAGATGTTAAATATATTAAAATATAAATTAGATACACAATAAGTATACATGACCAAAACGTTATTTTGCTGTACAAAAAGAATCAGACTCTGAAATATTGTACAATTAGCTTGTGAAGGAAATCAAAAATGCAGGTGTGCATAAATATAGGGATTGGGAATTCAATGTAATGGTTTTTAGTCATCTCCCAGAGTTCTTTTTCTGGGCATAGCTAGTTCAGTTCATTACTGCTCCATTAGAAATGATTTGGTTGATCTCATTGCTGAGGATGGCCTGATCCATCAGAACTGGTCATCATATAGTATTGTTGTTAAGTAATAATGATCTCCTGGTCCTGCCTCATTTCACTCAGCATCAGTTCGTGTAAGTCTCTCAGGCCTTTCTGAAATCATCCTGTTGGTCATTTGTTACAGAACAGTAATATTCCATAATTTTCATATACCACAATTTATTCAGCCATTCTCCAACTGATGGACATCCATTCAGTTTCCGTTTTCTAGCCATTACAAAAAGGGCTGCCACAAACATTCATGCACATACAGATCCCTTTCCCTTCTTTATAATCTCTTTGGGATATAATCCCAGTAGTAACACTGCTGGATCAAAGGGTATGCACAGTTTGATAACTTTTTGAGCATAGTTCCAAACTACCTCCAAATGGTTGGATTCGTTCACAACTCCACCAATAATGCATCAATGTCCCAGTTTTCCCGCATCCCCTCCAACAATCATCATTATTTTTTCCTGTCATCTTAGCCAATCTGACAGATGTGTAGTGGTATCTTAGAGTTGTCTTAATTTCATTTCTCTGATTACTGACTTGGAGCATCTTTTCATATATAGAAATAGTTTCCAATTTCTTCATCTGAGAATTGTTTGTTCATATCCTTTGACCATTTTTCAATTGGAGAATGGCTTGATTTTTTATAAATTAGAGTTAATTCTCTATATATTTTGGAAATGAGGCCTTTATCAAAACCTTTCACTGTAAAAATATTTTCCCAGTTTATTGCTTCCCTTCTAATCTTGTCTGCATTAGTTTTGTTTGTACAAAAACTTTTCAGTTTGGTATAATCGAAATTTTCTATTTTGTGGATCAGTAGATCTCTAGTTCTGCTTTGGTCATAAAGACCTTCCCTTCCAAGGTCTGAGAGGTAAATTTTCCTATGTTCCTCTAATTTATTATAATTTCATTCTTATGCTCCAGGTCATTAACCCATTTTGACCTTATCTTGGTGTACGGCATTACTTGGATCAATGCCTAGTTTCGCCATATTAGTTTCCAATTTCCCAATAATTTTTATCAAACAGTAAGTTCTTAACCCAAAAGCTGGGATCTTTGGGTTTTCAAAGACTAGGTTGCTATATTTGTTGACTGTTTTGTCCTTGAACTCAATCTATTCCACTGATCAACTAATCTATTCCTTGCTAATACCAAATAGTTTTGTAACTGCTGCTCTATAATATAATTTTAGATCTGGTACAGCTAGCCACCATCATTTGATTTTTTTTCATTAATTCCCTTGAAATTCTTGACCTTTGTTTTCCAATGAACTTTGTTGTTATTTTTCTAGGTCATTAAAATAGTTTTTGGGTCGATTGGTATAGCACTAAATAAATAGATTTAGTTTAGGTAATATTGTCATCTTTATTATATTGCTGCCCTATCCAAGAGCATTTAATATTTTCCAATTGGTTAGATCAGACTTAATTTGTGTGAAAAGTGGCCTGTAATTTTGCTCCATAAAGTTTCTGATTTTCCCTTGGCAGATAGATTCTAAATTTTATATTATCAGTAGTTACTTTAAATGAATTCTTTGTAACTCTGATTGTTGGATTTGTTAGTGATATATAAGAATGCTGATACTTTTGGGTTTTTTATAACCAGCAACTTTGCTAAAGTTATGGATTATTTCTAATAACTTTTGAGAATCTTGGGGTTCTTAAGTATACCATCATGTCATGGGCAAAGATGATAATTTGCTTCCTCATTTGCCTATTCTTATTCCTTAATCTTTCTCAGCTCTTATTCTATAGCTAGTGTTTCTAATACAATATTAAATAGTAACGGTGATAGTGGGCAACCTTGTTTCACTCCAGATCTTTGGAATGGTTGCAGTTTTTCATTACAATGATGCTTACTGATGGTTTTAAATAGATGCTGTGATTATTTTAAGGAAAGTCCATTTATTCCTATACTCTAAGCGTTTTAATGGAATGGATGTTGGATTTTATCCAATGCTTTTCATCATTGAGATGATCATATGGTTTTGTTAATTTGGTTATTAACATGGCCAATTATATTGATAGTTTTCCTAATATTGAACCAGCCCTGCATTCCTGGTATAAATCCTACTTGATCATAGTGTATTATCTTTGGAGATGATTTTCTTGTAGTCTTTTGCTAATATCTTATTTAAGATTTTAGCATCAATATTCATTGAGATTGGTCTATAATTTTCTTTCTCTGTTTTTCAGCCTACCTGGTTTTAGGTATCAGTACCATGTCTGTGTCATAGAAGGAATTTGGTAGGACTCCTTCATTCCCTATTTTATCAAATAATTTATATAGCATTAGCTAATTGTTCTTTTGTTTGGTAAAATTCACATGTAAACCATCTGGTCCTGGGGATTTTTCTTAGGGGTTGTTTAATTGCCTGTTCTATTTCTTTTCTGAAATGGGACTATTCACAATTTACTTCCTCCTCTGTTGTCTGGAAGTCTATATTTTTGGAGGTAGTCATCCATTTCACTTAGGTTATCAAATTGGCATAAAGTTGAACAAAATAACCCATTATTTCTCAACCTCTTCATTGGTGGAAAGTTCTCCCTTTTCATTTTAAGACTACTAATTTCATTTTCCTCCCTCTTTTTCTAATCAGATTTCCAAAACTATCTATTTTATTGGCTTTTTCATAGAACCAATTCTTAGTTTATTAATTAGTTCAATAGTTTTTACTTTCAATATTTTTAATTTCTCCCTTTTTAATTTTAGAATTTCCAATTTAGTATTTGATTGGGGGTTTTAATTTGGTCTTTTTAGTTTTTTTTAGTTGCACCAATTCATTAATCTTTTCTTTTCTATTTTATTCAAGTAAGCCTTAAGGATATAAAATTCCCTCTTATTACCGCTTTGGCTGCATCCCACAAATTTTGGTATGATGTCTCATCATTGTCATTATCTTGAGTGAAATTATTAATGTATCTATAATTTGCTGCTTCACCCAATCATTTTAAGATGAGATTGTTTAGTTTCCAATTACTTTTGGTCTATTTCCCCAACTTTTGTTGAATGTGTTTTTATTGCATCATGATCTGAAAAGAAAGCATTTACTATTTCTGCTTTCTTGCATTTAATTGAGGTCTTTATGTCCTAATATTAGTCAATTTTTTGAATAGGTTCCATGAACTGCTGAGAAGAAAGTATATTCCCTTCTATCTCCATTCAATTTTCTCCAAAGATCCAACATACCTAATTTTTCTAATATTCTATTTACTTCTTTAATTTCTTTCTTATTTGTTTTGTGGTTTGATTTGTCTAATTCTGAGAGTGCAAGGTTGAGATCTCCCTACTATTACAGTTTTGTTGTCTATTTCTTCTTGCAACTCTCTTAACTTCTCCTTTAGGAAGCTGAGTGCCATACCACTTGGTGCATATATGTTTAATATTGATATTGCTTCATTGTTTATGTACCCTTTAGCAGGATGTAGTTTCCTTCCTTATCTCTTTAATTAGATCAATTTTTACTTTTGTTGATCTGAGATAAGGATGGCTACCCTCTTTTGACTTCACCTGAAGCATATAGATTTTGCTCCAGCCTTTTACCTTTTACTCTATATGTATCCCTGCTTTTAATGTGTTTTTGTAACAAATATTGTGGGTTCTGACTTTTGATTCAGTCTGCTATCTGCCTCCCTCTTATGGGGGGAGTTCATCCCATTCACATTTACGGTTAGAATTACTAAATCTGTATTTCCTGCCATCCTAATAACCCCAGATTGTGTTTATTTCTTGCCTCCCGAACCCTCTTTCCCCTTTAAACTTATGACCCTCATCCTGATACTTTAATCCCTCCCTTTGGAGTCTTTCCCCTTCTTTCCCTTATTATTTTTTCTTCCCTTTCCTCTCCCCGTTTTAATGGGCAGGAGAATTTTCTTAAAACAAATGTCAATTATTTTTCTTTGAGCAACTCTGATGAGGAAGATTCACACTATTCTCCCCTCTAAATTCCCTCAGATGATAGTTTCCTTAGCCTCTTTGTGGGATGTGGTTTCCCTCTTTTTATCCCTCCTTTCCACCTTGTTCTGCCATCATCCCTTTTCCATATCTACTTCCCTTTTTTATGTTATATCAGTACAGTCAAATTATACATGTATTCTTTTTGTATATCCACAACAGAAATACAATTCTCAAGAGTTATTTTTACCTTTTCTGCATCTCTTGGGTTCCATGCTTGAGATCAAATTTTTGTTTAATTCTGGTTTTTCTTCAGAAACAAATGGTATTCATTTGTTTCATTAAATGTCCATTTCTTCCCTGAAGAAAATGCTCAACTTAGCTGGTAGTTTATTCTTGGCTGCATCTCAAGTTCTTGTGACTTTCGAATATCATATTCCAGGCCCTTCTTTCCTTTCATGTAGAGGCAGCCAGATCTTGGGTGATCCTTATTGTGACACCTCGGTATTTAAATGGTTTTGTTTTTGCTGCTTGTAAAATTTTTTCCTTAATCTGATAGTTCTGAAATTTTGCCACAATATTCCTTGGGGTTTTTATTTTAGGGTTTCTTTCAGAAGGTGTTCGATGAATTCTTTCAATGCCTATTTTACCTTCTGATTCTATTACATCTAGGCAGTTCTCTTTGATGATTTCTTGTAAAATAGTATCTAGGTTCTTTTTTTCATCATAGTTTTCGGAAAGTCCAATAATCCTCACATTATCTCTCCTAGATCTATTTTCCAAGTCTGTCGTTTTTGCAAGTAGATAATTCATGGTTTTTTCCATTTTGTCATTTTTTTTGTTTTTGCTTAACTGATTCTTGCTGTCTCAATGAATCATTAGTTTCAATTTGTTCAGTTCTAATTTTAAATTATTTTCTTCATTAGCTTTTTTTTACTTCTTTCTGTTATATGTCCAATTGGTTTTGAATGTATTGTTTTGGTCTGTGGAATTTTTATTTCCTAATTTTTTTTTTTTTTGTGAAATTTCTTTTCCAATTCACAGATCCTACTTTCTTGCGTGTTCTTTGTCTTTTCCAATTCACGGATCCTACTTTCTTGCGAGTTCTTTGTCTTTTCCCATTCACAAATCCTACTTTCTTGTAAATTCTTTATTTTTTCCAATTCGTATTTCAGGAGGTTGTTGCTCTCTTGTAAGGCTTCTCTTTCCTTTCCCATTTATCTTCTAACTCTCTTTTGAGACTTTTAATGGTCTCTTCATGAGAGCATTATGTAAGGAGGACAGTCTGATGCATTTTGCTGTTTGAGGTCTCTTCAGGTTTGTGACCTGTCTTTTTGCATAGAAGCTGTTGATCGTTCTTTTCATCTTTTATTCATGTTTTAAAGCCTTTAGGGTATTTCTCCTAGGCAGGGGTTACCAGCTTCCTCTGCAGAGCAGGGAAAGATTTAAACCGATTTGGCTCTGAGGGGTATGGGGTGCTCTGGGGAGGTTTTCCCTTCCCCAACAGGAAGTGGATTCAGCACTGGCCGAGCTATCAAACTGTTAGTAGGGCTGAGTGGATTATCGGTTGCCCTTGGCTAGAGACTAAGGGGTGAAAGTGTCACTGCCCCAGGCCGGATCCTCTTGTGGGACTGTGAGTATTAGCAGCTGACCGCAGACCGCAGACCTCTGCAAACTCTGCCCAGAGTCTCTGCCTGATGCAAATCGGCCCTGGAAAAGCTCTATGGCCCCAGCCGAGCTCCCCACTGCCAGATTGAGGCTAACCGGGCTGCGTCCTCCTGCTGTGCAGGATCACAACTGCCCCAAGGAGAAGCCCCCGTACTGCGGGTTGGGGCTGCGCACTTTTGCTGAGATCTGTGCCTTCATCCTGGGTTTGAGACTCTCCTCAGAACCTAATTTCTCTCCCCGTCTGCACCAATCTCCCCCCTGGCCCCGGAACCAACCTTTTTTGGCGAGACTGCAGATTTTCTTCGGCCGGTGAGTTGTTCTACTTCTTATCTTTACGAATTGTAGCAGTCAAGACTATTTTTGAGGCTTGATATAATATTGATAAAGAGGGTAAGAGAAGAGCTTAGAAAGTGTGTCTTCTCCGCCATCTTGGCTCCCCCCCCCCCTGTGTTTTCTTCTACACATCATTTGTATTAATCTTTCTTCTGAGCTACCCAATTACTGATGTCAATTTTAAACATATGGTATACATTTCCATGTTAAAACAAAACAAAACAAAATAAAACAAACAAAAAAATTACTAAACAATTTGTCCATGTTAAGTTCTTTGAAATTAATTTTGGGTATTGGCTGTTAAATATTCAATTTTCTATTAAGTTCAGGTTTGTTTCAGAGAAAGCATTGAAAATATTCAAGTTGAATGTCCATTTTTCCCCATTCAATATTATGGATAATTTTGCTGGGTTTGATATTTTGGGCCACAATGCTAGTTCTTTTGGTTGCCTGTATGTATGATTACAGGACCTGCAATCTTTTATTGTGGCTGCTGAAAATTCCTGTAAAATTCTAATTATAGCTCCAGCATACTTGAATTGTTTTGCTTTTGTTTCTTACAGAATTTTCTCTTTGATTTAGGGATTTTTAAATTTTGTTATAATATACTTATGTGTTTTTCACAAAGAATCTCTTTGAGGTGGTGATTAGTGTTTTATGTTTTGGTTAGTATTATTATTATTATTATTTTATTTTTACTTTCCTCTCATATTCTATCACTCTAGGACACTTTTCTTGGATTTTTCTTGCGTTATTGTGCCAAGGTTCTTTTTGGTCATAGATTTCAGGTAGTTCAATTATTCTTATATTTTCTCATCTTGATCTGTTCTTCAGATCTGTTTTTTCCTTATGTTTCACTTTTTGTTCTATTTTTTTTTCATTCTTTATATTCTGTTTTGGAAAGAAACTGGAAACTGAGAGGATGCCCATCAGTTGGAGAATGGCTGAATAAGTTATGGTATATGAATGTTATGGAATATTATTGTTCTATAAGAAATTATCAGGAGGATGATTTTAGAAAGTCCTAGAAAGACTTACATGAACTGATGCTAAGTGAAATAAGCAGAACCAGGAGATCATTGTATGCAACAACATCAATATTATACAAAGATCAGTTCTGATGAACATAACTCTTTCCAACAATGAGATGACTGATGTCAGTTCCAATGATCTTGTGATAAAGAGAGCTGTCTACACCCAGAGAGATAACTGTAGGAAATGAATGTGGATCACAACATAACATTCTCATTTTTTGTTGTTGTTCACTTGCCTTTTGTTTTCTTACTCATTTACTTTCTTTTTTTTTTAATTTGATTTCTCTTGTGCAGCAAGAGAATTGTATAAATATGTTTATACATATTGGATTTAACATATATTTTAACATGTTTAACATATATTGAATTTTTTGCTATCTAGGCGAAGGGATGGGGGGAAGGAGGAGAAAATGTGAAACACAAGGCTATGCAAGAGTCAATGTTGTCAAATTATCCATGCATATATTTTGAAAATAAAAAGCTTTATAAAAAACATTCTGTTCTGTTATTTTTTGGTTTCATAACTTTATTGGATTTTCCTTGCCCAATTCTAATTTTGAAAGAGTTACTTTCATCTTTATGACTATCTCCTTTTTTAGTTGGATTATTTTTTTTCATAATCTTCTTGTATTTCTTTTTTTCTCAATATGTTTCTTTTAATTTTTTGATACTTTTTTGAGTTCTTCTATGAATTTTGTCTGGACATGGAATCATTTAATATTATTTCTTGGGGTAGAAAAAAAATTTAACTTCAGTTTGCTCCTCTGAAGATGAACTTGCTCTTCCTATTTCCATAAGAAGTTTCTATGGTTGGATTCTTTCTTCTTTTGCTAGTTCATTTTTTTAAAAATGAGAAACAATAATGTAAGACTTCAGTTCTCCTCTGACCTGGAACTCCAAAATAAAAGCTCTACCTTCCTACAAGTGCCCACAGCCAGCTGCATCTTGGTACCATTGCTTCTGCAGTCATCGTGTACTAGTTTCTTCTCACCCAGGGCCCTAGCTCTGCAGCACATCTGAATCTGAAATTCCTAATCAGTAAAAGTTCCCACTGTCTTCCCAAAGTCAGTCCTCCAACTCTGCAAATAGTTTAGGAGGTGAAAGTTTTTGTGGCTCCTGCTGAAGTTTCAGCCAAAGGAACCTAGCTCCAGCTGTCCCAACTTGGTATTTCAAGGGGAATAGATTGGAAGTGTTTGTACTTCACATTAGTTAATCCCCGGCCTGAGGCATTTGATCAGATCTTGGGTTGTCCCAGGAGGACCTCTTCTTGGTTTTTCACCAGTCTATGTTTGCCCTGAGGTGCAATTTTTTTTTTTTTCTGTTTGTGAAAGCAATTTGGAGAGCTTGAAATTTACCGATTTACTCTACCATCTTCTAAGAATTCTCTTCCCCTCATCTTTTTAAGTGAAGGGAAATCCTCTCCCACATGACTTGGCCCCTATACTTTGGGATACCTTTAAATATTAAAAAATTTCTTCTTCAGTTTTTCCTAAATTTGCCCCCATTTATACTTTCCATTCACTGCTACTAGTTCTGTCATTTGACATTAAACAGAAAAAGTTAATTTCTCTTTAATATGATGGCCACTAACATGGATTTGAATCTGTGGTTTGGAATGCAAATATGTCACACAAGTGAATTGTAAAATCATATTAAGAAGCTGCATTTTCAATTCCTTGTATCTCTTCCCCTCTTCAGTACTGTATTAGCAGTATTCATGCAGCGTGAAACTTTCTCCAATGATGCAGAACACAATCTGTCCATGTCTTCTTATCTGGTAAGAAAATTGTCCATGTCTTTTCATATATACTCCACAGAATCCTCTCAAAATACTGGGGATTTTTAGGTCTCTTGACATTTTGGAAATATAACTTGTATGACTTCATAAGTGTAATGGATATTATATTTCTTTTCTTCTCAATTGTTGTGGGGGGGGGAGAAAGGAAGGAAAAAGGAGAAAACTTAGAACTATAATAATTTTCAAAAAATTAAGATGATATCTCAATGAATACCAGTGCAGCATGCATGCTGTCCATTTTTGCTAAACATTCAAAACAATTATTTTTCTGGTTATACATTTCTCTTATGATATCTCTCATAATACCTATCTAGAACAAATTTTTGCTCATAATATGATGCATTATCGACTGCTCACCCAAAGCTACCTCTTCATTTTCTTTTTGGATGATGATCAAATTTACTTCTTCATAGTGTTTGAAATATTTATTATTCCATTCTATTTGATATTCTACAGCTAATATCCATATAATATATATAATATACATTTCAAATTACTGGAAGAATGATTTTTTAAATGTCTATGTTTTAGGGGCAACAACTGCTTTTGTAGGACTATACTTTTCCCCTTGTTTCCAGTTCTGGATCTATTGCATTGTCTATGTATGATGTATATCCATGGTATACATATTAATTTATGAAGTTCATAGGACAATTCATCAGATTTGGACAATGCTATAAACCCTTTCCTCTAATTTCAAACTAACACAGAGTGGTGCTAAAGAGAATGGTATGCCTCCCTCTTTAAAATAAATAAGGGACTCCCATTATGACAACAGTTCCCTGTTCATCATTTCACTGCATCCTGTTTCTTCTACCCTTTGAAGTCCCAGAGGTCTGATATTCAGTAGTGCTATCTTATTTGTAAGATGAATAGAGAAAAGTCATTTCAGAACCCAGTTTTCTTACATACCTATATATTGGCCAATTATTTGTACAGTTAATCAAATTCTTCAGTATATGAAAATGTTGAAGAGATTTGTTTTTCCAGTCCCTAAAAAATAGTTCTAGAAGGAGATAATGAAATTTAAAGAAGAAATTTTAGGGTTGTTATAAGCAGAATACTTTTAACAATTAGAACTATTCAAATGTATATTGGGCATTCTTGGAAAGTGGTGGCTTTACCACTACTGAAAGCCATCTTTCTAGGGATAAATACTTGCTAAAGATATTGTAAAGAGGATTCCTGCTCAGGTATGGACATTATTAAATAATCTCAAAGATCCTTTGTGCTTTGTAATGTTTAGGATTCTGTGTGTAGGTCTAAGAAAAAATTCACCACAATGTTAGATTAATTACTTTGGGTTAAAATGCCTTCAAGACAATGTCTTTTAATGGGGAAGACAATGTGTAAATAATATAGACAAACAATCTATGTATAGGATAAATAGGAAATAACTAAAAGAGAAAAGAAACAGATTTAAGATGGGTTAGGAAAGAATTCTTTTAGAAAATGGGATTTTAAATGGGATATGAAGGAATCCATGGAGAACAGTAATCTGATTGGAAGAGTGAGAGAATGTTCCAGGATGAAGGTCAGCCAGAGAGAATGCCTGAATCTAAAAGATGGAGTATCTTGTCCAGAAACAACTAGGATGTCAGTGTCAGTGCTTGGAAGAGTACATGGAATTAAGGTGTAAGAGATTATAAAGGCAGGAAGAGATTAAATTATAAAGGGTTTTGAATACAGTGTTTTGTATTTGCTCCTGGTAACAATAAGAAGTCACTGGAGTTTAATGAGTAGGAGGTTAAGATGATCAGACATACATTTTAAAGAAAATTATTCCAGTGACTGAATGAAGGATAGATTCAAGAGGAGAGAAACGAGGCAGGCAGATCCAACATCCGGCTATTGCAAGAATCAAGGTCTAGATGATGAGGGTCTGCACCAGACTTGTAGTAGTGTCAAAAGAGAGTACAGGATATATATAAGAGATGTTGCAAAGATAAAATTGACAGGTTTTGACAATAGTTTGGGGGTGGTGTGACAATGACTTTTCAGTTATGAGCCTGAGTGACTGGAAGCATATTATTGCCTTTCACAGTAATAGGGAGGGTAAGGTAGGGCTTAAAAGGAGAGATAAAGAATTCTATTTTGACATATTAAACACCATTAAAAAAAACCACTATCTTTAAGGACAAAGGATCTGAATTTCTATATTTATATATATATCTATCTCTCTCTATATATATATAGTATATATAGAGAGAGATAGATATAGATATATTCATTATCTATATGTTCTTGATTGAGTCACAAACCCCATGAACCTGTTTCCTCATCCATAATATTTAAGTTACTAGAATACATGATTGCCAAGGTTGCTTCCCACCCCAAATCTATGATGATGTTATATCTTCTCATCAAATACCATGAAGGAAAATAACAATATCCTAATTCCTGGAATACTGTAGGAATTCCCCATGTGTGGCCTAGAGTCATCACCTCAATTTGTTTCACTCTAAGAGAAATTGCCAATATATATTTTAGGTGGTCCAGCTATCAGGGGGAAAATTTGTTAAGGAGACAAATTTCATTGCTCTTTGTTTTCTTTTTGAAAACTTTCAGGTATCCATCTAAGTTCAGGACTCTTGTACATGGTATTGTATCCAGCTTGAATCTTTCTAATTGAGGCTCCAAGTTCCAGAATGCAGTTTTGTCAAAGCTCTTTCAAAATGTATCTATCCCTATGTGCCATCACTTCAGCATTCTTGAGGGGGACTAATTGGTTGAAAAACAAACATACAAATAAATTTCATATATATATATATATATATTTATATATATATGTATATATACATAGACATGCATATATACATACATATACATATACATTTCATACTAAAGTGTAAGATCTTATTAGGGATTTATGTAGGAATGTTATAGTAGAAAATGTCACATTTAGAAGCCAAATGCCAACAATATGCTGCCATTTATTAGCTATGAGATCTTAGATGTCATAAGTGAACCATTTGTTCAGACCTCAGTTTTCTCATCTGTAAAATAATGTGATTGTACTATGTGATTTTCCATAGCTCTAGTTCTAGTATCTTCATGTATCAACCTATTTTAACAGGGCTTATGGCTTTATAGAAGTAAGGAACCTAAAAAGTAATCTAAGCAATTTTTTTTTTACAGAGAGGAAAACCAAGACCCGTATTTACTTTCCCACTTAGATTTCACAAAAGTCAAAAGCTTCAATGATTTAACCTTAAAAAATATCTAATAGAATTTCATCTATGAATATATACTGGTAAGGAAGATAATTTTGGGAGGGAAGGCTTTTAATCATCCTTCAAATCATACTAAATTGACAACTGTTTCCTCTCTCTAGGAACAACCAATCATTCACTTTCATTTGAGTAGCGCTGAAGCTTGTGCAGGGCAATGAAAATAAGCAGAATTCTCTGTTTATGACAGAAAGACATCCATTCAATACACCTTACCCTCTGAAGGTTGTTCATAATCAGTCACCATTACAGCACTAGTGTGAGTTGCTGGAGGTCCTCATTTCTCAGGTAATTACAGTAGAAATTACATGGAAACCATTTAGTTGGCACCCTGACAAATGACAGAACACTTACTGAGGTAACCTCCAGGAAATATAGCAAGAAAAAGCATTTCAAGTTCTATGCTTGAAAAACTATAAAGCACTCTGCCAAAATAAGGTAGTTGTTATTGTTTTTCCTCTATTCATTATAACATTTAATTCTATTTTGCCCCAAACATTGGAACAACCTTATCATGATAATTACTAAATAATGGAAGCAGTGAAGATGGATAAATATTTTTTCCATCTCTTCCCTCAGATATTATGGCTAAAAAAGGCATCTTTTTTTTTTGCATAAGTTAAGTGGTCCTTTCTAGCTACTAGGTATGACATATAGTGAGTGTTAGATTTACAATCTCAGCATTTGAATTTGAATCTGGGTTCCATCACTTATGTGAGCGTGAACAAAATAGTTAAACTCTTTAATACTTTAGTCTTGTTAACTATACAATATAAGGATTAAACTAGACAAACTATAAGATCTTTTTCAATCCCAAATTTGTGAATCAATAGAATTCTATGATAGCTAAGCCAATATATATCAAAACAGGCTATAATAGGAGAATGACAGTATGTAAAACCAGAGAGGTACCAATCCTGATGTATTCAATTCTAGGCACCACAGTTTTAGAAGGACATTGATTAATATAGTGCCTAGAGTAGGGTGACCAAGATGGCTAAAAGTCTCAAGTTTACGTTGCATGAGGAAAGTTGGAATAATTGTTAGTCACTTAGCATTTGTTTCTTACTATGTGCCATGAACTGTACTAAATGCTGAGGATTTAAAGAAATTATTAACTCTTAGCCTAGAGATGTGAATTTAGAGACAGGATAACCAATTTTGAGAATCAATGATCCTTGAAATCTGGCTTCATTGAATTAAAAAATTAAATTTCAAGTTTTTGGTAAATAGTATTATTCCCAAATACAAGTAAAAATAGTTTTATATTAATTTTTATAATATTTTGAATTTCAAATTTTTTTATCTTTCCTTCCTTCCCATTCCTTCTCATCAAGACAGTAAGCAATCTTACATAGGTTATACATGTGCAGTTATGCATATTTCTGCATATTGTTAAATAAGAAACAAAACAAAAGAAAAAGCCACAAAAATAAAGAAAAGTGAAAATAGTATGCTTCAGTCTGCATTCATACTCTATAATTCTCTCTCTTTTGGGAAGAAAACCTTTAATTACAGTTATGAATGTGAATAACAATTTGCATCACTAGTCTTTTAAAATACCCTTGGAACATTCCATTACTGAGAAGAACTAAGTCAAACATAATTGATTAACAATGTTGCTTTTACTATGTACAATGTTCTCTTGGTTCTTTTCACTTTATTCAACATCAGTTCTTGTCTTCCCAGCTTTTTCTGAAATCTGCCTATTCATCATTTCTTAGGATAACAACAGTATTCCATTGCATTCATACACCATAATCTGTCCAACCATTCCCAATTGATAGGGATTACCTCAATTTCTAATTTTTTGACAACACAAAAAGAGCTACTATACATATTTTTGTACATGGTAGGACTTTTCCCTTCCCTGTTGGATCAACGGTTATGCACAGTTTGATTGCCTTTTGGAATAGTTCCAAATTGCTCTTTAGACTGGTGTGATCAGTTCATAACTATCCAATTTTCACACATTTTACACATTTATTATTTTTTGTTTTGTTTTGTTTGATAAATCTGATATGTGTGAGATGGTGTTTCAGAGTTTTCTAATTTTCATTGCTTTAATCAATAGTCATTTAGAATATTTTTTCATGACTATAGTTAGCTTCAATTTCTTCATCTGAAAAATGCCTGTTCATTTTCTTTGACCATTTATCAATGGAGAAATGATGTGTATTCTTATAAGTTTGATTCAATTCTCCATATATTTGAGGAGTGAATTCTTGATCAGAGAAACATAAAAAAAATGTTTTCCATCTTTGTTTTCTCCCTAATCTTGGTTTCATTGGTGTTATTTGTGCAATGGCTTTTCAATTTAATGTAATTAAAATTAGTCACTTTGTATTTCATAATGTTCTATATCTCTTGTTTGGAGATAAATTCTTCCCTTTCCCACTAATTTGTCAGATAAATTATTGCTTACTCTTTTAATTTGCTTATATCATCACTATTTCTAAATCATGCATCCATTTTGACCTTATCTTGATATAGGGTGTGAGATATTGGTCTAGCTTCTGCCATGCTCTTCTCCAATTTTTCTAGCAGTTTTCATCAAAAAGTAAGTTCTTTTCCCAGAAGCTGAAGCCTCTGGGTTTATCAAACAGTAAATTACTTTAATAATTTACTACAGTCTTTTGTACCTAAACTATTTCACTGATCCACTACTCTTTTAGCCAGTAACAAATAGTTTTGATGATTTTATAATATAATTTTAGATATGCTTTGAATAAACTAGCTTCCTTTACATTTGCTCCCATTGATGCTCTTATCTTGATCTTTTTATTATTATTTTTAATGGCTCTATATCTTTAATTAGGGTACTTTAACTAGTTTGCCATCTAGCTACCCTTAGCTCTATAAAATCTTTTTAGTAGTTTGATCTGTATGACACTGAATAGATAAATTAATTTAGGCAGAATTGTCATTTTTATTATATTTGCCTGATCCTGCTCATTAACAGTTGATATTTTCCAATTCTTTTGGTTTGAGTATTTGTGTGAAAAGATTTTGTCATTGTGTTCATATAGTTTCTGGATTTGTCTTGGCAAGTACTCTCCCAAATATTTTGGAATGTGTAAAGTTATTTTAAATGAAACATCTCTTTTCTTACTGAATGTTGTTGGTAATGTAAAATAATGATGAGTTTTATGGGTTTGTTTTATATTCTGCAACTTTGATAAAGTTGTTAATGATTCTCTAAGTTTACCATCATATCATCTTCAAAGAGTGATAGCTTTGTTTCCTCATTACCTATTCCAATGCCTTCAAGTTATTTTTCCTTTTTATTGCTAAAGCTAGCATTGTTAGTAAAATATATATATTTTTTAAAATGGTGATAATGCACATCCTTGTTTCACTATTGATCTTATTGGGAAGGCTTCTAGCTTTTCTCATTACATAAAATCTTAGCTGTTGATTTTAGATACATGCTACTTATCATTTTAAGAAAATCTCCATTTATTCTCATAATCTTTAGTGTTTTTAATAGCAATGGATATAGTGTTTTGTCTGTTCTGTATCCATTGAGACAATTACATAAATTCTCTTGGTTTCATTATTTTTTTAATAATTGCAATCAATCAATCAATTTATTTATTTGAAAGCAGAAAAAAAATTACTTTATATTTTTGCATGAATGGGTGCCTAGGCTAGTAAACAAGTTTTAGAATCCACAAAAGCAGTGTTTTATTATTTCCAATCTTAAAGTACAGATCCCTCCTCTGTTTCCTTATTGAAGAAGGAAGGAAGAAAGGAAAGAAGGAAGGAAGGAAAGGAGGGAGGGAGGAAGGGAGAGAGGAAGAAAAGAAGAGAGAGAGTAAGGGAGGGAAGGAACCATGACATCAAGGAAATGATACCATAACATGTATGTGAATTGGATTCATGGGAGAGTTTGCTGGCTAGATTTCTTTCTTAAGAACCCTTCCTTAAACCAAGACCACTCTGAATATCATCGATTGGCCAATAATAGGTCCAAGGCCAAGACATTCCTGTTTTGTCTAGAAACCCTGAGAATCTGCCTCTTCCAGCTGAGATCTATTAAAGACCTTAGCTTAAAAAAAGTCTCATATTTCACCAGGACCATCTTCAGTAGAATTGATCTTTATTTGGTCACTATACCCAGATGGCTCTGGAGGGAAAAGTGAAGCATGTGATTTTGCACACTTAGTTCCAATTTACTTGCATGTTATGGCATCACCTCCTCCAGGTCATGGTCCTTCTTAAGAACAAAGGACAAACACCAACCACCTCTGTGAGGAGGGACAGTATCCCTGGGATGGGGGATAGCCAGGAAAAAAATGCAGGAGCCTAATGTCCCTCCATCAAAGAGATATGGAAGAGTGAAAAATGTAAGGGTAGCTAGATGGCAAACTAAGTTTGAGTTTAGTTTGAGTACTTAAACTAAAGTTATGAAGACTGGGGTTCAAATCCATCTTCAGATACTGTATGACCCTAAGCAAATCATTTAATCCAATTTGCTGCAGCTTCCTCATCTGTAAAATGAGCTAGAGAAGAAAATAGAAAACTACTTCAGTATCTTTGCCAAGAAAATTCCATTTTAAGTCATATAGAGTTGGGCATACTAAAGCAACAAAGATGTAAGAAACCTAGGAAAGGCAGTGGAGAGTTCTATTTTTTTTTTTAATCTTGTATCAACATGAGGAGTGGCATTTTTTTCATATCTCTATTTATTTTCATATTTTAATTTTTCTACATTTACTTCTAAAACAACATTTTTTGGTTATGCATATACATTCATTTTTTGGTTAAACATGTACATTTTTTTACATATTTCTATATGAATTATGTTGAGAGAGAAAAATCAGAACAAAAGGGAAAAAACCATGAGAAGAAAAAAAAGCAGAAGGAAAAAAAGTGAACATAGCATGTGTTGGTTTACACTCAGTCTCCATTGCTTTCTCTGTACATAACACATTCCATTCAAAGTTTATTGGGATTGCCTTGCATCATTGAACAGATGTGAAGAACTAAGTCTATCATAGTTGATCATTCTACAATCTTTCTGTTGCTGTGTACAATGTTTGCTTGTTTAACTTAGCATCAGTTAATGTAAATCTTTCCAAGCTTTTCTAAAATCAGCCTGTTCTTTTTTTATAGAAAATGATATTCCATTACATTCATATACCATGACTTATTCTGCCACTTCTCAATTAATGGGCATCTATTTGTTTTCCCATTCTTTACCACCACAAAAATAGCTGCTCCAAACATTTTTGCACATGTGGATCCTTTTCCCTGTTTTATGATTTCTTTTGATACAGACCCAATAATGTTACTGCTGGATCAAAGGGTATACATAGTTTTATACCTTTTTGGGCACAGTTCCAGACTTCTTTTCAGAATGGTTGGATCATTTCACAACTCTACCAACAATGTATTAGCATACCAGTTTTCCTTCATTTCCTCCAACATTTGTCCTTCTCTGTTTCCTGTTATCTTAGCCAATTTAATGTGCATGAGATGGTACCTCAGAGTTGTTTTCACTTACATTTCTATTAGTAAGAGTGATTTAGAGCATTTTTTCATATGGTTACAAGTTTTTTTTTTTTTATTTTTTTATCTGAAAAGTATTTGTTCATATCCTTTGAACATTTATCAAATGAGAAGCAATCATTTTATTAAAAGAAATGATTGACTAATGTGACTTTAACTTCTACATCTCCTTCAATGCTGATGGAATTGATCTGTTGACAACCTCAGAAGAAGTGTGCAAATCAATAAAATGTTTGTGGATTCTCATCTGGAACCAATCTCAAATTTTTGAACCTTCACAGCAAGGGATTTTTCTAGTTGTGCTTTGAAGTGTCTTAATGGGCATTTGAATGTCTCTTCTCTTTCTTTTCTTTGGCTTCTCTAATTAGGTCAGTACACTTCAAGTGATTTCACACTGTGACTGGTGAGGGTGATACAGATGCAATGAATGGACCCTTTGGGCTCCATAAGTGTCTTGCTGGTGTTTTCGCATGCCATAACAGTGGAACAGTTTCCTGACTGACTTCTTCTTTGGTGAAAGTGAACAGCAATGATCCAGGAAGGGAGGCACCTGCACAAGGAGCAATTTTATTATTGATATGATCAATTGTCCTAATAGTTTTCCTAATATTAAACCAATGCTTCGTTCTTAAATGCCACCTGTTTATAATGTATTATCCTCATGATAAATAGTTATATTCTTTTTTGCGAAATTTTTGCATCATTATTTGGGAAATTAGTGTGTAAATTTTTTCTCTGTTTTGACTCTTACTAGTTTAGTTATCAGCACCATATTTATATCATAAAAGGAATATGGTAGAAGTCCTCTTTTACCAATTATACAAAAAAATTATATAGTATTTGAATTACTTGTTCTTTAAATATTTAGTAGAATTCACTTGTAAGTCCATCTGGCCTGAAGATTTTTTTTTCATTAGAGAGTTCTTTGATAGCATATTCAATTTTCTTTTTTTATAAAATGGAATTATTTAAATATTTTATTTCCTCTTCTGTTAATCTGGTCAATTTATAGTTTCATAAATATTCACTTAGATTGTCAGATTAATTTGGCACACAGTTGGGCAAAAGAGGTCCTAATTATTGCTTTAATGTCCTCTTCATTGGTGGCAAATTTACCCTTTGCATTTTTGATGTTAGTAATTTGGTTTTCTTTGTTCTTTCTTTAAAAATCAACATAACGAAACTTTTTTTTTTAATTTTCAAATAAAAGCTTTTAGTTTTATTAATTCAATAGTTTTCCTACTTTCAATTTTATTAATCACTCCTTTGATTTTCAGAATTTCTAATTTGGTATTTAATTGAGGATTTTTGATTTGTCCCTTTTTCTAGATTTTTTTGGTTGCATGCCCAGTTCATTAACCTGATCTTTCTCTGTTTATTCATGTAAACATTTAGAGATTCGAAATTTTTCTCTAAGTATTGAATTGGCTGCATCCATAAATTTTGGTATATTGTCTCATTAGTAGCAGTTTTCTTTGATGAAATTGATTGTTTATATGTTTTGTTGTTTGGCTCACTCATTCTTTAAGTTTAAATTACTAAATTTACAATTAATTTTTAATCTATCTTTTCATGGTCCTTTATTACACTTTATTTTTTATATCTTGATCTGAACAGGATTAATTTATTATTTCTGCATTTGATTGTGAAGTTTTGTATTCCATAATATATGATCAATTTTGGTGTAGGTGCAATATATCAATAAGAAAAATGTATATTCCTTTCTACCTCCATTCAATTTTCTCCAGAAGTGTATTGATTATATTTAACTTTTTAAAAATTCTATTTACCTCCTTAACTTCTTTTTTGTTTATTTTGTGATTCTATTTAGTTATGAGAGAAAGAAGTTGAGGCTATTATAATTTTTATGTCTATTTCTTCATCTCTTTTAATTACATCTATTTTTGTTTTATTACCCCTGTTTTTTTTAAATTCAGCTGAAACATAATATATTCTGCTGAAGCCTTTTACTTTTATTCTGTTTCTGCTTCAAATATGTTTCTTGTAGACAACATAAAGTAGCATTCTGATTTTTAATCCACTCTGTTATTTCCTTTTATTTTATGGGAGAGCTCATTCCATTCTCATTCAATTAGAATTACTAAGTGTTTATTTCATTCCATCCTATTCCCTCCCCTGCCTTTTTATCACTTTTTTTCTCTTTTATCACTCTGTCTCTCCTCACCAGTGCTTTTATCCTGATCACTGCCTTGCCCAATCTGCCCTCCCTTCTATTCTATCTCCCTTCTTTCCCATCTCTCCTACTATTTTTTATATAGTAAGGTAAATTCTATATCAAATTGAGTGTTTATGCTATCTCTGTGAGCCAAATCCAATGAAATGTTTAGAAAATGTTCAGACTCTCCCTTCTTTCCTTCCCTTGAAATAAGTCTTCCATGCCTCTTATTATATATATTTTATATAATTTATCACATTCTTTTTCTACATTTCCTCTTCTCCTAGCCTAGTTCTTTTTTTCAACTCTTAACTATTTTTTATAATTATATAAAAGTCAACTTAAACCTTGGTCTTTGTTTAAGTATACTCCTTCTAATTGCTTTAATGGAGATATGCTATTTAGAGTAGCATAGAAACTCTACTTTAGAGTAGAGTTTCAAATATCATCTTCCATACAGGGATGTAAAATTTAACCTTACTGAATACCATTTTCCCCTGTTTATCTTTTTTATGCTTCTCTTGAGTTTTATATTTGAAGATCAATTTTTCAGTTCAGCTCTGGTCTTTCCATCAGGAAAGTTTGAAAGTCCCCTATTTCATTAAATGTCCATCTCTTCCCCTGAAAAATTATATTTATTTTTGCTGGGTAGTTGATTCATGGTTTTAATTTAAGCTCCTTTGCTTGCCAAAATACCATATTCCAAGCCATATAATCCTTTAACATAACAGTTGCTAAATCCTGTGTAATGCCAACTAGGGCTCCTTAATATTTGAATTATTTCTTCTTGGTGAATTGTAGTATTTTGTACTTTACTGTATAGTTTTTGAGTTTTAAAAAATCTCTCTCAGGAGATGCTTGGTGGATTCTTTCAATGACTATTATACCTATTGGTTCTTGGATATTAGTTTGGATAGCAGTTTTCCTAGATCATTTATTGAAATATACCATTCAGGCTCTTTTTTTGATCATGGCCTTTAGGTCGTCCAATAATTCTAAAAAGTATTTCTATTGAAACAATTTTCAGGGTCATTTGTTTTTCCATGATATGTTACATTTTCTGTTTTGTTTTCTATTTTGATTTTTGTTTGAGTGATTAGCTTCTAATTGCCTAATTCTATTTTTAAGGAATTCTTTTCTTTAGTTAGTTTTCATACCTTCTTTTTCATCTAGTCAATCCTACTATTAAAGGAGTTATTTTGTCAGCTAATTTTTATCACCATTTAGCACATTCTATTTTTTTTTATTATAGCTTTTTATTTACAAGTTATATACATGGGTAATTTTTCAGCATTGACAATTGCCAAACCTTTGTTCCAACTTTTCTCCTCCTTCCCCTCACCCCTTTCCCCAGATGGCAGGTTGAGCAATACATGTTAAATATGTTAAAGTATAAGTTAAATACCATATATATATATACGTCCAAACAGTTATTTTATTGTACAAAAAGAATCGGACTTTGAAATAGTGTACAATTAGCCTGTGAAGGAAATCAAAAATGCAGGTGGACAAAAATAGAGTGATTGGGAATTCTATGTAGTGGCTCATAGTCATCTCCCAGAGTTCTTTCCCTGGTTGTAGCTGGTTCAGTTCATTACTGCTCTATTGGAACTGATTTGGTTCATCTCATTATTGAAGAGGGCCACATCCATCAGAATTGATCATCATATAGTATTGTTGTTGAAATATATAATGATCTCCTGGTCCTGTTCATTTCACTCAGCATCAGTTCATGTAAGTCTCTCCAGGCCTTTCTGAAATCATCCTGCTGTTCATTTCTTACCAAAAAACAATATTCCATATACCACAATTTATTCAGCCATTCTCCAATTGATGGGCATCCACTCAGTTTCCAGTTTCTGGCCACTACAAAGAGCCCTGCCACAAACATTAAGATTTCTTTGGGATATAAGCCCAATAGAAACACTGCTGGATCAAAGGGTATGCACAGTTTGATAACTTTTTGAGCATAGTTCCAAATCATTCTCCAGAATGGCTGAATGTGTTCACAATTCCACCAACAATGTATCAGTGTCTCAGTTTTCCCACATCTCCACCAACCGTATTATCTTTCCCTGTCATTCTAGCCAATCTGACATGTGTAGCACATTCTTTTTGTTAAAGAATTTCAATATTTGAGCTTCCCTTCTTAAACTGTTGACTTTTTTTCATGTTTCTTTTGCATAACACTCATTTCTTTTCTCAATTTTTCCTTGACCCTTCTTACTTGATTTTTGTTGTTTGTTGTTGCTGCTAAAACAATTGGGGTTAAGTGACTTGCTCAGAGTCATACAGCTAAGAAGTGTTAAGTGTCTGAGGCGAGATTTGAATTAAGGCTCTTCTAAAGTCAGGGCTGGTACTCTATCTACTACACCACTTAGCTGCCCCCTAATGATCTTTTTAAGCTCTTTTAAAAATACTTTTTTGAGGAGGGAAAGGATTCCACATGTGCAAAAATGTTTGTGGCAGCTTTTGTAGAGGCAATAAGCTAGAAACTGAGTGGATGCCCATCAGATAGGAAATGGCTGAATAAGTTATGGTATATAAATGTTATGGAATATTATTGTTCTATAAAAACAATTGGCAGGTTTTCATAGTTATATAAATAAATAAAAAGAATATTTTTTACTTGAGACCAATTCTTATTCCTTTTTGAAGTTTCACATTGTTATGCAGTTGCCCTCTTCTGAATCTGTGTTTTGATCTTCCCTGTTGCCATAATAGTTTTTATGATTAGGGCTGTTTGTTTGTTTGTTGTGGTATATGATTACACTACCATACAATTATGTTGTGATGATTAACAGGATGTTTTCAGAAAAAAATATGAAAAAAAATTGCATGAACTGATGCAAACTGAAGTAAACAGAACATTGTACACAGCAACATTGTGCCATGATCAACTATGAATAACTTAGTTATTTTCAGCAATATAATGACCTGAAACAATTCCAAAGGGCTTATAATGAAAAATGTTATCACCCTCTAGAGAGACAACTAATGGTGTCTGAATATGAAGTTAGACATTTTCAAAACTTTATTATTTTGGGTTGTTTGTTTGTTTGTCTTTTTATATGTGTGGGGAGGAGGAGTAGTATCTGCATTTTGTTTTTCAGTATAATTGATGTGTGAAAATATTTTTCATGACTACATATATAATTTATATACAATTTATTGTCTTTTCAAGGAGGGGGAGAGAGAAGAGAATTTGGCACTCAAAATTTTATAAAAGAACTATTGTAGGTCAAAGGGTATGCTCACCTTTTGGGTATAGTTTTAAATTGCTCTCCAGGATAATTGGATCAGTTTACAACTCCATCTACAATGTATTAGTGCCCAATTTTCTTCCAACATTTGTCATTTTCCTTTTATGTCATATTAATCAATATGTTATTTCATTCTAAAATCCCCAAAATGGAATTGATTTCCAGAGATGCTCTTCCTAAAATCTCTGTCTTTGATCCTTTGCCTTCTTCCCCTCAACAAGGATTGAACAGAAAATACTTGCAAAAATTGAAAGGACAGTTTCCACAATCTCTTTCAGTTGTCTATTTCCTCACCTCAAAAACCAGTCAGAAAGATTTATATTTAATAGTTCAGCTAGAAAATAATATAACAAATTTGCTATTCCATAGATATTTTGCTACTCTTTTTCTCCTATAAATTAATTACAAGAAAGTAAATTCAATATGTATTCTTTTTAATGACTTGTTACTCTCTATGGATAAATATCCCTCAGACTATAATTTAGGTGTGTGTAAAGTCAGTATTCCTATTTTACTTTGATTAGAAAATGAATAACAACTGGTTACTTAATTTCTTATAATTACCTTCTTGTGAAACCTTCATGTTCTTGAAGATGCCTTAAGTAGGTTTTATCTTCTACTATCTCGGTAGCTAAATACAATAATTTCATTATCTTTCATCTTTTCTCACTAATCTAATATTCTGTTTAATCATTCACTGTGCATCCCCTTCTCTTATTCTAAGTCAAAATAATTTTTCACTTTATTGTCCATTTGGAATAAGAATGGTACAGTGAAAAATAGAAAAGAAAGAGTAAAATGTAGGCAAGAAAAGCAAGTGTATGTTCTAAGAACACTGTAAAATCTCTGAGGTCATCACAGCAGCAGCCATGCTTCTGAAACCAGAAATCAAGTCATGGAAATCATTCTCTGTATGTGTGTGTGTGTGTGTGTGTGTGTGTATGTGATGACCTATGGATGCCATGGATGACCTTGGCATCTTTAGTTCTTCTTCTTTTTTTTAATTATAGCTTTTTATTTACAAGTTATATGCATGGGTAATTTTACAGCATTGACAATTGCCAAACCTTTTGTTCCAATTTTTCCCCTCCTCCCCCTATTCCCTCCCCACAATGACAGGTTCACCAATACATGTTAAGTATGTTAAAGTATAAATTAAATACAATATAAGCATTCATGTCCTAACAGTTATTTTGCTGTACAAAAAGAATCGGAGTTTGAAATAGTATACAATTAGCCTGTGAAGGAAATCAAAAATGCAGGCAGACAAAAATATAGGGATTGGGAATTCTATGTAATGGTTCATAGTCATCTCCCTGAGTTCTTTCACTGGGTGTAGCTAGTTCAATTCATTACTGCTCTATTGGAGCTGATTTGGTTCATCTCATTGTTGAAGAGGGCCACGTTCATCAGAATTGATCATCATATAGTATTGTTGTTGAATTATATAATGATCTCCTGGTCCTGCTCATTTCACTCAGCATCAGTTCATGTAAGTCTCTCCAGGCCTTTCTGAAATCCTCCTGCTGGTCATTTCTTACCGAACAATAATATTCCATAATATTCATAAACCACAATTTTTTCGGCCATTTTCCAATTGATAGGCATCCACTCAGTTATGGAAATCATTCTTAAACTATATTTTCTTAAATTTTCCTTTTTCTGTCCAGGGTTTAGAATATCTCTCTAGTCTTAGAATTTCACAAGTATAATCATCTACTGCTTCTTTATACCCATATCCAATGTGTGCCAAAACTTGTTGAATCTGTTTTCACAACTTATTTTACATCTACCCCCTTCTTTCTACTCACTTAATCCAGTTGACACCCTAGTGCAGGCTATTATTGCTCCCTAACTAGACTAATAGTATTGAATTTTAATTAGTTTCCCACTTTTCTAATTTCTTCAAACTTCACATCATGTCAAATTAATATTAGTAACATATAAGTAAACTCATATCAAGACTTTTCCAAGAAATTTCAATATCTCTCTGTTACCTCAAGGTCAAAATACACAGTCCTCAGTTTTACATTTAAAGTCCTTGATAATCTGGCTTCAGTCCAACTTTTTTATGTCAAAAAATTATTGAAATCACAGAAAGTGTGTTTATATTTATACATGAAAGTATTTTAAGCTCAATATTGAAAACTACTACAATATTATCACTTGTTTGGCTAGCAAAATTATTATTTTATTATTTTTTCTCTTTTATGTAACATATTTATAATTTATCTTACTAAAGATCAAAATATTTCCTTATAAGTAGGAAGAAATGTGTCTTCTTTTTTAAGTTTTCTTTTTTGTTGTTTTTTTTATTCGATATTAGCTTTTTGTTTTCAAAATATATGTAAAGTAGGTTTTCAACATTTAATCTTGTAAAACTTTATTTTCCAATTTTTTTCTATCTCCTTTTTCCTTTCCCCTCCCCTAGATAGCAAGTAATCCAATATATGTTAAACATATGTAATTCTTCTATAAATATTTTCACAATTATCATGATGCACAAGAAAAATCAGATCCAAAGAAAAACAATGAAAAAGCAAATAAAATGCAAGTAAAAACAGGTGAAAATACTATGTGGGTGATCCATATTCAATCCCCACAATCCTCCTTATGGATGCAGATAACTCTTTCCATCACAAGTCTATTAGAATTAGCCTGAATCACTTCATTGTTGAAAAGAGCTATGTCCATTATAATTGATTGTTGCATAATATTTTGTTGCTGTATACAGTGTTCCCTTGGGTTCTACCTTCTTCACTCAGTATCAGTTCATATAAGTCTCTACAGTCCTCTCTGAAATCATTCTGTTGATCATTTCTTATAGAACAACAATATTCCATAACATTCATATATCATAATTTACTCAGCCATTCTCCAACTGATAGGCATCCACTTAGTTTCCAGTCCCTTGCCACTACAAAAATGACTGCTGCAAACATTTTTGAACATGTGTGTCCTTTTCCATTTTTTATGATCTCTTTGTGATACAGTAGAGACACACCTGGATCAAAGGGTATGCACAGTTTGATAGTTCTTTGGGCATAGTTCCATATTATTCTAGAATGTTTGGATAGATTCACAACTCTACTAATAATATATTAATGTCCCAGTTTTCCCACATCTTGTCCAATATTTATCATTATCTTTTCCTATCATCTTAGCCAATCTGAGGGGTGGGTTGCAGTATCTCAGAGTTGTCTTAATTTGTATTTCTGATCAATAGTGATTTAGAGCATTTTTCCATATGATTAAGAAAGGTTTTAATTTCTTGATCTAAAAATTTTCTGTTCATGTCCTTAAATCATTTATCAATTAGAGAAAGACTTGTATTCTTATAAATTTAAGTCACTCCTTTATATATATATTTTAGAAATGAGGCCTTTATTAGAAAATTTTTATCAGTTTTCTTCTTCCCTTATAATCTTTGATGCATTGGTTTTGTTAGTATAAAATCTTTTGAACTTAATATAATTAAAAGTATTCATTTTGAAGTTCATAATGTACTCTAGTTCTTCTTTGGCCACAAATTCCTTCCTTCAACACAGACCTGAGAAGTAGACTATCTTTTGTTCTATTTTGTTTATAATATCACTCTTCATGTCTAAATTATGAACCCATTTCAACCTTATCTTGGTATAGGGTGTTAAATATTGGTTAAGCCTAGTTTGTGTCATACTATTTTCCCATTTTCCCAGCAATTGTTGTTAAATAGTGACTTCTTATCACAGAAGTTGGGGTCTTTGGGTTTATCAAATACTAGATTACTATAGTCATTGATTATTATGTCTTGCGAACTTAATCTATCCCACTGAATTTCTTAGCCAGTACCAAATGGTTTTGATGACAGTTTTTCATGAATTATTTTCTTCAGTTAGCTTTTTTACCTCCTTTTGCATTTGGCCAATTGAACTTTTAAGTGAGTTGTTTTATTTGTTGGATTTTTTTTTCCCCAAGGAAATGTATCTTTTCCAAATGAAAACATTTCCTAACCTAGAAACGTGTCATTCATGGATTGTGAAATACTAATTTTAAGCACAAAATAAAATAAAAAATATACCTTTTCCCTTTAAATATGTACATTGCCCACTCTATCAAATCAACCTCCAATGAAACAAAAACAAGGCATAATCAACCCATAAAATTATTTATAAGATCTTATAAAAGTGAAGGTGGCAGTGGACTATCCCAGGGCCTTAAGATCAAAAAGTTCTGCATTAGTCACACAATTATTTTGAGAGTTAAAAACAGGTTATAAACAATGAAGCTTATTTCTCATATTAATAATGTGTCCACTTGAAAATAAATATACAAAGAATTTCAAAACAAAATCTCCTGGAATCCTTAAAGCAATGGCTTTCTAGGAAACCATGCTCAAGTCCTTTTGATTTGTGAGACCAGAGTAGTTCAAAGGTGAAGTTTTCTTATCTGTCAGCTGTTATCCAAGTCTTCACATTCTCTAAGCGTCTTCTAAGATAGTTTTTTTTTTTTTAAACAAGTGACATGATTTGACATTTCATTACACTGACAGTAAAATGCAATTTCTTTTTCTCCAGTACTGAGCAAATTTGTGGATCTGTTCCACCACTGCAGCAAAAAAAGCATGGGTACTTTCATCAATCAGGCTCTGAGTATAATGCTCCTTATCTCATACGTTTTTAAAATAGTTTTCTCTACTTCAAGAGCAATATCTTGTATGTTGGCATCCACTATAAGGGAAGACAAATTCAAAATCAGTTTAGAATACCTTTGCAGGTGAAAAAAAAGCTATATAACACTATTTGCAGAATTCTTGATAATGCTCACAATGTATTCCTCCCATCTTCCACCATTTCTTCATTCAGTTCAGTCTGTATTTTTTTTATCAATTTACCAATTTACTGTTTTTTTTTTACCAATTTACAAATTATTTAACCAATTTACCAATTTACCAATTTCTACTAATTTACCAATAATCTGCCTATAAATGATATCATTCATATCACACTGATTTGATATCCGCCAAATATGGCATTCCATCTCTTGCATGCCTCTGTACAGACTATAAATGATGCCTGAAATTTTTTTTTTTTGTCACTATCTCTTCAAATCATTACCTTCCCTTAAGGCTTAGTTTTACTGCCTCATTATTCAAGAAACTTTCAACCAACTTGTTAATTCTGTCTCTGTTTCCAGTATTTATCTTGGGTATATTTTGTTTTAACTTTGTGTATGTGTTGTTCCAGATTAGCAAAATGTAAGAAAAGAGTCTAGCTTGCCTTTTTGTTTGTATTAAAACATTGAATGCTCAATATAACACATCATTAATAGCATATAGAAGAGGGCTTCATAAAAGTGCATTGATTAATTGCTTATATGGTTCTTTTAATACCCATACCTAAGGTTGGCTTGTTCTAGGCCTAGGATTTGGGCTGATCTGGGGAACCTAGATGTTTTCTTGTTTTACTAAATTTATATGTCCATATTTACTTATATTTAACATATATTGGCTTTTATATGCATGTCACATATAGATCATAGACTTTAGAGATAAAAGGACCATTAGAAGTCTTTTATACATAAGAAAACTGAAGCTCAGAAAGGCTAAGTGAATCATCTATCAAAGAGTCACTGTCAAAGAGGCAGAGTTTGAATCAAGCACTTTCCATTTCTCCAGTGTTTTTCCCACTTTTTCATTCTGCCTTTTTTTGTTTAGAGCATATATTTTATTTTAAGAACAGTCAAAAATCAAGTATAACTAAACACAAGTGCTCCTCCTCCTCCTCTTCCTCCTTATCCTTGTTCTTCTGCTTCTGCTTCCTTAATGTTGTCAGAGATTATTCTTCCATTTCTCAGCTTTAGAAACTGAAAGAGCCTAAAGCCAAACATTGATGGAGTGGCAAAGCCAAGAATAAGAAACAGATTTTCTCCCAGATCTATAGCCTATCTAAAGTAAAAGGTAGGTCAGAATAGAAAACTATCGGATAAATTGAAATTGAAAGGAACAACAAAGAAATTCTTTAAAAGAGAATCACTAGGCAATAAAGACATCAGTAGAAAAGAACACGTCTATGGTGTGAGAATGAGGGAGAATAATTTAGATAATTAACTCTATTTTCCATTTTTCATCAGGATGTTTTTGTCTTTCTGTAGATAAAGCCATATTGAAAAGAATGGCTCAGCAATTTTTAATAATAGACACAGTGTAAAACAGCTATTCCTCTCTGCATAGAGTGAATTAATTAATGCATATGTTTAGAAATCACTTAGCAAAATTGCAATTAGTTAACAAAGTGATGAAATATTTATGAGAAACAGACAGAAATACAATAAACAAAGTAAATACATTACCAAGCAAATAAATTCACACTAAACATTATTTAAAATCCCATCAGGATACATATTTTAGTTTTCTATCAGCATCTTATTTGTTGATTTTATTATATTGCATGGATGTTTGGGGCTGTGATAATGTTTTGCTAATTTGCATACTGTACTGTATTTTATCTACTGATCTGAAAAATACAAAAAGACACATTATTTAATAAAGCACCAATTGTATTCAGAATTAGACTCCCTCCCCCATAGCCAATTGATTGCAATAGGGAGAAAGTTATAATAACTGTTGAGATCTGGAAGACTAGGGGAAGGAAGTAATATCTCTAATAAGCTTTGAAGGTAATCAAGGAATTTATGAAAAGGAGGTGAGAAAAAAGTGAGTTACAGACATATGCCTTCAAATAAAGATTTCTTCCTTCAAGTCCAAGGTTTCCCGCTGTATCTAGGGCCATATGCAGTTGTCCTGATCTATATCTGGCCACTAGTCCCAGATGGTTTTAGAGGAAAAAGTAAGGTAGGTGACCTTGCACAGACCTCCCTCACTTAAATTGTATGTCATGGCATCACTTCCCTGATGTCATGGTAATCTTTTTATTTATTTATTTTTAATATACATTGCTTTCTGAATCATGCTGGGAGAAAAAAAAAAGAGAGCAAAAGGGAAAAAAAATATGGGAGATATTAAAAAAAAAACAGAAAAAAATAAGTGAACATAATATGTATTGATTTACATTCAATCTCCACAGATATTTTTTCTGGTTGCAGATGGCATTTTCTGTCCAAAGTCTATTGGGATTGCCTTAGACCACTGAACCAATGAAAAGAATCAAGTTTTCATAGTTGATCATCTCACATTCATGCTGTTATTGTGTGCAATGCATACCTGGTTCTGCTTTACCCTCAGCATCAGTTTGTGTAAATCTTTCTAGGTCTTTCTAAAATGAGTTTATTCATCATTTTTTATTGACCAATAATTTTTGGTCATTACCTTTATTACCTTTATATGCCACAACTAGTATAACCATTCCCCAACTGATGGACACTACTCCTTTTCCAATTCTTTGCTACCACAAAAAGAGCTGCCACAAGCATTTTTGCATATGTGGGTCCTTTTCCCTCCTTTATGATTTCCTGTATGATTGGAATACAGACCCAGTAATGGCACTGATGGTCAAAGGATATGTACAGTTTTATAACCCTTTGAACATAGCTTCAAATTGTTCTCCAGAATGGTTGATCATTTCACAAGACCATCAACAAAGCATTATTGTGTCCCAGCGTTCCCACATCCTTTCAAACATTCATCATTATCTTTTCCTGTCATCTTAGCCAATCTCACCAATGTGAGGTGATACATCATAATGGTTTTTATTACTTTAGATTTAGAGCATTTTTTCATTTGAGTATAAATGGGTTTAATTTTGTCATCTGAAAATTGTCTTTTCACATCCGTTGAACACTTATCAATTGGAGAAAGACTTGATTTTTTTACAAATTTGACACAAATCTTCATATATTTTAGAACTTTATCAGGAACACTACCTGTAAATTTTTTCCCTAGGTTTGTACTTCCCTTCTAATTTTGTTTCTGCTGGTTTTGTTTGTGAATTTTTTTTTAATTTAATGTAATCAAAGTTGTCCACTTTGCCTTTCATAATGTTTTCTAGTTCTTCTTTGGTCACAAATTCCTCTCTTCTCCAAAGATCCGATATGTAAATTATCCCTTGCTCTTTTAATATGCTTACTGTATCATCCTTTATGCCCAAATCTTGTACCCATTTTGACCTTATTTTCATATGAGATGTAGGTATATAACAAACATAATATTTTCCAGTTTTCCTAGGAATTTTTTTCAAATATTGAGTTCTTATTTCAGAAGCTGGAATTTAAGGATTTGTTAAATACTATATTATTTTAGATCTTAATTATTCTGTCAACCTATGGCACAGATCCCCCACTCTCTTTCTTTTTTTGTTAAATGATGTTTTTGTTTCATTTTTTTAATGATATATAATAAATTTAATATTGATCTTTTATAATTTTTAAGTTCCTAATTCCTTCCCTTCTCTCCTTCCCTTTTCCTTGAAAAGATAAGCACTTTGATAAATATTTTACATGTATAGTTATGTAAAATATAGTTTCATATTACCTATATTGCAAAAAAGAGAACAAAGGCCAAAAATATAAGGGAAAAAAAAACAAGAAAAAAAAATTATGCTTTGATCTGCATTCAGACGGTCATTTTTTCTCTGGATATTTTTTATCATGAGACCTTTGGAATTATTTTAGGTCATTATATTTCTGTAAATAGTTGTCATTTATAACTGATCATCATACAATATTGCTATTAATGTGTACAATGATGTCCTTACCCCCACAGGGTTTCTTTTTTTAATTAAAGGTTTTTATTTTCAAAATATATGCATAATTTCCAACACTCATCCTTGCAAAACCTTACAATCCAAATTATTTCCCCTATCTCAATCCAACATATGTTAAATATGTGCAATTCATATATATATATATATTTCCACAATTATCATGCTGCACAAGAAAAATCAGATTAAAAGGGGAAAAATGAGAAAGAAAAACAAGAAAACAACAGCAAAAAGAGTGAAAATAGTATTTTGTGATCCACACTTAGTCCCCACAATCCTCTCAATGCAAGACTAGAAGACCATTGGAACTGGCCTGAATTATCTGATTGATCATTGTATAATCTTACTGTTGCTGTGTACAATGATCACCTGGTTCTGCTCACTTCACTTAGCATCAGTTCATGGAAGTCTCTCCAGGCCTTTCTGAAATCATCCTACTAATTGTTTCTTTTTTCTTCAAAACAATAATATTTCATAACATTCATATACCATAACTTATTCAACCATTCTCCAAATGAAGGGTATCCACTCAATTTCCACTTCCTTGCCATTGTAAAGAGGGTTGCCACAAATAGTTTTGTACATGTTAGTCCCTTTCCTTCCTTTATGATTTCTTTGGGATATAGGAGCAGTTGATACACTGCTAGATCAAAGGGTATGCACAATTTGATAGCCCTTCGGGCATAGTTCCAAATTGCTCTCTAGAATAGTTCAATCTACAATTACACCAACAATGTACTAATGTCCCAGTTTTCCCACAACCCCTCCAACATTCATCATTATTTTTTCCTGTCATTTTCGCCAATCTGAGGGGGGTGTATTGACTGTACCTCAGAGTTGTCTTAATTTACATTTCTCTGATCAATAGAATCATTCTATTTCTTAGCCAGTACCAAATGGTTTTGATGATTGCTGCTTTATAATATAGTTTAGTACTGCTAAGCCATCATTCTTTATATTTGTTTTCATTAATTCCCTTGATAGTCTTGATCTTTTGTTGTTCCAGAGAATTTTATTATTTTTATAATTCTATAAAATAATTTTTGTCAACTTAATTGGTATGAACTGAAGAAGCATACCAATTTAGGCAAAATTGTCATTTTTATTATATTAGTTCAGTCTACCGATGAGCAATTGACATTTTCCTAATTGTTTAGATCTGACTTCATTTGTGTGAGAAGTGTTTTGTAATTATTTGCATATAGATCTTGGGTTTGTCTTCACAGTTAAACCATCCAAATTTTGTTTCGAATACAGTTATTTAAAATGGAATTTCTCTATCTCTTGCTGCTGGACTTTATCAGTAATATATAGAAATTCTGATGATTTGTGTAAGTTTATTTTGTACTGCAACATTGCTAAATCTGTAAAATGTTTTGAGTAGATTTTTGGATGATTTTCTAGGTTTCTCTAAGTATATCATCTTATATGTAAAGAGTACATATGCTTTGACTTTACTGCTTTATTGCTAAAGCCATCATTTCTAGCACAATACTGAATAATGGTGGTGATAGGACATACTTGTTTCATTCCTGATCTTATAGAAATGAATCCAACTTTTCTCCATTACAAATAATATTTGCTGCTGGTTTTAGATAAAATAATAAGCAGGTTATATTATTTTAAAGAAAACTCCCCTTATCTCTATGCTCACTAGTGCTCAATTTATTTTTTTCTTAAATGGAACTATTTAAATAATTTATTTTAACTTCTGTTAATCTAGGAAATTTATGTTTTTTGTAAATATTCATCACAGTTGGGCAAAATAGTTCCTAATTATTGCTTTAATATTTTTTCCATTGATGGTAAGTTCCCCTAAAGTTCTTTTCTTTCCTTTTTCTAATCAAATTAATCAAATAAACCAAGTTTATTTATTTTGTTAGTTTCTTCATAAAACCAACTCAGTGTTTTGAGTAGCTCAATAGGTTTCTTAGTTTCAATCTCAATCTCTCCTTTGAGTTTCAAAATTTCTAATTTGGTATTAGGCGTTTTTAATGTGTTCTTTTCCTAGTTTTTTAGTTGCGTGCCTAATTTATTGATCTCCTCTTTCCCTATTTTATTCATGTAGCTATTTAGAGATATAAAATTTCCCCTAAAACCTGCTTTGCCAGTGTCTCATAGATTTTGGTATGTTGTCTCATTATTTTCATTTTATTAGATGAAATTATGGATTATTTCTTTAATTTGTTTTTTGACCCATTCATTCTTTAGAATTAGATTATTTAATTTCCATTTGGTTTTATGTCTATCTTTCCTTGAATAATCCTGATTATTACTCCTTGATATTTGAATTGTTTTTGGCTGGAAGCTTGCAATACTTTTTCCTTGAGATTTTAGTTCTAGAGTTTTGCAACAATGTTACTTGGGGTTTTCCTTGTGGGACCTTTTCCCAAAAGTGATTGATTCTTTTAATGACTATTTCCCCTCCTGTTTCTAGAATATTGGAGCAGTTGTCCTTGATGCTATGCAGTCTCCTTTTTTGGCCTGGGTCTTCAGGTAGAGCAACAATTTTTAAATTGTCTCTTCTATTTTCCAGATCAGCTGTTTTCCCATTGAAATATTTTACATTTTCTTCATTTTTTTTCATTCTGATTAGTTTGTTTGATTCCTGATGTTTCATAGAGTCATTAGCTTCCATTTTCCCCATTCTTGTTTTTAATGTGTGATTTTCGTCAATTAGTTTTTGTATCTCTTTTTCCATTTGGTTAATTCTACTTTTGAAGATGTTTTTTTCAGACAATTTTTTCCCTTCTTTTTCTAAGCTGTTGATTCTGTCTTGTATATCTCTCATTTCTTTGCTCATTTTTTCTTGTACCTCTCTTATTTGTCTCTAAAAAATTTTTTATGAGTACTTCCAAAGTGTCTTTGGGCTTAAGCCCAATTCATGTCACTCTTTAAGATTTCCTCTGTGATTATTTTGTCCTTGTCTGAGTTGGTGTTTTGGTCTTCCCTGTCACCAAAGTACATTTTTATGGTCAAGGTTTGCTCTTTTTTTCCCCTTTTCTTCTTCTTCTTCTTCTTCTTCTTCTTCTTCTTCTTCTTCTTCTTCTTCTTCTTCTTCTTCCTCTTCCTCTTCTTCTTCTTCTTCTTCTTCTTCTTCTTCTTCTTCTTCTTCTTCTTCTTCTTCTTCTTCTTCTTCTTCTTCTTCTTCTTCTTCTTCTTCTTCTTCTTCTTCTTCTTCTTCTTCTTCTTCTTCTTCTTCCTCTTCTTCTTCTTCTTCTTCTTCTTCTTCTTCTTCTTCTTCTTCTTCTTCTTCTTCTTCTTCTTCTTCTTCTTCTTCTTCTTCTTCTTCTTCTTCTTCTTCTTCTTCTTCTTCTTCTTCTTCTTCTTCTTCTTCTTCTTCTTCTTCTCCTCCTCCTCCTCCTCTTTTGCCTCCTTCTCTTCCTCCTCCTCCTCTTTTGCCTCCTTCTTCTCCTCCTTCTCCTCCTCCTCCTTCTTCTTCTTTCTTCTTTTTTTACTCTTATGGTTGAGCCCTGCTCCTGGGGTAAAGGGAGTACTGTCTCAAGCTTCCTGTGCAGTTCTGAGACTTAGCTTTAAGCACTGGGCCCCTTGTTTTTGCTTTTTCTAGGAAACAACTTGTTTTTCCAGACTTTGCCTTCTGATCTTGGACTAGGGGCAGCCATAATGGTTTGCTATTGCTACTGAGCCAGGACAAAGGGTCTCAGCTGCTGATCTGTTGTGATTAAGACCCTCTCACTGGCACTCCCAGATGGTCTGAACTGGGCTGAACACTCTTTTCTCCTTAGTCAAACTGACCTTTCTTGAACCTTTTCCAGTCTATCTTGAGCTGGAGAGTGATTTTATTCTGTCAGACTTTGTTCAGAGGTTTGGTTTTGTGTAATTTTTGAGGGAACCTCTCAATTTTGAGAGTTGGAGCAGTTTTCTGACTTCACTCTGCCATCTTGGCTCTACCTCCCGGAAGTTTTGCCATGGTCATTTTTAAGAACAACAGCAACACTTTGGGAGCTTATTTCCTTGTCCCAACAGTGCTGACAGACAAGTCATTTGAAAATGATTTGTTGATGTATTCTAAAGTGGATAATGAACTAAATTATTTGTGAGTCCTTAGAAAACAAATACTGGGAGTCAGGAGGTATGACTTTGACTTTTGGCCCAATTGCTTTTTTGTTGTTTGCTTTTTAATAAGTTCTTTAAGTCTCTAGGCCTCAGTTTTACCACATGGAAAATTCTCTATATTCTTTTCCTTCACTAACAATTCTTCCATAAGATAGTTTTTAAAAGCCAGCATGGATTCCAGAAAAAAATATGGTGGCAAACTAAACTAATTTTCTCAAGTCACATCAATAAGAATTTATGAAGTGCCTTCTATATTTGAGTCATTGTGCTAAACTTTATAAATAAAAAGGACAAAAACATAATCCCTGACCTTAAATAACTCACATTCTAGTAACTCCCCCTCTCTAGGTATGCATGTTCAATGATAGTTCTGGACCTGCAATGGAGAGCTCTTGCTGCTGCCGAGGCCTTGCAAAGGCGAGTGCTGATCCAGCAGTTGGCCTCCTCACTGCAGGTACAGAGATACCCTCACCTAGTCTCCATGGGAACTAGAGCAGAGCTTCAGATGAGAAGGCTACCCTCAACAAGTCACATGGACCTGGCCCTACTTGTATTCCTCTTGAGAAAAGAAAATGCAATAAACATTTGAGTGATCCAGGTTTCTTCAGGAGTGAAATAGGCAGATTACTTTGTGATTGTGAGTGAATCCTTCACAAGACACTTAGAGGCTATGACTCTATATTGAGTGAAAATCCCTGAGTTGCTGACAAAGAAAAGTGATGCTTTTGTTCAAATTGAGTAGAAGGATGCAGGTGACTGGCTGTGTGTGGATTCAGGCAGCAAAACCATTTTTTTTTTGGTAATGCATCTAAGGACAGAGAAATCTTTGAACTAAAAAAGTAATGGACTGGACAGTTAGGATGATCATTTAGGCTCGAATCACACCACAATTACTGTCTGAAGACTTAAACTGCAAGGAACCTTCTGCATGTTCTCCATTAAAGTTCAAAGAAGAATAAAGTAAGATCTTTAAAAGTGGGGAGGAGAAGAGGGAAAAGGGATGCTGATGAAGTGGATAGTGTACTTGCCCAGAAGTTAGGAATATCTGAGTTCAAATTCAGCCTTAGAAATTTAATACCTATATGACTTTGGGCAAGTCACTTAATTCTGATTGCCTGAAAAAAAGTTTGTATTTTGTAAAAGCAAAATCAAAGCATGAAGACAAATATGTGCGTATAAGATATATAATGAGTAAGCAGAGGCAGTTTTTTTTTCCAATATACTTACTAAAGATTGTAAAATTTAGTTTTGGAATCTCTCAGAATTTGTGTGAGGCTAATAATAATAATAGCAATGACTTATGCGTGTATATATATATATATTAAGAGTAAGATCAAATTCAACTTCCAAGAAATATTCATTCTTTCCCTAGGGAGTCAACACTTAGTTCATTGTCTTTCTCCATTTCCCAATTCTTGCTTTCGTTTTAGGAGATTTCAACATACATTCTGATATTCCTTCAAGAACCCCAAATACCCAGTTCTTAATATAATTTTTTCCTTTAAGTTCCTTCACTCCATTTCTGCTACACAGAGATGTCTATACCCATGAACTTGCTAAAATCCATGTGTTCTATTGATATATTTATGAATTCTGGAAATCCTATATCTGATTTTAACATATCATTTCATTGTTCTCAGTCTTATAATACCTACCTCAGTTCTTCATTCTAATGGTGCTTTATAATCTCTCCTATGTACAATTCTTTCTTAATCATTATCTCTTAGTGGGATATGATTTTATCCTTTAGTGGGATATTCTTTCATCCTTTCACAAATGTTTTCTTTTAGACATTTAATTTAATTTACTTATTTATTGCTATTTTCTCCATCACTTTTTTTAGTCAAAAAATCAACAAATTGGTGAGTTAAATCCTTTTATGTAGCATTTACAGATTATGAAAATTTAACAGTGAGCTCTTAAGAGCCAATTCCAGGTAGCTCCAGCACATTTTTGTCTTTGTCTTGAACTCTTAGAAAATCGGTTCAACTTTATACTGTTCTTCTAGCTATGCCCAGAAAAAGAACTCTGGGAGATGACTAAAAACCATTACATTGAATTCCCAATCCCTATATTTATGCACACCTGCATTTTTGATTTCCTTCACAAGCTAATTGTACAATATTTCAGAGTCTGATTCTTTTTGTACAGCAAAATAACGTTTTGGTCATGTATACTTATTGTGTATCTAAGTTATATTTTAATATATTTAACATATACTGGTCATCCTGCCATCTAGGGGAGGGGGTGGGGGGCTAAGAGGTGAAAAATTGGAACAAGAGGTTTGGCAATTGTTAATGCTGTAAAGTTACCCATGTATATATCCTGTAAATAAAAGGCTATTAGATTTAAAAAAAAAAGGAATAATAAAAAAAATAAATAAAAATAAAAATAAAAATAAAAAAAAAATAAAATAAAAAAAAAAAACTTTATACTGTTCTTTACATTCAAATTCCCTGTAGCCTTGTACTACCATTGATCGTGTCTCATGAATTCTTGATCTTAGTGTACTCTGACTATCTGTCTCTTTTGTTCCTGTTCATGTACTGTTGAAAGGAGCTAAGGAAAAATCATAGAATAGTGTTGAGTTCACTAAAAACTTATGGTTTATAATTTCAAGTAGATCTTTAATGTATCAAGACATTTCTTCAGTCCTCTGTCCTACTGAGCAAAGATTTTTTTCAAACATTTTTATATCTTCAAGCCTCATATCATACCTTTTCTCTTTAGCCTTTTGCTACCTTAGGGAAGGACCTCCCCCCATACTTCACAGAAAAGAAAATGAAGTCATTCATTGAGAAGTTTTTTTTTTTCCTGTTCTGTACCATCACACCACTCAGATTCCTTTCCCCACTTTCTTTTTATATGAAGAGATTCGTTTCTCATTCTAGACAAACCCTTTACAAGGAATGATCTCTTTCAACTTTGCCTCCTTTGGTACATTGTCATCTCTTATTATCTGAACTCAATGAAATGATCAATCCCTACCTATCTACCAACATTTCCTTATTGCCTAAAAATGTTTTCATGCTTCCTCAACCTTATAAAAATATCCTTTAATGATACAATCATTTTCCTTAGCCATTCTTCCACCTAGCCACCCTCCCTTTTTAGTAAAAATCTCTAAGAAAACCCATCTACATTGAGTGCTTATATTTTTTTATCATTCAAGTAAGATAATATTTTAAAACTCCTTAGCATAGTGCTAGATAATTAAGTGCTTAAGAATTTTTTCTCATTTCCTTCCATCTCCTAATACATAGATTTCTAAACTCTCTGAATTTTGACTTCTCACTAAACTTTCAACTTAAATTGCTCTTGACAAAGTTAACATCAGAAAATCTTATGGTCTCTCTTCCAGTCCTTCCTGACTTCCTTACAACCTGTGGTGTTGTTGATCACCATATTCTTATGGCTATTTCCAATTATGGGTTTTTGTGACATCTCTCTCTCTTATTCTCCTACATGCCTGATCAGTTCTTATCAGGCTCCTTTGACCAATCTTACCTAGATGGCTTGACATGGCTTGCACTTCAAGTTGAAAAGTATTTTATATATGATGCTCATAATAACCTTGTTGTGTAAGGGCTATTAACCTATATGAAAACTTATACAGAAAGATACAGCAACTCTTTGAGGCAGGAATCAACCTCCAATATTGTTGACTCTTGGTCCAGCACTGTATCTACTATACTACATAGCTGCTTCTAATTGTGTGAATCCTCTTAAGTCTCTATGTGAGATTGTTTCTCTTCTTTCTCTGCATAATCTTTCTTGATTAACTTGTCAATTCCCATGTTTACTTATCAACTTCATATCAGCAATTACCTGAGTGATATATCTAATCTTCATCTTGTTCCTGAATTCTAGTCCAACATCACCAACTAACTTTTGAACATTTTGAATTGGCAGCCAAATTTAACATGTGCATCATAGAATTCATTCTTTCCTTATTACTGAAAGAATAACATCATCTTCCAAGCATTTAGACTTACAACCCTATTTTTTTTTCCAAATCATAATTTCTTTGCATCTCAGATATCCAATCTGTCAGGTCTTGTGATTTCTAATTTTATAAAATCTCTTCTATCTGTGCCCTTCAATCCACTTAGTCAATATTCTGGTATGGGCCATCAGCACCTCTTATTTGGACTATTTTAGTAGCTTCCAATTGATCTTTCAACTTCAAATCACTTTGCATTCCTTCCTCCAATAAGCTACCAGAATAATTTTCCAAAAATACAGGTTCTACTATTTTTCCCCTTCAAAAATCCTACTCAAACTCTAGTGGCTCAATTTTACTGCAAGGACCATCTGTTTAGCATTTCAAAGCATTTTCACAGCCTACTCCCTTCCTACCTTTCTCTTCTACTTACCCTTTACTCTTCTATATATTCTTTACAATATAAAAATATCAGCCTACTTTTTTCTTCCTCACATGTGATATCCCATCTTCCTCCTCCTTATGTTTCATGGGCAGTCCCCCGTGACTGTAATGCTTTCCTTCCTCATTCCTGACTGCTGGATTCTCTGGATTCCTTGACAATTCAATTGAAATGTTTTTTTTCCTGATCTTTCTGTTGTTAGTGACCATTTTTTATGTATGCTATATATATCTTTTTATTAACATAGTGTTTTCATTTTTCCTCTACTATTCAAATTTAAGTTCCTTGAAGGCAAGGAGAGTGATTTCTTTCTACCTTTAGAGCTTAGCACAGTGCCTTGTACATAGTCAACATTTTATAAACACTTGTTGATTCACTTTTAGACAGAAGTTAAACTAAGCTTAACCCCTAGATGAAAATGTTTTTGATGATGTGAAATTGAGCAACCCAGAGAAATAAAGATTTTGAACTTTAGGGAAGATATATTGAGTGAGATTACAGAGAAGTTGAGATCACATAAGTGATTCCTTGACTGATATATCTAATCTTCATCTTCCTCCTGAATTCCAGTCCAATATCACCAACTACTTTTTGAACATTTTGAATAGGGAGTCAAATTTAACATGTCCATCACAGAGCTTATTATGTTTCTCTCCAAACATTTTTCTCTTTTCTTTTCACTGTTAAAAATAATATCATCTTCTAAGCACTTAGAGTTAAAGCTGTATAGAGTATAAAGCTGTATGGTTTTCCTCAATCATCACTTCTCAAAAATAACAGAAAAGACTATAGGAAAGGCAGAGACAAGATGATAGAAAGAGACAGCAACCTAGCCACACTCTTCCAGAATTCCCTTACAAACAACTTTAAAAATAACATGTCAAATGAAATGCTGAAGCTTCTTAGCTGACAAAATGAGACATTTTGGGGTGAAATATTTTTTTCCAGCCTAAGATGTCTTAGAAAGTCAGGAGAAGTAATTTGTGACATAAGAGTCTGGACCAATTTGGAGAATATACAGTGGCAACATCAACAGTGTGCCTTGGAGGTGACTGTGAGAGCTTCAGGAGCTCTCAGCCAAGTGACAATAAAAGACTTGGACAAATTATAAGGAGAAATTATTAGCAATAGCTTAGGATTAGACACTGTGTGGCACTATCCCTATACATAGTTTTAGGTCACAGTTCCAAAGCAGAGAAGAGTTATTGTGACTGCAGGGAAGCAGGTACCCTGGCTACTGTTTCAGCCAGATAAGAGCAGGCTACAAAGGAGAAGCAAGCACCCTTCTTAGGCAAAGACTGGAGTACAAATCAAGAGAATAGTGACTACATTTCTTTTTGGATGACACGAATTTGAAAATACTGAGACATAGAAACTGTCATAGTCCCCATCCCTACTATTGTCATCCTGCAGCTAAACTATCTCTGAAAACATCAACACCAAAAAAAAAAAGCAGACTCCAATTTTAACAGAAAGTTCCAAGTCAAGAAATAGATTGAAAAAAATGAAGACGTAAAGGGGGAGCCCTAACTGTAAAGAGTTATTAGGATGACAGGGAAAATGAAGATGTGAAGTTAAAAGAAAATAGTGTGAAAAGAGTTACAAGCAAAGGCTCAAAGAATAAGATAAATTGGACACAAGTACAATAAGAATTTCTGGAACAACTAAAAAAAGAGTAGTAGGAAGAAACTGGAAAAAATATATGAAAGTGATATAGATTATTAAAAGAGAATTAAAAGCTTGGTAAAAGAAGCATAAAAAACTATTGAAGAAAATAACTCCTTAACGAAGAGAATTGACCAAAGGGTGATAAGAAGCACAAAGATACACTAAACAAAGTGACTCCTTAAAAAACAAAATTGATGAAATGGAAAAAAAAATTGCAAAATTTTACTTTGGAGAAAGACATCTTAGAAAATAATATTCACTAAATGGAAAAAAGGGGCATAAAATCTAACTGAAGAGAATAATTTCTTTAAAATGTCTCCTTTCCCAGTGTTTTAATTGGTGAGCAGACAAGTTGTTATCTTTTGCCTTACTTTCTAGAAGATTACTTTGTTCTCTTTGAGTATACATTTGGTTAAGGTGAAAGAGTAATGAGGGTATTGTTTAAGATGACTTAGTCAAGCTTGTCACTCTCTTAAAAGGAAATACATGTTTGTGTTTTGGGAAGGCAAACTTACAGCTTACATAGTGATCCCAATTCAAATATGCAACAAGCCAAAAACAAAACAAAACAAAAACAAAAACAAAGTATTTGTGTATATATTTATGAGAGTAACATGAAGAGAAACAGATTAACAGAGATGCAAAGTTTTAGTTTATTTAGTTAATAATTCATTCTACAGATAGAAACAGAGGGGATTGGGAGGAAAAACAAAGAAGAGTGAAAGAGAAACAGTGAAAGACAGAGAAAGAGAATAGAATTAGCCTTTTGCTTTAGAAATTTTAAAAATAACACTTTTTTATTTTTTCCTGTAAAATTTTTTTCCATGTAAAAAAACAATTTGTAAAATAAAAAAAAAAATGAAACCCAAATTTTTTTCCCCTCTGTCTTCTTCCTACCCTTCCCTGAGATAACAAGCAATTTGATAAGGAGCTTTATATATGCAATTGTGCAAAACATATTTCCATAGTAGTCATATTGTGAAAGAAAATAAAAAGAAAAGTATGTTTCAATCTGTAATCAGACTCCATCAGTTCATTCTCTGGAGGTGGATAGCATTTTTCAGCATGGGTTCTTTGAAATTGTTTTGAATTTCTGAGAGCTACTAAATCAAACATAGTTGATTATCAAACAGGTTGCTGCTATAGTATACACTGTTCTCCTGGTTCTGTTCATTTTATTTTGTGTCAATTCCTATGCCTTTTCAGCATTTTCTAAGAAAATGCTCCTTATCATTTCTCATGCCACAATAATTTTCCTTCACATCATATATCATACCTTGTTCAAGCATTCTTCAAATGATGGACAACCCCTCATGTTAGAATCCTTACAAAGTGTTAAGTCAGTTGCCTATTTTAGCATGGTACTTAGCAAATCCTCTAGCTCATTAATGTAGTTAAGTACTCATTGGAGTTCACATTTTTGAGAGATTCACAAGTCAGTATTCAGTATGAGATTCACAAGTCAGTATTCAGTATGAGATTCACAAGTCAGAAACCCACAATCCCACTCTCTCGGAGGAGGAGTCAACCTTTTACACCGAGTATAAAAAGAGCCAGAAGTTACTTTGGAAGACTGACAGAGTGAGATTCAGTTCAGAAGAAGCCCACTCTCAGAGGCAGAACCAGATTCATTCACTTCATCTCACACCACGGTGATGGCTGGCCTCCTGCACTTCCCCCACTGAGGCCAAGGCTGGTCTGAAAGGCTCACCAGAAAGTTGCCCAGCCCCAGGCAAGGAGACAAGACTCGCAAGGAGAAAATAAATGTTTGGATTTTATCAGCTGGCTGTATTTGAGGTGATTATTACTCTGAACTGAAACTAGGGCTGCCTCCAGGAAACCTCTCTAAGAAACCTGCACTCACAGAGAACGATCATATATTATACAAAAAAAAGAGAACACCACACCCTCCACTTCCAAATCTTTGCCACTAAAAAAAGTTGTTAATATAGTTTCATAAAAACAAATTCTTTTCCTTTTTAAAACTCTTTGAGGAACAGCTCTAGTAGTGGTATTGCCAGATTATTTTAAAGGGTATGCACAGTGTTATAGAATTTGGGGCATTCAAGGGAAAATCAGAAACTTTATGAGCAAAATTACAGACCACTTTTCACACAAATTAAGTCTGATCTAACCAATTGGAAAAAATATTAAATGCTCTTGGATAGGGCGAGCAAATATAAGATGACAATATTACCTAAACTAATCTATTTATTTAGCACTATACCAATCAGACAACCCCCCCCAAAAAAAAAAACTATTTTAATAATCTAGAAAAAATAACAACAAAATTCATATGGAAAAACAAAAGGTCAAGAATTTCAAGGGAATTAATGAAAAAAAAATCAAATGAAGGTGGCTTAGCTGTACCATATCTAAAATTATATTATAGAGCAGCAGTTACCAAAACCATTTGGTATTGACTAAGGAATAGATTAGTTGATCAGTGGAATAGGTTAGGTTCAAGGGACAAAACAGTCAACAACTATAGCAACCTAGTCTTTGACAAACCCAAAGACCCCAGCTTTTGGGATAAGAACTTACTTTGACAAAATTGCTGGGAAAATTGGAAACTAATATGGCAGAAACTAGGCATTGATCCACACTTAACACTGTACACCAAGATAAGGTCAAAATGGGTTCATGACCTAGGCATAAAGAATGAAATTATTAATAAATTAGAGGAACATAGGATAGTTTACCTCTCAGACCTGTGGAAGGGGAAGGACTTTATGTCCAAAGAAGAACTAGAGATCATTACTGATCACAAAATAGAAAATTTTGACTATACCAAACTGAAAAGTTTTTGTACAAACAAAACTAATGCAGACAAGATTGGAAGGGAAGCAATAAACTGGGAAAATATTTTTTGCAGTCAAAGGTTCTGATAAAGGCCTCATTTCCAAAATATATAGAGAATTAACTCTAATTTATAAAAAATCAAGCCATTCTCCAATTGAAAAATGGTCAAAGGATATGAACAGACAATTCTCAGATGAAGAAATTGAAACTATTTCTAGTCATATGAAAAGATGCTCCAAGTCATTATTAATCAGAGAAATGCAAATTAAGACAACTCTAAGATACCCCCTAAATACCTGTCAAATTGGCTAAGATGACAGGAAAAAATAATGATGATTGTTGAGGGGATGTAGGAAAACTGGGACATTGATGCATTGTTGGTGGAGTTGTGAACGAATCCAACCATTTTGGAGAGTAGTTTGGAACTATGCTCAAAAAGTTATCAAACTGTGCATACCCTTTGATCCAGCAGTGTTACTACTGGGCTTATATCCCAAAGAGATCATAAAGAAGGGAAAGGGACCTGTATGTGCATGAATGTTTGTGGCAGCCCTTTTTGTAGTGGCTAGAAACTGGAAACTGAGTGGATGCCCATCAGCTGGAGAATGGCTGAATAAAGTGTGGTATATAAATATTATGGAATATTATTGTTCTGTAAGAAATGACCAACAGGATGATTTCAGAAAGGTCTGGAGAGACTTACATGAACTGATGCTGAGTGAAATGAGTAGGACCAGGAGATCATTTCATACTTCAAAAAGAATATGATATGATGACCATTTCTGATGGACCTGGCCATCCTCAGCAAGGAGATCAACCAAATCATTTCCAATGGAGCAGTAATAAACTGAACCAGCTACTCCCAGAGAAAGAACTCTGGGTGATAACTAAAAACCATTACATTGAATTCCCAATCCCTATATTTATGCCCACCTGCATTTTTGATTTCCTTCACAAGCTAATTGTCCAATAGTTCAGAGTCTGATTCTTTTTGTACAGCAAAATAACGGTTTGGTCATGTATACTTATTGTGTATCTAATTTATATTTTAATATATTTAACATCTGCTGGTCATCCTGCCATCTGGGGGAGGGGGTGGGGGCTAAGAGGTGAAAAATTGGAACAAGAGGTTTGGCAATTGTTAATGCTGTAAAGTTACCCATATTACCTGTAAATAAAAGGCTATTAAATTAAAAAAAAAGAATTTGGGGCATTATTTTCAATTCATATCCAGAATGGTTGGATCAATTCAAAACTTCCATTAGTTTTTCAGTTTTTCTACATCATCTTCAACATTTATCATTTTTCTTTTCTGTTGTATTAGCCAGTCTTATAGGTGTGGGGTGGTACTTCAGAGCTGTTTTAATTTACATTTCTCCAATCAATAATGATTTAAGAGTTTTTTATTCACTTAATTATAAATAACTTTGATTTCTTCCTCTGAAAATAGCTTATTCATATTATTTGACCAATTACTAATTGGACAATAACTTGTATTCTCATTTGATCTAGTCCTCTATATATTTTAGAAATGAAGTCTTTATCAGAGATTTTGCTGTATTTTTCAAGTAAAAATTGGTGACTTTTGTTGTCGTGATCTTTTCCATATATATATATATATATATATATACACACACACAAGTATATATTCCTCAGCCCTCTGCTTCTCCAGAATAATAAAGAGTAAGAAGAATAGTTCCACAAAACAAACACATCAATCCTATATGCAATGTTTATACCCACTGCTGCAGAGAAGTGAGAGAGGTCCATTTTCTGCTTTTTTTCAGTGTTAACCAAGCAGAATTGTTGGAATAATAGTCATAGACTCAGAATTTCAAATTTTGGAAGTGACTTCTGGCCCATATAGGAAAATAATTTTTACTCTGATATACCTGAAAAGTGGTTATCTATCCTCTTCTTTGAAGATAATGAGAACTAATCATCTCTCAAGACAACACATCTGCCTCAGGGTAGCTTTAATTGTTGAGAGGTTATTCTTGAGATCAAGCCCCAATATACCTATTGTTCCTAGTTTAGTATCTGGTGTTATCAGAAGTCTGCTTCTGGATGAAGTAGGTGGCAATTGTATTGAGTTATAAAAGTGGCATAGAAAACTGATCAGGTAAAGGAGAACATTGCAGACAAAGGAGACTGTGTGAAGAAGAGTAAAGGATCAGGAAAATAGGAAAATAAAGAGGGTTGACATTTGTATGGTATGTCTTTGTGTGTGTGAGAGAGAGAGCCACACACACACACACAGAGAGAGAGAGAGAGAGAGAGAGAGAGAGAGAGAGAGAGAGAGAATTGGAAGAAGAAGAGCATTAGACAACATTTGATATTCTGGGCAACAATGGTTGAGAGAGAAAATGAAGGTTGGGAAATCTGGGGAAAAAGAAAGAAGTGCATACAAATACCAGTTGCAAACTTCACTGAATTTGCAATTTCATTGACAATTGACTCTAACCTAATTAATATCTCACCTATGGATTTTTTTTAAACTGAATTCAATCAATATTTATCAAGCATCGCCTATGAATAAGACATTATAAGAGAATACCAAAAAAAAGTATAAAACATGGTAAGACTTCAACCATACTAGGGAATTTGAGGTGATGGCCATGTATTGCCATATGTGGATCCAGATCTCAGCTTTCCCCTCTTTCACCATTACTTCCTGCTATTCCTCACATGCAAGTGATACATTTTTATGTACATTGTAACTATTTCTAGGAATCCATGTATACAAAAATACACCATATCCACCCTTCAATAGTTAGAAGTTAGCATTTGGGGGTCACCACAGCTGTAATCCTGTTTTCTTCTCATCTGTGAAGAAACAAACAAAACAAAACAATCACAACAAATACTGTAAGTTTAGTTACCTCACAAACCCCAAACCAAAGCAAAAATTACATTTGTTTGTGACCCAGTTTGCTTAGTTGTTGTTTTGGGTGCTTTTTTTGTAACAAGAAAAATAAAATACAAGATTTCAGTCCTGCTGTTCCTTAATTGGAACCATCTGTTATTCTCTCTGTTTCTGCTAAGGGAGATATAATCTACTCTCTGTTACTGATGTGAATAACTACTACCCTAGTGTGTGCATAGACAAAGATCTTCTAAGGGATTATAGCAAATATTATTTCTTCTTTCAGAAATATCTGTAAGGAATATAAGTAATTTTAAGTAAAATCAGGGCAAGAGAAGTACTGTTGAAAAAACCAGCAAGGTAGATTTGCATTTTAATTGGAAAATGTTGCCCAATAACCGTGACCTTTGACTCTTTTGTTGTGAAAATAATATCCCAAACTATAAGATTGTGAAAGTACTTTTCTATTTATCATTTTGAAGAGACACTGGGAAATTTATTACTGTCCTCATAAGATAAGAGTTTATTTAGCTTAACCTGAAGTCACATAATTTCATCCACCCTTTCTCACTTGCTCAGACCATTAGTATAGTTTTTTTCTGTCTGCCTAAAGATAAGAACAGACTAATAGGAATCCTAAAGAGGGCTTCATTCTTATTGGAAGGTACACATAAGACATTGCTCCCTAGATCTAAGCATAAATATCTATAATTTGCATAGGCTATTCCCCATATCTAGAATGCAATTTCCTTACCCAATCTCTCTTATTTCTAGTAATATGTTCTTTTGTTCTTATTTGCTTGTTGCCTTTCCAACTGAATTGTGAGCTACTTGAAACCAGGAACTGTATTTTGCCTTTCTTTATATTCTTATCACTCAGCATGGAGCCTAGCACATAGTACATACTTTAAAAATGTTCAATCGACTTGGCTGACCTTTTTACTTTGTTTTTACATTCATAAGGTTCTTTAGATTAGTATAAAAACATTTTTTTTTAATTTAGCAGAAACAGAGCAGATTTTGGGAAACTCAATTAGCTAAGCATCAGTCATAAACCAAGTGGTTAAAAACCATAATATGAAGATTAGGAGCATCATTAATATGGTAGCAATGCAAGAAGATGATATCTCAGGAATGTACCTTTCTCTAGTTAAAACACTGGAAAGTATCAGTTAAAAAAGCATGTTTTTTTGTGAACTCAAGAATTCAAGAAGCTGCTAAATTCCCTTCCTTGAAATTACCTTGTATTAATGATGTCTATATTTCCCTTTCTCCTGATAGAATTTCTACTGATAGAATATATGCTCCTAGATGCTCCTAGAGGGCAAGAGACCTGTTTTATTTTTGTTTTTGTAATCCTACCTTCTAACAAATTGTCTGATACATTTTAGGTGATTAAGACAATGCTTCTCATTTGTTTCTGTTATTGTTGTACTTGCCCTCATCACAATAGATTAATCTGTTTAATTCTGAGTAGCACATTATTGGAAGGACATTTTTTAAAGCTACAAAGTTTTCAGAGCTCAACTAGGATGTTTAGGAAGATTTTTAGTTTTTGTCTTGTGAGGACAGGTAGAAGGAATTGTGGTTATTTTGATTAGAGAAGAGAAGATGAAGAGCTCTCTAATTAGATTTGTTTTCCTTGGCCTTAGCTGGTAAATAAAAGTGTCAATGAAATCAACTGAGACTTTTAATATAAAGGAGAAATTTTCAATTAGGAATGACTCAAAATGAAATTAATTGTTTTAAGGTGTAGTCAGTTCTCCCTCTTTGGTAGTTTTTAAACAAAGTGTGTATTACAACTTGTCAGTGAAGTAGAATAAATTAGTAGACAAGGTGACTAATAAAATTATTTCTAACATTAAAATTCTACATACATCTAATATTGTGATATATGCTAACCTACATTAATTAATAATAAAGAGTTTAATTCAAATTCTAGGTAAGACTTTGCTTGGTTCACATTATCCTACAAAAATTCCAACCATAAGTGGTATTTCTTGCAATAATAGTTTGCATTATCAAAGAAAAGAATCGAGTCAATTCTATAAGAATAACAAACACATGGTAAGTGTCTACTCTGTTTAATGGATTATTCCAGAAGTTAAGAATATAAAAACATGAATAAGAAACAATCTTATATTTTATCAGAGAGACCCAAAATGGAATCATCAACACCTGGCCATGACTTTGATGAGTTCAATTCATCAGTGCTCGATGAAATAAATCAATGAGCACTGAAAGAAATGGAAACTGTGATCAATTAATTACTTCTTATCAGTGAACTTTGGAACAACTGTAGAATGAGGGAGATATTATGACTTAAGAAAACCAAAGGTTTTTATTTTCTAGAAAAAGTTAAGAGTAGAATCTTCCAACAATTATTTGGTTACTGTCACAATTTCAGAAAGTATTAAAGGGGTGGGTAAGGAATATTTAGGGAAAAAATGACAGTACCCATAAAAATCCAGCAGGTCTTCACTAGGAAGAATTATTGCCAAAATAACTTCATTTTTATTTTTCCAGGATTATTAGTTTGGTAGTTAAGGTCATGTTATAGGTTTTAGCTTATCTGCATTTTCTCAAAAGATTTGATAGAGTCTTTATAGTCTTGCGAAAAGAGGCAAATGTGTAAATTAGGAAATAAAAGCTATGTATATTTGAAACTGGTTGGAAGAATAGTCATTAATGGATTAATTTCAACCTGGAAATAAGGTTCTATTGAAATGCTATAGTAATTTGTGCTTAGCACTATGCTGTATCAGTAACTTGGATAAATTATATGTTTGCCAAATTAAGAGATGGCATAAAGCTAGGGGGAATAGATAACATATGTTAGATATTGGTTCTGAAAAGTTCTTAACAAATTGAAATCTTGAGCAGAATGGACTTCCATAAGTGAACCTCACATCTTTGGAATGAACTTCTTCCTTGCCCTTTGCCTCATAAAACCTTGAGCTCATTTTAAAAGTGAAGTTAAGATCCATGATCTATATACAAAGCTTTTCGTGATTCATAACTTATTATCACTCCAAGAATCACTTTTTATTGCATTGTGCTATATCTTTAGAAATTCTTTCTGAGGTCCCTAGGTTAGAAGGGGAAGGGAAATGACATTTATATAGTACCTCTGATATATCAGGCACTGTGCTGAACAGAGGGTTTTGCTTGCTTGTTTTGTTTTGTTTTTAAGAAATATTAACTTATTTGATCTTCACAAACTCTGAGAGGCAAGTGCTATTACCTTCATTTTGCAGTTAGGAAAATGAGACAAATAGAGGTTATGTGATTTGCCTAGGATAGCACAGCTAGTAAATAACTGAGATCACATTGGAATTCAGATCTTTCTGATTCCAACCCAGCACTTAATCCACTGTGCCACCAACTAGCTGTCTCTAGATAAACTTCAGAAATTCATGAATTTGGAAGAAAATCAAATATGGCTTTATTTTCACTAACATCTAATTAAAGTTTTGCCTTTGTTTTTATGTTATATTCATTTATTTATTTCTCACTGCAAATATGTCCATAGGCTTATCAAACTATCAAAGGGAGCTATGATACACAAAAATCTCAGCTCTAGTAGAATATAAACTTTTTGAATACAAGAATTCTTTTGGATTTGTCTTTAAATCTCCATTAAGTACTTAACACAGTGCATGGTACATAATAAGAGCAATATAAATGCTTATTCTCTTTCCTTCTCATTACCTGGCACATGTATTAAATTATTTATATAGATAGATATAGATAGAGATAAATACATATGTATATAAACATGCACATATTATATATATGCACACAATCGACAAGTATGTTAATAGATATTTTATGTGTGCAATACATATATATATATGCATATATACATATACACAAATACACATATGAATACTGTACCAGAATATATGTACCAGACTGATAAACTGTGCAACTGGGACCTTTAAGATAAACAAGAATATCCACTTTCTGGCAGTTCCCAAGATGGGGAGGAGGGGAAGCTGGTGCCCTCCTGTCTTTTTGCTCACTCTTGCTCTCCTTCCCCCAATTGTTTTCTTTCTCCTCCCATGTCACTCCCATTTGGAGCCATTGCCCTTCTTTCTTCCTATGAGACATCCTCTTATCACCATATTTAAAATCAAAGACTTGCCTGTATTTGGGCGGCTTGTTTGTTCTCTGTATAAAGAATACTCGGCATGCATGTGTTCTTCCACTTCTTGTATTAAAATAGATTGTTAACTACATCTTTTGGAGTCATGACTAGAAATTGTTACAACTCAGAATGCTAGCTCATCAGAAGAGTTTGAGTTAGTCATCTGACTAACTGTGAGCTATGAATTTTATGTTCAGATGGTCTTACTGTTTTATGTGAGTTTGTAGCTGTACATAATGCTACACAATCAGGACTATTCAAAGGAGTCAGCTACTTAGCTCAAGCCAAATAGATAGTTACCAGTATATTAATTCCCTTTGCATGCCCTTTCTGGGACTTGGAGGTCCTTGTTTTGTTTTGCTTTGTCTTGTTTTATTTTGTTTTTTTTTTCCTCAATTTTCATGAAGCTCCACACTGTGAAATAAATGAATCTAGTCTTTAACATATTTCTCTTTACCTTTTCCCAATGTTAGTGTTCTCATACTTCTAATTATATAGCATCCTTAGATATGATGCTTTATTTATGTGTATTTGGAAATACAAATGACTCTTTATAAAAAATGATTTTATACATTTTGTCTTACTTGTTCTTCTGAACAAATTGTCAACCAAAATATTGTAAAACTAAGATTAAGAAATAATACCTAACTAACAAGTGGTAGACTCAGGACTTCACTTCTAGCCTTTCATTTAATGTCTTTCTACTTTTTTCCATTGCTTTGATTTGTACTTATATCATTCCAGATCACTTTTGATTCACTGAAGAAAACTTAATTACCTTATATTCTTTTCCTTTAGACTGCAAACTTCCTAAGATGACATTAAACTTGGTAAAAACAAATCTCTGTTCTTGATTTAGTCATTATTTACTGGTAATTGTTTATGTTCTCCTTAAAATATTGAAATGATAATTATGTGGAATTAAGAGTAGACCTATCCACTATTTCATTACATGACAGAACCAAAATAAATGGGTAAAGAGTTAGAAGGAAACAAACTTGGGCTTCCTAAGAGCTGGAATTAGCCAACCATGGAATAGATTATAAAATAAAGAAATATCTACTAGGGTGTTATAGAAGGAGTTTCTGAATTGGATGAGATATTAGACAAAGTGATCTCTAAAATTTCTTCCAACTATGAGATCATATAATTCCTAGTTTGGTATATAATCAAACTTTGGAATTATAGAATCACAGAAAAGTAGAACTATAATAATATCCTTGAAGTTAATGGGTTAAAATTGTTTCTGATGACAGGAAAAAAATGATAAATGTTGGAGGGGTTGTGGGAAAACTGAAACACTAATGCATTAGTTGAGTTGTGAACTGATTTTCTGGAAAGCTAAGCTCAAAAGAGCTATCAAATTGTGCATGCTCTTTGATCTAGAAGTGTCTCTTCTGGATCTATATCCGAAAGATCATAAAAAAGGGAAAAGACCCACATTTACAAAAATATTTATAGCAACACTTTTTATAATGGCAAAGAACTGGAAATTGAGGGGATGCCCATCAATTGGGAAATCGCTGAATAAGTTATGATATATGAATGGAATGGAATATTGTTCTTCTATAAGAAATGATGAACAGACTGATTTCAAAGAAGCCTGGAAATACTTAAATGAACTGATGCTAGGTTAGGTAAATAGAACTAAGAGACATTGTATGCAGCAATAACAAAATTATGTGATGATCAACTGTCATGGACTTGTCTTTTTTCAGAAATGCATTCAAGGCAATTCCAATAGACTTGTTAAGATCCATTCACATACAGAAAGAGAACTATTGAAACTGAATGCCATTCAAAGTATAGCAATTTCATTTTTTATTATTGTTTCTTGTTTGCTTTTTACCCTCATTTTTTTCTTTCATCTTTTGATCTGATTTTTCTTGTGTGGCATGACAAATATGGAAATATGTTTTGAAAAATTATCCCTGTTTAACCCATATTAGATTGTTGTCTAAAGGAGGAGTTTTGCAAAGGTGAATGTTGAAAACTATCTTTGCATGTATTTGGGAAATTTTAAAGCAATTTTTACAAAAGCCAAAAAAAAAAAAAAAGTCCTGAACATTTTAAACAAGAATTTATACTATAACACCATGATAAGTAATCACTTAGCCTTTACTATGGAAGAGTGAAGCTCATGAATTCCTGTGGCTATCCTTTCCATTTTTAAATAGCCATAATTGTTTAAGTTCACTGAGCAAAATGTTGTAGTTCAATTTTATGAATACATATGTATGCATGGATAACATTAGTATGTATATATATATATATACATATATATATATATATATATTATACATGTAGGTAAGCCAGGTACACTGTAGTTAATCTAAAAGAATTTTGTGCAGAATAGAGGAAACAAGCATTAAGAATTAATTATTTCCAGGGTAATATGCTAAGCACTTTAAATTCTACAAAGAAATTCTTTAGGAACAATTCCTGTCTTCTCATTTTCCTTAACTTTTCATAAAGTGTTTTTTCCCATCTTACTCCTCCAACTTAGAAGAGATGAAGGAAAAGACAGAAAGATTCCAATTCCAATATTCCAATAATATTCCAATTCTAATTGGAAAAAGACAGAAAGATATCATGCTGTAAAGTATTAATATTTTCTCTTTCATACCCATCCTTCCTTGATTTCTCCAACTGCTAGTGCTCTGTTCCTTAGTTACCTTGTGTTCAAGTACTTCATATTTATGTTCTACACATGCACAGGCACATGCCAATACACACACACATACCACACACATACGTATGTCTTGTCTTAACCATGGGTACCCAAGCTCCTTACAAGTAGAGACTGATTCATTCTTTGTACTTGAATCTTTAGCACCTGGGATATTGTTGGGCACATATGTGGCAAGATACTAATTAATATTTGTTGATTCATTGACTTTCTTGAATATGATATTCCATCTCCAGATCACAGACATTTTCCATGACTGTTTCCCCAAAGTGGAATCTCTTTTCCTATCTTGGTTTCCTATTTTCTTTCAGGTATCATCTAAAAGCCCAGTTTCTACAAGAAACATTCCCATATTTCATACTTTTAGGGACTTCCGTCTGATTATCTGCAATTTTATTTATGTATAACTATTTCTAAGTTGATTCCCAGTTAGATCTCTAATTCCTTTTATGTTCCTTTGTATTATCTATTGTTTATCTGTGTTCTAAGCCTTGGTAGGTATGTAATAAATACTTGTTCCCTGACTGATGTAGAGTTGGACTTTCAGAAGGTGAACTAGGCCATATGTGTATTCCAGATATTTGGGACATTTGATAATGTCCTGATTTAGATATTTTTTTAATGCGGCTTGATAATTTCCTGAATATTTCCATTTCTTCTGGGTATTTAGCATCATCAAGACAACCAATTAGTGATGTTTTAGAACACATTGAACATATTTCTATCTTATTTCCTGTTGATTAAGAAGGGATATATTCAATATGTACTTAAAGCCTGAGTCAGCTGGGCCTTTTAAAATGCCACAGAAACTATTTAGTCCAATTTTCTTTTTCTTTTTCTTTTTTTTTTCTCCTGGTGAGGAAACTAAGGCCTAGTGATATTACTCTAAGCTACTTAGGCAGTAAATGGCAGATTATATGGCTCATATTTACTTCTTTGTTTAAAAAGAAAATTCTACAAGGGCCTATTTGCTTCCTACTTGTAAGAAAGGGCTTCCTTGCCTTTTTTAAAGGATGAATTATTTGATTACTCCTGCCTTCACCCCTTGTTTATTTTGTTTAAATTTGTGCTTCTGTTATTTTATAGACTTGTGATCTCAGCTTCATTTCTCCTGTTATTCCACTTACATACAACCTTAGGTTCTTTCATTTAATTTTTTTCATTATTTAATTGTAAACATATTAGAATCCAGATCCTTCTTCCTTTGAGCTATCATGTAAGAATCCTAATTTCAATTTGGGACTCATAAACTCCTTGTCTCTTGCTGCCTAAGCCTCAGTGACAGGCTCTCATTACCTTGAACTATTCACAAGCTCCTTCAGAATGTCCAGGGCATTTGGAAGTTAGAAGAATATCACCGGTCTAGCTTTCCTCGCAAATATAATGTGCCTCCAAAAGTTCTGCCTTTAGCAAAAAGCAATCCTATACCACTTGCTTGAAATTTTCCTAAAATTTTTTCAAATAAAAGAATTTCCTTTTTAAAATGCAGATACTACTGGGATGATTCAAAATGTAAATTGCTAACAATTTATATCTTAATGGTTAAAAAATATGTAATATTATCTTTATGAGGTAAGGACTTATGTCTTTGCTTTCTTATCTACTTACTAAGTGGTCCTAGGGTTAAATAACTTGGGAACCCTGGTCTCCAACAAACTATTTAATAGAAACGAGGTAAATGATCATTAATTTGTTCATAGCTAAGCCTTCAAAGATGAGTATTTGAAAAATATAGGGGATAATGCCCCCTAAACTTGGGTGAGGTCTCTAATTAAGGAGAATTGACCTCATATCAGCAAGAACAGATGAAGTAAAAGAGTTAGCTTAAAAATATTGTTTAACTTGGAAAATGCTGCTTCTTACAGAAAAAGCTTATTGTCTGAGACTGAAAATCTCTTTTTTGGGCAATGAGAGGTCTCAGAGCCACAACACTTAGCAAGACAAGATAGCCTTTTGCTGGTTTTAAGGCAAGAATAACTCTTTATTTTGCTAATTAAACTAAGAGATTATAGCAGCACCTAGCTAAGGATTTAAGCTAGATGAAAATATTGAGATAATAAAAACTATAGCAGAGAAATATATGAGAGGGAATAAATATCCAGTGTTACAATGGTCATAACAGTATAATGAAACCTATCCAAAGGAAACTAAACAGCAAGACAGGATGATATAGTTAAATGTTCAACAGCAGAGTGGGGAACAGTCTGTCTACACTTTTAAATTTAATCTAAGTATCTAATACTTTATTTATTATGTTCACTTTCAATTTTCTAAGACCATGTAATCAACAGACTAATAAATCAAGACTCGATTTGTTTTATTTGCTAATTTCCAGGGTATAAATGTTCACATTGAAAGTTACTTAGTTACCTCAAGAGAGCCAAATTGGGCCCCATGCTTGTGGTTGCTATGCATATTCATGAAAGAATATATCCCACTTTTATAGAAAAAAATGTTTTAGTGCTATTTTTATTATTATAATGTTAAATTAAAGCTTTTTGCTTTGGACCTAGTTTCTCCACTTGATTATGAAAAGTAAATGTGCTTGTTGGAATATATGAACTATGTATAATTTTTAGGCTATACATCCATAGTACTATGAACCCTATCCTTCCATTAGGGATTTTTTTCCTTTGAGCTGGGGAGAAATACCCCAAATACTACTTGCAGAAATTCAAGGAATTCTGTCCTGAAAGATTTTTGGAGTTCCTTTAGTCCAGGGTATTTTTTTTTAAATTAATGCACACATTGATTCCTAAGGAACTAAATTTCTTGCTCAAAGCCATACTGCTAAGTTACTGACTGAGTCAAGATTAAATTCTTATTGTTGTTGTACAGTGGTGGTTAATTCTTTGTGACCTTATGTGGGGTTTTCTTAGGGAAGATCCTGGAGTATTTGGCCATTTCCTTTTTCAGCTCATTTTACAAATGAAGAAACTAAGGGAACCAGTTTTAGTAATTTGACCAGGATCATACATCTAGTATATGTATGAGTCATATTTTGAACTGAGGACTTGACTCCAAGAGTGGCACTCTATCTGCTGTGCCACTTTGCTTCTGCTATCTTATGTTGCTTCTGTAATGGGGATTAGTAGTGAACCAGTTGAAAACAGAAATTGGGTCAAGGAGAGGCAAGAGCATATGGAACAGATGAAAGATATTAGGGTGTGTGGGCAGTGCTAGGACAGAAGGAAAGGGAAAATAACAAGGAAAGTGGAAATACCAAAGATAAATTTCTCTATTTTGCTCAGAGTTCTTGTTGTATGTCTAAACCTTGATTTAGAAAGTTCTTAAGGATATGAAGAATGAAAGTGAGAGAAAATGGACAAAAATATCAAACCATATGTTTAAGATGATATTTACAAATATATTTATTATCTAGTTTTAAAATGCTAGCAGTGAGAATAGGTTAGTCTCATCTTGTATATGGCCAAGTTAAATATGTTCCTTACAAAGTCAAGAATTAATTAGCAAGAGAACACTTTGTCTATCCTGGATGCTTTAGATTTGTCTCCCTGTTAATCATCTTTGATCTATCCCTTGGCCCCTCTCCATTCTTGTCCCCTTTACTAAGACAAGAATAGCTTTGGAGAAGTGGAAAGAGCAGGAAGAGAGCAAATAATTTTTGTCTTCCTTTCTACAAGTTGCTTTGAGAAAAAGATTAGATAGCCTGAGACAGTATGGCCTTCCTCTGAAAGATCTAATAGTATTATTTTATTTATTTGGATGCAAAATACTACTTTTTTTATATCCTCAACTTTTCCAATATACTTTAAATGGGAAAAATTAGGATTGGAAGAGTATTAAGGGAAAGAAGTTCCTTCAAACTTGTTTATTCCCTCCTTTTATTATAAGCCAATGGATGTGGTCTGTGGTGGGGTTAAAACCTCAAAAGTGTTATCTATTTGTTTCAGGGACAAAGGAGAATTTCAAACACTATATGAGTATACTACATTCTGAATTCAGGTGGTCCAAAGAAAGAGAAACAACCTTTTTCCAAAATAAATATATTTGTAGGAAAGGCTTCTTTTTTTTAGTTATAAAGACTTACCTTTCTCTACTCTTATGTGTTCTTCCTTATGAAAAGGGTGGAAATGGGACAAGTTAAGGGATTCCTGGCACGGATAATCAGAACCACATATAATTTTCACTTGATGCAAGGCAAATGTTTATTGAAATAAATTTGTGATGCCCTCCTAAATTCAATTCCATTAAATAAAAAATTATTAAATATCTGCTATGTAGCACCATGGTAGGAAGTATGGTTGCCACAGAGATTAAGCATTATTAGAGTCCACTGAAATCTCAGTTTTATGTACTGAACATGTCTGGATTTAATCTAGATAAAGACCTGCAACAATAATCAAAATAAATATGAAGTCTCCTTTCTGTACATATCTCATGAATACTCATCCCATTTGCTAATTTTCATAATTACATTGTTTATTTGAAAAATAAAAATTAAAGGCAATATATCACAAAATGTACACAGTTATCTTCTATACATACTCCTGCTTGTTTTCCAAGAATATCAGAGGTGATTCTTGAACATTCTCAATCACATATCATGGGAAGCAGGATTCCATTGTAGATGGCAGATTATAATATAAAATGTCAAAAGAGAGTGTCATAAATCATTCATTCTTTCCCAGATAGATAGTTCAATAGATGTCACAATAACTGATAGATTTAACATTCAGGACCTTTTCTTACTGTGGTTTCCATCTCTGGTTTTTATCAGAGAGTCATCCCCATTCCACAGATCCCATACTTTCTCCTTCAGAGTAAGCGTAGGACCATTTTAATTTTATATTCTCTCTGTGTTCTGTAAAGAATCGATCAAGTCTTACTCCTCATTATTTGACAAATTCTCTTTTGTCTGTTTTATTCTGGGAAAAGTTCTAGACCTTTGTATCCATCTCTAAAACTTGGATTTAGGTGAAATGATATTTAAAGTCCTTTCTATCTCTAAAACTCTTGTGAATCTATCAACAAAGATAGAAAATAACTCTTCCATCCATTGTTTCTCATCTGCCCCCCAACTATAACATGATAGAAAAGATTTTATATAAAATTTTAAAATGAAAGATTCTAATTGGTATTTGAGGGAATGTGGTATAACAAAGCAATTAATAAATAGGGAATTAAAGGATTTGATTTTAAGTTTCAGCTCTGCCATTTAAAAACTAAGTCTTAGAATGAACCATTTAATTTTTCTATGATCCACTTTCCTCATTAGTAGTAGTAAATGAATTATTTATTCAAATCATCTATAAAATAATCTCTGAAGTCTCTGGCTGCTATGATGTTCCATAGTTTAATGCATTTTACTAATTGGTGATATTTTCATTTTTAAATTCTTTTAGCTGGAAAAGAAGGAAATATTTTATAGGAAGAAATTTTAAAATCTGCTGAACATGATCTTTGAAAATAGTTAATTTATTTTACTATTAATTAACTAAGCAAAAATATACTGAAGGGTGTCCAGTATTTTATGAAGTATATTAGACTAGGAGTTTGGACTTCTGGGGTTCTATTCCAATTGGTGGCACACAACCCCTGTGGGGCTTGAGATTGGGACGTGGTTGTGAAACTGTCTAGTAGACTCAGTCTTCAAGTACCTGATCAGAAGGCCAAGGAAGGCCAAAGGAAGGAACAAGAGTTGTAAATGTTCAAAGAGTAAGCAATCTTAGAAAAATAATCGGACAGAGAAGTATTTCTGTTGAACTAGAAGAGAAATGTACACCAAATTGGAGGAAAAGGCCATTGTTGGAGATGAGCTAAATCTAAATCTCTTCATGGAACAAATGTTTCAGTAACATGAAGCACAGCAAAACAAAAGATCAAAGGACAAAGTTTACTGGACCTGGAAACCATAGACACTTATGTGCTCTCTTTACAAACTACTCTTTTGAACTTGGATTCAGGAAGGAACACCTAGTTAACATTGTGGCTTTGGTTGGGTCATTTAATTTCTCTGGGCTTCAGTTTCTTCTTTTAATGTGATAAAACTCCTATTTTTTTTGGAGTGATTTACAGTTTACAAATAATTTTCTATAAAGTAATTCATTTAAGCCTTGAAAACCTTCAAAACACCTTGTCCATCATTTTTCAGTTGTGTCTGACTCTTTGTGACCCCATTGGGGTTTTCATGGCACAGATACTGAAATGTTTTGCCATATTCCTTCTCCAACTAATTTTATAAATAAGGAAAATGAGGCCAAAGGGTCAAGTGATTTGCCCAGGGTCACAGAGCTAGTGAATGTCTGAGGGAACTATTTATAAGTAGTTATCATTTTATATTTTTTAATTTTACATTTTTACATGACCATTTTACAGATAAGGAAATAGCCTGAAATATTAACTGGCTTGAATATTATCACACAATAAATAAATAAGAATCAGAGGCAGGATTGCTCAGATCTTCCTGGCTCCAACTTGAGCACAATTTACTAATATCTGTATACTGCCTCTTTTGTAGATTAAATGGGTGAATATAGAGATTTATAAAAATTTTAGGATCTTTAAATCCTTTCAACTCTATCATTCTATGGATTTACTGCCAGAGTACTTATTGTATGATCTAGCTCTGTGCTATATGTAATGGGATCAGGAAAAAGCTCAATAGAATCTGGCAGCAAGATTAAAAAGTACTTCAAAATTTCTCTTATCCAACCCTTTAGTTTTACAAATTAAAATTCCAAAGTCAGGGAGATTAAATGATTTGTTGAAATAGATAAGCATTTGAGACAGGTTTTGAACTCAAGTCTTTGGACTGTAACACATTTTTCTTCCTCTGTATTATGTTATTTCCCTAATAATAGCTAACATTATACATCTTAAGGTTGCAATAAATATTATATACCATATATGCCTCATTTGATTCTTGCAACATCCCTTGGGAGTAGATGGTATTTTTATATCCATTACTTTCTTTCCTGAATCCAAGTGCAGCATTCCTACTTCACCAGGCCACTAGTCATATGAATAGGGATAGAAATTTCAGTCTTAAGGGTCTGCCTTAAGGAACTCATAATTTTAGGATTATAGATTTAGATCTAGAATGAACCTTAGATGTAATTGAGTCCATTCTTCTCATTTTATATATGAAAAAAGTGATAACTAAAGATAAGTGATTTACAGAGTATCACAGAATTAATGATTGCCAAGTTTGGCATACAAACCTGGAACTTATGATTCTAAATCCATTGTTCTTTTCAGTGGGTCAGAGAGGAAGCAATACTAGCATCTATGAAACAGAATATAATTAATGATGAGCTTTCGGTTTCCTATTTTAGACATACTAATCAAGTCAATATCATCACTGGTTCTGAAAAGGATGTCGACTAATCATTGCTGTGATTCACCAGACCAAAACTCCTCTCTCCAGCCACTACTTCCAATATGTTTTGTTTTCACTAATTAGAATTCAGGAACAGGGATTATGTCACTTTTGTGTTGTGTATTTCTAGGGCATAGCATAGTGTTTGCACATAGTCAAGTATTTAATAAATACTTTTAAAGATTCATTCATTAATTTATTAATTAATCTTTGTGGCATTTACTGTATTTGCAATAGGGACCAAAGAAAGGACAAATCAGTAGGGATTAGATCGAAAGAAGACAGGGAAGAGTTAATTTGAACACCAACTGTATAAGATAGATAATGTCCTGCCTAAAACCTAATTTAATTTTGCTGATAAGGAGACTTGGAGTGAGAATACTAGGAAAATTGAACCTTCAGAGTTACTCCTTACATTCTGAAGAGAAAAGTTATAGCCAGTTACCATCTAGGAAATATGTCTACCAATGTGAGAGTTGTGGAAAGCAGCCCCAGAAGGGATGATACATTGTGTGACTTAAGTTTTGTCTTAAATAATAAGTAAGACTGGGTAAAGTAAAGTAAAGGTGTAATTGTAAAGTAGGAAGTAAAGGAAAGAAGAAGACAATTCTGTAAATGAAAAACAGTCTGTAGTTGCGAATTAGAATGGTTGGGATGAAGCTTTGGGATGAAGTATAAAAGAATTGAGAAATATTCTGAAATAACAGAGTCCATGTTGCAAATAATGGAAAATAAGTTGAATAGGAGGAAGAGAATTAGAATCAGGAGGGAATTTAGAAACAAATAGAGAAATATGAACTTGTAAAAGGCAGTAGAAAATGATTATAATATTATATTATATATATGTATTATGTATAAATGATTATATACTATTCATTAAGGATTGACATCTTAAGAAGATGATATGATAATAGTTGCTGTGCACTGATTTCAATCTTCTTACTATGACCCAATTTGGGGGTTTTCTTGGCAAAAATTGTAAAGTGATTTACCATTTTCTTTTCCAGCTCATTTTACAGATGAGGAAACTGAGGCCAATGGAGCCTCACAACAAGTAAGTGTCTGAAACCAGATTTAACCTCAGGAAGATGAGTTTTCTTCATTCTAAGCCTGGTGCTCTATCCACTGTATTACCTAACTAGGGAGTTTAAAACAAGTGTAGAACATTGCAATTTTTCATGTGTATGTAGCATGATGATGTCCTAGATTAGGGTGATGCCAAGAAAAGAGATAGAAAAAGACTGAATACATCTTCCTGATGATGCGGGCTAGTAGTGGAGAAAAGAAAATTCTGTAAAGTTGCATTCACATTTCAGTTTCAGAGTTTCTGAAAGATGTCTCTAATCTCAAAAAAAAAAAAAAAAAAAAAGCCCCAACAATTTTTCCTTAGAAAAATTAGGACATTAATAGGAGATTAAAATTTTCAGTCATCTTTGAAAACAACAGAAAATAATCATTTTCCAGAAAAATCAGCCTAATGAACATGGAAAAATATTTGAAATTCAAATTCAGATTGAGATGCAGCAAATAGATAGAAGTTTCACTACCTAACTTTATTATTTTCTACTTTTCAAATGTAGATTTGCAAAGAATAAAGATTAAAGAAATGAAAATATGGAGAAAATCACACACAAGTAGTCATGTATTATGAATATCATATCTAATCCAGAATAAATTTTCAGTTCTACTGATGGGAGTATATATATATATATATATATATATATATATGTGTGTGTGTGTGTGTGTGTGTGTGTGTGTGTGTGTGTATAACATTTGTTGCAGGTTGTTAAATATTTCTAAAGTGATAGAGAATAAGGATTTAAGATGTTAGCTTTCTAGATATAGTCACATTTTGATATTTTGTTATTTTGGGGGATAAAAACAGAAAAGAATTTATGACTCAGGAGTTTTGAGTTGTGTGGAATTTCAGGTATTATAATTGATTGGCAATGAACATAATATATGACTTTAAACTATCATTTCAAGGAAAACAGAGTTCAAAGTCTTTACCTTAATGTCTTAATATCTCTAAATTTCCTATAACCCATTTCTTTCTTTCCATTCCCTATTTCCAGCTTGGAATTCTTAGCAGGGAGCAGAACATTGCCACAAACAGTATTTACTCATATACATATTGTGTCTATTCAGAGCCTTTGCTATCAACCATATCTACTCCAAGATTTAGTGTTACTATAGCTGATTGTACTGAATTTAAGGCTTCAAGATATTGCTTGTTTGTTTATACAGACCCCTGATTTCATTGGTTTAAGAGACTACCATTTGACCAATCAATCAGTGTTTACTTAATGCCTGTTAAGTGCTAGGTACTGGGTTAGGACCTCGGAATAAAAAAAATAACTATGTACCAACCAGTTCCTACCTTTAAGAATAAGGAGGTGCATATAAATAACTGCTTTATTGTAATAATATAAATAATACATAACAATTATATAATATTATTATATTAATTACCTGGGACATCTCCTATCAGTTCAATTCAGGATCTTGCTTCATACTTCACTAAAACAAATAAACAAACAACAACGACAAAACTATTATAACCATTTCTGTAGTGATCCTATTGCCTAATTTTTTGTCCTTCAGAAATCTTTCTTCTATCTCCTTCAGTCAAGTTTTGGATGAAAGAAGGATACTTTTCTTTTCCAAAGTCAATGCCTGTACATATAGCCTTTATCCAGTCTATTCTCAACTTTCCCAAGGAATTGGCTCCATTATCCTCACCACATATGTCTCCTAACTCTTTCTACCGCCCTCTAACTCTGACTACTGCCCTCAAACATTTATACATCTTCCTCCATCTGAAAAATAATAAAAATCAAGCAAAGATCTACAACTTTATTGTTCCTAACATGCCCACTATAATTCTCTAGCTCTCTTTTTCACTGTGGTTGAACTCATTGAGAAAGAAATCTCCTTTTGAAATTTCAAATCATCTCTAAGAATCTGCAAAACCAGCTACAATTTGGGTTCTAACTGAACCATTCAGCTAAACTACTTTCTCTACTTACCAATGATTTCATAGTTGACAAATAATAGAGTTTTTTCTTGATCTTTATTCTTTTTGAATTCTTCCGTGAGTTACATTATCATTTCTATACAGATAATTTCCATAGCTATATTTATATAGCCTGAATCTCTCCTCTGAGGTACAGTTGCAAATAACCAACTGTTTCTTGAATACCATCTCAAATCCAACATGTTCAAAACAGAATTAATTATTTTATCCCTCAAAATCACCTTCTGCTTTTCACTCTCATTCATTCCACATATCTAATTCATTGCCAAATGCTATTGTTTCTGCCATCACAATGTCTTTTACATATTTCCCTTTCTCTCCAACTGACACAGCTACGACTTTCATTATCTAATGATTTTTCACATGGATTTTTGAAAGCCAAATTTGTCTCCCTTTCACAAGTCCCTCCTCACTCTAAGTCATCTTTTACTCAGCAGCCAAGATAGATTTTATAAATTCTAAGTTTGACCATGTCATTCCCCTGCTTAATGAGTTCCATTGGGTCCTTATTACTTCTGGAATAATATATAAACTCTTGTGTTCATCATTTAATATTTTTCATTACCTTTCCCCTTTTTACCTTTCCAGTCTTTTTACAAGCATATTGTAAAATCTAGCTATATTAGTGTACTTGCAGTTTTGTAGAACATTTAGACTGGGATGTTCTTCTCTATCACCTACAACTTTTGTTTTCTTTGAGTCTTTCATGATTCAAGCCTCACTTTCTGCAAAAAGTCTTTCTTGTCCTCACTGTTAGTATATTCCCTCTGAGACTACTTTCCTTTTGCTATAGACAGATAAATATATGCAAAGTTAGACATGGATAAATACATATGTATATATAGACATAAACAAAAACAAAATATGTATGATATACATGTGTGTACTTATGTATGTATGTATATTCATTTGTAAAATGGAAGTAATAATAGCACCTATCTCATAAGCCAGTTTCAAGGATCAAATAAGATAATATGTGTCAAGCACTTTGAATAATTAGATTATACAACACAGAGATCTAAACATATGCACACATAAACATATTGTGTATATGTTTCATATTTTTATATTGGCACATTTACATATATATCACATAATGCATATATACATGTGTATATGTATATATACAATACATGTTCACATGTATTTGTGTGTATATAATATAACCTAATTATGAGTGTATAAAATAACTTACATATGTATGTAAATTCTTATGTATAAACTATTGTAAATTTTGAGTTGATTGAATATAGAACTGACTTTTTCATAGGTACATATGTTCAAGCAAGAAGTGCATAGCTATTTGTCAGTGATACAGTAGAGGAGATTCAAATATCAGATCATGGTTAAGTAGTTAGAATTAGGTGATTTCCAAGATCCCTTTATCTCTGGAATTATGGGCTTCTAAGAGAATAAATTTATTTATGATATCATCCTTTATGTTCAAATTATGTACCCATTTTTACCTTATTTTGGTATAAGGTATGAAATGTGCATCTATACTGAGTTTCTGACAGAGGTCTAATTTTCTTTGTTTTGCTTCTTCCTAGTTTAGGTATCAGTACCATATTTATGTAATAGAAGGAATTTGGCAGGACTCCTTCCTTACCTGTTTTTCCAAATAGTTTATATAGTATTGGAATTAATTATTCTTAATGTTTTTGATAGAATTCCCTTGTGAATCCATCTGGCTCTAGAAATTTTTGCTTAGGGAGTACATTAATACCTTGTTCAATTTCTTTTTCTAAAATGACACTATATGTCATTTTTTTTCCTTTTCTGCTAATCTGGAAAATTTATATATTTTTGGTAAATATTCATCCATTTTGGTTAGATTGTCATTTTTGCTGCCATACAGTTGGGCAAAATAACTCCTAATTATTGGTTTAATTTCTTTTTCATTGTTGGTAAGTTCAAACTTTTCATTCTTAATGCTGGTGATTTGGTTGTATTTTCTTTCCTTTTTCTATTCAAATTAGCCAAAGGTTTATCTATTTTGTTGGGTTTTTTTCATAGTAACTCTTAGTTTTATTTATTAGTTCAATAGTTTTCTTAGTTTCAATTTTATTAATCTCTCCTTTGAGTTTCAGAACTTTTAATTTGGTATTTAATTGGGAGCTTTAATTTTTTTTCTCGCTATTTTATTTGCATGCCCATTTCATTGATCTCCTCTTTTTCTATTTTATTCAGGTAGCTAGGGATATAAAATTTCTCCTAACAACTGCTTTGGCTGCATCCCATAGATTTTTGTATGTTATTTCATTTTTACCATTCTCTTGGATGAAATTATGGATTGCTTCTGTGATTTATTGTTTGATCCACTCATTATTTTAGAATTTGATTATTTAACTTGACTGTTTTTTGTCTATCTTTCTCTGCACTGTTTTTGAACATAGTTTCTATTGCATTGTTGTCTCAAAAGGAAGCATTTACTATTTCTGCCTTTCTGCATTTGATTGTGATTTTTTAATGCCCTAATGCATGATCAATTTCTGTATAAGTGCCATAACTGCCAAGAAAAAGGTTTATTCCTTTATGCTCCTATTTAATTTTCTTCAGAAGTCTATCATATCTAGGTTTTCTAGGAGTCTATTAATCTCCCTACTTCCTTTATTGTTTATTTTATGGTTAGAAAAATAGAGGTCCCCCATCAATATAGTCCTTTTTAGCTAGCTTAAAATCTTCTCTAAAAAATTGGCTGCTCTACCACTTAGTGCACAAATATTTAGTATCCTTACTACTTCATTATTTACTCTTTATCAAGATATAGTTTCCTTCATTCTCTTAATAGATCTAGTTTTATTTTTGCTATTCTGAAATCAAAATTGCTCCCCCTGCTTTCATTACATGTGCTTACAATTCTCGAGTTATAGATATTGTTTTACAATCTAGGGATGTAAGCAATTTAACCCTTAAATAACATATACTTTTCCCTGTTTATCTTTCTATGCTTCTCTTGAGTACTGTGTTCATAGAATAAATATTCTATTTATTTCTGTTTTTTTCAATAGAAATGATTGAAAATTATTTCACTGAAGATCCATCACCTATCCTGAAAGATGATGTTGAATCTTGCTGATTAATTCTTTGTTTTAACCACAGTTCCTATGCCTACCTTTGTCTATGGTATTCCATGCCCTCCAATTCTTTATTGTAGAAGCTGCTAGATCCTGGGTAATCCTGACTTTTGCTCCTTGATATTTTAATTGTTTATGTCTGGCAGCTTGCAGTATTTTTACCTTGAGATTGTAACTTCTGGAATTTTGCAACAGTGTTCCTTGGAATTTTCCTCTTGGAATCTCTTTCTAAAGGTGATTAATGTATTATTTCAATGAGTATATCACCCTTTGTTTCTGGAATATTGGGCTATTTTCCTTAATGATCTCTTGAAAAATGCTATCTAGACTTGTCTTCAGGTAGTCCAATAATTTATAAACTATCTCTTTTTCAAATGAGGTATTTCACATTTTATTTCATTTTTTTCTTTCTTTTTAATTTGTTTGACTGATTCTTGCTTAATCATAGTCATGAGTTTCCATTTGACCTGTTGTACTTTTCAACGTGTAATTTCCTTCAGTTAGCTTTTTTATCTCTTTTTCCATTTGGTTAATTCTACTTTTGAAGTTGTTGTTTTCTTCAGTGATTTTTTTTTCTTACATTTGTCCAGTTGTATTTTTAAGGAGTTTTTTTTTTTTTTTTCCAGTCAATTTTTTCCTTCCTTTTCCAAGCTGTTGACTCTCTCTTGCATACTTCTCATTTCTTTTCTCGTGTTTTCTTCTACCTTTCTTATTTGCCTTTAAATTTTTTTTTTTTTTTATGAACACTTCCAAGAAGCCTCTTTGGGCTTGAGAGCAATTCATATCACTTTTTGTGATTTCTTCTGTGCACATTTTGTCCTTGTCTAAGTTTGTGTTTTGGTCTACCCTGTCACCATAGTACATTTCTATGGTCAAGTTTCTTTTCTGTTTCTTGCTCATTGTCTTTCCTTTTCTTTTGGCACTTCCTCTTTTATGCTTTTTAAAGTCCAGCTTTGCTCCTAGGGTAAAGGTGGTGCTGTCCTAAGGTTCCTATTCAGCTCTGAGCCTTGGCTTTGAGCACAGAGGCCCCTTAGTTTTCAAAGGTAGCAACCCTTGCTTTTTTCAGGAAACAGCCTGTTTTCACAGAATTTGTCTTTTGAGGTGGGAATGTGGCTGTCCTACTTACCTGCTCCTCTACTGAGCCAGGACTGAGAGTCTCAATTAATGATTTGCTGTGAGTAAGGTCATGAAATTATAACTTATTTTGTTTGATATGTATATCTCTTTTATATACATATATACCTAGGGTAATGTGAAAATTTCTTAGGGGAAAAGGTTTGTGAGTGGGAAAAGTTTAAGACCTTCTCTAAATCACTTTTGAGTAGAGAAATTAAAATTAAAATAATTCTGAGGTACAACCTTACACCTAACAGATTGGCTAATAAGACAAAAAAAAAAAAAAAAGGAAAATGATAAATGTAGGAGAAGATGTTGAGAAAATTGGGACACTAATACACTGTTAGTACAATTGTGAACTGATCCAACTATTCTGGAAAGCAATTTGGAACTAAGCACAAAGGGCAACTAAATTGTGCAAACCCTTTGATACCACAGTACCACTATTAAGTCTTTATTCTGAAGAAATCATGAAAATGACAAAATGCCCTAACTATGAAAAAATATTTATAGCAGACCATTTGGTAGTGGAAAAATATTGGAAACTGAGAGAATGCTCATCAATTGGGGAAAGGCTGTACAAGCTGTGTTATATGACTATAAAAGAATTCTATTGTGCAATAAGAAATGATAAACAGGAAGATTTCATAAAACTTCAGAAAGACTTGTATGAATTGATGAAAGGTGGAATAAAAATATCCAAGAAAACATTATACATAGTATCAGCAACATTATATGATAATCAGATATGGATGACTCAGCTCTTCTCAGCCACATGATGGGATTTAGAGCACTTCTTCATATGCCTATAGATAGCTCTATTTTTTTTTTTGTTTTTTTATCTGAAGATTACCTATTCATATTTTTTGATCATTTATCAACTAGCAAATGGCTTGTATTTTTATAAATTGATTTAGTTCTCTATATATTTGAGAAATGAAATCTTTATCAGAGAAACTTGCTATAAAGATTGTTTTCCAGCTTTCTGCTTTCCTTCTATTCTTCGTCACATTAAATGTGTTTGTGCAAAACCTTTTAAATTTAATATAGTCAAAATTATTTATTTTACATTTTGCAATTTATCTCTTGTTTGTTATGAACTTGTAACTCATTTAACTTCTCATAAGAATTTAGATGTTATATCACTTGATGCATATATATATTTGGAATTGATATTACTTCATTCTCTATGTTTTAACAAGATGTACTTTCCTTCTTTATCTATTTTACTTTTGCTTTGTTTGAGTTCAGGATTGCCACCCATGATTTTGTTGCTGTTTTTAAAATTTTACCTTTAATTTTAGATTCTGCTCCAGCCCCTAATGTTTACTCTGTTTTTCTCAGCTTCAAATGTTTCTTGTAAACAACATATTATAGAATTCTGGTTTTTCCTATCTTTTGCTATTTTGTTCCATTTTATGGGAGAGTTCATAACATTCACAATTGCAATTATAGTTACTAGCTGTATTTCCTTCATCCTATTTTTCTTTCTTTTTCTTCTCTTTCCTTTCACTCTTTCCCTCCTAACCAGTGTTTTACTTCCCTTTATTGTCTCTCTCTTTTGTCCTACCCCCATAACTTTTGCTTAATCTCTTCCTCTCCTACTTTTTTATTGGGTAAGATAGATTTTTATATTCAGTTAATTATTTCTTCTTTGAGTCAGTATTGATGAAAGTATGGTTAAACTCATGCTCATTTCCTATACTTCTATATTTCTCTTCATTATAATACAGTATTTTTCTGTCTTTTTATGTGAAATAATTTATATCATTCTGTCCTTCCCTAGGTGTAGGACTCTACACCTATTATATTCTTCTTTTTTATTCCTTAATTATTTTTAATGTAATTTCCTCAAATTAATTTTAAACCCATACCTCTGTCTATGTCTACCCTAGCTGTGCTATTTGTGGAACATTTTTTTTTTTAAAGAATTACATGTGTCATCTTCCCAGGTAGAGCTGTAAACAGTTCAGCTCAATGGAATGTTTTGTGTTCCACCACACACAGCTTTTTTTTCTCCTTTAGGTTTCCTTTGGATCTTGATATTGGAGATCAACATTTTTGTTCAATTCTGTTCTCTTTATGAAAGTTTGAAATCCTTCTATTTCATTGAATGATCTTTTTTTTCCCCTTGAAATATTACAATTGATTTCACCAACTGCTGAGTCTGGGTTGTTGTTTTCTAATATTTCAATTACTCCTTTCTGGCAACTTGAAGTAATTTTTTCTTGACCCAATAGTTTGAAAATTTGTCTATAATGGTCCTTGGAGTTTTTATTTTGGGATCGCTTTTGTGATGTAACTTGTAGATTTTTTCAATACCTATTTTGCCCACTAGGTCCAATATATCAGGGCAGTTTTCCTTGATAATTTCTTTTAAAATGGTGTCCAGCATGTATACATATATTGTATTTATCTGATAGTTTAACATATTTAACATGTATTGGTCAACTTGCTACCTGGGGGAAGGGGTGGGGGAAGGAAGGAAAAAGTTGGAACAAAAGGATTGGCAACTGTCAATGCTGAAAAATTACCTATGCATATATCTTATAAATAAAAAGCTACAATAAAAAAAATTGGTGTCTAGGTCTTCTTTTTCATTATGGCTTTCAGGTGATTCTAAATTGTCCAGTGATTCTAATATTGTCTTTCCTGGATCTGTCTTTCAAGTCAGTTGTTTTTCCATGAAGGGTTTTACATTCTCTTCTATTTGTTTTTCCCATTCTTCTGAATTTGATTGATTTTTGATTACTCATAGAGTAATTAATTTCCACTTGCCAAATTCTAACTTTTAAAGTCTTTTCCTCAATTAGGTTTTATATATCCTTTATCATTTGAATGATTTTACTCTTAAAGGAGTTGTTTTCTACAGTGAATTTGTGAATCTGTTTTTTCATTTGACCAATCTTAATTTTAGTAAGCAGTTCTTTTCTTTTTCCATGTTAGTTGACTATTTTTTCATAATTCTCTTGTATCACTGTCATTTCTTTTGTTATCCTGATCACAGGTCCACTCTACTTGAATGTTTTCTTTTTGGATGCTTGTACTATTTTCTCCTTCACCTGGGAGTTCCAGGATTTGGCTATAATATTCTTTTGAGTTTTCATTCTTGAGTTCTCTTTCTGTAGGTAATTGTTGGATCCTTTCCATTTTTATTTTACCTTTTGGTTCTAGAATATCAGGACAGTTTTTCATAATTTCTTGAAATATGATGGATGTCTAGACCTTTTTAGTCATGGTTTTTGGATAAACCAATAATTTTCAAATTATATCTCCTGAATCTATTTTCTGGGTCATGTTTTTTGTGATTATTGTTTGTTTTTTCAATGAGATAGTTCACATTTTTTTCTATTTTTTTTATTCTTCTGGTTTATTTTATTGTTACTTGATTTCTCATTAAATCAATAGCTTCTATTTATTCAACTCTAATTTTTAAGGAATTATTTTTCTCAATGAGCTTTTTTACTTCTTTTCCCATCTGGGTAATTTTGCTTTTTAAGGCATTGTTCTCCTCATTAGGTTTAACTTTGTTGAGCTCTTCTACGGCCTGAGATCAATTATTTTTCTTGAAAGCTTTGGATGTAGGAGCTTTGATTTTGTTCCCTTCTTCTGAGTGTGTGTTTTGATAGTCTTTGTCATAATAGTAGCTTTCTATGGTCAGAATCTTTTTCTGTTGTCTGTTCATCTTTCCAGCCTATTACTTGGCTTTTAACTCTATTTAATTAGGGCTCCATTTCCAGGGTGAAAAGTGCACTATTCTAAGCTTCAGGAATTTTGTGCAGCTGTTTTCAGAAATCCTTCTAGGGATCTGACCGCAAGAACTTTTTTATTTTTTTTTTTATTTTTTGCTTTTAATTATGGGGAGTGTTCCTCCACCACTGTGGCTGTAAGTTCTATTGTGCTAGAGCAAAAGAGTCATTCCTCAGTGTTAGCCGAGATCTTCTGTGATCTGAGACCTCTGGAAACTGCCATTGCTACCACTGCCCACACTGATTTGCTGATTTCCCGAGGCCCTTCCACCCTACTGACAAACTTTCCCTCTGACCTTCCAAGTTGTCTTTGGTGTCTCTGGGCTGGGAGGTCTAGAAACTGCTAGTGGTGCCATTAATTCAGAAGCCTCAAGACCCAAATCTGCTTTGCTGTCAGCTGGGCCCAGTTGTGCCTATGCTGGACTGTGTGCTGGACTCCCATCCTAGTGCCACCGATCTTTCATACTGACCTGAATTGTCTTCAGATGGGAAATTGTTTTACTCCATCTTATTGTGTGTTCTGATGCTTTAAAATTTATTTAGTTATTATTTAAAGTAATTTGGAGGGTGTTAGGAGAGAACTCAGTGAGTCCCTGCTGTTACTCTACCATCTTGGTCCATCTCCATCCTCATTTCTTTCTCCAGTTTTTTTTTCTTCTTTTGTACAATTTTAAGCTCCTTTTTTTTAGCTTTTTCAATGAGTTTTTTCTGCTTGAGACCACTTCCCATTTTTCTTTGAAGTTTTGCTCATAGATGTTCTGATATTTTTATACTTTTCTGAGTTTGGGTCTTAATCTTTCCTGTCACCATAATAGTTTTCTAAAGTTAGATTCTTTTTTTGTCATCATTTTTTACTCATCTTTTTTTTTTCTTTTCTTTCTTTCTTTCTTTCTTTCTTTTTTTTTTTTTAATTTGGGAACTGCTTCTGGAGTGAAAGGGGTACTGTTTTAGCCTTCTTTTGCCAGGACTGCAGATTCTGAATGTTTACTGGTGCACTGATGTTGCCCTGAAGCTCACAGGGGACCATTGTGCCTCATGTTCTATTGAAAGAGTGGATGAGGAGGGAGGCTGTTACTTCTGGAGGACATGGGGTCTAGCACACCATCTGATGCTTAGACAAGGTCCTAGTGTTATCTCTGCATTTCCCTGGAGGTCTGTCTGCTGGAGGCTGCCTGTTTGCCTGGGAATATGCTAAAGTACCTCATGCTTCTCTTGGGACCTCCTGATTCTGATGACTGGACTCTATTGTTCCTCTGGTTATGCTGAAGCAAATGGCAGATCCTGATGTTGGTGTTTGCCTGCTCTATGACAGAAGATCTCAGCTGAGACTCCTCCTGTCCTGGACTGTGCTCCCCTTTATGTAAGTGATACTGACCTTTCTTGCTTATCTTCCAAATTTCTTGGGTAAAAGATTTTTTCCCCATCTTTTTGCTTGTTCTTATATTTCAGGATTTGTTTAAGGAGTTATTTTATGGTTGTTTGGAGGTGAATATGGGAGACTTACAGTGACATACTGCTTATTTTTCTAACTTGACTTCCAGATGTTGATCAAAACTCTTCTTGAGAAGGCATAATGAGGACTGCAAATCACCTCCATTTTTCAGCAACTTTATTTAGAATTTTTTTTTCCTGACATCACAACTGAATTTGTCTCCATGTCATATGCATTAATTTCTTTTTTTTAATGGGTTTAAGGCCAAAAATACTTCCTGTTCTATTATATTAAAGCTTATTATCGGACATTTCAAATACATAAACATGGTTATAGCATCCTAAGACAATTTTTAGGCCAAACAATACTACTTCAAATGATTCTTCTAGGACACAGATGCAATGCCCTCTTCTTAATGTTTTCCATTTTATCAAATCCTTTCTAAACTGTAAATGGCCATAACTAGATACAATCCTTTTTATCTGTGAAACACTAAATAGATATTAAGTTCAAATTGGGGACAAAAGCATAGGCAGACAGAGATACCACAAAATACCAGGTAGCTGTACAAAAGATAAGTGCTCTAGGAGTTTAGCCAAGTGACTGGTTTATGGATTGAAGCAGACTGGGAAGCCTTAGAGGCATCTCCGAAATAAAAACAATGGAGATTAATTGCTTTAGTTACTATAGCATTACAACCCAGCTCCTTCTTGCACATAAAGCATTAGGTTACCCTTTTATTTAGTCAAGACTGGAAAGAAAGAAACTGAAAAGCAATATATAGAAGAATTAAACATTTTTATAATATTTCAGCACTTCAAAATGCCTATCTAAACTAGCATTAAGCATGAAATCTAAGAGACTGTGAATGAATTGCACATACTAATTCACCTTAATGAATTTTTAAATTTGCAGATTAGTAAATATGAGAGGTAGTATAAATAACATAATCAAGGAAAACTTCACTGAATGCACCATGAAAATATATGGAGGCAGAGAGTTGGATTATTCAGTCATCCAAAGAAACAGTATCTTCTGATTAGACTATCTGTTCTATAGCCAGAAAATTACAATTTATTATGTATCAAAGTATCAAAGGGATGACCCAGTCCCTTCTTTCAGAAGCATCTGGGTTAGTCATGGATATAAAACTAAAAAGCGTGATGGAATAGTATAGAACAACATAGAATATTAAATAAATAAATGAATATAAACCCTAAAGGCAATAAGGCATCGAAAGTCTTCATGGAAGAGAAGGATTCTGAATTATTTCTCAAAGTATAGAAAGAATTTACACAAGTGAATTGAAAAAGTAGCATATGCTATTCTGGAAAATCAGAATGAAAATATTAGAGTCTACATGTGTGAGGTTAGACTGAATGAAGCAAGAGTTTGTGTGGGGCACAGAAGAAGCAAGGGCAAACATCTAAGTTTTGACCAGTTTATATAATTCCTTGACATTCAGACAGTGGAATTTATAGTTGTCAGCTAAATTGAATATTAATAGATTGTTTAGAAGAAGGTATGATTAAATGATTTTTTAAAACTTAAAATAGTACTAAGTTGTAGAATGAATTAAACTTGTGTGTCCATAGTTCTCAAAGACAGCCATGACATGAGGAAGGTGATGCTATGATATGCAAGTGAATTGGATTTAAGTAAGGATGGGCTTTTTAGGTTACCTGTCTCACTTTCCCCTCCAGAGCCATCTGAGTCTAGTGGCAAGAGATAGATCAAAAAGGACTAGAGATTGCCCTAGATGAAGTGAGAGACCTTGGACTTTTTAAAGTAAAGATTTTCAATAGGTCTCTATTTGACTGAGGCTGTACCCATTCATTGATAAGATTAGTTAGCAATTGAAACAAATTGAGCAAAATTGATGTCTAGCATATAGTAATAAGGGTTTAGATTAGAGTATTGGCAGTGGAAATGAAAAGAAAGAAAAAGAAGTAAATTTGGATGATATTTAGAAAGAAAAATTATGTGGATTTAATGAGGCTTAGATATGAGGTTCAGGAAATTGAAGAGTCAAAGGAGTTCTAATCTGAGGGCTTAGAATGTAAACTTCTTGAGGAAAGGAATTGTCTTTTGTATTTGATTCCCCAGTGCTAAAAAAAGATCAGGAACATAGCCACTTACTATATTTTTGTTGATTAGGATAATGGTTGCATTTTTAATGGAAAGATGTTTTAAGGAGATTCATTTATATTCATCATTAATATTCATACATAGTAAATATCCATTATTTTTTCATACTTTATATCATAGTATATTGATACATCATAATATTTATCATTAAAATTCATCTCCTTAAAATATTTTTCTCAGTTTTTCTGTTAAAAATTTTTTTTGCAAGTTCAAAATCTAATAGAGAGATATTTACTACTCAAATGAAAGGGTCCACTTATAGAAGTTGTTAGCTGATATTCATGTCAACTAAGTGAAAGTCTGATCTTTTGTCAAGAGACTCCTTTCTTGGAACTTCACAAATTGATGTCAAATCTTGGACCTAATGAAAGCTTAAGGGAGCTTTCTAATAGAAAGTCCTGTTTTACACCCTAAAGCAATTTAGATAAAATTGTTTAAGAGTGATAGTTGATTCTCTAATTCAATGGGTAAAGTTATTCTAAGAGATAGTCTCCAAGTATTAGGCTTGTGAAAAAAAAATACACAGTTTGTAATTCAAATGAAAATTTGCATAAGAGAATTTTGAATTATTAAAATCACCTTGTAAATAAACCTTCAGAAACAAAATGATGGGTAATTTGTTCAAAGGTTAAGAAGTTTGTATGCTCCCTGTAACCTTCTAAGTCCATAAAAATGCATTGTAAACATTGGCTTCTGATTTCTGATATGCTTATTCAGTGAAGCAGGGATAAGAGCAAAGAGGAAGTTGCAAATTTGAGATGAAGTCTAAGGAGGAGGAAATTTTTACCTTGGTTTGATGCCAAGTTTTTCTTGGCTACTTCAAGATTTTTTGGTTTCTTGCTTTAACCTGGAGTAAGGAGACACTTGATAGGTAGGTTTGACATATACAATTTGCCTAGAGAACTTCATAGTAAACTTGAGAACGTCAGCAGTTGCCCATTTAAGTATTTTTTCTCTTTGTTGTGGCTGCAGAGTTTCTAAAAGGAATTGTTCCTATTTTCCAAAGAAGTAACAATAATGTTAATAATGAAATAATGATTTATACATATATGTGTTACATATGTCATATAGTTGTCTAGTCTAACTTTAACTGACTGACAATTCAACAACTCAAAAAATGTGATCCAAAGCAAACTCAGTGATTTCTCTGCATTCTGCCCTGTAAGAATAGCATTAATCCCTATTCCACATGATAGCCCTTCTCATAAATGAAGACAGTGTCTGTCCCTATAAGTCTTCTCTGATCCTCATTAAAAATCTCTACTTCCTCCAACTAATCATTTTATCACATGGCCTCAGGTTTTCTCCTCATCTCTTCCTAAAATGTGTTGCCTAAAATAAAATGTAAAATTGTATAAATTGTCTAACTAATGCAGTTTACAGCAGACCCATTATCTCTTATTCTATTTCTATTAATGCAGTTTTAAATAGCATTCTATATTTTGACCTTCATGTCAAACTTGACTCAGACTGAGCTTATAGACCATAAAGAGCCTCAAGAATCTTTATAATATAAAATATTTTCAAGATAAACCTTTTACCCATGCTTTCTTTATTAGGATATGGTGGGGGGGGGGGGAGTGGAGGGGGTAGGAATTAAAAGTTTCTAGTCTCAAAGAGCTTTTATTCTAACTTTACAGGTAAAAAGTGCTTTGACTCTTCATTTTTCTTCCTCCCATATATCATCTGTCAATAAGCCTAGATTATTCTTCTATTTAAACCAGAGTTTCTTGAGTTTGTGTGTGTGTGTGTATGTGTGTGTGTGTGTGTGTGTGTGTATTAGAGACCTAGAGACCTATGGCAATCTGATTAAGTCTATGGATGTCTTGAAATATTTTAAATGAACAAAATATAATACATAGGATCACAAAGGAAGTGATATGAATTGAAATATTATTATCACAATATTTTAGGTTCTTGAACTCTAAAAATTTTTTAAATGTTTTCTAGTTATTCTTTCTTCTCATTCTCACTTAATACCACCAATCATGAGTTGAATTTATTCCCATATCTACTTCATTAGTATGATTCCTGATTTGAGAAAAATGCAGTTCCATCTTTTGTTTGTCCCATTTTGGGGGTTAAAAAAAAAGAAATCACCACAACAATATCCTCTGGGAAGCATTAAATAAAAACAGCTCTTGTCCCTATTTTTAAGGTCATTATTCCAGAAGGTCTATGCAGAAATCTTAACCATTCAAAGAGACATTTGCTGTATTCTTCCTCTGTTAGGAATTACTCTACATGACACCAAACATTCAGATAGAGATAAGAAAAAAGAGCTAGTCAATTATCTGGATATTTGGAACTGTGAAATTTTTATTTCCCATGCATATGTTTTATGTCATGTTGACAAAGTCTTATTACATGTGTTCCAGATGTTTACCAGGTGGTTTTCAAATCATTATCATTCTCAGTAAATGTTGAATTGAATAGTCTATATTTTGATGCATTAAAACATCTTTTCTCAAGTTTATTCTATAATAATTATGTTAGGATGAAAAACTGTGTTGAAAATATGACACGCTGTGCATGTGCATGGGTAAATACACATATACATAAAAACTTAAGAATTTTGTGAAATACTGAAAAAAGATGATCTAATTTTTATCATTGCTCAGATGTTATAACCATTAGAGAAATTCTTCCTTGTTTTGGGGTTTGACACAAATTCTGTTTTGGCAGATGTTAGATTTCATTTTTGTTCCAATCATGCCTTAGCTCGATTTAACTAAAATCTGTTGCAATGTGTGAGTGGCAGTCAAATAGCAATTTACCAACAAATGGACTATATATCTAAGATGTTATAACCACCAGATTCCTCTGCTCAATTAGAATCTATTTCATAGTTCACCTCCATAAGGCCATATTGTGAGAAACTTATTCCTGGCAGTAGTAGGATAGAACAGGATAGAAGAGGAAAGGGCTGAGATTTTAAGCTAAAAGTAATCCATTAGAAATCTTATAGCTAGGTTGATAAATGGGCAAGTTTAAGGCAACAGTTAAAATGGAATCAAATATTTTCACTGCACCCAATATCAAGGAAGGTTTTAGATTGTCTGAAGTATGGCAGAATAGATATCATTAAAGGTATAAAAGGGCAAGCAAAAGAGTTTCTTTTTAAAAGTCTCTGATTGTAGAACAGAATGACTTATCTGTCTTAGCTTTCAGGTTAATTATAGTTTTGTTTTAATGTCTCTTTTTTTTGGTGGTGAAATTAGGTTTTGAAGGCATATGCCAATATTAAGATACAAAGGTTCACATGGATTGAAAGTCTATAATTAAATCTGAGTGAGTTTATATATTGAAATATGATTTCATGTAACAAATTTAAACAATGGCAAAAGTACTAGTAATGCATATTGTCAACATATGTATAAATTATTACATTTTATATTTCCTGATGCTTTTCAGGCTCTACAAAGGATGAAAGAAGTCAAATATCCATGTCCTAGAGTTCAGAATAAAATTGAGTAGTGAAAAGATAATAAAATAAATAAAAAGAAATCTGCGTCAAGGAAAACAACAATGTCAAGAAGTTATCTTTCTAACCCTAGCCCTAACTGACTCTAACCTTAACCCTCCATGCACTTTCAACTTTAACCCTAAATCCATGCCTCTGACTGTGACTCTAACTCACAATGCCTTCAAATTTAATCCCAACCTTAAATGTGCATGCATTAATGCACCCACATATACCCACAGTATTAAGTATCTACTGTGTATAGAACAGTGGTTTGGGAGGTACGGATGAATCAATCCAAAGTTTAGATATCACAAAATTTCTAAGGTTATGGAATTTTTAGTTCAGTAAGGAGAAATGACAAAGTTACATGAAATATAAAATAATCAATTATAAATATCTTCTACATGTACTACATGTACAGATTAATTCCTGAATAGGAGCAATCACTCTAAAGATTTACAAGCTTCCTTAATATCTAAACTAGAGCTTACTCTCCAATGAAACTACTTTTAATATTCATGCAAAATACATAATTTATTTAAAATAAAGACATTTGTTAAAATAGCATTGTAAGAATAGTAGTTACAGAACCATTGCCCCCATTGTTCTGAGCCTTACTTATAAATATGTACAACTTCCAATGGAAGAAAGACTCCAAAATGAGAGTACAATTGTAATGACACATACTAATAGGGAACACACGAATAATTCTCATTTCATATCCCTGATGTCATTTAATTTATCATAATATCCTCAAACTATTTCCCCTGATAAAGTGTCTTTGCTAGGTGGGTAACTCAAGTGCATTTTCTTTACCATTAACAGTCACTTATCAGACTTAGTTTTTTGGGTGTTCCATATTCTTTTCTATTCTCTCACTCTTCAAAGCTGGATCCTAATTCTAATGTTTTTGAGAATGTTTCTATTTTACTTGCTGGATACTGTGTCTTTTATTGAGGGAAAAGCTATGAATTAAGAGAAAATGATCAATGGAGAGCGCCTTCCTTCTTACTGACTTCTGGTAGAAATGAAGAGGTCACATTATATAAGGCTTTTTCTTAAAATCTAATATATTTGGACTGCTTCTCACTCTCTAGGGTTAGATTTTTAAAGGTCTCTTAATATATGATCAATCTTTAATAAATCAGTGTTCTCTTTCTAGTTCAATCAGAAAATACACTAACAAAACCCCAAAACTTTTACATATTTTATAAAAGGATAATTACATATATAGTGCTATGAGGGTTGTTGTTAGTGTGTGTGTATGTGTATACTTTGTGCATATATTAATACCTTGTTCACTTTGTTATTTGCCCATTTATGTCCTATGATAGAAGAAAGGGCAGAATAGGGCCGCTTCAGTATTACAAAGGTATAAAAGCAAAAGCAATGAGAAGCTCAAGAGAGCACATTGTTACTGACTTATGGAATGGTAAGTAGGTCAGTTTAAGTAGAATAGAGTTTGTAAAAGAATAATAGAAAATAAATCTTGACAGAGAAGGGAGAACAGACTACGAAGGTATTTAAAGGAAGGGATAGGCTTGGAATGAAAGGAGGAGAGATATTTCAGATAGATATGATTAAGATAATGGACAGAGAGCCAAAGTCAGAACAATAACACTCCTATTTCATTTTCTTTAACAAGGAAAAACATTTGAAAAGGAAGAAGAAAACAAAAGTTGTTAACAGAGATCCCTATTTCATGACTGTCAATGAGTTAAAGCAATTAAGTCTTCACAAAGTAAATTACCAATAAGAACAGAATGCCTTGGAAATGATTGCTAAATGAATGTCACTGATCACTAATTAAGTATGGAGATCTGTGTGTCACAGCATTGGAAAAAGGCAGAGAAGGAGGAAAAGAAAGATGAGGAAGAAGAAGGAAGGATTAAGGAGAAAGAGAAAGATAAAAAGATAAAAGTAAACAGGTAAATTTTTTAAGTTACAAGCTGATGAACTTGATTTAAATTACTGACAAAATGCTGGAGTCTGATAATGAAAGAAGATTTTATGAACATGGGAAATAGGGATTATCATTTACTAAAAACCCAGTGTGAATTCATAAGGAAAAGGTCAAGTAAGACAACTTTTTTCTAGTTATTACTCAAGTAAATCAGAGCAATGATATATAGAGTCATGATGGAAGAGGGAGTGAATGGTCTTCCAGAATCTCATCCATAATGAGTTGTTAAATAAAAAGCCCAGGAGAGGGACAAGAATGTGATAATATCCTGGAGCAACAAAACCCTAGGGACTATGACTAGATTGGTTGTACTACAACAAAGCCTGAGTTGACAAAAAATGAAGGTAAAGTATCTTCCACCATCAAGCAGTCTTTATCCTAGAATACTGAAACTATTCTAATTGTCTTCAAATATTTGAAGACTGTTACTCAGAAGCATAATTAGATTTTTTAAAAATAAGATTCAAAAGATAGGAAAAAAAGTACAGTAGGTAGAAGTTGAAAAGAGAAATTTTAATTTATTATTAGCAAAAATGTTTCTAACATTTAAGGTTGTCTTAAGATATGCTGAGTTACTTAAGATTTTACTTCACACTGATCAGATCAGTAAAAATGAAAGTTATAAAAAGAATGAAAAATATTAGAAGTACTGTGGAAAACACACTAATATATTGCTGTTAGAGATATGAATTGGTCTAGTCATTTGGGAAAGCAGATTTGGATGTATGCTTCAAAAAGTATTAAATTGTGCATATCCTTTGATGTCTATACCATAAAGAGACCAAAGAATATGGCATATGTATGTGTGTGTGTGTGTGTGTGTGTGTGAGTGTGTGTGTGTACACAAAAATATTTATACTAGTTTTTTTTTTTTTTTTGGTAATAGAACAAAACTGGGAATTAATAAGGTACTCACATATAGTGGATTGACTAAATAAATGTTGGTCTGTGAAGAAAATTAAATGATATTTTGTCATAAGAAATGATATAAAGGAAAGTTTTAAAGGAATTAGAGAAGGCCTCTGTGACATGAAATACAATGAAGCCTGCATAGTTAGAACAATTCGTACAATTTCAGTCATAGTAGAGAATGACAACTTTGAAAGATTTTAGAACTCTGATAAACAATGATAAACCTTAAGTCCAGGGAACTTATGATAACTTATGTTACTCACCCTCTGTAAAAGAGTGATAGATAGATCAGAAACCCAGAATGAGTCATGCATGTTTGTACATGCAGTAATTGTTTTTCTGAACTAACCTTACTTACCTGTGTTGCATTTGTTTTTGTTTTATAATGATTGGGGTGCAATGAGAAAGAATGATAATAAACACATGTAAAAATAAATTTAGAGGAAAAAATAAACTTATAAAGAAAAGAGTATTCCGCTTTCTTAAGTCTTCAAAAAGAGTTTGAATGACTACTTATTCGGATGATGTAAAGACAATTACTATATAAGTAATAGTTAGATTAAGTTACTTCTGAGGGCCCTTTCAACTCTGTGGTCTTACTATCCTGTGAGACTAGAAAAGAGACCATCTTGGCTGGAGTCAAAAGTGTGTGTCAGATAACAAAGAGAGTTCAAATTTTTGAAGGAAAAGGATAGATGTATTTATTGCATTTGAATGTCAGGCTGAATGTGTAATATTTAGGTCAAAGCAAGCTTTATTTGTGATGACAGCTCTGAAGTTGATGGATAAGGTACCAAATTCAAAGGAAATCAGACCATAAAAATTGGATCATCATAACAGGAATCTATCATTTCTTCCAGACTTGTTATAATCTGTATTACAAGAGAAAAGTCACTGCCAATGCCATTCTATTGTCTGTCATTGTGAGTATATTTCAGCAGATATCACATTTTCACTGACTGGCTTAAGTTTCTATATCCATTACTGAAACTTGTGGTTTCTATTCCCTTATTAGATTGGCAAGTCATTTATATGTAAAATTCTTTGATGATGGTAGTTAAAAAGTTATGTGCGGCAGTTTCCATAGTAAAAATTTGATCATTTTCAAGTAATAAGAAAAGGCAGAAAAAAAGGATGCAAGTTCAGTAAGTTATATAACTTCTGCCCTATTCATTCTCTCTGATATAGTGTGAGCTCCTTTTATTCCTTTAGAAGGCAAAATTTATGTAAAAGAAACAAAGAAGATAGTAATATTTCAGTTGCTGTCTGTTTTCTTTAGTTTTTAGAAATATTTTATTTTCATCAATTTTATTTAAAATTAAAGTTGGGCTTTAAACAACTGCCTTCTTTGGACTTTTCTTTTATTAAACTTTGTAAATATGTTAATGTATCTCTTTTGGCAGGAACATTTTTCTATGTTGTGTCTGCATTTATGTTGCTTCTTTATCATCAAAACTAAAAACTAGACTTTGAAAAATTTTGTAATAGAAAAAATAATTAGCAAAATTGTCAGTTATTTTCATAACATTTCTATTACCAGGGACCTTTTTTAAAGTTCCAAGATAATTAAAGTGAGTGCCATACATGAGTAAACATTTGAATATCAACAGATATATTTAAATTGGTCACAATGGCTTATATATGAGCCAAGTTATAATCAACACTTTAGGTCTCAAACTAACAGATAATTATACTTCACAATAGACATGTAAATGGAATTGCCTGAAACAACATGGTAGCATTTATTGTTGTTGTCATTGTTATGTCTAATAAGAGCTAATATTTGTTTTATGGCAATCCTTTTTATGTACTGGTTTGTATATTTCTTAGGGGTAAAAATGTTTTCTGAATTTAATTTAATGCTAAAAATATCGTGTATGTGGCAAAAACATACATAAAACATGGACTTAAAAGTCTTTTTGTTTGATGTCACTAATGGTAATACTCATCTGATCATTCACAGCAATCTTCTCTCTTACTATTATAACTCATTTTACAAATGTGGAAAACTAAGAAGCTTAACACAATCACCTGATTTGTCAAATGTCATATAGTGAATAAATATCTGAGATGAAGTTTGAACGTAGATCCAGCACTGCAGATAGTCTGTCAGCTCACACCTTATACTAGGTGTTTCACATTAAAATTGAATCAATGATTCCAAGTCCCTCAATGTTTTTGATTATTGCCTCTTGTCAGTTATCTCAATATGAGAAATTCTTTTAAGCTGGACTTTCCACAAATCAGAGAACTATCATATCCAAAACTGATGGAAAAACAAAGGTAACCTACTTTAAAATCCCTTTTTATAGATAAGAAAATGGACCCTCTATGAGGGGAAGTCATTTTTCCAAGACTACAGAAGATGTTTGAACTTTGGGCTAGAATCTAGTTCTCTTAATTAGTAGGTTCAATTATATTATCCTTGACCCTCAAACAGCATCCTGTTCTCCACTGAAACAGCAGTTGTACTCTCCTCCAAAAGAGAAAAAGGCTCCCACAAAAACCCTGCTTTATTTCCTTACCATTCTTAAATGACCTTGATAGGAATCCATTGTTTTTTCTAGATAGTTAGTACGAAGAGTTTCTCTGCTAATTTAGCAAAAAGAAAGAAACAACTTAGAAAAAAAGAACAAACACTTATAGGAACTGATGCTGAGTGCAATCAGCAGAACTAGGAGAATTGAATTATAGCAACATTGTGAAATTATTAATTCTTCTTGACTTAGCTCTTCTCATCAATGCAATGATTCAAGATAATTCCAAAAGAATAATGATGCAAAGTGCTATCAAAAAGAACTATCCTAGAAAAATAAGATTATGAAAGGAAAGTCAACCAAGTAGGAAATCTGGAATATTTTAGAAGAAAATAATTCTTTGAAGATTAGAATTGGGGAAGGGGAGGCCAGCAAAGTTATGAGGCCAAGAAATAACAAAACAAAAATGTAAAAAATGATAGACAAGAAAGTGAAACATCTTATGAGAAAAAACAACAGATTTAGAGATCAGATGAAGAAGAGAAAATATAAGATTAACTGGACTAGCTGAGAGCTATAATAAAAAAAAAGAATCTTGACAAAATAATATAGGAAACAATCAAAGAAAATTGTTTTTAAGAGATAGAACAAGAGGGGGAAGTAGAAATAGAAAAAAAATCCACTCATCACCACCTCAAAGAGCTCTTCCAAGGAAAATACATGGGAACATTATTGCTACTCTTGAAAAGAGAAAATTTTATAAGAAACAAAAAAATTTTTAAAAAGCAATTCCAATATGATGGAGCTACAGTTAGAATTGTACAGGTTTTTTTTTTTTATCAGCAGGTACAATAAAACACCACAAGTCCTGGAAAATCACATATTGTTAATCAGAAGAACTAAGTCTGAAGCTAAATATATATACATGAAAACTTATCATAATATTGAATGAAAAAAAAGGACATTCAATACACACACACATACATACATTCACAATCACTCACAGACTCAAACACATATAAATATACCTATCTACACATATACATAGAACTACATGCATACATATCTCATATTCAGACACACAAATGTACACAGGCATTTACCCATGTGTAAATATGCATTTAACACAATATTAGTATGGATGACATATAATGTAGATTTCTTTCTTGATTGAATCCTTAAGTTTGATTGTCTAAGATCAATGATTACTAGCCCTACTTTTTTTTCCCTAATAAATTCAAGTTCTAATCCTTTTTGTAGTGTTTATGTACATCTCTTCCTTCCTGTCCCTGCTACTTTTGCTGATTTAACTCTGTTCCTTACCTGTCCTTGCTATTCCTTAATTTTCCTCCACCCATGGACCCCTCCATTATCTTCCTCATTTATCCTTTCTTTTCCCCTTCATTTATCCCTCCTTTATTTCTTTATAGATCACGGAATTATTGGGATAGATATAATGTTGCCTATTTAACTCCTTCCTAATGTAAGTATGTTTTGAGAAATATGAGCCCTCCTTCCCCTTCTAATTTTTCTGTGTCTATTCTTTTTCTGCACCTTATTTGTATAAATCTTTCTTTGGAGCTACTCAATTACTGATGCTTATATTAAACATATGGCATACATTTCCATGTTAAAAACATAAAGAATTTGTCCATGTTAAATTCCTTGAAATTAATCTTTGATATTCGTTCTTATATGTTAAATTTTCTATTGAGTTTGGGTTTGTTTATGAGAAACTCCTGAAAATATGCAAGTTTGTTTAATGTTCTTTTTTTTTCATTCTATAATATGGACAATTTTGCTGGATATGATATTTTTTGCTATAGGCCTAGTACTTTTGATTGCAGGAATATATGTATCCAGGACCTAGAATCTTTTGTTGTGGCTGCTGCTAAGTCTTGTACAATTCTAATTGTAGTTCAAGGCTATTTGAATTTTTTTTCTTGTTTCTTACAAATTTTCTCTTTGATTTGGGGGTTTTAAAATTTGGTAAGAATATTCCTATATGTTTTCTACAAAGATCACTTTAAGATGGTTATTGGTATTTTTTTTTTAATTTCTATGTTCTTCTCATGTTCTATCACTCCATGACAATTTTCTTGGATTATTTCTTGCATTATTATATCAAAGTTCTTTTTTTGGTCAGCTTTCAGGTAGTTCAATTATTCTTATATTTTCTCTTCTTGATTTGTTTTAGATCTGTTGTTTTCCTTATAAGATGTTTTTCATTGTTATGTTTTTGCATTCTTTATATTTTCTTTTGTTATTTCTTATAGCTTCACTGGCTTCCCTTTTTCCACTTTGAATTTTCAAAGAATTATTTTTGTCTTTAAGACTCTGTAACTCCTTTTCTAGTTAGTTAACTTTTTTTCATAATCTTCTTGTTTTACGTGCATGGTCTTTATTAGTTTGTTTCTCAATCTCTCTCATTTGATTTTTACATTCTTTTTTTGAATTCTATAAATTCTCCCTGGTCAGAGAGTCATTTAACATTACTCTTTAGGGTAGAAGAAGCATTTTTAATTTCACTGTCCTACACTGAAGATGAATTCTGGTCTTCTACATTCCCATAGTACAATACTAAAGTTGGGTTCTTTTTCCTTTGATGGTTCACTTCATTTTTTTAAATGAGAAGTATTAGTGTAAGCACCTCTAATTCAGTGATACCTCTATCTTTACAGGAGTAAAGTACTTCCTCTTCTGACCTGGAACCTAAAACCAAGAGCTCCCCTCTCCTGCAAGGACTCATATTATTACTAACATCCTTGCCCATTGCCTTTGCACCTGGTATGTGGTTCCTGCTCATCCAGGCCCTGTTTCTGACTTGGCATTCCTAATCAGCCAAGTTTCCTTCGGTCTTCCTGGACTCAGACCCCAGAATCTGCAGGCTGTCAGTAAGGTATGAATTTCTGTGGTTCCTGCTGAGGCTTCAGTCAAACACAGCTAACTCCTGGGGACTCCACTTGCTGTATCTGTAGAGCTAGACTGGAGGTGTTTGTGTTTCATACTAATTATTCCCTGGCCTGGGGGGTCTTTCTTCGGATCTGATCTCTGTTCTGCCCAAGTTTTCTTGGTTTTTCACCAGACTGTCTTTGTCAGAGGCACAAATTTTTTCTGTTTTGGGGGAAATCTGAAGACTTTGAAATTTACTGATTTATGCCACTTTCTTCCCAGAATCCTCTCCCAACTATTTATATTAAAGAATTATTTAGTAAACATTGACTTTAATAGTTGTAAGGAAGATAGATTGGAGAGTGGAGACACTAGATTCTTTTAGGAAGCAATGACAGAAGTCAAAGGGAGAGATGATGGGTATTTTAAATGTGTTGCTGAAGAAAGGAGAAAATCATATAGATATTCAGAATGGATCCACTACTGATTTATCTTATACAAAATTAACTGGACCTGCACTATGGCAGGGCAATTTTTTCATATCTCCTTTGCAAATCATTATTTCAGTCTCCAGAATGGCTCTTCAAAACTTTTTCAGCCTTTTGCAAACTTCCCATGGATTCCCCTCTCCCTTCTCTTATAGTTGACAAACTTGTGTTATGTTTTACAGAAATTATTAAGGCTACTTGCCTGAGCTGTTTCTTCTCCTCTCTACCTCATCTCTTATTTTTCATTTGCTTTATTCCATTATATTCTCCTTTACTCCTATCTCATATGAAGAGGTTGCCTTCCTTCTTACCAAGACTAATCCATTTAATTACATAAGCAATCCCATTTCATTCCATCTTCTCTAACAGATTATCCCCTTTCTAATTCTCACTTGTAACTTATTTCTAACTTTTTCTAATCTCCTGACTTCCTCCCTACTGCTTATAAACATAGGTATGTCTCTCCATTAAAAAATAAACAGCTTTATCCTTCTATCTCCATTGACTATCATATTATATTTCTTTTCCCTTTGTGACTAAATACCTTGAAAAGCCCATCTATGATAGTTTTCTCCATTTTTTCTTCTCTCACTTTTTAATCCCTTATAATTCTGAATCCAAATCTTACCATCCTACCAAAATTATTCTTTCCAAAGTTACCAATGATCTCTTAAAAATTGCTAAATTTAATGATCTTTTCATTCTTCTAGACCACTCTACATTTGACTATATTGCTCACCCTTTTCTTCTTGATGTGCTCTTCTGTCTTTAAAAAAAAAAACAAAAAAAAAACAAAAAAAAACTTTTATTTTTAATTTATGGAATAACACAAGTATTACCATAATATACTATAATAAAAAAGTTGATTGCACATGGAATTTCAAATCTTCTATGTACAACTTGTTATTTCTTTCAAATATAAACAAAATTATAATGTATATTTCTTTTTTCTTTTTTTCCTCCTTACCTCATCCTCAATGAAAAGATAGCTACCATTAGACACAATTAAGTGTGTGTGTGCATATGTGTGTAAAATTATTCTATACATCTATTTATTACTTCTTTTTCTGAATTCATATGTCTTTCTTCATATATTTTTATGTCTAATTTAGTCATTTGTAATAATCAAAATAACTTACTCATTCAAAGACATTTTTAAAATTATACTGCCATTATTATTTGCAGCACTCTCTTGGTTCTGCTCATTTAGTCCTTGCCTATTTAATGCAAGTCCATCCATGTTTTTCTAAAATCAAGTTCATCATTTCTTATACTAGAGAAGCATTCTATCAAATCATATACTACTGCTTGTTTAGTTATTCCCAAATTAATAGACATCCCCGCAATTTTCAGTTCTTTGCCACCCCAAAGAAAACTATTATAAATAATTTAGAATGTATAGATTCTTTTCCTTTCTCCTAATCATCTTTGGAGATAGACCAAGTAGTAGTATTGCTGGGTGAAAGAGTAGAGTTTAGTAATTCTTAAGGCATAATTCCATATTGCTATCCAAAATGATTGATTAGTTCATAAGTCCATCAGCAATCAAATAATGTTCCAGTTTTTCTGCATCCCCTCAAATATTTTTTTAGTTTTTCATTGACACATAGTAGCCAATCTGGTAGGTGTAAAATGGTATCTTTTGGTTGTTTTAATTTTCATTTCTCTAATCGATAATTTAGTTTCATATGACCATAAATAGTTTTAATTTCTTCATTGGAAAACTTCCAGGGGCGGAGCCAAGATGGCGGAGAAGTCACACGCGACTTTCTAAGCTCTTCTCTTACCCTCTTTATCAATATTATATCGAGCCTCAAAAATAGTCTTGACTGCTACAATTCGTAAAGATAAGAAGTAGAACAACTCACCGGCCGAAGAAAATCTGCAGTCTCGGCAAAAAAGGTTGGTGCCGGGGCCAGGGGGGAGATCGGCGCAGACTGGGAGAGAAATTAGGTTCCAAGGAGAGTCTCAAACCGAGGGTGAAGGCACAGATCTCAGCAAAAGTGCGCAGCCCCAACCCGCAGTACGGGGCTTCTCCTTGGGGCAGTTGTGATCCTGCACGGCAGGAGGACATAGCCCGGGTTAGCCTCCAATCTGCACAGTGGGGAGCTCGGCTTGGGGCCATAGAGCTTTTCCAGGGCTGATTTGCATCAGGCAGAGACCCTAGGCAGAGTTTGTGGCAGTCTGCTTTCTGCAGTCAGCTGCTAATACTCACAGTCCCAAAAGAGGCTCCGGCCTGGGGCAGTGACACTTTCACCACTTAGTCTCTAGCCTAGGGCAATCGCTAATCCACTCAGCCCTACTAAGCAGTTTGATAGCTCAGCCAGGGCTGAATCCACTTCCTGTTGGGGGAAGGGAAAACTCTCACTCAGAGCACTCCCATACCTCAGAGCCAGATATCGGTTTACATCTTTCCCTGCTCTGCAGAGGAAGCTGGTAACCCCCTTGCCTAGGAGACCTACCCTAAAGGCTTTAAAACATGAATAAAAAGATGAAAAGAACGATCGACAGCTTCTATGCAGAAAAAGAGCAGGTCAGCAAACCTGAAGAGACCTCAAACAGCAAAAATGCATCAGACTGTCCTCCTTTACATGATGCTCTCATAGAAGAGACCATTAAAAGTCTCAAAAGAGAGTTAGAAGATAAATGGGGAAAGGAAAGAGAAGCCTTACAAGAGAGCAACAACTTCCTGAAATACGAATTGGAAAAAGTAAAAAAATCTCAGGAAAGTAAGAATTGTGAATTGGAAAAAATAAAGAATTCACTAGAAAGTAGGATTTGTGAATTGGAAAAGACAAAGAACTCGCAAGAAAGTAGGATCCGTGAATTGGAAAAGACAAAGAACACGCAAGAAAGTAGGATCTGTGAATTGGAAAAAGAAAATAATTCACTAAAAAAAAAAATTAGTGAAATGGAAAAAAATTCCACAGACCAAAACAATACATTCAAAAACTCAATTGGACATATACAGAAAGAAGTAAAAAAAGCTAATGAAGAAAATAATTCTTTAAAAATTAGAACTGAACAAATAGAAACTAATGATTCATTGAGACAGCAAGAATCAGTCAAGCAAAAACAAAAAAATGACAAACTGGAAAAAACCATGAATTATCTACTTGCAAAAACGACAGACTTGGAAAATAGATCTAGGAGAGATAATCTGAGGATTATTGGACTTTCTGAAAACTATGATGAAAAAAAGAGCCTAGATACTATTTTACAAGAAATCATCAAAGAGAACTGCCCAGATGTAATAGAATCAGAAGGTAAAATAGGCATTGAAAGAATTCATCGAACACCTTCTGAAAGAAACCCTAAAATAAAAACCCCAAGGAATATTGTGGCAAAATTTCAGAACTATCAGATTAAGGAAAAAATTTTACAAGCAGCCAAAAAAAAACCATTTAAATACCGAGGTGCCACAATAAGGATCACCCAAGATCTGGCTGCCTCTACATTAAAGGAAAGAAGGGCCTGGAATATGATATTCCGAAAGGCACAAGAACTTGGGATGCAGCCAAGAATAAACTACCCAGCTAAGCTGAGCATTTTCTTCCAGGGAAGAAGATGGACATTTAATGAAACAAATGAATTCCATTTGTTTCTGAAGAAAAAACCAGAACTAAACAAAAAATTTGATCTCCAAGAATAGAACTCAAGAGATGCAGAAAAGGTAAAAATAACTCTTGAGAATTGTATTTCTGTTGTGGATATACAAAAAGAATACATGTATAATTTGATTGTACTGATATAACATAAAAAAGGGAAGTAGATATGGAAAAGGGATGATGGCAGAATAAGGTGGGAAGGAGGGATAAAAAGAGGGAAACCACATCCCACAAAGAGGCTAAGGAAACTTATCATATCTGAGGGAATTTAGAGAGGGGGAGGAACATTGTGTGAATCTTACTCTCATCAGAGTTGGCTCAAAGAAAAAATAATTGACATTTGTTTTAGAGAAAATTCTCTCTCGCCTCATTAAAAACGGGGGAGAGGAAAAGGGAAAAGAAAAAGAGTAATAAGGGAAGGAAGGGGGAAAGACTCAAAGGGGGGGAGGGAGGGATTATAAAGAGGATAAGTATCGTGATACAAGAGGGGTACATAAGTTTAAAAGGGGGAAAGAGGGTTGGGGGAGGCAAGAATAAGTAAAGCACAATCTGGGGTTATTAGGATGGCAGGAAATACAGATTTAGTAATTCTAACCGTAAATGTGAATGGGATGAACTCCCCCATAAAGAGGAGGCAGATAGCAGACTGGATCAAAAGTCAGAACCCTACAATATGTTGTTTACAAGAAACACATTTAAAGCAGGGGGATACATATAGAGTAAAGGTAAAAGGCTGGAGCAAAATCTATTATGCTTCAGGTGAAGTCAAAAAAGCAGGGGTAGCCATCCTTATCTCAGATCAAGCAAAAGTAAAAATTGATCTAATTAAAAGAGATAAGGAAGGAAACTACATCCTGCTAAAGGGTAGCATAAACAACGAAGCAATATCAATATTAAACATATATGCACCAAGTGGTATGGCACTCAACTTCCTAAAGGAGAAGTTAAGAGAGTTGCAAGAAGAAATAGACAACAAAACTGTAATAGTAGGAGATCTCAACCTTGCACTCTCAGAATTAGACAAATCAAACCACAAAACAAATAAGAAAGAAATTAAAGAAGTAAATAGAATATTAGAAAAATTAGGTATGTTGGATCTTTGGAGAAAATTGAATGGAGATAGAAGGGAATATACTTTCTTCTCAGCAGTTCATGGAACCTATTCAAAAATTGACCATATATTAGGACATAAAGACCTCAAAATTAAATGCAAGAAAGCAGAAATAGTAAATGCTTTCTTTTCAGATCATGATGCAATAAAAACTACATTCAACAAAAAGTTAGGGGGAAATAGACCAAAAAGTAATTGGAAACTAAACAATCTCATCTTAAAGAATGATTGGGTGAAGCAGCAAATTATAGATACAATTAATAATTTCACTCAAGATAATGACAATGATGAGACATCATACCAAAATTTGTGGGATGCAGCCAAAGCGGTAATAAGAGGGAATTTTATATCCTTAGAGGCTTACTTGAATAAAACAGAGAAAGAAAAGATTAATGAATTGGGCTTGCAACTAAAAAAACTAAAAAAAGACCAAATTAAAAACCCCCAATCAAATACTAAATTGGAAATTCTAAAATTAAAAGGAGAAATTAAAAATATTGAAAGTAAAAAAACTATTGAACTAATTAATAAAACTAAGAGTTGGTTCTATGAAAAAGCCAATAAAATAGATAAGCCTTTGGTAAATCTGATTAGAAAAAGGAGGGAGGAAAATGAAATTAGTAGTCTTAAAAATGAAAAGGGAGAACTTTCCACCAATGAAGAGGAAATTAGAGAAATAATAAGGAGTTATTTTGCTCAACTTTATGCCAATAAATTTGATAACCTAAGTGAAATGGATGACTACCTCCAAAAATATAGACTTCCCAGACTAACAGAGGAGGAAGTAAATTGCTTGAATAGTCCCATTTCAGAAAAAGAAATAGAACAGGCAATTAAACAACTCCCTAAGAAAAAATCCCCAGGACCAGATGGATTTACATGTGAATTTTACCAAACATTTAAAGAACAATTGGCCCCAATGCTATATAAATTATTTGATAAAATAGGGAATGAAGGAGTCCTACCAAATTCCTTCTATGACACAGACATGGTACTGATACCTAAACCAGGTAGGCTGAAAACAGAGAAAGAAAATTATAGACCAATCTCCCTAATGAATATTGATGCTAAAATCTTAAATAAGATATTAGCAAAAAGACTACAGAAAATCATCTCCAAGATAATACACTATGATCAAGTAGGATTTATACCAGGAATGCAGGGCTGGTTCAATATTAGGAAAACTATCAATATAATTGGCCATGTTAATAACCAAATTAACAAAAACCATATGATCATCTCAATAGATGCAGAAAAAGCATTTGATAAAATCCAACATCCATTCCTATTAAAAACACTTGAGAGTATAGGAATAAATGGACTTTTCCTTAAAATAATCAGCAGCATCTATTTAAAACCATCAGTAAGCATCATATGTAATGGAGACAAACTGCAACCATTCCCAATAAGATCTGGAGTGAAACAAGGTTGCCCACTATCACCGTTACTATTTAATATTGTATTAGAAACGCTAGCTATAGCAATAAGAGCTGAGAAAGAGATTAAAGGAATAAGAATAGGCAATGAGGAAGCCAAATTATCACTCTTTGCCGATGACATGATGGTATACTTAGAGAACCCCAGAGATTCTGCTAAAAAGTTATTAGAAATAATCCACAACTTTAGCAAAGTTGCTGGTTATAAAATAAACCCACATAAGTCATCAGCATTCTTATATATCACTAACAAAATCCAACAGTCAGAGTTACAAAGAGAAATTCCATTTAAAGTAACTACTGATAATATAAAATATTTAGGAATCTATCTGCCAAGGGAAAATCAGAAACTTTATGAGCAAAATTACAGACCACTTTTCACACAAATTAAGTCTGATCTAACCAATTGGAAAAATATTAAATGCTCTTGGATAGGGCGAGCAAATATAATAAAGATGACAATATTACCTAAACTAATCTATTTATTTAGCGCTATACCAATCAGACTCCCAAAAAACTATTTTAATGACCTAGAAAAAATAACAACAAAGTTCATATGGAAAAACAAAAGGTCAAGAATTTCAAGGGAATTAATGAAAAAAAAATCAAATGAAGGTGGCTTAGCTGTACCAGATCTAAAATTATATTATAGAGCAGCAGTTACCAAAACTATTTGGTATTGGCTAAGGAATAGATTAGTTGATCAGTGGAATAGATTAGGTTCAAGGGATAAAACAGTCAACAAATATAGCAACCTAGTCTTTGACAAACCCAAAGATCCCAGCTTTTGGGATAAGAACTTACTGTTTGATAAAAATTGCTGGGAAAATTGGAAACTAATATGGCAGAAACTAGGCATTGATCCATACTTAACGCCGTACACCAAGATAAGGTCAAAATGGGTTCATGACCTAGGCATAAAGAATGAAATTATTAATAAATTAGAGGAACATAGGATAGTTTACCTCTCAGACCTGTGGAAGGGGAAGGTCTTTATGACCAAAGCAGAACTAGAGATCATTACTGATCACAAAATAGAAAATTTCGATTATACCAAACTGAAAAGTTTTTGTACAAACAAAACTAATGCAGACAAGATTAGAAGGGAAGCAATAAACTGGGAAAATATTTTTACAGTCAAAGGTTCTGATAAAGGCCTCATTTCCAAAATATATAGAGAATTAACTCTAATTTATAAAAAATCAAGCCATTCTCCAATTGAAAAATGGTCAAAGGATATGAACAGACAATTCTCAGATGAAGAAATTGAAACTATTTCTAGTCATATGAAAAGATGCTCCAAGTCATTATTAATCAGAGAAATGCAAATTAAGACAACTCTAAGATACCACTACACACCTGTCAGATTGGCTAAGATGACAGGAAAAAATAATGATGATTGTTGGAGGGGATGCGGGAAAACTGGGACATTGATGCATTGTTGGTGGAGTTGTGAACGAATCCAACCATTTTGGAGAGTAGTTTGGAACTATGCTCAAAAAGTTATCAAACTGTGCATACCCTTTGATCCAGCAGTGTTACTACTGGGATTATATCCCAAAGAGATTATAAAGAAGGGAAAGGGACCTGTATGTGCACGAATGTTTGTGGCAGCCCTTTTTGTAGTGGCTAGAAACTGGAAACTGAATGGATGTCCATCAGTTGGAGAATGGCTGAATAAATTGTGGTATATGAAAATTATGGAATATTACTGTTCTGTAAGAAATGACCAACAGGATGATTTCAGAAAGGCCTGGAGAGACTTACACGAACTGATGCTGAGTGAAATGAGCAGGACCAGGAGATCATTATATACTTCAACAACAATACTAGATGATGACCAGTTCTGATGGATCAGGCCATCCTCAGCAACGAGATCAACCAAATCATTTCTAATGGAGCAGTAATGAACTGAACTAGCTATGCCCAGAAAAAGAACTCTGGGAGATGACTAAAAACCATTACATTGAATTCCCAATCCCTATATTTATGCACACCTGCATTTTTGATTTCCTTCACAAGCTAATTGTACAATAATTCAGAGTCTGATTCTTTTTGTACAGCAAAATAATGTTTTGGTCATGTATACTTATTGTGTATCTAAGTTATATTTTAATATATTTAACATCTACTGGTCATCCTGCCATTTAGGGGAGGGGGTGGGGGGGTAAGAGGTGAAAAATTGGAACAAGAGGTTTGGCAATTGTTAATGCTGTATAGTTACCCATGTATATATCCTGTAAATAAAAGGCTATTAAATTAAAAAAAAAAAAAAAAAGGAAAACTTCCTGTTTATATCCTTTAATCATTTATCCATTAGGGAATGACACATTCTTATAGACTTGACAAGATTCTTTATATATATATATGTATATATATACATATATAATAAGATATTTATCTGCTAAACTGTTTATAATTCCCCCTCCTCTTGCAATTTTCTGCTTTCCCTCTTTTGACTACATTTTTAAAAAAAAATTTGTACAATCACTTTTTAATTTAATATTATTGAAATTACCTATTTTACACCTAACAGCTATTTAACACTTGTTTATTTATACATTGCCAATCCATAAGTGTGATAACTAATATGTTCCATATTTTTTTCTAATTTTTTTGTAAAACCTCTCTTCATATCTGTGTATACATTTTGACTGTGTAAGTGGGATAAGATACTGGTCTTTGCTCAGTATTTGCCATACTGTTTTCCAGTTTTCACAACAATTTTTACCAAATAATAAATTCTTATGCCAAAAATGCCAAAATCCTGTCTTTACCCTTGTCAAATACAAGATTTCTTGCTATGCTAATTTATCCTCCATTCAACCACCAAAGGGATTTTCCTAAAGTGCTGATCCGACCCATATTACCCCATTTACTCAATAATTTCTGCTGGCTCTGTATCATTTCTAGAATCACATACAAAATCCTCTGTTTGGCATTCAAACCTTTCCCTCTCCTTCTATTCTACTATTCTTACAAATTATTCCTTACCATATACCCTTCAGTTACACTGACTTCCTTGCTATTCCACAAATAAAATACTCCATTTCTCACCTTCAGGCATTTTTTTAACTGTCTCTCATGCCTGACATGCTCTCCATCTTCACTTTCAACTGTTGGTTTTCCTAGCTTCCCTCAAGTTTATTCTAATACTCCATGTTGTACAGAAAGCTTTTCCCAACCCCTCTAAATTCGAATACCCTTTCTCTGCTGTTGTTTAGTTGTTTCAGTTTTGTCTTTTTTTTTTTTTTTTCTTTTACAGACCCCATTTGGCGTTTTCTTGGCAAAAATACTAGGCTAGTTTCTTATTTCCTTCTCCAGTTCTTTTTAGAGATTAGGAAACTGAAGCAAAAAGCACGAGTGACTTATGCAAAGTTATATAGCTAGTAAAGTGTTTGAGGTGAGTTTCAATTGAGGTCTTCCTGACTTCAGTACTGGCACTTTATCCATTGTGCTACCTAAGTGCACCTTCTCTCATTTAGTCATATTGTATTTATCCTGGTTATATGTACATACTTGTTGCCTGTTGGTCCTCCATTAGATTTTGAGCTTCTTGAGGAGAGAGCCGTGACTTTGCTGATTTTTATAACTCCACTTAGCAGAGTATCTGGCATGTAATAAATAGTTGCTTAATAAATATTTATTGACTGTTTATTGACTTACTGAAATAAGTAGTTAGTTGGGTGAATAAGGAAAAGGAAAGGAATCTTTGACATGTTGTGGAGGTAAAAGTATGAAAGTACTTGTATACTAGAGCATAGGAAAGAACAGTATTTATTTGTTTTATTTTGTTTTATATATGCCCTCAATATTAATAGGGGAATCTGCCTGTCTCTTTGTAGCTTTAGGGATAAAGAAAAGAAGATCCATTTTGCACATGGTGAATTTGTCATGCATAAGGGCAATCCCAGAGTTCAGCAGAAAACTGAAAATGATTATGTGGTGTTCATAAGAGAAATAAGAATCAGATATATTGATTTAGGAGTCATCTGAATAGAGAGTACTATTACGTTTGTCATTCTGAATTCTATACTGCTTATTCAGGCAAAGATTAGACTTTTTAACTATTTAATCTGCTCTGTTTGCTTAAAATCCCAAGCTTTTTCACATAATGATGAAAGATTTTATTAAAGACTTCATCTTAGCAGGAATTAATATATAGGATACTGAAGAGCATAATGGTTTGATTATGTGTGCTAATGTGCTAGGAAATAAAATATAAGAAAAATTTGAAAATAAAGAAGAAATTTTTAAGAAGTAAAAAATCCAGAGGACTAAGGGAAAAGAATGGATAAAAGACAATAAGCACTATGAAGAATTAGGGATTAGGTTTAAGGATGAAAATAGAGAGAACTATGTGAACAAATAATTTCAATTGAGAAAATGGTAGCTGAGAAAATGAAGAAAAATCTTCCATTTTAGCCAAAAGTAATTGATCTAGCTCATTTTTTAAAAAAAGAATCACTGGAGACTCAAGGAAACCAAAATCTCATTGTTCTTCTTTTGCAAATAGCAGAATAAGAACAAAAAGAAGCAGAAAAAACAAGAACAGAAAAGGGTAAGAATCAAAAAGATGAATAAAAGCAAGAAGCAAAAGAAGAAAAAACAAGTAGAACAAGGATAAGAAAGACTTTAAAATTTTTTCACCTTTTTATCTCCTCAAGTAGACAGGATAATAGAAAATTACATGTTTCTCCATTTATTATTTTCATCTACCTTTTCTGCCAATTATCCTATTTCAAAGAAAAGAGTTTCTCTATTCCTGTCCAAATCTTCCATTTCCTTAAAAACTTTCTTCATCAATGTTTCTCTCTTCTTCAACTTCAGGTCCTTCTTCTAATCTTTTTCCTCTTTTTTATGCTTTTCTTCTTCCTTCTTGTTGTTCCTTTTTTTTCTTTCTTTTTGTTTTTATTTTTTGCTCTTTTTGTTCTTTTGCTTCTTGTTCTTTCTGATTCTCATCTTTCTTGTTCTTTCTACTTCTTATTCTAATTCTTTATGAACTTCTACTGTCTCTTCTCTCTCTCTCTTTCTCTTTCTCTCTCTCTTGGTGTGTGTGTGTGTGTGTGTGTGTGTGTGTGTCATTATCTTTTTCTGTGTCTCCATCTCTCTCTCTCTCCCCTTCAATAGCACATGGATTTCACATGGCATTTTATTTACACCTTTTCCCCTAAAATGTAGTAAACCTGTATTCTTTTTTGTTATAGTCATTTCAGGTATTATTTACCTTTATCCCACTATGAGTTCTAGAAGCAGAGGATACATTTTTTTCACACTCAATTGTATTTTTTTCCAATTACATTTTTTCAATATTCATTTTTTGTAAGATTTTCAGTTCCAAATTTTTTCTTCCTTTTTCATTACACCCTTCCCAACACAGCAAACAATCTGATATAGATTATGCTAGTATAATCATTTAAAAAACATATTTCCCTATTTGTTATATTAGGAAAGTAAAATCAGAGCAAAAGGGGAAAAAACATGAGGGAAAAAAAGACAAATAAATTAACAAACAAACAAAAAACAAATGGTGAAAATAGTATACTTCAATCCACATTTAGTCTTCATATTTCTCCCTCTGGATGGAGATGACGTTTCCAAGAGAATATTTCTAATCAAAACTTTCTATCTTCTCCAAGAGACAGAACATCTCTCTCCACATAGTAAATATTTTATAAAACTTTTCAGAATTGTATTCCTTATTCTTTTTTTCTTTTATTATAACTTCTTTCAATTCCACATCTCCCTTTCCATTACTACTGAAATTGTCTTAGTCTATAACATCATATCAAAACTATTGCAAAAACATGCTAATCATGCCAACTCCAGTTTATCCTTACAATCCATTTTACATATACTTTCCAGATTAATGTATCCATAAAACTTTGCACATTTTCACCTAATCTCGCTTATATCCTTGCCACCAAAAGCCTTCAGTGGATTCTCTTTAAAGTCCTCAGCCTAGCATTTTAATTCCTCTAGTATTTACCATCGATTAACTTTTCATACTATTTCCTAATAATTCCTTACATGAATTGTTGCAGTTTCATTCTATTGATATTTCCTAAAATATACTATGTATTTTGCTCAGTATTATGCTCAATATATTGAGTAATGATATTCTTCTTTTCTGATACCTTGTGTCTCTAATCTATTTAGCTAACATTTGTTTTAATTTATGAGGACAACTCAATTTGTATCTATTCAAGGAAGATTTACTAAACTGTCCTAATCCTCAGTGAAGACACTTCTGGACTGTTGAATATTTAATCTCTGTATCTGATCTTCAGCATTTAATTTACAGTAAGTTCATTTTCTTTTTTATATGTCATCTTAAATACATGATAAAATTTCCACAGTGAGTATGTTTATCAATAACACAGTACATTTCATAAATGTATAGTGCTTTATAAACTTGAAATCAATGCTTGCTTTTTTTTTTTTTTTTTTTTTTTTTGGTATTCTAAGGCAAATTAGGAGAAGGGGAAAAAGGAGGTCCCTGTATCTATGATTTCATTAGTGTTGGTCATTTCTAATGAGAATACTTCCTACACCAATGCAGATTGGTTGTTGCTGAAGAGCTTGAAGATTAGGAAAATTGCTTGGAATATTGAGAGTTCCTTCCCTCCCCCAAGGTCACATAAACAGTAAGCATCAAATACAGGACTTAAAATCAACTCTTCCTATTCTCTATTGACTACTAAACTACTTTTCTAGTATGACACCCTATATAGTACATGCTAAAAATTATATTTAATGATTATGCTTTTCAGGTATGTATGGAGAAAGAGATACAATTATGGATATCTATCATAGTAGAAATATTTTCCTACCTTTCTACTAATTTGATGTTATGCTTCTCATGGAAGTTTCATACTAATGTTGTAAATTGCCTTTGGGTCTAAACAGAGACTATTGTTGTTTCCATTAGTGTGCAACATTTCTTCTGGAAGAAATAGGATAACAGAAAAGGTCAACTGTAATTTCACATACATTTCTGACATCTGGTGATGAAAAGCACATGCAAACCCATCTTTCATTTTCAAACTTGATGCTACCTTTTCACAATTACACTTTATTGGACATAATTGAATTATTCTAATTGTGTGATGTGAGGAACTGGGTGAAATATAATTTATAGCCCTTTCCCTCTCAGGTTTATATAACAGCAATCTTAAAAACTGTATGAAGTAAAGTTGATTCTAAACCATATTTCTTCTACAATAAAGATTTCTGATTGATCTGTTCAATTTAACATCATTCATAAATATAAAATCTAATTCTGAACTCTAATATATAAAGTAAACATAGAGTATCACTAGCAGAAAGTTTGGAGATGGATTACAAAATTAATTGACCAAAAAGGTTTAGAGATACAAAAAAAGATAAGACATAATATGGATAAATATTTTAAGAATGAGTTTTTGACTTAAACAAATCATGAGGCTTTGTGTCATCTAGGACCTATTTTGAGTAATAGAAATTTTGAATTCTACAATTAGCTTTGGCTTTGTACAACTTTAATATCTTCTGAAAGCACAGAACATGCTTTTTGATGAGTGGAGGAATGGAAAATCACTCTCTTTATCCTATTTTTCATTCCAGTTCCTTTTCACAAGGCATTTTCAGTACTTGATTAATTTGTTAATGGGACAAAGTTGGATTATTTTATGACTTCTTGTTAATGTTTCCCAAACAGGCTCCACTGGGCACAAGCAATAAAATTTTGAGACGCCAAAGCTGTTCAAATCTTCTTCTTCTGCCTTAGTTCCTATAAAAATGGCAAAAAGGGGTCTAGTGATTTTCTCATAAAAAAGAGAAAGGGCCAAGAATATTGAATTTTATTGACTCTACTGACATTTAGGATTTAGGTTTAATTTATAAAGCTATGATTTTATGATTAATCCATTTGGAGTAAGCATGCATGAAATAATTTTTAAAATTCTCCCTTCCTTTTTTCATTGTAAAGACTGGTCACTGCTGTGGATCAAAGTATTAATTTGAGATCTTGTCATTAATATATCCACAGAGATTCATGTTAAGTGACTGCATTAAATTTACAGAGATCTAACTCCCCAGATATGTGACTATCCCAAAGGCTAACAGTATCCTTTATGATATAAAGGGTTCTTGAATTAAGAATAACATTAAAATGATGTATCTGGAATGTATTACTTATTTGGCTGACCTTGAGAAATAAGTTTCCTTGAAATTTTTATTGTTTTTAGTTCTTTGCAGAAAAATATATAAATTTGGTCTCCTTGGTCCCAAAGAAGACCAAATATATTCATTTTTCTGCAAAAACTTGAAATATCTTAATGAAACAAGCAAATTCTCCTAAACTTTCCATTCTCCAGTTTAAATATTCTCAGTTTCTTTGACGCATATTTCTATGACATAGTTTTAATGGCTCTATCTTGATCTAATTTTGATATATTCTAGCTTTTCAGTGTTCTTCCAAATATGGTACTTCAAAATGTGGTAATTCAGTGAATTATTGTTTCTTTCCATCTATGCATCATCTATAAATATGATTAATTTACTTTTTATGTGATAATTTTGCGTGGCAATTTCAGGATTTAAAAATTATATACCTTTCTTATTTGTGTGAACATGCACTGTTCTTATACATGTAAAGCTTCAATTTTTCAGTTTGAATCTTTGTATGGTGGGGTTCTCTTGGCAGATATACTAGTCTGTCCTTACCTTCTCAAGTTCATTTTACTGATGAGGGAAACTGAGGCAAACAAGGTGAAGTAATTTGCCTAGGATCGTACAGCTAGTAAGTGTCTGAGCTAGATTTGAACTCAGGAGGGTGACTTTTCCTAACTTCAGGCCCAGTACTCCTACCACTACATCCCCTAACTGTCCATGTAAAGCACTTTGTAACTAAAAATCTTTAGATATTAGGTGCTATTCAAGTTATTATTTAGCTATTTTTTCATATTGATTTTTATTTCTCTGGTACCTCAGATGTTTCTAAAAGAGAAAACAGAATTTCTGAAGCACCAAGAACTGATTGCCTCAATTTGCATTAGGACTGAGTGATTTTAAAGAAATTATACTTAATTTAGCATATGTTGGGACAGGAAGTGACATAATGTGAAAGTTGAAGCATATAGAGCCATCTTATTTTCCTTTTCTCTGCTCTTGACATTTGGATTTCTGATAATTTTACGAGTGGCAGTGTATGAATAGTAATTGTTCAGGTTACAGGATTTTACCAGTTAGACTTAAAAATGTCTGTGGCAGCCATTACAGTAGCTTGAGATATTGATCAGTGAGATAGACTACTAGAGATGAGGATTGAGCAAGAAAATCTGATCTTGGGAGTCAGACATGGTAGCCATGAAGAAAGAGCATGTATCGCAAGTGACAGGACTGCCAGATATTGTGACTGCCATTAGGTTAGTGAACTGGTAAAGGTAAACTATTTCCTAACAGTGGATTTTCACCATTTTTCCTCATTACACTACATGATCCAGAAGTGAATGTTATAGCTCATATTTATATAAAGATCTTAAATTACAAAGACATTGCATGTATGATCTCATTTCATATACACAAAACCCTGGAGGTATATAATCCACATATTATTTATGTCCATTTGTCAAATATAGTGACATGTACAGATATATAAACACACACACACACACACACACACACACTGTTTGTTCTTAATCCTTTTCATGAGTTATGAGTAAAGATGGTTCCTGGACTCCTTTTGTCACCTCTAAAAAACTGTTCTAAAAATATAACTCCAAAAAAAGGAATTCATGACCTACTCTTTAATTTTTGCTACAAGAAACTATTGGTTAGCATTGCAGTTAGGTATACGAGTGTGGTGCATCAATGTGCCAAAAGAGAGGAGAATCCATTCATTTCCACCCAGCTGATCACCTTCAGACTTCTCTATCATGCCCCCAGCAACCTGGTCATTAGAATCCTCATCATCAGTATTTCAGTCAACTGGAGGTTGAAGAACTCCTCCCAAAACCTTCATTTAAGGAGGGTGCCTAGGCCAGCCATCTATATTCTTATGATCTGAATAACCTGGACACCACTTGCCTTCTCTGGAATTCAGTTTCCTTATCTACAAAATGAAGCCTTAGATTAAATGAGTTCTAAAGTTGCCTCTAGCTATAAATCTACAATTATCCTCTGATACTGATGCAATAGAGATTTCCAATAGGGAAAAGACAGCATTTAACACCATGAGCATAAAGCACAATTTTTCATTAGAACTGTTCATTGATAAGAAATTTTGAGAATAAAAAATAGAGCCAAACAGGGAACCTATGGTGTCAGTGTCTAAAGAACCCAAGATCAGCACCAACAGTGGCAAGGATTTTGGCCACTCAAGTAGCCATAGAGCTATTCTGAGGTGAAAAGAGCAGTTATTCTTTGGTAAACTGGGACAAAATAACCCAGTCGAAGTGAAGATTCAGACAGTCTTAACTCCAAAGTGTTTATCCAGGCTTAAAAATTAGATAACTCATTCATAAGCTAATGTTAGAAATTCCCATAGACATTTTTGTGGGAACATATAGAGGTTTTGATGTGATGATAATCAATCAGAAATTAATCTGGGTCCATGTGAATAGTTTTAAAAACTGTCTGATCTACAATCCCATGAATAGCATGAACATTCTATGTAGAAGAAATAATTCTGACAAATAAAAGCCATTTAATAGTTATATGAAAAAGTGCTCTAAATCATTATTGATTGGAGAAATGCAAATTAAGACAACTCTGAGGTAGCACCTCCCATCTAAGATTTTCAAAGATGAAAGGAAAACATAATGATAAATGTTGAAGGCAATGGAGAAAAACTGGAACACTAGAATATTATTGGTGAAGTTGTGAAATGATCTAACCATTCTGGAAATCAATTTGGAACTATATCCAAAGAGCTTTAAAACTGTGCATACCCTTTGATTGAGCAGTGTCTCTACTGGAACTGCATCCTAATGAGATCATAAAAAAGGGGAAAGGATCCATTTGTGCAAAAAATTTTGGTAGCAGCTCTTTTCGTAGTGGCAAGGAATGGGAAATTCGGTGGGTGCCCATCAGTTGGATAATGGCTAAAAATGATTTTAGAAAAATCTGGAAAGACCTACAGGAACTGATGCTGTGTGAAAGCACAGAACAACACTATAAATAATAGGGGTAAAGGTGACTGCTATGCCTGATTTTAGAATACCAATGTCCACACAAACAGCAGATATTACACAAATACCACCAATCTTGTAATTATCTTGGAGTAGCAGAAGAAGGGCTTGTCAGTTGGACAAGTTAAGGGCAGGATGCAATTCAAAACATTCAGGCAGTATAATTCCATTAACATAGCTATCTTTACAAATATAATTCTCTTTCCTGATCCAAGGTATAAGAACTTGATTCCAGCATGTTGTCACCATTCCAACTTGAAACTGGCACAAAAATTTCCATGTCAGCTTATAGCCAGTTTTTTTTACATAGGTACTGAACTTCCTGGACAATTTCCTAATTTTTTGCTGGCTGGGATAGGGGTGGATTTGGTGAAATCCATTTTGTTGATACCAATAGTCAGTTATTTCATATCTCATGAGTGAGCCAGAAAGGCATGCCATTGTCTGTCCATTCTTTGACATACCAGCTTCAAATTCATCAACATTAGCAGAAATAATCAGAACAGCACAGTCAGCCTGAGATATTACTGTAATCATGTTGATAGAGTCACTATAATGATCACATAATACTCTCTGGTCCTTTGTGATACCATATTCATGTTCAGTTTTGAATTTATCCAAGACTGGGGCGGAGCCAAGATGGCGGAGAAGACACACGTGACTTTCTAAGCTCTTCTCTTACCCTCTTTATCAATATTATATCGAGCCTCAAAAATAGTCTTGACTGCTACAATTCGTAAAGATAAGAAGTAGAACAACTCACCAGCCGAAGAAAATCTGCAGTCTCGCCAAAAAAAGGTTGGTTCCGGGGCCAGGGGGGAGATCAGCTCAGACTGGGAGAGAAATTAGGTTCTGAGGAGAGCCTCAAACCGAAAGTGAAAGCATAAATCTCAGCACAAGCTTGCAGCCCCAACCCCCAGTACGGGGCTTTTCCTTGGGGCAATTGTGATCCTGCACAGCAGGAGGACACAGCCCGGGTTAGCCTCCAATCTGCACAGTGGGGAGCTCGGCTTGGGGCCATAGAGCTTTTCCAGGGCCGATTTGCATCAGGCAGAGACACTGGGCAGAGTTTGCAGAAGTTTGCAGTCTGCAGTCAGCTGCTAATACTCACAGTCCCACAAGAGGCTCCGGCCTGGGGCAGTGACACTTTCACCCCTTAGTCTCTAGCTAGGGCAATTGCTAACCCACACAGCCCAACTGGGCACTTCGATAGCTCAGCCAGTGCTGAATCCACTTCCTGTTGGGGGAAGGGAAGACTCTCACTCAGAGCACTCCCATGCCTCAGAGCCCTAAATCGGTTTATATCTCTCCCTGCTCTGCAGAGGAAGCTGGTAACCCCCTTGCCTAGGAGACATACCCTAAAGGCTTTAAAACATGAATAAAAAGATGAAAAGAACGATTGACAGCTTCTATGGAGAAAAAGAGCAGGTCAGCAAACCTGAAGAGACCTCAAACAGCAAAAATGCATCAGACTGTCCTCCTTTACATGATGCTCTCATAGAAGAGACCATTAAAAATCTCAAAGAGAGTTAGAAGATAAATGGGGAAAGGAAAGAGAAGCCTTACAAGAGAGCAAACAACTTCCTGAAATACGAATTGAAAAGTTAAAAATTCCCAGGAAGTGCAGGGAAACAAAATTGGTGGAATTGGAAAAAAATAAAGAACTGCAAGAAAGTAGGATTTGTGGAATTGAAAAAGACAAAGAACCGCAAGAAAGTAGGATCTGTGAATTGAAAAGAAAATAATTCACTAAAAAAATTAGTGAAATGGAAAAAATTCCACAGACCAAAAACAATCATTTAAAAACTCAATTGACATATACAGAAAGAAGTAAAAAAAGCTAATGAAGAAAATAATTCTTTTAAAAATTAGAACTGAACAAATAGAAACTAATGATTCATTGAGACAGCAAGAATCAGTCAAGCAAAACAAAAAAATGACAAACTGGAAAAAACCATGAATTATCTACTTGCAAAAACGACAGACTTGGAAAATAGATCTAGGAGAGATAATCTGAGGATTATTGGACTTTCCGAAAACTATGATGAAAAAAAGAGCCTAGATACTATTTTACAAGAAATCATCAAAGAGAACTTCCCAGATGTAATAGAATCAGAAGGCAAAATAGGCATTGAAAGAATTCATCGAACACCTTCTGAAAGAAACCCTAAAATAAAAGCCCCAAGGAATATTGTGGCCAAATTTCAGAACTATCAGATTAAGGAAAAAATTTTACAAGCAGCAAAAAAAACCCATTTAAATACCGAGGTGCCACAATAAGGATCACCCAAGATCTGGCCGCCTCTACATTAAAGGAAAGAAGAGCCTGGAATATGATATTCTGAAAGGCAGAAGAACTTGGGATGCAGCCAAGAATAAACTACCCAGCTAAGCTGAGCATTTTCTTCCAGGGAAGAAGATGGACATTTAATGAAACAAATGAATTCCATTTGTTTCTGAAGAAAAAACCAGAACTAAACAAAAAATTTGATCTCCAACCAAAGAACTCAAGAGATGCAGAAAAGATAAAAATAACTCTTGAGAATTGTATTTCTGTTGTGGATATACAAAAAGAATACATGTATAATTTGATTGTACTGATATAACATAAAAAAGGGAAGTAGATATGGAAAAGGGATGATGGCAGAATAAGGTGGAAGGAGGGGAAAAAGAGGGAAACCACATCCCTACAAAGAGGCAAAGGAAACTTATCATATCTGAGGGAATTTAGAGAGGGGAGGAACATTGTGTGGATCTTACTCTCATCAGAGTTGGCTCAAAGAAAAAATAATTGATATTTGTTTTAGAGAAAATTCTCTCTTGCCTCATTAAAAACAGGGAAGAGGAAAAGGGAAAAGAAAAAGAGTAATAAGGGAAGGAAGGGGGAAAGACTCAAAGGGGGGAGGGAGGGATTATAAAGAGGGTAAGCATCGTGATACAAGAGGGTTACATAAGTTTAAAAGGGGAAAGAGGGTTGGGGAGGCAAGAATAAGTAAAGCATAATCTGGGTTATTAGGATGGCAGGAAATACAGATTTAGTAATTCTAACCGAAATGTGAATGGGATGAACTCCCCCATAAAAGAGGAGGCAGATACAGACTGGATCAAAAGTCAGAACCCTACAATATGTTGTTTACAAGAACCACATTTAAAGCAGGGGAACATATAGAGTAAAGGAAAAGGCTGGAAACAAAATCTATTATGCTTCAGGTGAAGTCAAAAGCAGGTAGCTATCCTTATCTCAGATCAAGCAAAAGTAAAATTGATCTGATTAAAAGAGATAAGGAAGGAAACTACATCCTGCTAAAGGGTAGCATAAACAACGAAGCAATATCAATATTAAACATATATGCACCAGTGAGTATGGCATCCAACTTCCTAAAGGAGAAGTTAAGAAAGTTGGAAGAAGAAATAGACAACAAAACTGTAATAGTAGGAGATCTCAACCTTGCACCTCAGAATTAGACAACCAAACCACAAAACAAATAAGAAAGAAATTAAAGAAGTAAATAGAATATTAGAAAAATTAGGTATGTTGGATCTTTGGAGAAAATTGAATGGAGATAGAAAGGAATATACTTTCTTCTCAGCAGTTCATGGAACCTATTCAAAAATTGACCATCTATTAGGACATAAAGACCTCAAAATCAAATGCAAGAAAGCAGAAATAGTAAATGCTTTCTTTTCAGATCATGATGCAATAAAAACTATATTCAACAAAAAGTTAGGGGGAAATAGACCAAAAAGTAATTGGAAACTAAACAATCTCATCTTAAAGAATGATTGGGTCAAGCAGCAAATTATAGATACAATTAATAATTTCACTCAAGATAATGACAATGATGAGACGTCATACCAAAATTTGTGGGATGCAGCCAAAGCGGTAATAAGAGGGAATTTTATATCCTTAGAGGCTTACTTGAATAAAACAGAGAAAGAAAAGATTAATGAATTGGCTTGCAACTAAAAAAACTAAAAAAGACCAAATTAAAAACCCCCAATCAAATACTAAATTGGAAATTCTAAAATTAAAAGGAGAAATTAAAAATATTGAAAGTAAAAAAACTATTGAACTAATTAATAAAACTAAGAGTTGGTTCTATGAAAAAGCCAATAAAATAGATAAGCCTTTGGTAAATCTGATTAGAAAAAGGAGAGAGTAAAATGAAATTAGTAATCTTAAAAATGAAAAGGGAGAACTTTCCACCAATGGAGAGGAAATTAGAGAAATAATAAGGCGTTATTTTGCTCAACTTTATGCCAATAAATTTGATAATCTAAGTGAAATGGATGACTACCCAAAAATATAGACTTCCCAGACTAACAGAGGAGGAAGTAAATTGCTTGAATAGTCCCATTTCAGAAAAAGAAATAGAACAGGCAATTAAACAACTCCCTAAGAAAAAATCCCCAGGACCAGATGGATTTATATGTGAATTTTACCAAACATTTAAAGAACAATTGGCCCCAATGCTATATAAATTATTTGATAAAATAGGGAATGAAGGAGTCCTACCAAATTCTTCTATGACACAGACATGGTACTGATACCTAAACCAGGTAGGCTGAAAACAGAGAAAGAAAATTATAGACCAATCTCCCTAATGAATATTGATGCTAAAATCTTAAATAAGATATTAGCAAAAGCCTACAGAAAAATCATCTCCAAGATAATACACTATGATCAAGTAGGATTTATACCAGGAATGAGGCTGGTTCAATATTAGGAAAACTATCAATATAATTGGCCATGTTAATAACCAAATTAACAAAAACCATATGATCATCTCAATAGATGCAGAAAAAGCATTTGATAAAATCCAACATCCATTCCTATTAAAAACACTTGAGAGTATAGGAATAAATGGACTTTTCCTTAAAATAATCAGCAGCATGTATTTAAAACCATCAGTAAGCATCATATGTAATGGAGACAAACTGCAACCATTCCCAATAAGATCTGGAGTGAAACAAGGTTGCCCACTATCACCGTTACTATTTAATATTGTATTAGAAATGCTAGCTATAACAATAAGAGCTGAGAAAGAGATTAAAGGAATAAGAATAGCCAATGAGGAAACCAAATTATCACTCTTTGCCGATGACATGATGGTATACTTAGAGAACCCCAGAGATTCTGCTAAAAGTTATTAGAAATAATCCACAACTTTAGCAAAGTTGCTGGTTATAAAATAAACCACATAAGTCATCAGCATTCATATATATCACTAACAAAATCCAACAGTCAGAGTTACAAAGAGAAATTCCATTTAAAGTAACTACTGATAATATAAAATATCTAGGAATCTATCTGCCAAGGGAAAATCAGAAACTTTATGATCAAAATTACAGACCACTTTTCACACAAATTAAATCTGATCTAACCAATTGGAAAAATATTAAATGCTCTTGGATAGGGCAAGCAAATATAATAAAGATGACAATATTACCTAAACTGATCTATTTATTTAGCGCTATACCAATAAGACTCCCAAAAAACTATTTTAATGACCTAGAAAAAATAACAAAAGTTCATATGGAAAAACAAAAGGTCAAGAATTTCAAGGGAATTAATGAAAAAAAAATCAAATGAAGGTGGCTTAGCTGTACCAGATCTAAAATCATATTATAGAGCAGCAGTTACCAAAACCATTTGGTATTGGCTAAGGAATAGATTAGTTGATCAGTGGAATAGATTAGGTTCAAGGGATAAAACAGTCAACAAATATAGCAACCTAGTCTTTGACAAACCCAAAGATCCCAGCTTTTGGGATAAGAACTTACTGTTTGATAAAAATTGCTGGGACAATTGGAAACTAATATGGCAGAAACTAGGCATTGATCCATACTTAACGCCGTACACCAAGATAAGGTCAAAATGGGTTCATGACCTAGGCATAAAGAATGAAATTATTAATAAATTAGAGGAACACAGGATAGTTTACCTCTCAGACCTGTGGAAGGGGAAGGTCTTTATGACCAAAGCAGAACTAGAGATCATTACTGATCACAAAATAGAAAATTTCTACTATACCAAACTGAAATTTTTTGTACAAACAAAACTAATTCAGACAAGATTAAAAGGGAAGCAATAAACTGGGAAAATATTTTTACAGTCAAAGGTTCTGATAAAGGCCTCATTTCCAAAATATATAGAGAATTAACTCTAATTTATAAAAAATCAAGCCATTCTCCAATTGAAAAATGGTCAAAGGATAGAACAGACAATTCCTCAGATGAAGAAATGGAAACTATTTCTAGTCATATGAAAAGATGCTCCAAGTCATTATTAATCAGAGAAATGCAAATTAAGACAACTCTAAGATACTCACACACCTGTGCGATTGGCTAAGATGACAGGAAAAATAATGATGATTGTTGAGGGGATGGGGGAAAACTGGGACATTGATGCATTGTTGGTGGAGTTGTGAACGAATCCAACCATTTTGGAGAGTAGTTTGAACTATGCTCAAAAAGTTATCAAACTGTCATACCCTTTGATCCAGCAGTGTTACTACTGGGCTTATATCCCAAAGAGATTATAAAGAAGGGAAAGGGACCTGTATGTGCACGAATATTTGTGGCAGCCCTTTTTGTAGTGGCTAGAAACTGGAAACTGAATGGATGTCCATCACTTGGAGAATGGCTCAATAAATTGTGGTATATGAATATTATTGAATATTACTGTTCTGTAAGAAATGACCAACAGGATAATTTCAGAAAGGCCTGGAGAGACTTACACGAACTGATGCTGAGTGCAATGAGCAGGACCAGGAGATCATTATATACTTCAACAACAATACTATATGATGACCAGTTCTGATGGACCAGGCCATCCTCAGCAACGAGATCAACCAAATCATTTCCAATGGAGCAGTAATGAACTGAACCAGCTATGCCCAGAAAAAGAACTCTGGGAGATGACTAAAAACCATTACATTGAATTCCTAATCCCTATATTTATGCACACCTGCATTTTTGATATCCTTCACAAGCTAATTGTACAATATTTCAGAGTCTGATTTTTTTTGTACAGCAAAATAACGTTTTGGTCATGTATACTTATTGTGTATCTAATTTATATTTTAATATATTTAACATCTATTGGTCATCCTGCCATCTAGGGGAGGGGGTGGGTGGGTAAGAGCTGAAAAATTGGAACAAGAGGTTTGGCAATTGTTAATACTGTAAAGTTACCCATGCATATATCCTGTAAATAAAAGGGTATTAAATAAAAAAAAAATAAAATAAAATAAAAAGAATTTATCTAAGACTTTCTGAATATAATTGAAGGTGCCCTTTCCTGTCTCAGCAGCTTCCTTCTTGTACATCTCAATGATTCTCTTTTCAATTTCATCATATTTGTAGATGAGGTGGTCAGAAATTGTGGATGTGACAGAGTCCATATGTCCAGAAGCAACAATGTTAATATGTTTTTTTCTTGACCACTTTTATAGAGGTTTAGCAGTGGTTTTCACAATACGTGTTTTGGCAGCAAAAACCATTGTGAAAAAGCTTAAAGAACTATTCAGTGGTTTATAACTATGTCAGTCCAATAGAGAGGCTTTGGTTGAAAACAATTTAAGAATTATATTTAAAAAGAACTTAAACTACTAATAGTATCCGTTTCCTTTGAAATATGATGCCCTAGAATCTGATTCATAGCAAAGGTATTGCAAGACTAAACACCATGAAGGTTGAATAAGGACAGTTGTGTGAAGTATTATGTTGCTTTTCAGTTATTATGCTTCAACTTTAGTGTTATTGTAAGAGTTTTCAGTCTTATTCCTGTTTTAACCTACAGCCTGTGACTATTTAAGCCATCAACCCAATTGCTTGAAGTCATGTAGTGGAAAGGCTCCAAATGAAAGTTTCACTCACATTTTAAAAAGTCATATTGCTGCAACCTCCTTAGCGTAGCCTTGAGAAAAAAAAAATCATATATCAATATCTAAGTACTGCAAAAGTCACACCATGCACTTTCTCCTTTAACTGGTTCATAAAACTGAATTTCTGTCTATGGCATGGAAGTTAAATATGCACTCATTCCATAAGGGCAGTAGGACTAATTTTCTTTTTAGTGCTCCAAATGGCCATGAAAAAAAAAAAAAACATGGAAAAAATTCTTCAGTGGCTGAAGCTGAGACTGTCATAATAATGGAACTAAGTGAGTTGCTAAAAATGTTAGCATTTTTAAAACTCTATGTGAGATTGGAAGAATAGTGCTTCTGATGAAATATGTATTTAGCAATCATTTAAGTACCTGCTGTGTGTTCAAAGCTATAGTTGATAGCAAGAAGTTTAAAGTAATTCCTGTCCTCAAAAAGAATGCAATCTAGTTGAAGACAAAAGATACATACACATGAATAAAGTACTAATTAAAAAATATATATGATTAAGTGTCAAATGAGTGATTTAGGTTTCTAACTTAATGAGAGATCATAGCATCTTAGTGTTAACTGGGAAGAAAGTTTAGGGTCTTTCTTAATTTCCAATTCAATTTCTCAGAGGTAAAAGCAAAGATAGAAGAAAGAGGTAAACTTGTATTTTCCTTTATTGTATATCTTAAAAGTTGAACATCATATTTTCTAGACAGGCTTAGACATGTTAACTGACATTTTCAAGGACACAAAAGTGACCTTGGGAAATGTTAGAACTTAGATATCCACCCATTTCCTTTGATTAAATCTCACATTTTCCCCATTTATTCATTGTTTATTTTGCTGCTATTCAATTGTGTCCAGTTCTTCATGACAGCGTTTATGTTTTTCTTGGCAAAGTAATTGTTTTCCCATTTCTTCACGCACACACACACACACACACACACACACACACACTATCATCTACAAATGTTTTTTCAATGATTTTAATTGCACACATCTCTCTGAGACTCATTGAGATGGAACATAGATAGAACTTAATGACTGTAATGTGATAATTCTCAGAAAGGTTTTTAAAAAGAGATGGGGGAGGGAGCGGAAGGTGAAAAGGAAGGGGAGGAGAAGAGGGAGAAGGAGAGAATGGGGAGGGGAAAAAAGGGAGAAGGGAGAGGGAGACAGGAGAAGAAGGGGAGAGGAGAAGATGGGGATGGGGAAAAAGTCAGAGAGAGAGGGAAAAGAGAGCAAGAAAGAGGGAAAAGGGAAACAAGAATAGGAGATGAAAGGAAGGAGGGAGAGGCAGGCATGTAGAAAAAAGAGCTTTGTGTGATGATATCAGATACTTGCATGGATATCATGATAATAGTACAGAAATCTAGGACCTAGCATTTAGGTAAGGATAAAAAAAGAGAAAAATGGAAGTTGTATAGTTGGGGGAGGTAAAAGGTAATCTTTCACACCTGTGCACACACACGTGTATACACACACACACACACACACACACACACACATACACATACCCCTACCTATTCTTTCTCAATTACTAATTTTTAAATTGACTCTGACTTTTATCAAAAAAGATATAAGATGGAGGCATAAAATGCATGTCTGCTGAAAGTCTCTTTTTCCTAAAATCAGAATAGCCAATACATTCTTGATATACTTAAATTTATCCTTTCAAAAATCCTGAGACAATTATGAGAAGATGGTGATTAAGTCAGAAAATTCCAAGCTTTTTTGATTTTCTCCTCAACCAAAACACAGTTATGCCTCAGGACAAAGTTTATGGGTGAAAAACAAGAGTTGAGACAGATGGGATGTTTATAGGTCAGCTCTGCTAAAATAGCAAGGGAGGAGTCCTGGGGTTTGCTGGATTCAGAGGTAGCCTGAAACCCAACCACAGAACTTCCACCTCTCCCACAGTGTGGGTAGTCAGAGTCCAGTAAGAGTGAGGTAACCTCTGCTGATAAGAAAGGCCAGCCACAGCTGTGTGGCTGAGATGCATCCCTGGTCAAGAAGAATCTAGCACAGGCTATCTGATTGCAGAAGCAGTGGAGCAGATAGGTTGCTGACCGTAGGCACTTAGAGGAAGGTGAAGGCCTTGTATTTGAGCTTCAGGCCAGAGTGGAGAACTGAAGGAAGACCTGAAACCAGAGGCATCAACCTCCCCACTCCAAGATTGAGGGGATAATACCAACAACCTTTTATTAAAAAAAAAAAAAAAAAAGTGAGCAGGAAAAGGAGAAAGAACCCAGCCACACAAAGTTACTATGGGAATAGGGAAGACTATTTATTTTGAGAGGAGGAAACTGGAAAAAAAAAGCTTCTCCTATACTAAAGAATACTGTTAAATGTTTATCTGCCCAAAAATAATTCATAAAACAACTCAAAAAGACTGAAAATCAAATGAGAAAAAAACAAAACAAAACAAATAACAAGAAAAATAAGAAGATTATGAAAAGAATGTCAACCAACTAGAAAAGGAGATTAGAGTCTTAAGGAAGAAAATCCCACCATTAGAGTTATTCCTTTGTGTTTTGAAAACCCTTCATTTATTAAAATGAAAATAAAAACAATTCAAAAAATAGCCTTTCTAAATTATTTAAATGCAAATATCTAAGGAAGTTTAAACCATAAACCCTTACCAAACAAAAACCATGGTTGGAATGATTTACAATAGCCTACAGAATAGACATTTATTTCAGAAGGGCAAGAGAAGCAAGGTATTAGGTTGGCAAAGATAAATATTGTCCATTTCACAATTTTGCATAAGGCTGGTTCTATTCTTAAGTAAAATACTTTTGCTTAGAAATTTAAGCAGCCTTTAAAATGTAGCAAATGAAACCGACTTTCAGAGACAAAAATTTTTATGGGACATTTGACTAGCTAACTGTAATATAAGAGAGTTTGAATGATTAGGTAAGAAGTTTGCAAGGGAGACTGCTTTTTAAAGTAAAAGGTCAGTGCTTTGCATTTTGAAACCTGCTATGATTTTAGAACCTATTTCAATTACACAATTATATTTCACTTCTCCCGGATTATATGTTTTCATGCTTACTGGCTTAGTTCTCTATAAAATGGTGCTTGTTGAGAGAGAAAGAAAAAAAAAAAAAGATTAAGATGAGCAAAGTCAGTTCTCTGTTTAAAATTCTTGTTTTGAAATGAATGCTCTATAGTACTGTCATTGTAAAAAGTGACAGCATAGGCAGAAGCTTATTAAAAAATATTATCTTTACAGTTTTACATGCATTAAATATGTCAGCCTTTTTTTCAAACTCGTTCTATTTTTTTTTTTATCCTGAAACAGAATGGGATTCAACAGGGGAACATTTCTTGTGCCAAGGTTTGACTGAGTTATTGCATTTCTTAATCCAAAAAGCAGATTTCATTATTTTATGCAAAGATCAATCTTGCAAAATGTCTGACTTTTTAAAAAGGAATATTCCTATTTTTAATATAACTTGAAAAGTTATAAACATACACTGCAACAGTTTATTTTTTGAATTTACTTTCTCAGTTTATTAGAAGACAAAGTTCAAGCTATATAATAATCCAGTGAATTTGGGATCACACACCTATGTTTTTGAAACTGAAATGCAATTTGAAGTCTAAATTATTGTAAAATTAAAATCCATCTTCCCTGATTTGGCAATATTGACTAGACCCAAGGTGTATAATCTTTTTGTGTCACCATCTTTGGCTTTTAGTACAATCTATAGATTCCTTTTCAGAATAATATAAATAAATGCATAAGATAAAATACATAGTATTTACAAAGAAACCAATTATGTTGAAATATAGTTATCAAATTTTTTAAAGTTCATAGATGCCAGGTGAACTCTGAGACCACATGTAATATTTAAGTGTAAATATCCTCAGTTTACCCTATCTTACTCTCTTCCTTATTTTTTTTTAAGATTGTGAAGTTGCTTAATAATTACAGAATATGCATCATCTATTGGCAGGACATTATTTATTTGGAATAGAATCAGCTCCCCAGTGTCATATGGATGGTTGGCCAGTCAAATCTGAAATATATAAGGGCAAATGTCTTACTGCTTACCCAAAAGCAGAGTATGTGCTATCATTAGATTGCCTTTCAGATATGCTACAGAGATTTCTGCTCAGATATGCATTGCATGCCTCTGAATTCCCTCTCCAATTTTGAGGTTCTTTGACATATTTGGAAGTACTAGACTTATTTTTCTTGGCCACAGAGAACAGAATTAGGGCTAATTGTTGGAAATTACTGAGACCAAATAGATTTCAGATATATAGGGATTAAGATAGTTAGCAATTGCACCTGTTCGGAGATGAATTGGGCTATTCCCAAATGTAATGAGGTCATTCCACTGGAAAAATTTTACTGGATGACCACTTGTCAAAAATGTTATAGAGAGCATTTCTATCCTGGTACTGATTGGCTAAGATGACCTCTGTATCTTTTACTTCTGAGCACCATTTTTTTTTTCAATTATTGTTTGTTTGTTTTCCTTGATTAAGCAAACTTATAAGAAAAGACATTCCCTTTCATATCTAAGTGAGTGTTCCTTTCCCCCCTCTCCTGAGTTAAAGATTGGGGAAGACAACTCTGAATAGATGTCTTTCCCATCCACCTTCTTCCTGTCCCCAGAATAAAAAGAAAGGAAAAGAAAAAAAATCACTAGCATGGTAATATTTGCTATCAAATCAGATTTGAGTTTTCAAAACTAACATTCATAGTTAAGAATTGGATATTATTTTATTGGCATAGAAATCCCCCCTTCTATGAGAAAATTCTCTCTACTAAGACATCTTGCTACTTTCTTTTAATAGTCTTACAAAGTTACATAGAGTGTTGAGAGGATAAGCGATATCTCCCCCAGCTGACATGATCAGTATTTTGTTTTGTTTTGTTTTGTTATTTATTTTTAATATCTTTTTTATTTACAAAACTTATATATAGGTAATTTTTCACCACTGACCCTTGTAAAAACTTCTGTTCCACTTTTCCCCTCCTTCCCTTCACCCCCTTCCTTAGATGGCAGGTAGTCTAATACATGTTAAATATGTTAAAGTATATGTTAAGTTGTATACATATTTATACAGTTGTCTTGTTGCACAAGAAAAATCGGACTTAGAAAGAAGGTGAAAGTAATCTAAGAAAGAAAACAAAAATGTAAGCAAACAATAACAGAAAGAATGGAAATGCTATGTTGTGGTCCACACTCATTTCCCATAGTTCTTTCACTGGGTGTAGCTGGTTCTCTTCATTACTGAACAATTGGAACTGATCTGAATCATCTCATGGTTGAAGAGAGCAATGCCCATCAGATTTGATCATTATATAGTATTATTGTTGAAGTGTATAAGGATCTCCTGGATCTGCTCATTCCATTTAGCATCAGTTTGTGTCTCTCCAGGCCTCTCTGAAATCATCCTGTTAGTCATTTCTTACAGAACAATAATATTCCATAATATACATATACCACAATTTATTCAACCATTTTCCAATTGATAGTCAGCCATTCAATTTTCAGTTTCTAGCCACTACAAAAAGGACTGCCACAAGCATTTTTGCACATATGGGTCCCTTTCCCTTCTTTAAGATCTCTTTTGGATATAAGACTAGTAGTAACACTGTTGAGTCAAAGGGTATGCATAGTTTGATAACTTTTTGAGCATAGTTACAAATTGCTCTTCAGAATGGTTGAATTCATTCACAATTCCACCAACAATGCATCAGTGTCCCAGTTTTGCCATATCTCCTCCAACATTCAGCATTATTTTTTCCTGTCATCTTAGCCAATCTGAAAGGTGTGTAGTGGTATCTTAGAGTTGTCTTAATTTGTATTTCTCTGATCAATAATGATTTGGAGCACCTTTTCACATGACTAGAAATTGTTTCAATTTTTCATCTGAAAATTGACTTCATATCGTTTGACCATTTATCAATTGGAGAATGGCTTGATTTCTTATAGAGTCAACTCTCTATATATTTTAGAAACGAGGCCTTTATCAGAACCTTTGATTGTAAAAATGTTTTCTCAGTTTATTGCTTCCCTTCTAATCTTGTCTGCATTAGTTTTGTTTATACAAAAACTTTTCAATTTGATATAATCAAAATTTTCTGTTTTGTGATCAATAATGATCTCTAGTTCTTTGGTCACAAATTCCTTCCTCCTCCACAGATCTGAGATCTATGTTCTTCTATGTTCTCCTATGTTCTTCTAATTTATTTATAATGTCATTCTTTATGCCTATATCATGAACTCATTTTGACCTTATCTTGGTGTATGTTGTTAAGCCTAGTTTCTGCCATACTAATTTCAAATTTTCCCAGCAGTTTTTGTCAAACAGTGAATTTCTTATCCCCAAAGTTGTGGTCTTTGGGTTTGTCAAACACTAGATTGTTATAGTTTTTTGACTATTTTGTCCTGTAAATCTAACCTAGTTCACTGATCAACTAGTCTATTTCTTAATCAATACCAAATGGTTTTGGTGACCGCTGCTTTCCAATATAGTTTTACATCTGGTATAGCTAGGCCACCTTCACTTGATGATCAGTATTTTTTTAAAGATAGGAGTTGACCTCAGTTCTTCCTGGCTCTGAGGCTAGCTCCTTCTTGGATAGACTGATTATCCCAACCACTCTGCCTGAAATTAGTATTTGTCATCACCAGTTGGATAATGACTTTATGGATTAGAAGATAAAGAAAGAGCTTTTACCCCTCAACAAAATGATCTTCCCTTTCATTATTTAATTATTAAAAATAAACAACACACACATACACATACACATACATACACACACACACACACACACACACACACGATGCAAACACTATGGAGAGACCTTTGGGTACTAAATGTCAAAAGACCTTTCAGGAACTTTTCTTCTGACATCAGCTCTGTCAAAGACACAAATAGTCTATTTCTTTTAAGATATTAGTTAATAAAAGAGATGACCTCTTTCAGTCTTTTTAAAATCCTTAATTAGTTACAATACCTCTGCCAATTTCTAACTGACTACTTTGCATCTTCCCATATCTCTTGGCAAAACAAAGGAAAAAAGAAAAAGCAATGGAATAGGCTATGAGCCCTCCTTAACCCTTTCTTGCCAACTTATTTCCCAGGCAGTTAACTTCCAAATATTATGAGGGTAGAGATTATACTATTACTAATTTGAAAATCCTTAGCTCTATAAATACAAACAATACAAGCCATTCTCCAATTGATAAATGGTCAAAAGGATATGAACAGACAATTTTCAGCTACTTTATTTTTTTTTAAATCAGTGTTGACACAATCAGTGTTGTTAAGATCTACTGCTCATTCTCAAAATAAGGCATATGCTTAAAGCTTAAAGGTCCTGGAAGCAAAGCTTATTTAAGCTGAAATATTCCCATACTCTGTGGAACATAGCAAGGGCATCATAAACATTATCAATAACAACATTATAAAGGAATCCTTCCCTAATTGATAGTGGGTATCTGGATGAGAAAAAGAAAAAGGCACAAATAAGATTTAGTACCTGAATATGGAGTTAGGGGACTTGTATTCAAATTTTGGCTTTTCTTTTTCTCACCTGTAAGATCCTAAGCAGTTCATTTAAATTTTCTGGACCTCAGTTTCCTAATCAGAAAAATGAAGTAATTGATCTAGAAAACATAATGTGGTTCCACAATTCCTATTTATCATCCTATGATCTCCATTTAGGGAAAAAAAAATGAGTTAAAGGCGCAGCAGAGTAGGTAGGCAGATGCAATCCTATAGTACTAGGCTATCTGTCTCTAATCCTTCTTTGCCATAAAAATTGAACATAGAAGAGTAACTCCCAGGACAATACTATATAGACCCTGATAAGATATATTTCTAAAAAATTTACTGTCACAATTATCCAAGAAAAAGCAGAAGCTAGACATGGAAGAAATGATAATTTATTCAGATTTGCCAAATACCAAAGAATAAATGGTTTCTATATTCCTAAAGGACAGTGTCCCAACCCAGGTAATCTTTTATTCTCCTTTGTTGTTATTTCAGAGTTGTTTTATGTTTTATTCCTTGCTTACAAAGCAGACTATTTGAAGTAGTTAAATTGTGATGCCTGTGAAGAGGATGATGTTAGCAAGAAGTTTTAGGCAGACCAGCAGAGGTCTTAAATAAGAAGTCAAAGCAGGTCAAAGATGATGAAATAAATGGACTAGGAATTGAAAGGTAAAAATATGGAGGAGCCACTAAATCAGGGCTGTTGAACCCTGGTTGCCTTTGCATTTTAGATTTGTTTTTCTGATTCTTGATATTACTTTTTTTTTTCATTCCTCCTCAATCCCAGACAGGGATGAACTATCTCTATGGATACTGCCATAGATAGAACAGATCAGAGAATACTAAAAAATATACACAATTTGTCAACTACATAGTTATGTCTGACTACAACATTGGTTATGACTGTAAACAAAACCAATTTGAAAAGAAATTGACCATGTGACATAATTATTTGATTTCTGACCACCCAGAAATTCCTTATAAATCATTGTTCTTTAACAGAAACATCTCTTTTAATAGTGATCAATAATTTATAATCTCCTAATACCCAAATCAAGTGATTTTTTTTCAACTTCCTCTTCCTTAGCCTCTCTACTGATTCAATAAATCTAATACACCATATATCAATTAAGTACCTACTATGTGCCAGACATTATTCTAAGTACTGGGAATGCATTTAATAAAAAGAAATACAATTACTGTGTTCAAGAAGCTTAAAATCTAAAAGAGGAAAAGACCAAAGAAGGCAGCAAGGAAGAAAGAAAGAAGGAAACATCTGTGAATATCTTGTTCCACAGAGCTAAAAGCAGATCATATAACAGATGCAAAGCATAATGAAGAGCTGAGAGTCCTGTTTCTGCCCTCCATAAAGGAAAGCTTTGGGAAGAGTTTCGTCTTTGCCCTCTAGTTCTTCAGTTATTAAAAAAAAAAGGAGATAGAGAAGTTTTATTAATAAGTCTTGCCTCATTAACATTGTGATGAATTTAGAAGAGATGAGTTAATTCTGAAAGAGGCATCTTGTTCTTTGGAGTTGGAACCAAGCAGGGCAACAGATGAAAAGCTGGGTGACTATATTGGATCCCCTGTCTTTTAGTTACCCCTCTTTTTAATGAAGAAAAATACCTCCATTTTTGTCACTGGAAATATTGAATTATCCTGCTTATCCTACTACCCTTTTACAAAATTTGTTGTTTCTTTTAAATATCCTCTTTCTTGTATCCCATAAGTTTTTAAACTAATTAATGTTTTTTATTACTTGACATCCAATCTGTAACCTCTTTGGACCTTAGTTTCCCCATATGCAAAATGAGAAAGTTGCATGATATTGTTTCTAAGGCTTCTTACATCTAAGTCTTCTAAATCTTATGTTTATTATCTTATAATAAATCTTCCCTCTCTCTCCTCTGTCTTATAATTGAAAGACCAAATGTCTTTTTTTCTCCCAATTCAATTTCAATTCTCCCAATGTTTGTGATAGGCAGAAACTGGACTCTCAGCTCTTCATTCTGCTTTGCATCTGTTATCCTGCTGCTTTCAACTACATGAAATAAGATATCCCTTGGGTGTTTCCTCTTCTTCTCCTTTTTTGCTTCCTCCTTTGGTATTCTTCTCTTTTAGATCATCTTTCTTTTTATTAATTATATGCCCAGTATTTAGAACAATATCTAGTCTAGCACATAGTAGGTACTCAATTGATATATATTGTATTCAATTGATTGGACTGGTAGAAAGACTAAGGAAGATAAAGCTGATAAATCTAAATTAATAATTTTCTACTGAATAAAATCCAAACTTCTTAGCCAAAAATGAAAACATGTATACAAGCTCACTTTAACCTATCTTTTAGAACTTATGTCTTGATACACTCTTTCTTGTACTCTATGATCTAGCAAAACTGAATTCTTTACTTTACCAAATAAGCTGTTTGACTTTATGTTTCTAAAACTTCTCAGGATGCTGCTCCTCCCACCTGAATTGCTCTTTATTTTCATCTTTACCTATTGCTTCTATCTGAATTCCTAGAATATTTTAAACTTTTTCTATGGTATCCCTCACACCTGCCTTTATAAACTTTGTTTTTTGTAATTTATTATCTACTTTCTTCCTTTGATAGAGTATAAATTCTTATGTGTAGGGATGGTGCTCTACCTTTTTTCTAGCTCCCCAATAGTACCTACCTAACTCAATAATTTGCATATATCAGTTGTTCAACATACATTTGAGGAATTTATATTTGAATTTTATTTTTTTTTTTAAGGATCAAAGTCATAACTTAAATGATTAAGTTTTGACAGTTGAATTTTCAGGCATCAATTTAGGAATAAGGGAAGATTTGAGGGAACTGGCAGAGCATCAAGTTCTTCAAAGATATTCTTATAACATAATATTCAGGCAAAACACCTTGTTACTTTTACATAATTGATTCCAGTTCTGCTTGGCTATTCAAAAAGTGTGATAAAAACAGGAATTAATGAATGGTTATAGCTTTTATTAAGTACCAACCCCTGCTGCAAACACTGAAGATATAAGTAGAAAAATAAGACAACCTCTGCCCTCAAGGAGATCACATGGTAGTAAGCAACAAAATGAAAGGTTTCAACATAAATCAAATGTAAAGGCTTCATGGTCCTTAAAGTAGGCCAGTTAAAAAGAAATTAATGCTTCTTAGTTAATGTGATTTCCACTGACAGTCATCAATTTTCTGTTTTTGAGATATTTGATAATGCCAAGGACTTTGATGAGAAGAATTTTTACTTCTGTGTTTTTAGTAGCTGTGGTTATAGTACTAGCAGGCCCAAATGCCAGGTTGCATCTACACAGAAATAAGTTTCCATGCTGATGTCAGATTACTAGTCTGAAAGAATTGCTTCATTCCAGGAATGACTGCGTGGGACTTCAAAATGGAATGGAATGGAAGGATAATTCCATTCTTATTCTATTTTTGAAAAGTGCTGATAAACTTTAGATTATTTGAAAATGAACATGAGGACAGATCTTGAATATATTTTAGGATTTCCAGTGGAATCCATCATTGTTTACATAAGGAATGTTTGTCTCATATATGATAGAGTTTGAATTCTCTAGTCTGCAAATTAAAATTGTGGCTAAAGAGGTATAATGGAAAGAGACAGTTTTGAGGTGAGGAAACCTGAGGTTAAATGCTACCCCTGCAGTTTCTAATTTTTAAACTTCCTTCCAGATTAAAAAAAATTTGACAAATAAACAAAAAACCCTAAAAGATAGACAGATATAACTACCCATTATAACAAAAAAAAAAAAAAAAATTTCCAGAAACTACGTTGCTTAATAAAAAACTCACTTGATTTCCAAGCAGATTTCTAATTTAAGGGCTTTATATTTTTCAATAATACCTTTGGTGCTTTGAACATTAGAGTTTGAGATTTATAAATTTCATCTTTCAACTTTCATGTCTATGGCAGTAATTTTTAGATTACCTTTCTCTTAAAAAGAAATAATATTAATAACAAAATATAATACTAATAGTGGTCAAAAATGAATTCTTCTCAGCTGCCTTCCAACTTTAAACCACATGCTGATTTATGAATATATGAATATTCTACTTGGACTAAAAAAAACAGAAATTGTTAACCATGCTTAGTAATCATATAGATGGCAAAAAAGAGAAAAAGAAGGCTAAATCAAAACTAAGAGACTGAGAAATTTTATTCAAATAAAGAATAGTATAAGAGTAAAGAGATCCTAATAGGAAGGAACGACACAACTTTAATGAATAGCCTTGAAATCCCATATTAAAGTTGTCCTAATAATAGAACATTTGCAAAATTTGCCCTTCTACAGAATGCTTCACCTTCATAGACTTGTTATATTCAATCATTTATATGGGACTTTGCTTCATAATAAAGAATGAGATACAAGACAGATATTCTACTGTTCTTAATTTTCCAGTGACTTGGATACTTGCTGGCTAACTTGCTTTTCAGGAAAATAAATAAATAAACCAACACAGATTTATGAATGCATTAAATATTATTCATTCTTTGTTCTTATACTATGTGATCTAGTGACTCTGACCTCCTGCTGTTCCAGAAAGAAGAAACTCTTTCTCTTAGGTACAGGTTGTCCTCCATGCCTTGAATACTCTCCTTACTTTCCTCTGAATACTGACCAACCTAGTTGTCTTTACATTGCAACAAAATCACATCTACAAAAAACCTTCTCCAGTCCTTCTTATGAGGGCCTTCCATGTACTCTGAGATGTAGCAATATCGGTCTTTTTGCTGTTGTATAAATATAATGCTCCATCTCCCAACTTTGTGCATTTTCATTAGCCCTCTCTTATGCTTATGTTTTTCCTTTCCATCTTTGCCTCCTGAATTTCCTTGCTTTTTCCAAATTCCAGATAAAACTCCACCTTCTACAAGAATCTCCTAGTCATTTCAATCTCTTTTTTTTTTAGAAACAAAAAATAACAAGAATTTTAATAAAATTCTAGAAAGAAATTTTTATGTATATATTTTTTATTTTTTATATAGCTTTTTATTTACAAGATATATGCATGGGTAATCGCAGTGACAATTGCAAAACATTTTGTTCCACTCTTTCTCCTCCTTCCCCCCACCATCTCCCCCAGATGGCAGGTAGACCAATACATGTTAAATATGTTAAAATATATGTTAAATACACTATATGTATATATACATTTATTTTGCTGCACAAGAAGAATCAGACTTTGAAATAATGCACAATTAATCTGTGAAGGAAATCAAAAATGCAAGTGGACTAAAACAGAGGGATTGGAAATGCTATGTAGTGGTTCACACTCATTTCCCAGAGTTTTTTCACTGGGTATAGCTGGTTTATTCATTACTGAACAAATGGAACTGATTTGGTTCATTGTATTGTTGAAGACAGCCATGTCCATCAGAATTGATCATCATATAGTATTGTAGTTGGAGTATATAATAATCTCCTGATCCTGCTCATTTCACTTAGAATCAGTTCATGTAGGTCTCTCCAAGTCTTTCTGAAATCCTCCGGTTGGTCATTTCTTACAGAACAATAATATTCCATAACAATCATATATCACAATTTATTCAGCCATTCTCCAGTTGATGAGCATCCACTCAATTTCCAGTTTCTGGTCACTCAAAGGGGACTGCCACAAACATTCTTGCATATACAGGTCCCTTTCCCTTCTTTAAGATCTCTTTGGGGTAAAAGCCCGGTAGTAACACTGCGGGGTCAAAGGGTATGCACAATTTAGTAACTTTTTGACCATTGTTCCAAATCGCTCTCCAGAATAGCTGGATGTATTCATAATTCCACCAACAATGCATCAATGTCCCAATTTTCCCACATCCCCTCCAACATTCCGCGTTATCTTTCCCTGTCATTCTAGCCAATCTGACAGGTGTGTAGTGGTATCTCAGAATTGTCTTAATTTGCATTTCTCTGTTTAATAATGACTTTTAGCATCTTTTCATTTGGCTAGAAATTTCACTTTCTTCATCTGAAAATTGTCTGTTCATATCCTTTGACCACTTATCAATTGGAGAATGGCTTAATTTCTTATAAATTAGAGTCAATTCTCTATATATTTTGGAAATGAGGCCTTTATCAGAGCGTTTGACTGTAAAAATGTTTTCCCAGTTTATTGTTTCCCTTCTAATCTTGTCTGCATAGATTTATTTGTCCAAAGCTTTTCAATTTGATATAATCAAAAATTTCTATTTTGTGATCAATAATGATCTCTAGTTCTTCTTTGGTCACAGATTCCTTCCTTCTCCATAGGTCTGAGAGGTAAACTATCCTATGTTCTTCTAACTTATTTATAATGTCATTCTTTATGCCTAGATCATGAACCCATTTGGACCTTATCTTGTTGTACAGTGATAACTGTGGGTCAATGTCTACTTTCTGCCATACTAATTTCCAATTTTCCCAGCAGTTTTTCTCAAACAGTGAATTCTTATCCCAAAAGCTGGGGTCTTTCGGTTTGTCAAACACTAGATTATTAAGATTATTGACTAGCTTGTCCTTTGAACCTAACCTATTCCACTGATCAATTAGTCTATTCTTGACTGTCCCTTAGCAGATAGATTCCCAAATATTTTATATTATCAGCAGTTATTTTAAATGGAATTTCTCTTTGTAACTCTATCTGTTGGGTTTTGTTAGTGATATATAAGAATGCTGATGACTTATGTGGATTTATTTTGTATCCTGCAACTTTGGTAAAGGTGTGGATTATTTCTAACAGCTTTTTAATAGAATCTCTGGGGTTCTCTAAGTATGCCATCATATATTCAGCAAAGAATGATAATTTGGCTTCCTCATTACCTACTCTAATCCCTTTAATCTCTTTCTCAACTTTTATTGCTGAAGCTACCATTTCTAATACAAAAATAGCGCTTGACTACTTTCCTGGGAATTCTTTATCTTTTCCAATTCACAAATTCTGTTTCCTTGCCCTCCCTGGGAGTTCTTTACTTTTTCTAATTCACATTTCAGGAAGTTGTTTTCTTTTTCCTCTTTATCAAATTTTTCTTTAAGTGAGTTATTTGCCTTTTCTGTACTCTCTTACAGAGCTTCTCTTTCCTTTACCCATTTTTCTTCTAGCTCTTTTTAAAGATCTTTTATAATTTCTGCTAGAAGAACCTTGTGTGATGGGGATCAAGTTACATTCCCCTTTGGGGGATGTCTGGAGACTGTCTGCTAATAGTCTCCTTGGGGTTGAAAACCTGCTCTCTTTCTGTATAGAAGCTATCGATTGTTACCCTAAGCTTGGCTTTTTTACTCATTTTTTAAAAGCCTTTGCCCTGAAGGCAAGGAGGTTACCAGCTTCCTCTGCAGAGCAGGGATAGATATATGGACAGTAGCTGTCCTGCAAACAAGCTGTTAAGAGCAGCTGAGCTGTGGAAGTGCCTGGGAAGAGCCCTGCACTGGAAGTATCTCTGCCCTGGGAATAGTCTAGCGGATCAGGGGCTGTCCTGGGGCTAGCAGTTGAGTGGTAAAAGTGTCACTGCCTCAGGCAGAATCTTGCTGTTTGATTGCCCTACCCTGTTTGCTCAGTGTGCCTCTGGTTCAATCTCTCTGCTTGCTCTGGTCTGTTCCAACAGATCAGGACAAACCTTTTCTGGCGATCTTCTAGATTATCTTCTGCTGGCAAATTATTGTACTTCCAGTATTCATAGATTTTACCAGTCAAGCGCTATTTTTGAGGCTGAATTTGGTAATTAGTAGTGAGGGTGTGAGAGGAGTTTAGAATGTTCATGTGTCTTCTCCGCCATCTTGGCTCTGCCCCCTTTTCAATCTCTTTTAAATCTAGTGCCTTCCCCTGTTGTTTCCAATTTATATTCCCTATAGGTTATTTACACACATTTGTTTGTATGTTGACTATGAGTTCCTTGACACTAAGGAATGTCTTTTCACTTTTTTTGTATCCCATTGGCACAGTGCTTGGCACATAGTAGGGACTTAATAAAAGTTTGTTAATTTGACTTGACTAGACCCAGAACACAACTGAAGTGATTTCTTCATATGCAGATTGCCTTTACATATTTCATCCGGGTAGGATCTTGTGTGCTTATAATACCTATTTCTGTGGTGAAACTCAGATGATATGAGGTATATGAAGTAATTTGTAAATTGTAAAGTGATGTAAATATTTATCTCAATATCAAAAATTAATATCTATTATGTTTAATTTTGTTTCATTTATATCAGTGTTTCAGATTGTTAGATTGTAAACTCTCTGAAGGCAAAGATTAATCTAATTTTTTTTTTTGTCAACTGTAATTACTACTGAAAAGCAAAACTGATGGAATTCATTCTATATAACAATAGAAGAGTTATGAAACAGTGGAATGACCCAAAGAACAACTTTTCATGAAACTTTGTCATCATTCAACCCCCAATACCAAAGATATGCTAGGCATTTATTAGATTTTTGTTGAATTAAAATGGACTGGATTATATTTTATTTTATGATCCTAGTTATTCCCTCTGGAGCCACATGAACTGAATATAATCTGTCTTTTCTGTAATAGTCTGACAATTGTTAGAAAGCAGGTGTTATGATCTCTGAGTTTTGCTTTTTTTTAAGTCCCTTTACTTTTCACAGTTTGACTTTCCCTTTTCAAGACAAAGCATGAACACATGATGCCTTTGACAAATTGTCACCTGAAGGTGAAAAGCCCTTAAGTAAGTACCAGTTTGTAACTCCTCTTTCAGTAGTATTTGATCTTAAATTCTAATACTTTTCCATCCTAACTCTGTTTGTCCTGTATACTGTCAAGGGAATTTATAAGAGCTATTTTAGAGTATCTCCTCAACATGTCACATTTCATAAAGCTAGGCTAGTATTATTGCCTTAGAAGTCAAGTCAAAGACGTTTATTAAAATTCAGTTTAGTGTTGGATTAGGAAATAAAGGGAGGGAGGGAGGGAAGGAATAAAAAAGGAAAAAGAGAGGGAGGAAATGAAGAAAAATATCATATATATATATATATATATATATATATATATATATATATTTACATTCTTTTATCATGTGCTCTGATTTCACTCTAAAGTCAAAATATCAAGGCAGTGTCTAATATAGAAAGTGTCCTTTTATTTTTAATTTAAACATGTTACTAATAACATTTTTTGACATTTGGTAGATTATAAAAGCAGGAAAAAACCTGATTTTTAAGAACATATTTAAGGAACTTAATAATGCACCACTAGCTGCAAATCGTAAAGACATGTGATTTAAACTGAAATCATGAAATCATAAACAGTTACATCTGGAGGAGTTGTCAAAAATCATCTAGCCTGAATTTTTTTTCTTTTTAGTAGAAAAAGAAATTAAGACTCAGGGAAATGAAATTTACCCATGTCCACATTTAATTATTGGGGGATCCTGGGAAAGGACTCTAGTGTCCTGAATTTTCTTTTAATGAGTAAATTTATTTTGATTTTGCTATTTCTTTCCTTAAATTATCTGACAAATGTGCCATCTGAGCATAACATTTGCTTTAAAACTTTAGCTCACAAGCATTAATTTCCTTATGGAAATAGAAAGTAACATGGTGTAATGGATAGAGCTCAGACTTGAATTCAAAAATTCAAACCTCGATTAGAATTCCAACAATGACATTTGTGAATCATGTAATCATGGACAAGTCCCTTAACTTTTAAGAACTTCATTTTCTTATTCTGGAAAGTGAGGATAGTGATAATTTTACAATTAACCTCAAAAAGATATAAGGATAGCACTTTGTATATCCCTTTAAATAAATAAAATTATTTCTCTTATTTATTAATAATGTTGTTATTGTTATTATTATAAAACATCAGCTATGAATGTGGGATAGTGTTAGTTACTAGAACTAGAACAGAGATTATGTATGTATGTTTATGTGTGTATATATGTGTGTGTGCTTGTGTGTATATATAGACATATATATTACATGAAATGTATATAACATGATATATGTGTACATGCATATTTGTATATACATATATATTCATTTGTTCATATGTTTTCTAATATAATCACATTTTACACAACAGTATTGGTATTATTTGTCTTGGTAGCAATAAATAAGTTCACTAAAATTTAATGTTTTGATAAAAAATAATAGCCACTCTAATCCTCTTAGTTTTAGTCTGTTGTGAGCTAGCCAGATACCTCCAAAAATGATTTGGTTTCCCTAAGTAAGGGAAAGAGTGCTGGCTCTGAAGACAGAGGACTTAGAGGCAAAATCTACTTCTGCTATTTTCTACCTTTTGTGATCTCTGGCAGGTTCATTCATTTCCCTGGAACTTAATTTCCTTGACTAGAAAAAAAGAAATTGGACTAGATGGTCCCTGATGTTCTTAGATATTTTGTTCTCTGATGATGTCTTATTTATTTTCACTTATTCATTTTTAAACATTAGCCTATTTTTATACCAACTGCATTTGCTAGTGAAAAGCACAATTGATGGAACTCATTCTATATAATAGTAGGGAAGATATGGAGTAGTGGAATGATACTAAAGAATAACTTCTCAATTTTACTTTGGATCTGCTTTCTCAGGTTAAAACTAGAAATGAACATTTGTTTTGTAAGTGTGCTGTTTACCATCATTTTATGTAATTGTGTTAGTAAAACTAGTGCTTCAGAGGTTATATTTAGGCAGTATACCTATAATTAAAGTAAAATGAGAGCAGAAATACTGTTGTATTTTGGTTATGGTCACATGATTAAAAAGAGTGGCTTTCCAAAAGTTTGGATAACTCTTGGCTTCATTATAGGATATGGTCCAATTTTTTTTTTGTCTTATTCTCTGAAGATAAAATTAAAGTTAGCTAATCATACATATTATTTAATTCACAATATTAACAAATCATTTGATAAAATTATAAAGCCTAGAATAAGATTTAATGAAATAAAAATGAGACAGAGCCAAGATGGCAGAGTAAAGACAGGAACTGCCCAACGTCTCTCTGAAATTGCTGCAAATTGTTTTAAATAATGATTTTAAACAAAATTTAATGCATTAGAATACACAAAAAGACAAAGTAGAACATTTTCCAGCTGAAGGCAACTTAGAAGCTTAGCAGACAAGGTCTGTGACACAAGGAGCCAACATGCAATGCTAGCAAAGGTCTCATGAGACCAGCACTGACTCCTGCCCTAGCATCAGCAAGGTGGGACCTCTGATGCATTACTGGTGGCTTCTGGACCTCTTCCCTCCGGACACTAGGGAAGATTTGAAAGGTCAGAGAAGAAGGTCTGTGGTAGTACGATGGGAGTCAGGAGTGCAGCCCCAGCTCAAGTTGCAATAGTGCCAGCACCAACCTCAGCTCTGGTATCAGCAAAGCAGGACTCCGTTGCTTTAGCCATACAAGATATTCATACTAGACATTACAGCTACTATAGGGTGGAGATACTCTTTTTTTTTTTTCTAGTAAATTTATTTTATTTATTTATTTAACATATATTATTTTATGGATCATGTTGGGAGGGAAAAATCAGAATAAAAGAGAAAAACTATGAAAGAGATTTAAAAAAAAAAAAAAAAGTAAGTGAACATAGCATGTGTTGATTTACATAGTCTCCTTAGTTCTTTTTTCTGGATGCAGAAAGTATTTTCTGTCCAAAGTTTATTGGGAGGGACTGTTTCTGATCACTGAACCTCTAAGAAGAACTGATTGTTTCAGAGTTGCTCATCACACATTCTTGCTATTATTGTGTACAATATATTTGGGTTCTGATTGTTTCACTCAGCATCAGTTCATGTAGATCTTCCCAGGTCTTTCTAAAATCAGATTGTTCATAATCTTTATAGAACAAAAATATACCTTTACCGTCATATACCACAACTTGTTCAGCCATTCTCCAATTCTTTACCACCACATAAAATGCTGCTACAAATATTTTTGCACATGTGTGTCCTTTTCCTTCCTTTATGATTTCCTTGGGAAACAGATCCAGTAATGGTACTGCTGGATCAAGGGTACTCAAAGTTTTATAGCCCTTTGGGCATGGTTCCAAATTGCTTTCCAGAATGATTGGATTATTTCACAATTCCACCAACAATGCATTAAAGTTCCAGTTTTCCCACATCCCCTTCAACATATGTCATTATTTTTTTCCTGTCATCTTAGCCAATCTTAGAGGTGTGAGAAGGTGCATCACAGCTGTTGTAATTTGCATTTCTCTAATCATTAATGATTTAGAGCATTTTTTCATATTACTATAGAGGCTTTAATTTCATCATCTGAAAATGGTCTTCTCATATCCTTTGACCATTTATGAATTGGGGAATAACTTGTATTCTTATAAATTTGACAGAGTTCTGCATATAGGTTTAGAAATGAGAGCTTTATCAGAAACACTGACTGTAAAATTTTTTTCTCCAGGTTTGTACTTTTGTTTTAATCTTATTTCTGTTGGTTTTGTTTGTGCAAAAATTTTTTGGTTTAATGTAATCAAAGTTGTCCATTTTGCCTTTCATAATGTTCTCTAGATCTTATTTGGTCATAAATTATTTTCTTCGATAAAGATCCGATAGGCACATTATTCCTTGCTCTCCTAATTTGTTTATAATACATACTTTATCCCCAAAACATGTAACCATTTTGACCTTATTTTAGTATGGAGTATAAGATGTAGATCTATACTGAGTTTCACATATACTTGTGAAGGTTTTCTGGAGGCAGCCTTAGTCTTAGTTGAAATAAATTACTCCAAAATGCAGCCAGCTGGTAAAAATGCAAACATTTATTTCTCCTTCCAAATTAGCCCGGTTAAAATTATCACTCTATGCCAACGATATGATGGTATACTTAGAGAACCCCAGAGATTCTACTAAAAAATTATTAGAAATAATCCACAACTTTAGCAAAGTTGCTGGTTATAAAATAAACCCACATAAGTCATCAGCATTCTTATATATCACTAACAAAATCCAACAGTCAGAGTTACAAAGAAAAATTCCATTTAAAGTAACTACTGATAATATAAAATATTTAGGAATCTATCTGCCAAGGGAAAATCAGAAACTGGAATTGGAATTCAATTGGAAAAATATTAAATGCTCTTGGATAGGGCAAGCAAATATAATAAAGATGACAATATTACCTAAACTAATCTATTTATTTAGCGCTATACCAATCATACTCCCAAAAAACTATTTTAATGACCTAGAAAAAATAACAACAAAGTTCATATGGAAAAACAAAAGGTCAAGAATTTCAAGGGAATTAATGAAAAAAAAATCAAATGAAGGTGGCTTAGCTGTACCAGATCTAAAATTATATTATAGAGCAGCAGTTACCAAAACTATTTGGTATTGGCTAAGGAATAGATTAGTTGATCAGTGGAATAGATTAGGTTCAAGGGATAAAACAGTCAACAAATATAGCAACCTAGTCTTTGACAAACCCAAAGATCCCAGCTTTTGGGATAAGAACTTACTGTTTGATAAAAATTGCTGGGAAAATTGGAAACTAATATGGCAGAAACTAGGCATTGATCCACACTTAACACCGTACACCAAGATAAGATCAAAATCGGTTGATGACCTAGGCATAAAGAATGAAATTATTAATAAATTAGAGGAACACAGGATAATTTACCTCTCAAACCTGTGGAAGGGGAAGGAATTTATAACCAAAGAAGAACTAGAGATCATTACTGATCACAAAATAGAAAATTTCGACTATACCAAACTGAAAAGTTTTTGTACAAACAAAACTAATGCAGACAAGATTAGAAGGGAAGCAATAAACTGGGAAAATATTTTTACAGTCAAAGGTTCTGATAAAGGCCTCATTTCCAAAATATATAGAGAATTAACTCTAATTTATAAAAAATCAAGCCATTCTCCAATTGAAAAATGGTCAAAGGATATGAACAGACAATTCTCAGATGAAGAAATTGAAACTATTTCTAGTCATATGAAAAGATGCTCCAAGTCATTATTAATCAGAGAAATGCAAATTAAGACAACTCTAAGATACCACTACACACCTGTCAGATTGGCTAAGATGACAGGAAAAAATAATGATGATTGTTGGAGGGGATGCGGGAAAACTGGGACATTGATGCATTGTTGGTGGAGTGGTGAACGAATCCAACCATTCTGGAGAGTAGTTTGGAACCATGATCAAAAAGATATCAAACTGTGCATACCCTTTGATCCAGCAGTGTTACTACTGGGCTTATATCCCAAAGAGATTATAAAGAAGGGAAAGGGACCTGTATGTGCACGAATGTTTGTGGCAGCCCTTTTTGTAGTGGCTAGAAACTGGAAACTGAATGGATGTCCATCAGTTGGAGAATGGCTGAATAAATTGTGGTATATGAATATTATGGAATATTACTGTTCTGTAAGAAATGACCAACAGGATAATTTCAGAAAGGCCTGGAGAGACCTACACGAACTGATGCTGAGTGAAATGAGAGGACCAGGAGATCATTATATACTTCAACAACAATACTATATGATGACCAGTTTTGATGGACCTGGCCATCCTCAGCAATGAGATCAACCAAATCATCTCCAATGGCGCAGTAATGAACTGAACCAGCTATGCCCAGAGAAAGAACTCTGGGAGACGACTAAAAAACCATTACATTGAATTCCCAATCCCTATATTTATGCCCACCTGCATTTTTGATTTCCTTCACAAGCTAATTGTACAATATTTCAGAGTCTGATTCTTTTTGTACAGCAAAGTAACGGTTTGGTCATGTATACTTATTGTGTATCTAATTTATATTTTAATATATTTAACATCTACTGGTCATCCTGTCATCTGGGGGAGAGGGTGGGGAGGTAAGAGGTGAAAAATTGGAACAAGAGGTTTGGCAATTGTTAATGCTGTAAAGTTACCCATACATATAACCTGTAAATAAAAGGCTATATATATATATATATATATATATATATATGCTAGAAGGAAAAAAAAAAAAAACAAATTAGCAAGGTTAGTTGAGGCCTATCTCTCTGCCTGGCTCCAAGAGATCTTGCAGCTTTATCCTTGGCTTCTGCCTCTGCTTTCCTCAGCCTCCAGCTAGCACCAAGGTAGAAGATACAATGGATCTCTTGCCTCGAAGATAGGGCTTGTGGGTTCCAAGAGCTCTCTCCAAATAAAACTCTCTCGAGCTCCCAGAGTTTCTAGTAACTCCTCAAATAACTAACTCAAGTAAGTCCCACAAGAAAAACTAAGTCAAGCTCCAAGAGCTCCCTATATATGTGATCTCCCAAAGGTTAACTCAGCCTTTTGGAGGGAGAGGGATTTTGGATTATCTCCCTGAGTGCTCTCTGGCCCTAAGGGAGATGTGAATTCGGACTAAGCCCTATTAAGCCCTGCATTCTCCCAAACGTGTGAACTCCATTGAATACTTAGATACTTATGAGGTCTCTAAAGGGTGAACCAAGCATTGTTTCTATCAGTTCCACTTAGTATCTTCTTTCAAGTTCTGGCCCAAAATATCTCTTTCTAAGATCAAATCAACTCCAATGACTTAACAGTTTGTAAAGATTCCAACAATTACTTTCTAGTTTTTCCAGAAATTTTAGTCTAATAGTGAGTTATCATTCCAAGAGCTGGAGTTTTGGGGGGGTTATCAAATGCTAGATTACTCTAGGTCTTGATTATAGTGTTGTGTGTATCTACTCTATTCCATTGATATACCAATCTGTTTCTTAGCCAGTACCAAATGGTTTGATGATTATTGCTTTATCATATACTTTTAGGTTTGGTATGGCTAAGTCACCATCATTTGTATTTTTTTCATTAATTACCTTGATATTCTTGACCTTTTGTTCTTCCAGATGAATTTTGTTATTAGTTTTTCTAATTCTAAAAAAAAAAATGTTTTGGCAGTTTGATTGGTATAGCACTGCACAAGCAGATCAATTTAGGCATCATGATCTGAAAAAGAACCATTTACTATTTCTGCCTTTCTGTATTTGATTGTGGAATTTCTATATATGGTTTTTATATATGGTCAATTTTTGTGAAGGTGCCATATACCTTTTTGTGTGTATATTCAGAGGTGTATAATAATATCTGTGTTTTCTAGGATCCTATTAACCAACCTAGGTTCTTGTTTTTTTTTTTTTTTTTTTTTTTTTTTTTTATGGTTAGATTTGTTTGATTCTGAGAGGGGAAGGTTGAAGTCCCCTACTAATATAGTCTATTTTTTTTTTATTTCTTCCTGTAACAGGCTTAAAATCTTCTCAGGAATGTGGATCCTCTATTTTTTTTAATACACATTTACTATAGTTATTACTTCATTGTTCACAGTACTCAAGATGTGCTTTCAATCCTTATCTCTTTTAATAAGATTTATTTTTGTTTTTGCTTTATCTGAGATCAGAATTGCTACTACTCCCTTTTTAACTTTAATTGAAACATAATAAATTCTGTTCCAGCCTTTTACCTTTATACTTTATGTGTTTCTCTGTGTCAAATCTGTTTCTTGTACACAGCATGTTGCAGAATTCTTTTTTTTTTAAATCCTCTCTGCTATTCATTTCTGTTATATGGGAAAATCATTCCATTAACATTCAGTTATGATTATCAGCTTTGTATTTCTCTCCATCCTATTTTGTCCCCTGTATATACTTTTGTTCTCTCTTATTACCCTTTCTATTCTTAGTCCTTTTATTTAACCCACTCCATCCTTATCTCCTATCATCCCTCCCCCCTTCTCTTAAGAGTGTTTTTTTAACCCACTCCACTCACTACCTTATCTTCTGTCACCCTTCCCTCCCTTCTCTTTTTTGTCCCCTCTGTTCTGTTTCTGGAAGATTAGAACAGCTTTACTTAATGATCTCTTGAAGAATGTTATCCAGGTAATTTTTTTAGGTTATGGCCTTCAGATAGGCCAATAATATTTAAATTGTCTCTCCTGCATTCATTTTTCAGGTTAGCTATTTTTAGAATTAGGTATTTCACATTTTCCCCCTTTTTTATTTTGTTTTAAGTTTATATAATTGATTCTTGCTGTCTCACAGAGTCATTAGCTTCCATTTGCCATATAATTGTTTTTAATATGTGATTTTCTTCATTAAGCTTTTGAATCTCCTTTTCCATTTGGTTAATTTTACTTTTGTTGTTTCTTCAGACAACCTTTTTACCACCTTTCCCAAGCTGTTGACTCTTTCATGCATAACTCTTATTTCTTCTCTCTTTTTTTCTTCTATCACTATTAATTTCCTTTTAAATTCCTTTTTTTTTTTTTTTTTTTTTTTTTTTTTTAGCACTTCCAAGAAGCCACTTTGGGCTTAAGAGATTTCTTCTGTGCACATTTTATCCTCATCTGAGTTGGTGTTTTGGTTTGCCCTGTCACCACAGAAGCTTTCTTTGGCCAAGGTTCCTTTTTGCTTTTTGCTCATTTTCTTTTCTTTCTTTTGTTATTTCCTCTTTTTAAAAAATTTTATGATTGAGCTCTGTTTCTGGGTAAAAGACACACTATTCCAAGCTCCCTGTGAAGCTTTAAGTCTTGGCTTTGAGCACAAGTACCCTTTGTGCTTGCTGGGATATCTTTGCCTGTTCTTTTCAGGAAACAGCCTGGTTTCCCAGAATTTGCCTTCTGATCTTGGACTGGAAACTATCCTACTCATTTGCTTATCTATTGAGCCAGGACTGAGGGTCTTAGTTCCTTATTTGTTGTGTTTAAAATCATCCCACTTGCTTTAGAAGAGTCTATCTGACCTGGGCTGAACACTCTTTTCAGTGAAATTGATCTTTCTTGAAATCCTTCCAATCTATCTTGAACTGGAGAGAGGTTTCATTCTGTCAGACTCTGTTCAGAAGCTTGGTATCATGTGCTTTTTGAGAACAACTGGGAGATTTTGAGCAGATTCCTTGCTTCACTCCACCATCTTGGCTCTACCCCCATTCCTCCCTCCAACTTCTGCAGGAATAGCCCCAATAGTTCCAGGATAAGGAAAAAAATTCTTGTGATCAGGTTCATAAAAGGAACTCTAATAACAGCTGTACAAAATTCCTGAAGCTAGAGATAATGCACTACCCACCCGGGAAACAGAGCTCTACTTTAACAAAGAGTTGAAAGCAGAATAATAGGCAAAGAAAATAGTAGAAAAATGTCTCTGACCATTGAATAGTTATTATGGTGACAAGGAGTATCAAAACACACATTTAGAGAATGATAACAGTCAAAGCTCCTTTATCCAAAGCCTCCAAGAAAAATAAGAATTGGGCTCAGGCCATGGAAAAACTCAAAAGGAACTTTGAAAATCAAGAGAGATAGAGGAAAAAATAGGAAAAGAATTGAGAGTAGTGCAAAAGGAAATATGCAAATCTAATGAGGAGAAGAATGCCCTAAAAAGTAAAATTGACCAATTAGGAAAAGAGGGACAAAAGCTCACTGAGAAATTTTTTTTCCTTAAAACTTAGAATTGAGCAAATGGAAGCTAATTGACTTCATAAGAAAAAAAAAAAAGGTTTGAGCAGCTTTTTGAGGAAATTGAGCAAAACCAAAAAATGAATTAAAAAAAATTTTAAAAAATGGAAAAATCTCATTGGAAAAAACAAGTGACCTGGAAAATAGATCCAGAAGAGATAATTTTAAAATTATTGGTCTCCCTGAAAATCATGATCAAAAAAAAGAGCCTGGACATCATCTTTAAAAAAATTATCAAGAAAATCTATCCTGATATTCTAGAACCAGAAGGTAAGAAATTAAAAGAATCCACTAATCACAAAATGACAAAATGTAATAGCCAAATTCCAGAGTTCCCACTTAAGAAGAAAATATTGCAAGCATCCAGAAAGAAATAATTCAAGTATAGTAGAGCCACAGTCAGAATAATATAACATTTAGCAGCTTCTATATTAACGGGCTGGAGGGCTTGGGATATGATATTCTGGAGAGCAATGGAGCTAGAATTACAACCAAGAATCAGCTATTCAACAAAACTGAGTACAATCCTTCAATGAAATAAAAGATTTTCAGACATTTGTGATGAAAAGCCCAGAGCCGAGTGGAAAATTTGATTTTCAAGTATAGAACTCAAGAAAAGCATAATGAGGTAATCAGGAAAGTAATATCATAAGGGACTGAATTAAGTTTCTCTGTTTACATTCCGACATGGGAGGATGATACTTGTACCTTATCAGAACTTTTTCATTATTATGGCAGTTTGAAGAAATATATGTGTGATATCACACATATATTTCTTCAAACTGCCATAATAATGAAAAAGTTCTGATAAGGATATATATATATATAGCACATACACACATACATACATACATATATATATATGGCACACACACATACATACATATATATAGATATAGATATATGGCACACACACATACATACATACATACACAAAGGATACAGTATAAGTTGAATATGAAGAGATTATATCTTTTTAAAAATGATGAAATTAAGGCAGTGGGGGGGGGAATAGGAATGCACCTAGAGAAAGGGAAAGAGAGAATTGGAATAGTTTAAATTGTCTGCCACAAAAAAGAGGGGGAAAAAAGTTTTTAAAGTGGAGGAGATGAAGGAAAGAAAAGGGGGAGAGATTGAACCTTACTCTCATTAGAATTGGCTAAAAAAATAGTCAACATAAACATCTAATATGGGTATAGAAAGCTATCTTACTCTGCTGGAAAATATGAGGGAAATGGGATATGGGAAGGGGAAAGGTTAGAAAGGAAAGGGAATATTGGGGGATGGAATGGTCAATAACAAAAAAACTTTTGAAGAGGGACAAGGTGAAAGGAGATTAAATGGAGGGGAAGACAGTAACAGTAATTGTAAAAAGAATTTTGCAGCAAGTTTCTCTGATGAGGCCTCATTTCTTATACATAATGGCAACTGAGGCAAATTTATAAAAAATAAGAACCATGTCTCAATTGATAAATGATCCAAAGATATGATCTATGCCCAAAGGGCTATAAATTCATGCTTATCCTTTGATCTAACAATTTCACTACTAGGCATGGGTACCAAAAGAGATTTTCAAAGAGGGTAGATAAAAGAAAAGAATCTCTATGTGCAAAAATATTTGTAGCACCTCTCTTCACAGGGAAAAGAATTGGAAATTGAGGGGCTGCCCATCAAGAATGGCTGAAAAAATTGTGGTGTGATTATCATGCCATGAACTCAAGCAATGTAAAATGCACTGCATACAAAGTAATAATAATATATGTTCTGGTATGACCTGCTGTAAATGATTTTGTGATTGCTGTACAATGATCCTTGATTATTCTGAAGGACATATAATAAAGAATTGTATCCATATTTAAAGAAGAAATTAATTATTTCTAAATACAGAGTAAATCATTCTCTCTCTGTCGCTCTCTGTTTCTCTCTGTCTCTCTGTCTCTGTGTGTGTGGGGGGGGTGTGGGTGTGGGTATATATATCTGTCTCTGTCTCTGTCTGTCTCTCTTTTAAATTAATTTTTCTTGAGGGTTTTTTTTCATTAGGGTGAAAGAAAATTCAATATTTTCTTTCACAACATTAATTTTATGGGAAAAAGTAAAATAAATAAAGTCCAAAAATAAAAAATTAAAACACCTAGACTGGGCTGGATAGATATCCATTATGCTTTAAATGCTTTCTATCTGCTTAATTCAACCTTATTTATTTTCCAGCCCCCACCTTTGAGGCTGATATGGAAATCATTAATCTTGATTATATTTTGGCTTGTTCAAAATATAGTCTTGATGCTAAGACTTTTAGCCCCCTCTTTGCTCCATAAGCATTAGAACTACTGGAATGTTTTCCTCCTTTGAGGTTTAACTGAAAGGTTTTTGATGGGATGGGCTATTTTTATTTTTCTAACTGGAGCTCATTTTCTTTAGATAATTTTCCATTTTTGCTGTAATGTGCACAAAGCATAAACTCTCCTCATTCTTTCCATTTGGGGGAGGCAGAGAAAATCAATAGGAACAGTGAGATCAAGAGAGGACTTCTGACTACTTGTCCAGCATTAATTTTATCAGGTCCCTTTTGTAATCAAAGGAGCTTAAGTTTTTTCTTCTATCTACTACTTCTGGGTAAATTCTCAGAATTTGAAGCTATAAAATATGTAATTAGCTAAACTTACTTGCCAAAGCACTAATATTAAATGTAAAATGTATCTGGCATATCATGACTTCTAACTAAAACCTTTGATGGAAAAATCCTTTTAAAATTGCATATGTTTAAAAAAACCTAACAAAAATAAATGGTTAGAAATAACCTAACATAGTACATAAGATTTTTAACAGATGTTAAGTGATTTCTAAGAATATAAGTAGAATTTTTGAGAGGCAGGGACAAAGATGAACAGAAACATACAGCACAGTATGAATATTGCAAGTCTTGTTCTCTGCTAGTGCCACAGTTTAGAAATTGCTTTCTTTTCTTATTAATTTCTCCATGTCTTCGGTCTTTGACTCCACTTCAAATTGTCATCCTCCAGATCTCTGCAGTACATTTCGATTTACCCCCCTTTCCTCCATTATGGTAAATATCTCTCTGCTGACTACAGTTAAAGAAATGTGAAAGGAAAATAATGATAAAAGTTGGAAGGGATGTGGGAAAACTGGGACACTACTACATTGTTGGTGGAGTTACAAATTGATCCAACCATTCTGGAGAACAATTTAGAACTATGCCCAAAGGGCTCTCAAACTGTGCATATCTTTTGATCCACCAGCAAGAGAACATAAAAAAGAGAAAAGGACCCACATGTGCAAAAATGTTTGTAGCAACCCATTGTGTAGTGGCAAGGAACTGGAAATTGAGTGGATGCCCATGAGTTAGAGAATGACTGAATAAGTTATAGTATATGAATGTAACAGAATATTATTGTCCTATAAGAAACTATCAGCAGGATGATTTCAGAAATACTGAAGAAACTTACATGAACTGATATTAAGTGAAGTGACTAGAACGAAGAGAACATTATACTCAGCCACAAGAAGATGATGTGATGATTGACTTTGATCCATGTGGCTCTTTTCAACAATGAGGTGATTCAGGCCAATTTCAATAGGCTTTTGGGAAGAAAGCCATCTCTATCCAGAAAGAGACTATGGAGACAGAATGTGGATCACAGGATAGCATTTTCACCTTTTTGTTGTTGTTTACTTGATTTATGTTTCTCATTTTTTTTTCCTTTTTGATCTGATTTTTTTTTTTTGTGCAGCATGATAAATATGGAAATGTTTAGAAGAATTGCACATGTTTAACATATATTGTATTACTTGCTATACAGGGGAAGAGTGTAGCAGAAAAGAAGGAAGAAAAATTTGGAATACAAGTATTTACAAGAGTGAATGTTGAACAATATCTTTGCATGTATTTTGAAAACAGAAAGTGAGGATTTCCAGGGGTGGCACAAAGATAACAGAAGGAAGCTAGGAAGCTACTTGAGCTCACTCAGTTTCCCTGGAGAACCACATGAAACCAAGCTTCCGAACAGAGACGGATGGAATGAAACCACTCTCAAGCTCAGGCTAGGTTGGAAAAACTTAAAAGTTAATATCAATGGAGTGAAAGGAATCTTCAACTCAGCTCAGACAAAATCTGGGAAAGCTACTTAGAGGGTTTCAATCCCAACAGATCAGCCACTGAAATCCTTGGTCCTGACTCAATAATAGAGAAAACCAGTACAATTTTCCCCAGTCCCAGCTCAGAAGAGAAATTTTGGAAAACCAGTCTGTTTCCTGGAAAGAGTAGGAAAACCTACTCCCTGCAAACATAAGTGGTTCTTGTGCTCTAATCCAAGGCTCAGAGCTGCACATGAAACTTGGGGCAGTGTACCCTTAATCCCAGGAGCAAAGCTCATCCTTAAAAATTAAAAAAGAGAAAATACCAAAAGAAAAGGAAAAAATAAGCAAGAAATAGAAAAGAAACTTAACCATAGAAATGTACTATAGGGTTACAGGGAACCATACCCTGTCATACCATACTATACCAATTCAGACAAGGACAAAATGGCCACAGAGGAAATATCAAAGAGTGATATGAATTGATCTCAAGCACAAAGAGACTTCTTGGAAATGCTTATAAAAGACTTTTAAAAGACAAATAAGAAAGGTAGAAGAAAAAATGTAAAAAGAAATCAGAGATATGCAAGAGAGTCAATAGCTTGGAAAAGGAAGATAATTCCTTAAAAAATACAAAAAGCCAAATGCAAAAAAAAGAAAAAGAAAAAAGAAAAAATCCACTAAAGAAAACAGCACCTTCAAAACAAGAATTAATCAAATGGAAAAAGATACAAAAAGTAACTGAAGAAAATCACATTAAAAACTAGAATGGGACAAATGAAAGCTAATGACTTTATGAAACATCAGGAATCAGTCAAACAAACTAAAAAGAATGAAAAAAATGGAAGAAAATATATAATACCTTATCGGAAAAATTGAGCTAGTATAGATCCAGAAGAGACAATTAAAAAAAATTATTGGGCTAACTTTTTATGACCAAAAAAAGGAACCTGTATAGTATTCTTCAAGAGATCATCAAGGAAAATTGCCCTAATATTCTAGAAACAGAGGCAGAAATTGTCATTTAAAGAATCCATCAATCACATTTGGAAAGAGGTTGCACAAGAAAAATCCTAAGGAACATGGTTGCAAAACTTGCAAGTATCATCTTTCAGGTGAGGTGATAGAACTTCAGTAAAGTAAGAGACTTTCAAACATTTCTACCTAAAAAAAAACAGAAGTTAGCAGAAAATTTAATCTACAAACACAGGACTCAAGAGAAGCCCTAGAGAAGCATAGAAAGGTAAACAAGGGAAAAATAAATATTATTTAAAGGTTAAATTGCTTACATCTCTAGACGGGAAAATGATCTGTGTAACTCTTGAGAGCTGTATGTGTTACTGAGACAAATAGAAGGGGGCATCAAATGGATGGAGGATGTGGATTTGAATGAGTTCTGATGTGATGTTATCAAAGAAAAAAACATTAAGGGTAGAAAAAAGGATTCTACTGGGAGAAGAGGAAAGGGAAGGTATAATGGGACAAATTAGATCAAATAAAGAGGCACAAAAGACCTATTACAATGCAGGAAAAGAAGGAAGGGAGATTAACATTGTCTGAAGCTTGATTTCATCAATTTTGGCTCACAGAGGGAATAATATAATCAACCAGTTGGGTATAAAAATGTATCTTAACCCTCTAAAGAAATAGGAGAAGAAAGAGGAAAGAAAAGGGAAGGGCACATAGATGGGAGGGCAGAAACACCAGGGAGAAAAGGATAAGAGAGGGGGAGAGGAATGGTGATAGGGTGGGTTAAAAAAACAAAAGACTACTTAGAGAAAGGGGAAGGGGTAATAGAAGATAAGGTAGTGGGTGGGGTGGGTCAAAAAAAAATCACTAAGGATAGGATGGAAAGAAAGAAGAAAATTATATACAAAGGATAAAATAGGATAGAGGGAAATAACAATGCTGGTAATCAAAACTGTGAATGTGAATAGAATGAAATATCCCATAAAATTGAAGCAAATAGTAGAGTAGATTAAAAAACAGAATCCTACAATGTGTTGTTTACATTTGACACAGTGATATAAACAGAGTAAAGGTAAAAAGCTTGAGCAGAATTTATTATGCTTCAGGTGAAGTAAAAAAAAAAAAAAGCAGCACTAGCAAGTCTGATCTCAGATAAAGCAAAATTAAAAATAGATTCAATTAAAAACAATGAAGTAGTAATTGTATTAAATGTATATGCACCAAGTGGTAGAACATACAAATTCCTAGAGAAGATATTAAGCCAGTTAGAGGAAGAACTTGGCAGAAAAACTATGTTAGTGGAGGACCTCAATCTTCCCTTCTCAGGATCAGACAAATCTAACTGCAAAGTAAACTAGAAAGAAGCTAGGGAGAATCGTATAAACCTAGATACTATAAACCTCTGAATAGAGACAGAAAGGAGTATACCTTTTTTGGGCAGTATATTGTATCTTCACAAAAATTGACTGTATATTAGGACATAAAAAAATTTTATAATGAAATGCAGAAAGGCAGAAATAGTAAATATTTTCTTTCCAGACCACAAGGCAATAAAAATCATATTCAATAAAGTGCCAGGGAAAGAGACAAAAATCAAATTGAAAATTAAATAATTCTAAAGAATTAGTGGGTCAAAGAACAAATCACAGAAACTATCCATAATTTTTTCCCAGACAATGACAATAATGAGACAACATACCAGAACATATAGGACCAGGCAAAGCAGTTCTTAGGGGAAATTTTATATCTCTAAATACCTACATGAATAAAATATAGAAAGAGGAGGTCAATGAATTGTGCATGCAACTAAAAAAGCTATAATAGCTAATTAAAACCCCCAATTAAATACCAAATTAGAAATTCTGAAACTCAAAGGAGAGATTAATAAAATTGAAACTAAGAAAACTATTGAACTAATGATTAAAACTAAGAGTTGATTTTATGAAAATACCAACAAAATAGATAAACCTTTGGTTAATTTGATTAGAAAAAAAAAAAAAAATCACCAGCATCAGAAATGAAAAAGTGAAAGTTACTCCCAATGGAAAAGAAATCAAAGCAATTATTAGGAGCTATTTATTCAATTGTATGGCAGCAAATCTGACAATCTAATTGAAATGAATGAATATTTACAAAAAAAAATTACAAAAATGTAGATGCAGATTTTCCCTTCTCAACATGATTCATAAAGCAATGTGAATAACAAATAAATAAATATTTTTTTAAAAAGAAAAGAAAAGATATATTTTTTTAAAAAAATTGTCAGAAACAAGGATCCCTATATACATGAATATGTTTGGAAGAATATTGAGAAGAAAAAAAAAAGACTTCTCTGATTAAAAACACTCTCAGAAACCTACCTTGGTTCTTTGTGTACCATTTTTAAAGAATTTCCTTTGTGTAAGGGAATTTAAGGGTTAAATTAGCAGACATTACTGGTTATACTTGTCAGTTTATCAAAGTAATCATAGGAGATAGTAGTCTCTAGGATACAAAGTATGTTTTTATTATTGGCAAAGGATTATGAAAATCTTATAATTAGGAGAGCACTGGGGAAAGAACAATATGACGATACTGGACATCTGGAAGATACAAAAAAGATGTAAAAAGAGGGGGTGGTTATTATGGTTATACAGAGGTAACGAATTAATTCACAGTTTTATCTAGGGCCAGCTATAGCATGGTCAATATATATATATATATATATATATAGAGAGAGAGAGAGAGAGAGAGAGAGAGACCCCAGTATGTGTGTGTGTGTGTGTGTGTGTGTGTGTATTAGCACACTTTATAATTTTGCTTCTATTGTAGTGAATCAAACTCATTGAACTTAATGTTTGAAATTCTTCATACCAAAAAAGGGTTAAGTTATTAATTATATGACTTTGGTTAAAAAAAAAAAGAGAGACAGAGAGAAAATTGTAAGCCTCAGAAATGAAGTTAAGAAGTATCCTTAAGAAAGGAATTCAAGGTTAGCATTTTTGAAAGCCATTTACACATTCTATGAAAGTGTACACTCTATTACAAAATCAAATATTATTTCAGGAAACAATTCTGAAAGAAGAAAAATATCTGAGCCTGAGGTTTGCTAGCTATCCTAGGGGACTTAGAATGAGCATTATTCAGAGGAAAGAAGGCATGAATGAAATCTATAGTTAGGAGAAAATGGAGTTGCATCCCATTTTATATGAGACAACAATATACACTTTATTACTGCTATTATATTCCCAGTATTACAGTTCCATCAGCTAGTGCATGGCTCCCCAAAGAACTGGACTTCCAGGTGACCCTGGTTTTGACACATCTTTCTGTATTCAATAATTAAAAAGCAGTGTCAGACACGAATATTTATCAATATGATTAAAAAAAAAATCTAAACAACTAGTTAGAAGTCGAAGAAAAGTATAATAATAGGAACCAAAGTAGGTTCCTTAACAGAAAATCTGGCTCTAGAAAAGTCAGGTTAATACATTGACATTTGTCCTTCATTTTGTTTTCTATTTATTTTTGTTTGATGACATAACCATAAACACCATAAAGCAGAAAAAACAAAAAACCCAATCCTCATTAATAGTAAACAGCATAAAATCTCCTTGTGTTTTAATATCCATATCCAATGTCCATTTAATCATTTCATTTTATCTTGAGTCCCTAATGTTTGAAGTAGTAATCTGGTCCTTGGAAATTATTTCTCTTGGGTATTTTAGAATAGTACTGACATATCCTAGTTATGCATTTATCTCTGGATAAGTGATGTAACTTCTTAGTGCTCTAGAGCAGAAGGGGTCAAAGACTTGTGGAAAACACAGAGTAAAGAAAGCATTGTGGGCAGTACTGCCTGAACCAAATTAAAATGTAATTGAGAAATATTTAACCAAAAATTACAGTAGAATATAAATAATATTAATATGTGGTTTTCTAAGTCAATATTCACCTGGCAGGGAGACCTATTTATGGTTTAATGCTCTCTCCCTTTTCTGTTTGAGTTTGACACCACTACTCTGGGCAATTCTTTAAGACTGTTCATTTCGGAGGAGATAGAACAGACAATTGAAACTCATTTCTCTTATGACAAAAAAAAAAAATCTTTGGCAACTATTTGGGTATTTTGGGGGGGATATATTCTTTAAAAAAATAATATTCCCCCTTCCAATTATGTCATGACATTTTTAGCATTAATTTTTAAAAGATTTTTAGTTCCAAATGTTTTTTCCTTCCTTTATCCCCATTCCTCTTTTTAAAATGGTAACCACAAAAAAAGAATAAAGTGAAAAAAAATGCTTTGATCTGTCCATTAGTTCTTTATTTGGATATGGATAGCATTTTTCCTTTATGAGTCCTTTGTCCTTGACTTGGATCATTGTGTTGCTAAGAAGAGTAAAGTTTGTTGATCATTATGCAGTATTACTTATACTGTATACAATATTTTCTTTGTTCTGCTCATTTCATTTTGTATCAGTTCAAAATGTGTTAGAGAAGGGACACAAACCAGTTATGTTTCATTCTCTTTAAAAGGCAATCCTTTCCCTTTCCAACACTTTTCAGTTCCTCCTTTTATATGTTCTTTTCCCTAATTATTACGGATAAAACAGGAGCTATCTTTTTTCCCTTTGTATTATACTTCTAACATTTGGCACAAAGCTTAGCATATAGTATGCTTAATAAATGCTTATTGATTTATTCAGAAGAGAGTTCTGAGTATCAGGACACAATGTTTGGAGGAGACTCTGTGTACAATTTGATTCAGAGTAGAGCAAACAAGAGGAAAAAGAATAAAACTAGTTTATTTTTTAAAAATAGGAGGCAGGTATCTCAGGCAAAATTTATTCTCTCTTGGAAGAATCATAGGTAGTCACTAAGAGTCATACACCATCTTTGAAGGAAAATGAAAACATTGACTAAAGAAAACTCCAAGGGAAGACTGAAAAAAAAGGAATTTGGAAAAAAGTGACTCCACCCCCTAAAAATAAGGGTCAATGACTTATAAGTAGCTAATTTTTCCTGTAAAACTGGCCAGTCACCTTAAACTCTATCATAAAAGTACAATCTGGACTGACAAAAGAAATTACCTTTGGGAGCACTCAAAATTAATGAAACCACAAGTCCCATAATAAATCAATGAATGAATTAGCTAAAGAATTAATGAATAAGTAAAATTGTTTTTGTTGTGGTAGTAGTAATAGTGAACGTGATGGTGGTGAAAATGATGGTAATGTAATGATGATGTTGATGATGATGATGATGATGATGATGAGATGATGATGATGAAGATGATACAAGGTACTGGAAAGAATGTTTGACTTAAAGTTCGAAAGATCTATGTTCAAATTCAGCCCCAATCACTTCCTAACTATATAACTGACTAATTCACTAAATTATTCTGAACCCCTCCTAACTCCCTAAGACTTATCCACTAAGTCATTGATGGCTATGTTAGTAGAAAAGGCTCCCATATCTTAAGTTTTTTGTGCTGGTGAGTAATTAAATTTAAAAAAATTATTTAGGTTCTTAAATAGTGTACATTTAGCATTTATATGTATATATCCATATATTTATATTTATATATATGTGTGTGTGTGTGTGTGTGTGTGTGTGTGTGTATTTCCTACTTTGGTGCAAAGTACAGTATTAAGAACTTTTAAGATACCAAGATAAATGAGATAATGTCTTTCAGCTAGAGTTGTTTTTTTTGTTGTTGTTGTTTTTTTTTCCCTAGCACAATATATGAATATACAAATAATATGAAGTAAAATGTTAAGATGAAGCTACAAAATTCTAAGGTAGAGATAATTTTTTGTCCACACATCTTAAATTAATCTCTTAAAATTAATTGCTAATTGCTCAAAGGTGTAGTTTATATGTTCCAGCCTACTTTTTATACTAGTATAGGTAAGTATCTAGGATTAAAATAGCCTCTAGAATGCTGAGACCAAAACCTCAAACTAAATACTACTTGAATGCACTACTGCAGAAAAAAAACAAAAAAACAAAAAAAAAATGATGTATAAGTAAAAAAGTTACTATATTATGAACTCAGTTGCAAAATAAAATAAATGTGTCCTTCCTTCTTAACTTTTCTAATTCCTTTTATCAATTTAGAACTGCACAGGAAAAGTAGGATAGGAGGAGAAGCGAGAAGTTTTTTAAATAAATTGATAGGGAACTAAATTTCTATTCTTTCTTATTTTATAAACTTCTTTATAACCTTTCTCCTTCAACACTGGATACTTATCTACAGATGTATGTACAGAGCTGTAATCAGTACAATATCACTTAATATTAGTTTGCATAGAAAGTAGGGGTGACCTAAACATCCAAAGAATAAAATTGAATCCCAGCATTAGAGTAAGAACAGTTCTGAAGTTTGTTGTTGTTGTTGTTGTTGTTTTATCAGTTTTTTTTTTCATATTTCAGAAATAAAAAAGTTAAAGGGCTTACCAAGTGAGAAGGTATAGAGGGAGAAGAGGCTGGGAACTGAGCCTTGAAGAACACCCACAGTTAGGGAGCTTGGTCAAATGAAATCTAATTTCTCTGGTGGGATTATGAACTTCAAAAGTTATTTTCACATAGAGTCATGTACTTGAAGGAACACTAGCCTGGACACTAGGAAAAAGGTCTTTGTTTTAATACTAATTGCCACGTTAAAAAAAAAATTGTATTGCTACTAGTTTTGTTTTAATATCCTCTATATTTCCCAAGACATCTGTCTATTGCGACTCTTAAAAAGTTATTCACTATGGCAAAAAAAAATTAAAAAGAAGAGAAAAAAGTGACCCCAAATTAAGAAACATAATGAAAATATATCTAACATATGTATATTATCCCATATTCATAAGCTTCCTCTGCACTCTCTCCTCCCCTCAACCCCACATCTCTGCAAAGAAGTAAGAGAGATTTGTCACTACTTTCATGACTTTCACAAAATCATGAGATGTCAGTTTCCTTATCTTTTAATGATAAATTTGAATGTATATTTCTAAGCCTGATTGTTTTATTTTATTCTTCATATCCTTTTTTTTTCTTAGTTAAGATGAGTATGTTAAATCTTTGAACAGCAGGATCCAAGTGAAGAATTCACTATGGTGTTCAGAGTATAGAGGTCCTTGTATAAGAATAGATTCTGTTAATTACAAAAATTAATATTAAATTGAGTTATGGTATTGTAATGAAGTCAGCTGTCAGATGAACAAAGTAGATCTTGTGACAACCTAAGGAAATAAAGAAACACACTGAATCATTAACAAGAAACATGGTATAAGGACACTCAAAGGGAGTCTGGATTTATTTTTACTTCATTTGCTTTATATTGTTTATTAAGCACAAAAATACAGGTATAAGTATCAAATGTCAATTTGGTCATTAAGTCCTAAATCCAAATAATTAGTTTATCAGACTGTTACTTTGTTCCCACCTCTCCTTTCCCAATGATATACTCTAATTTTTAGTATTTAATTTCTTCACAAATTGATGTCAGTTTGTTTTCGCAGTCTAATTTCATATTATTCTCCCTCATACATTCTATTTTTTTTTGTTATACTGACCTATTTAATGTTCATCATGCAGGATATTTCCTTCTTTGAATAGTCTCCCTCTTCATGACTACTTTTTGGAATTCCTTGTCCCCTTCAAGGCTTAGTTGCAGCAAAACATTCTATAATAAGCCTTTCCTGATGCCCTCAGTTGTTAGATTTCTCCTTTCCATTATCCTCTCTATATTTTATGTCTTCTGTAAAAATATTGTTTTCCCTCAATAGAATGTAAGTTTCTTCAAAGCCACAGTTTTCTTTTATCTTTGAATTTATAGCTCCTAGCAATGTGCTTGAATAATAGGTGTTTAATAAGCCCTTGTTGAATAATATTGGATTAAATAAGGTTGTATATATCATTTCTGACTTTATGGCAAATAATTTGGTGTTCCATGATTATGATAATGAAATGATATCTTCTTTCCTTAGATGCTACAATCTTTGAGTACAAGCTCTTATCACTTCATACTTTTTTTTTTTTTTTGCACTAATGATGCCCCCACAGAAGCTGGTTTTTAGTAGCGAAGAAAAAGTTGTTAATAAGTCTGACATAATTTCCTCCCTATTCAGTCTTCTGTTTTACCCCAATCCAAGACACATTGAGGCTGAGGTGACTCTACTCTAAATTATATTGTCCAAAATTATACTAGACAATAGGATTTCTACAAAATCTTGAAATTACCCAGATAAGTCAATGCTAATCATTATCATACCAAAAAACAAACAAAAAACTCCAAAAAGAATCTTCTTCATTAATAAATGATCTGATTTTTTTTTAAAGAAAAAGATTCTGATTTGATTTGTTCAAAATGTATAAATAATCAAAATTAATTTATGAAGAAATTGCTCCTGTAACAGTCTGATAAGAATTAAACTTCATCAAATAGTTGAAAGCTGCTTGCTGTCCCAGTTGTTAGAGTGCAACATTTGGAGTCAGAAAAACCAATCTTGAATTCAAATCTGGTCTCTTACTACCTTTCGGCAAGTCATTTAGACCTATTTGTTTCAGTTTTTTCATCAATAAGATGATCTGGAGGAGAAAAGAGTATACCACTTCTGCTTTTTTTTTTTTTTTTTTTCCAAGAAAACCCCAAATGGAGTCATTAAGCATTAGACATAATTGAAAAATTACTGAACAATAACAAAACATATTCATATAGGATATAGTCTAGATTTCATTTTAACCTTTGCATGATCTTTTTCAGAGTCACAGTTATTCAGATTCAAAAGAATTTTCTTTATTTTGAAGTTTAAAAGACTATTTTTGTTCTTACCTGCAGCAAAAGCTGTCATGATGTAAGTTTCTAATGGAATGAATGCCATCCATGTTTTTAACATCATTTAATGTGAACATAATTATAAAATGTAAATTAGAATGGAAAACCAAAGTGATAAACTTTATTGTCACATTTTGTTCTTCTTAGTTTCCCTCTTGCAAGTCTGCTATCACAGGGATTGATCAAATTAGCATATGGATGACTGAAAAAAACAGAATTGCCTATAATAAGTAATGGCTTTGAAATAGTCTTTCCTTTCAAGTGATAGGATAATTACAATTAGTAGAGAGGTCATCGTGGTTTTCTCTACTACTTCAAAAATCTTCCTGGTTATTATCTGGTTAAATGCAATTCTAGGGAAAAGTTTGTCTTTCCTCATCTTGCTGGATAGAAATGTCAGAGAAATGGAAGACTCCATCATAGAATGTGTCCCTTATATGTGTCTACACAATACAAAACTGCCAAATTCAACTTACCTAAAATTTTTGTTTGTTCAGTTGATTTGGGTTTATATTATTCTTTTGTTTAAGATCTTATAGTGTCCTCAAAAAAAATGGCAACAAAGTATAGCAGAATTTATGGAAACTTGGGTTTAGATCATTCCTTTTTCATCAAGCTGGGCAAATCATTTTTTTCTTTTTGAGCTTATGTGTTACAGAGAAAAGAAACATTGCATTTGGAGTAGAAGGTTCATTATTAAAATTCCTTCTTTATGATATATCACTTTTATGCCCTTCAGCAAATCACTTAATCTCTCTGAGCATTGGTTATTTCATCTGTAATTTCAGGGATTTCAAATGAATGACTTTAGTGGTACTTTCCACACCTGTCAATGATTCTATGAGAAATTGGGCTAAAGGAATATAAATCAGATTATTCTACCCTTCATTTAGTTGTGAGGAAACTGAGACTAAGAATGGTGACATGTTTGAGACAATACAGTGATCTAATATCAGAACTTGAACTTGAACTTCTTGAGTTATCATCCAATGAACTTTTTGTGCTCTTTAATATAATATCCAGTTTTATAATTCTATGTAATTCTATATACCAAGTTCTACTACCTATTCATTCTCTGTGAAAATAACTACTTTACTCTTTGCATTCAACCTTCTTTTCATCTATTTTCTTTTCTTCAAAAGTATGGGGGTGGGGTAGGGGAATGTATACAAGAGAGGTAATTGTTTCACATTGCCTGCCTCTTCCCCATTATATTGTGATTATTAATGTCCAGAGTTATTGTTATTGTTATTGTTGTTCCTATTATTATTATTCAGCTCTGAGTTCCCCAATGCTAGCCAGCATGACAATAGTGGGTTTTTTTTTGACTTATTAGTATTTTTTAATTACATGTAAAGATAGTATTCAATATTAACCTTTTTAAGATTTTGGACTCTGCATTTTTCTACCTACTTCCTTTTTCTCTCACCTCCCAAATAAGGCTAGCAATCTGATAGTGATTACAAATCTACAATAATATTAAACATATTTTAACATTAGTCATGTTGTGAAAGAAAACCTAAAATAAAAGAGTAATAAAACTATGAGGAAAAAAAGTTAAAATAGTATTCTTTGATCTGCCTTAAGATGTCATAGTTCTTTTTCTTGCTATGTCAACATTTTCCATCATTAGTCTCTTGGAATTGTCTAGATTATTGCATTGCTGAGAACAGCTGAATCCATCATAGTGATTATCACCCAATATTGCTGCTACTGTGCACAATATTCTCCTTTTTCAGCTCAATTCATTCAGTATGAGTTTATGTCTTTCCAGGTTTTCTGAAATATCCCTATTCAGCATTTAATTATAATATATTCCATCACATCTATGTTCAACAGTTTATTCACCCCTTCAACAAGTGAACATCCCCTCAATTTCCAGTTTTTACCTTCACAGAAAGAATTGCTATAAATATTTTTGTACATGTGAGTACTTTTGCCTTTTTTATGATCTCTTTGAGTAGTGACATTGCCAGATCAAAGGATATGCACAGTTTTATAGCTTTTTGGGCTTTCTTTTAAATTGTGCTCCAGAATGGTTGGATCCAGAATGGTTCATAATTCTACGAACAGTGCTTTAATCTTACAGTTTTCCTTTATCTCCTCCAACATTTATCATTTTCTTTTTCGGTCATCTTAGCCAGTCTCATATGTGGGAGGTAATACCTCATAGTTATAATTTGCATTTCTCTAATCAATGGTGATTTAGAGCACTTTTTCATATGACTATAGATAATTTTAAGTTTTTCTTCTGAAAATTACTTGTTCACATTTGTCCATTGATCGATCATAAAATTTGACTCAGTACTTTTTTTGTTTCTTACTCATTTTTTTTTGCTTATTTTTAACTTTTAAAATTGAATTTTTCTTCTGGGGCACAGTGGCATGCCCTAAGCTTCAAAGTAGTCCATATATTCTTTGCATCTTTGGTTCAAAGGATCTAAATGGTTTTATAACCCTTTGGGCATAGTTTCATATTGTTCTACAAAATGGTTGAATTAGTGAAGACCTCCACCAACAGTGACTTAATGTCTCATTTTTATCATGTCCCCTCCGACATTTGTTGTTTTCATTTTTGATCCTATTTGCCAAACTAATAGGTATGAGGTAGTAACTCAAAGTTATTTTAATCTTCATTTTCCCAATTAATAGTGATTTAGAGCATTTTTAAAAGATGGTTATAGGTAGCTTTGATTATTAACCTGAAAACATTTCATATCATTCAATCATTTATTATTTGGGAATGGTTCTTATTTTTAATACATTTGACTCCATTCTCTATATGTTTGAGAAATGTGGCTTTTATCAAAGAAACTTAATTCATTTTTTTTTTTTTACAATTAGTATTGCTGTTTTCTCTCACCCCTGCTCCCATTTATTCTATTCTCCCTATCTTTTCACATTTTCTGTCCTTAAAATTCTTTTGACTACCATCTCCCTCTATGTAGCCCCTCTTCTCTCACTGCCCCCCATTCTTTTCCTCTCCTTTTTTCTTGCATGGTAAGATACATTTCTATACCCAATTGAGTATAGCATATACTTCCACATACAGCAAAATATGTATGCTATTCTTTCTTTGAGCCTGTTCTGATGATAGTAAGGTGAGCCTTACTCTTTCATCTTCACTCCCCTCTGCTTCCCCATCTACTCTAAAAGCTTTTTTTAGGGGGAGCCTCTTTTATTTATCCCATTCTACTCCTCCCTTTTCCTTTTTCCTCTTTCCACACTTAATTTTATTATTTTTAGGGATCATCCCTTTTCATTCAACTCACATCTGTGTCCTCTGTCTACATATACTTTTTGTAACTGAGCTAATGAGAAAAATTTTATGAGTTAAAAATATTATCTTTACATGTAAGAATGCAATCAGTCCAGCCTCATTAAGTTCCTTATGATTCCGCTTTCCTGATACCTTTTGATGCTTCTTTAGTCTTGTGTTTGAAAATCAAATTTTCTACTCAGCTTTGATGTTTTCATCAAGAATGTTTCTAAGTCCTTTAGTTCATTGAATATGAATTTCCCCTGCTCAAGGATTATACTCAATTTTGCTGGGTAGTGATTGGTAGTCTTAGATTTTTTGCCCTATGGAATAGCATATTTCAAGACATATGATCCTTCAATATAGAAACTTTTATACTTTGTGTTATCCTGACTGAGGCTCCATAATACTTGAATTGTTTTTTGTTTGTTTGCATTTTTTTTTCTGTCTGCTTGCAATATTATTCTTTGACCTGGTAGCTCTGAAATTTAGCTATAGTACCCCTAGGAATTAATTCAGTATAACACAAGATAGAGGACGTGTTAGTTGAATGTGAAAGAAAGATTTTCAAAAGAAACACAATTAAGGGTTGAGAGGGGAATGTATTAGGAGAAAAGGAAAGGCAGAGACACAGTGAGGCAAATTAGCACATATAAAAAAGGCAAGAAATTTTTTTACAGTGTAAGGAAAGATGGGAGGAAGTAAAGGGACAATTGAACCTTATTCTCATCTGAAGTGTCTCAAGAGAGAATAACATACTGTAAAAATTTATATAGAAAATTTTATAGAAAAAAAATTGTATAGAAAACCTTTTGTATAGAAATTTATTTCACTAACTATATAATTATGTATACATATTTAACATTTAACTTTTTAAATTTAAATTTAACATTTAAATTTAAATTTAACATTTAACATGTACTTTAATATATTTAACATATATTGGATTACCTGTCATCTAGGGAAGGGGATAGCAGGAAGGAGGGGAAAAGTTGGAACCGAAGGTTTTGCAAGGGTTAGTGTTGAAAAATTACCCATGCACATGTTTTGTAAATAAAAAGCTATAATAAAAAAAATAAATTTATCTTACTCTACTGTGCAGGGGTCCTCAAACTTTTTAAACAGGGGGCCAGTTCACTGTCCCTCGGACTGTTGGAGGGCTGGACTATAATAAAAACAAAAACTGTGTTTTGTGGGCCTTTAAATAAAGAAACTTCATAACCCTGGGTGAGGGGGATAATCGTCCTCAGCTGCTACATCTGGCCTGCGAGCCATAGTTTGAGGACCCCTGTGTCTCCAGGATAGTTGGAGGGGAAGGGGAAAAGGGTAGGAGTAGTGATAAAAGGGAGGAAGTAGGTAGTCAGTAGTAAAACTCTTTTGAGGAGTTCCAGGATGAAATAAGAGGGAAAATTGAAGAAATGGAGAAAACACAGTAACAAAAGTAATTATGAAAAAAACAAATGAAGCAAATGTTTCTGATAAAGGCCTTATTTCTCTAATATATAGAGAACTGAGTCAAACATAAAATATAAGAGTCATTCCCTAATTGATAAATGATTAAAAGAACAGTATTCAGATGAAGTAATCATAGCTATTTATAACCATATTTTAAAAAAATCTTGATTTAAGTAGAGTTGTTTCTCCTATGGTCCCTATTAGAAATAGAGACTTTATTAATACTTACTGAATTGAATGTGATTGTGAATGAACAAATGAATGAATAAAAAGGAAACACTAATTAATACACTATACTATATAAGTATTCTTAAGTAGCAGAGGTACAAATATGAAAAGCAAAACAGTCTACCATGATTGATCTTGTATTCTATATAACAAATCAATACAGATAGAAGAAAAGAAGAGTGGTAGGTAGGTACAGAGGCCTAATTTGGTTTGGAAAGACATAATAAAACCTCACTTTTATAAAGTTTATATAAGTAACTTTTCACTTCTCTGTATGTCTAACTAGAAAAGAATTAATGAACATAAGTTTTAAAAATATTTCTAGTTATTATGATTATACTGGTTATCTCATAATGTGATTTGCTGAAGAAAGTATTTTATACATCTTAAGCTTCTATAGCAAACTAAATTATTTCTCTTTTTGTTTGCAAACCATAAGATGGGGAAAGGAGAGCCTGTAGAAAGGGTAAAATCAAACTCAGTAATATCTCACTCATCCAGAATTCCATATAATGGAAATTTTTATTACTATTCTGCCCCATACATTAACTGTACAATGGAATTTCTGAAATTTAGATAAGATCTTGAATACTTATAAATTCTCAAAGAGTTGTAGGACTATAAATCTAGAACTGTAAGGGCCTATCCAGAACATCTAATTCAACATTCTTAGTTTACATATGAGAACTGAAGAGGGAAGAGGTTAAATGATTTGACCAGGGTCTTCATTGTAAAATTAGTCATGAGTAACTTAAGTAAACGTAACTTTTTGCAAATTAGTAATCTCTGAAACTCTATGTGAATTAACTAGAATGTTCAATTAACCAAAATTTTTCTCTAAACATTAATATTCCATAATCTATGATTGGAAACAGTGTTTTCTATATCTATTTATAGATTGTATACTAAGAGTAATAGAAATCTATTTTCAGTGTTAGAAAAGGGAGCAGAATCAACTATGAACTATTCTTCTGCTCAAATAGAAAGGAAAAGAGAAAAAATAAATTAACACAAACAATTTTACTCCTTGAAAAATAATAATAGTATACAAATGAATTGTTCCCCCTGTTTTCATGGTATGTATTCACAAGATGATAAGGTGAAAAAAATCATTGGATATAATCTGAAGGACCTGGATGTGAATCCTAGTTCTCCTTCTTCTTACTTGTGCAAACTGTACGTCTCAAGTTTCCTCACCTGGATAACAATACCCACATAATTTATGGTTCTTTTGTGAGGAAAGACTTTATAAACTTTTTTTTTTAAGTGTTAAGTGTCTGAGGTCAGATTTGAACTCCTAACTTCAGGACTGGTGCTCTATCCACTGCACCACTTAGCTGCCCCAAGACTTTGTCAACTTTCAAATGGTTTGAAAATGTAAATAGATCATAGAATAAAATCCAGAATTTTTGGATTCAATCTAAATTTTGTCATTATTATTTTGTTTAATTTTTTACAAATCATTTAATGTCAGTCTTATGACAACAACCACCACTACCAATATTTTTGTTTTGTTTTGTTTTTCTTTTCTCAAACCACATCTATAATTTTATCAGTTTAGGAAACTCTTTGTGAGGAAAAAACAATCCTTGATTAATGCTCATTTTCATTTGTAACCTTTGTTGCATAAGACAATTAAGAAAGAATGAGAAATAAAATGAATTGACCTTACTGTAAATGGTAAATCTAAGCTTAATACCTTAAGGTCACTGGAGGTACTAAAGTGGCACAGTGGGTGATACATTGGATCAGAAAGACCTAAGTTCAAATCAAATCTCAGACACTTACAAGCTGTGTGATGCTTTGCAATTTACTTAATCTCTGTCTGCCTGAGTTTCCTCAATTGTAAAATAAAGATAATAATAGCACATATCTTACAGATTGTTATAAGGATCAAATGAGAAATTAATATAATAACATATAATACCTATGAAGTGCTTAGCTCCATGCCTGACACATAATTTTTATAGTTTAGTCATTTATTAGTCATGTCTATTTTTTGGTGACCCCATTTGAGTTTTCTTGGCAAAGATTCTGGAGTACTTTATCATTTTTTTTCCTTCAACTCATTTTACAGATGAGGAAACTGAAATCAACAGTTAAATGACTTGTCCAAGGTCACATGGTTATAAATGTCTGCAGCCAGATTTGAATTCAGGAAGATAAATCTTTCTGACTCTGAGCTGGGTATGGTATCTACTGCTTCACCTAACTGCCTACATCTGGCACCTCACTGTGCTATAAAAATTCCCTTCTGATGAGTTCTTTATATCAGCATTTGTAGGAGAGGCAAAAGGAGATGAATTGGACAATGGGTGATTTGCAAAGCAATTAAAAAGCTTTAAATTATGGTAATTTAATATTTTGATTTAGACAAAGAATTTTGGTCATCAGAAGAACTTGGCAATTGTAGCATATTTTAATGTGTCCTTTTTTTCTTCATGAGATTGGAGATATGTGACTTAGAAAACATAAATATTAGAAAATAATTAAATATTTTGGCTAGTACAGATTATAAGCATGACAGAAGTTTAGGACAAAGGAAAAACAGTGTGTGTTGGAGTATTAATGAACTATAAAATTACCAAATGTAAAAGCTAAACCCAAACCCTTTGGTTTTAAAAGTGAGGGAATTAATCCAAAGAAAATCTATGATAACTCTACATGCCCTTTCTAGCCTTACTTTCATGAGAAAAAGTTGCATCAGATAAAGGAGAGAAGAATGTAAGGCATGTGCACAGCTCTGGAATATTCTAGGAATTGTGTGTGGCAGGGAGAGAATGAGAAATGAATAGAGTAGATGAGTTTCTATACATAAACTTAATAATGGGAAGGAGTCCTGTGAGGCAGCTGAGTTAGACATCAGAGAATTTTTAAGGAAAGATTTCATGAAATAGGCAGGAATTAATCTGGGAAAGAAAGAAAAAGTAATTAATCAAGTAGGGGCAAAGAATAGAGGTCATTCAGAGTATTAGATGGATTTGCTAGAAGAGACCAGAGAACATACATGAAGAAAGGAATAAACATAAACAGTTCATCATAATGATAAGAATGAATGGAAATAATTATTTTTATGTGTTAAATTCATGTTGCCCTTTGCAAAGCATAATAACTAATAGTATAATACTAGTTATAAGACCTGTTTAATCTAAGAATTTGGAAACCTTTTTAAATGACATAGTGATGAGAAGCAGTATCACTCAATGAAATTTATAATTATTTTTCAAAAAGTTACAAAGATCTTTTGTATCTAAAAATTCTACTGAGTCAAGAGGGAGAAGAGGAGAGGAGAGGAAATGAGAGGAGAGAAGAGGAGAGAAGAGGAGAGGAGAAGAGAAGAGAGGAGAGGAGAGGAGAGGAGAGGAGAGGAGAGGAGAGGAGAGGAGAGGAAAGGAGAGGAGAGGAGAAGAGAGGAGAGGAGAGGAGAGGAGAGGAGAGGAGAGAACCAAAAAATATTGAACACATTTGCTTCAGTCTTAATCTAAACAACTTGTGTGTGTGTGTGTGTGTGTGTGTGTGTGTGTGTGTGAGAGAGAGAGAGAGAGAGAGAGAGAGAGAGAGAGAGAGAGAGAAACTTATTTTCTTCTACTTCCTTTCCCTTGGGATAAAGTAGTCATTTATTGTCCCTCAAGCTCACTCTATGAACTCCCTTTCTTTGCCTTTATGCCATTTCCCTTTTTCCACTTCAGGTGCCCAACATATAATCCTATTTACAGGCTCATCTTAAATCTCTTTTCTGTAAGGACTTTCATCATCACCTCACCAATGCTGAAGTTGGATTTGCTATCATGCAACCTACTATAACATTAAATTTGTCTTTTTCAGATTTTTCATAGGGTCCTTCAAGACTCATCATAGCCCTTCCACAAAGTAGAAACATAACATTGTAATTTTTTGGCCAAGTGAACTCATCAGGTCTATATTTTCTGAATAATTCATTGGTTTTTCTCTACAATTAACATGCTGAAATAACTGTATGGACATGTATACATATATTGTATTTAACTTATACTTTAACATAGTTAACATGTATTGGTCAACCTGCCATCTGGGGAAGGGTGTGGGGGGAAGGAAGGGAAAAATTAAAATAAAAGGTTTTGCAATTGTCAATGCTGAAAAATTACCCATACAGATATCTTGTAAATAAAAAGCTATAATAATTTAAAAAAAAAAAAAGATACTGGGCAGGAAATCACCTTCTTTTTTGAAAGAGTTAATTATACCAGAAAATCATCTCTTTGGCAATCTGGTAAAGCCTATAGACAGCTTCATAGAATTTTACACACACACACACACACACACACACAACACACACACCCCACACACTGTTAGTAAGGTGATTTTGCTGCTTTCATTTATTTATTTGTTTATATATTTATTTTTGAGATTATATATGTACATTTTTATATGACTTTTGTTGGGAGAGAACAATCAGAAGAAAAGGGAAACATCATGAGAAAAAAAAATAAACAGGAAAAAAGGTGAAAATAGCATGCTTCAATCTGCATTTAGTCCCCATAATTCTCTAGATTCAGAAAACATTTCCTTCACAAGTTTACTGAAATTGCCTAGGATCACTGAATTGCTGAGAAGAGCTACATCTGCTCTTCTATCATAGTCGATTATCACACAGGCTTGGCTGTTATTGTGTCTGCTTGCTTGATTCAACATCATTTCATGTGAGTCTTTCCATGTTTTTCTTATAACTGCCTGCTCATTGTGTCGTATATCAATTACATATACCACAATTTATTTAGCTATTTCCCAATTAATGAGCATCATGTCAATTTCCAATTCATTATGACCACAGAAAGAGTAAACTTTTTGATGAAGTGTTTTACACTTTCTAATTTTTTTTCATTTTTTTGGTTTTGTTTGATTCTTGATGTCTCATTGAGCCATTCTTTTCCATTTGTTTAATTCTAATTTTTAATGAATTATTTTTTCAGTTAGCTTTTTTATCTACTTTTGCATTTGCCCAATAGAATTTTTAAATTAATTGTTTTGTTCATTGGTTTGTTTTTTCTTTATTGTTTTTTTTTTTTCATTTCACAAAGTCTTTTATTCAAGAAGTTGTTTTCTTTTTCCCTTCACCAAAACTGTTTTTTTTAAGGAGAGTTTTTCTTAAATTTTTGTTGTTTTCTTTTCCAGAGTTCTCATTTCCTTTCCCCATTTTTCTTCTAACTCTCTTTTAAGATCCTTTTTGAATTTTTCCAAGAAAGCCTTTTGAGATGTAGACCAACTTATATCACCACTGAGGTTTCATGTGGAGATGTTTTGCTTTTAGTGTCTTCAGGGTTTAAAGTCTATTCTTCACTGTCTCATAAAATCCATCTATGATCAGAATTCTTTTTGCTTTTTTGCTCATTTTTTTAAAGATTGAAGTCTGCTCTTAAGGGAAAGAGGAGAATGTCCCAAGCTTCCTCCACAGGTGACAGCACTTCACACTGCCTGGGGGCCAATGTTGCTGGTTTCCTTTTTGAGCAGCATGGATGTAGCCAGTTCCTGCTTGTTATTCTGGGGTTCAGAGGTTCACTATTTGCCTTCTCTAGTTGTGTTGAAGATTCACTATCTTCTGAATCAGGACAGAAAAGCAAAAACTACTGTATTTTGGCTAAGATGTGTCTCCCTGTGCTGCATTTGTGTTAAGCTGCAACCTATCCCCCACTCCCATCCTCACCCTCATCCCTGGACCAATTGAGACAGAACTTTTCTGAAGTTCTTCCAAAATATCTTCTGCTGGAAATTTGTTACACTCCAAATATTTGTGGATTCTTTCACTCCAAAATCATTCAGAGATTTGAACAGGTGTTATTCTGAGAGAATCCAGAAAAAGCTCAGTCAAAGACTGGTCTATTCTCCACAATCTTGGCTCTGCCCTTGTGAACATTTTTTTATACATGGTACAATATGAGTAACTTTTTTAAAATATATATTTTTTTCTGAATAAAAAAGCTCAGTCAAAGACTTGTCTATTCTCCACCATCTTGGCTCTGCCCTTGTGAACATTTTTTATACATGGTACAATATGAGTAACTTTTTTAAAATATATTTTTTTCTGAATATACATATATATATTAACTTTTTAAATATATATGTTTCTTTATGAATCATGTCAAGTGAGGAAAATTAGAACAAAAGGGAAAAGCTATGAGAGAGAAAAAACAAAACAAAACAAAACAAAAAGTGAACCTAGCATGTATCAATTTACATTCCATCTCCACATTTCTCTTTTTGGATGCAGATGGTGTTTTCTATCCAAAGTTCATTGGGATTGCCTTCGATCACTGAACCACTGAGAAGAACCAAGTCTTTCACAGTTGATCATCTCATAATCTGGCTGTTCCTGTGTACAATGTATTCCTGTTTCTGCTTGTTTCACTCTGCATCATATAAATCTTTCCAGGCTTTTCTAAAATCAACTTGTTCATCATTTTTTATAAATATTTTATAAAAATAATATTCCATTACTTTTATATGCCACAACTTGTGCAGCCATTTCCCAATTGATGGGCATCTACTAATTCTCCAATTCTTGGCTACCACAACAAAAGCTGCTACAAACATTTTTTCCCATGTGGGTTCTTTTCCCTCCTTTATGATTTCCTTGGGATGCAGACCCAATAGTACTACTGCCAGATCAAAGGATATGTACAGTTTTATAGTTCTTTGGACATAGTTCCAAATTGCTCTCCAGAATGGTTGGATAATTTCACAACTCCATCATCAATGTAATAAGGACCCAGTGTTCTCCAACATTTATCATTATCTTTTCCTGTTATCTTAGCCAATCTGAGAGATGTGAGATGGTAACTCAAAGTTGTTTTAATTTGCTTTTTTTTTTTATTCAATAGTGATTTATAGCATATTTTCATATGACTATTGACGGCTTTAATTTTGCCATCTGAAAATTATCTGTTTATATCCTTTAATCATTTACAATATGACTAACTTTTTAATATATATATATTTATATATTATATGTATTTTCCCCAATTGCATTCAAAACATTTTTTACATTTGTTTTTAAGACTTTTGAATTCCAGATTCTCTCCCTTATCACCACCCCCAACTCCCAGTAAGAAACCACATATGAAGTTATATAGAATAATATTTTTAATTTAAATATATAATATAAAATGCTAAGATAACAAAAGAAACCAGTTATATTCAAACATAGTTATTAATTTTTTTAAAAAAATGTCACAGAACCACTAAAATCTATCCACAGACCCCTTACAGGCCCACAGAAACTAAGTTAAGAACTTATACTCTAGAAATTTTTAACTTCTCACAACCAGATACTCTCAAACTTGGGTTATGTCCAAGACCATTCCCAAAACAAGTGCTATTCAGAAAATTTCTAGCTAGCTAGAAAGCTATATTTCACTACTTTCTTCCCATATTTAGTAAACTTTAGTTGAGGAATAATTCCTTTGGACTCTAACTTCAAGAGGTATAAAAATACATCTGCCAAGGAAATGAATTTTTGCTGTAAAACAATATTTTATTGTTCTTTGAGAACAGAAAGAAGAAAAAAAAATCCCAACTCCCTGTTTGCTGTACTCATGAGACAGGCACACAGAGTTAAATGAGTCCTGGAAATGATACTACTTAACCATTTTTCTTTTTCATACTCTGGGTTGAGGGAAATGATATTAATTAAATATTAATTAGCATCTAACTGTATGCTATCAATTGTCTCCAAACAATAGCCCTTGCTTATTTCCATCAATTTTTGAGAACTGCTCTTTTTAATATGGTACACTCATTATCTACCACCCTCTCAATTCCACAAAAGCACATATTTTTTTGTCACCCGTACCACCCATTGAATACTGAGCAAACTCTTTGCTGCTCTGTTTTTGAGGCAAGTGTGTGTGTGTGTGTGTGTGTGTTTGTGTGTGTTGATGTGTGTGTGATCAAATTGTAATTTTGTTGGTATTAGAAAATGAGTATAAAACTGTCTTCTCTGGTTTAGACAAAAAACACATCTGTGACTTACAGTCTTATAATATCGCCTGAAACATTGATAGGTAGTTATTAGCAAATGGTGATGTAGTCAATATCTATCAGAGGCAGAACTTAAATCCATATTTTCCTGACTTGGGTGGCTTTTTTAAATTCTTTTTTTTTAATATCTTAGTTTTCTCTCCTCAAGTGTATTATAGACAATTAGGATAGGTCTCATGACTCAGTCCTTTTTTATTTTCACTTAACCTAATGTATTTTAAGACTCAGTGCATATGTATTATATATTTAAAGACAGCAACATTGAAGATAACTTATTAATGTCTAAAGTGTAAAAGAACAGTGTCTGTCACAGAGTAAGCATTCAATAAATGCTTATTAATTGACAGAATAGCTTTGGAAATGTATAAACAACCCAGCCAGGTTACCTCAGCAATAGATAATTGTCATCTATGCCAAAGTACTAAAGCCTTAGAAATGCATAATAACCTAATAAGACAGATCTGAGGCCACATTAATTGACTGACATCCTGCAAAGTAAATAGATAGAAAAAAAAGCTTGGAAATTCACAGCCTTGGTGAAGGATAGATTGATGGATAGGAGAGAAAAAGCTGAGAATGGTGGAAAGAGAACTACTTGATGGTTGGATCCAGGGGTTGTAAGAACTAGTTTCTAGTTCTGATTCTGCTATTAGTTTTGTAAGATTGTGGAGAAGGGAAAGGGATCTGTATATGCTAAAATGTTTGTGGCAGCCCTGTTTGTAGTGACCAGAAGCTGGAAAATGAATGGATGCCCATCAATTGGAGAATGGTTGAGTAAATTGTGGTATATGAATGTTATGGAATATTATTGTTCTGTAAGAAATGACCAGCAGGACGAATACAGAGAGGATTGGCGAGACTTACATGAACTAATGCTGAGCGAAATGAGCAGAACCAGGAGATCATTATATACCTCAACAACGATACTGTATGAGGATGTATTCTGATGGAAGTGGATTTCTTCAATAAAGAGAAGATCTAACTTAGTTTCAATTGATCAAGGATGGACAGAAGCAGCTCCACCCAAAGAAAGAACACTAGGAAATGAATATAAACTGCTTGTATTTTTATTCTCCTTCCCAGGTTATTTATACCTTCTAAATCCTATTCTCCCTGAGCAACAAAAGAACTGTTCAGTTCTGCACACATATATTGTATCCAAGATCTACTGTAACCTATTTAACATGTATAGGACTGCTTGCCATCTGGGGGAGGGGGTGGAGGGAAGGAGGGGAAAATCAGAACAGAAGTGAGTGCAAGGGATAATGTTGTAAAAAATTACCCTGGCATGGGTTCTGTCAATAAAAAGTTATTAAAAAAAAATAAATAAATAAAAACTGTGAAACCTCTTTGAAAAGTTAAAAGCCATATCTACATATAAGGTATAATTTTTTAAATGGGAAAGCATTGTTTATTTCATCTTGGTCACTTTTAATGACTATTGGCAGACTCATGAATAATAACTTCATTCTATATCTAAAATTGTTCATTCCAGCAGTAGGAAAATTATCTCAGCTTTTGTAGATACATACTCAGATGTGCGAATAGTACTACTATTAACTGTATGTTATATAATACTCTTACACTAGATCACTCGAAACTTTCAATCATTAACTTAAAAAATTAACTCTTCCTTCTATGAGGATTTTGCTAACATAGTTTACCTATTCCTGTTTGCTCAAAAACATTAACGAAGACAGTTTTACATATAAGAAGCTGTTTGGAAATATCTGTAGAGTAGCATCCATCATTGAACTAGCAACCAGAACAGCTGATATATTCCCCAATTCATAGTATTTATTATTTCATTCAGTGCAACATTGTCTGGTTGTCATATTGTTTTGTGCCTCAACATTGACTAAACAAATAAATTATTACATAAATTAAACAAATCTACAAAGAAAAGATATGATTTTTCTCTCCAGTGAATTGTCCACAATAAGCAACATAGTATGCCAGTTGGTCCTCATGTCTCAAATTTCTCCATGATTCCAGATCCAAACTATTTTCCTTAAAGTTCCAAAAGTAATCTCATTCTCTCTTTCTCTCTCTCTCTTCCTTTCTCTCTCTCTCTCTCTCTCTCTCTCTCTCCTTCTTATCTTCCTTTATTCTATTTCTTTTTTTCCTTTCTTTCCTTTTCTCTCTTCCTTCCTTAGTTCCTTTCTTCATTCCTTCTTTTCTTCCTTCCTTCTCCGTTCCTTTTTTCTTCCTTTTTGCCTTCCTTCCTTTTTCTTTCTTTCTTTTTCTCTCTCTTTCTCCCTCTCTCTCCCTCCTCCTTGTCTTCCTTTATTCCATTTCTTTTCCTTTCTTTCTTTTTCTCTCTTCCTTCCTTAGTTCCTTTGTTCCTTCCTTCTTTTCTTCTTTCCTTCTACTTTCCTTTTTTCCTTTTTTCTCTCTTTTTTTTTTGCTTCCTTCCTTTTTTCTTCCTTTCTTTTCCTTCCTTTTTCTTTCTTTCTTTCTTTCTTTCTTTCTTTCTTTCTTTCTTTCTTTCTTTCCTTTGATCTCCCTCTCTCTCTTTCTTTCTTTCATCTCAGTCTTTCTTATGGGGCTGATCCCAGTGTAAATTGGCTATGCAGATTTATTCTGGACATATGATCAATTTTAGTCTTACTGTAACTTAGAACTTTTAACTAAAGTGATTTAGCAGCTTCAGACTCCCCTACTAGTAGGGATAATAATACACAATCATTCATGTAACCATCTCACCCCCTCAAAAAAGTACAGAAGATCTCAATCCCTTCAAGGTTAAAATACAAATTCCCTTGTTTGATATGTAAAGCTCTTTATAAACTGATTCTTTATAAACTTTTGAAGGCTTATTTTGCATTATTCCCTTTGCCATCACTTCCTATTCCAACAAAACCTACCTACTTTCTTCTTTTGTCCATTCATGATGTCTTACTCTTCATGGCCCATTTAGGGTTTACTTGACAAAAACACTGGACTGGTTTGCCATTTCTTTTTGCAGCTCATTTTCTAGATGAGGAAACTGAGACAAATGAGGTGAAGTGGGTTGTGCGATCATGGGGTCACACAGTAAGCATTTCAGTTCGCATCTGAACTCAAATCTTCCTGACTCCAAGGCTAGCAATTTATTCATTGCACCATTTAGATTTCATGAAAACTTAATTTAACTTAGACTTCCAACAAGAAGCCTATTTTAAAATTTTCAGCTGCTAATGATCTCTCCCTCTCTATTACTTTGCATTTACTTTGTATAAAGTTTGTACTTATCTGTGTACCCATTGTTTCCTTAGCTTAGATTTAAATTCCCAGGACAGAGACTATTTCAGATCTAGTATTGTAGATGTCACAAGCTGAAATATATTAAATGAGAATTGATTGACTGAAAAATTATTGGTTGACTACATCTTAACTAGGTTACTTATACAAATGAAAAAGGAAATTATAATTAAACTCTCTATTTATTAACTAGTTATTAATTTATTGGAATTTCATAACAAATAAAGTCTTGGTAGTAATTATAGCTAATTAGCAATCAGAATATCACAGCAATTTGTCTTTGTGTATGCATTTCAGTAAATATTGAGCAGAAACTAATGTCAACATCGGGGGAAACAATTAACAAATACATAAATATGTATTTTGTGTATTATGAATTATGATCCTTGGTCAATTTGTTTCAGAATTTCAGCATCGATTACAGGTGAAAGTATTGGATGAGCCTCATCTCACTAATGAAAAGAAAAAAAAAATCATATGGAAATTCATGATGCTATAATTTCCTCAATGATATCACTGATTTTCATGAAGATGTTTATTGTATTTCATATGGTCATAGAATCTCAGAACTAGTAGAAACTAGTCTAACCTTCACAGGAATCTGTTTTGCAGTATATCCAAATGGTGATCATGGAGTCTGCTTAAAGAACTCTACCTTCAGACAGAATCTAAAGTAGCTTATTCTATTTTTGGCTTGCTCTAAACATATTGAATCTCAATTCTCCTTGCTGAAGTTTAAATCTACTTAAACCTTAAATCTTATTTAAACCTATTTGAAGCTTAAATCTAGGAATAAACATGGGGGAATATAATACCATGTGTGAAAAAATGTAAGAAGAAAGAAAAGTTTGTCTGGATAAAAGAATGTATGAATGAGTAAAATATGTAATAAATCTTGAAAGTTGTTTGAAATAACTTATTAAAGAATTAGAATGCCAAATAAGAATATATATATATATATATATATATGTATATACACATGTATATGTGTGTGTGTGTATATATATATATATATATATATATATATATATATATATATATAATTTCCTCTAGAGGAAGTAAAGAGCCATCAGAATTTATTGACTACAGAAGTAATGTAAGCACACCTATGCTTTTGGAAAATACCTTTGGCAGCCATGTGTAAGTCAGACTAGAAAGATGGGAAGAAATCTACTTGGCAGACTAATTCAAAAGTTCTACCTTCTGAGATCAGATAATAAGCTTAATCCCCTTTCACATGACAGGTCTTCCAGTACATGAAAAAGGATATCATGTTGCCTTCTAAGACTGCTCTAGTATAAAAATTCGAAAAATTCCAAATACATCCAATGATCCTCATATGACATGTTCTCTAATCCCTTCTCCATCTTGAAACCTCTTACCATTCACCACATATCTCAGCCCATTCTTATGCTATCATTTTTCTGATTCTATTCTTATAAAATCATGTTTTTGTTATTGTTCTTTTGGTTTCTTAGGTCTTATTTTTGAGTTTTATTTATTTAATCATGTATTTATTGTTTACAAAGATTTTAGCTAACATATTCCTCATTTATACACACACCACTTTTTATTGCCTACCTTCTAACATTCATAATAATCGTTACTGCTTATTCCAAGTGAATTTAATTATTGAGAGTTTCCAATTGCTTTTGAGCAGACTTCTGTTCTTTTTAAGGCCACTGAAGCCTACTTATCCTTTCTCTAAATGCTTTGAAATCTTAACCCTTTAAGATAAAGATGCATTTCAAATTATGACCAGCTTTCCTTTCTTTTTTTTTTTTTTTCATAAATTCTAAAATAGAGGGCTCACTTCATAGTTTCCCCATCATTTTTATTCAGTAATATTCAGTGTCTCTTGTTGGTTCTTCCATCTTTGAAAGAATTGCTTTAGCTACAACAAGTTCTCTAACAGATAGATAAATGAAGCTCTCAGTCACTATTCCTTCATACCTCAATATCAGTCTTGTGATATGTTTCCTGAATGGTTTTGCTTTTCTTCCTCTTATGCAAATGCTCTCCAGTTAATTACATCAATATCATTTCAGTGTATGTTCTCCCTCTATTGATATTCTTTTACTATGTTTCTACTCTTAATTCTTTGTTTCCTTAAATGAACGTCTTTATATAAAATATTACTTTATGGCAATTCTTTTTGCCTAACATACTGCTTCTGATAAAAAGGCAATAATCCAATTTAGGGCCTTATCGTACAATTCCTCAGATCAAATTTGCTTCTTTGCATTAGGATCTCAACTCTATTTTTCTTAATTGATACATTTGTCCTCCTTCTTTTATTCCTTCTTTTTCTTTTTCTCCTCCTCTTTCTCTTTCTCTTTCTACTAATAAATAACTATATCTATGTTCTTTAAGCAATAGTCAACAACAATTGGAATTTATATCTTTTTCCTCTGACTTTGCTGGTATAAAGTCTTTCCTGACAACAGCAATGGATTCATATTACCTTGAACCACAAGCATCTCTGTCTTCTTCAGACTTCTTTCTTTATTAGAAGAACTTCATATCTATTATTCTACATCGGTATTAAGTCATTAGAATTAGCCAATCAGAATTATGGCTTACTCCTTTCTTAAATTATAGTACTTTAAATTATAAGTATAACTACTGTTATTCTTCCTGTAGGTCTACTTCTCCCTTTGTCTCTATCTTGCTAGAATACTTTTTGTTGTTGTTGTTGTTGTTGTTGTTTGTTTGTTTTTGCTTTGTTTTGTTTTGTTTTGCTATTCCCTCTTTTCAAGCCTTTTGGTCACACTTGAAACCTTCTAGGAAAACATGTTTTAATTATTTCTACATTTTATGACATCTTTAAACAAATACATATCTTGTTCTTAAGTATTACCTTGTAATTACACCTTTTTTTTTTTTTTTTTTTTTTTTTTTTTTACTACATCTGTATTTGTCTCCTAAAGCTTCTGCCTACATTTTTCATTAATGATGTGCCCGTAAGATTTTCCAATCTTTATTTGGTCAGAACTTTATAATCCCTGTTTTGTTTTGTTTTGCTTTTTTAGTTTTTGTTGATGGTCACATTTGTTCCTGTAGTATTCACCAAAAGTGAATAGTTGTTAAATTTGAGATATTACAGGAGATTGTCCAGCGTGTTCTGTGAACATATTAATGAAAGATAACAAATTTGGCTAAGGTTCTCTTCTTTGATTTAGAAATACCTGTGTTCAGTCCTGCTTCAGATACTTGCTATCTGTGTGATCTTGAGCAAGTAATTTTAGTCTATTTTTTCATCTGCAAAATGTGGAGAATAATAGCATCTATTTTACAGGATTATTGTGAGGAAACATAAACTTCCTTATGGAAATCATTTTATAGACATTAAATTGCTATGTGAATCGTCATAATTATTTCTTCTCCTCCTCTTTCTTCTCTTCTTCCTCCTAATCTTCCTCTTCTTCCTTCTTCTCTTCTTCCTCTTCCTCCTTTTCCTCATTCTTTTCCTCCTCATATCAATAAATAATTGTATCCATATTCTACAATAAATAGTCAACAACTGGCATTTTTATCTTCCTCTGACCTTTCCTGGATAATGTCTCTCCTGACAATATCTATGAATTCATATAACCTTGGACATCCTCATTGTCCTCAGAAAGTCTTCCCTTTCTTCTAGAAGAACTTCATATCTATTATTACCTCTTTAGTTGTCTCTTTTCTTCCTTTCTTCCCATATGCCATCTCCTTCAATCCCTAAGTATATCCCCCATGATATATATCCTACCACCGCAAGCCTCCTACCAGAAGTCTTTCTTTGAACCTCTGAATCATAAAGGTTTTTATTACTATAAACTTGTTTTTCTTTCTCCACCCAGTCTTTCATTCACCCCCATAATCTTAGCAGTCGAAAATCACTTCACCCTCACGGCCTTTTAGGAAGGTCCCTTTGAACTTTTTGCATTCAGATTTATATGGCATGACAGAAAGACCAATGCGATATACTCTATATACTTCACTGCTATCTTCCTTTTATGCTCCCTCCACATTTGCTGCAATCAAAATCGTTAGTCTTCAGTTCTTTATTATTCATTTTTCAAATTCTTGTCAATACGTTTCTCAAAGACTATTTATGTAAACTAAATAAATAAAAAATTGCCTTTGATAATACAAATGTAAATTTCATATAAGTTAATTTACTAAGCATTATTCATAAATGCAGATAGTGAGTTTCATTCTGCATCTTGTGATTATCATAAATTGCTCAAGTCAACAATTCAAATGAATAGTTTTGTGCAGTATCAATCAGTCTTTACTAACAGCTTTTTATGAGAGAAAAGAAAATAGAAAATGAGTTCACTTCTTGGAACTGATAGCACATTCCTATAAATTTATTAGGAAAAAACAAGTCGTGGGGAAACAAGATGGCGGAGAAGACACACGCGTCTTTCTAAGCTCTTCTCTTACCCTCTTTATCAATATTATATCGAGCCTCAAAAATAGTCTTGACTGCTAAATTTAAAGATAAAAGAGAACAACCCCACCAGCCGAAAAAATCTGCAGTCTCGCCAAAAAGGTTGGTTCCCCAGGGGGAGATTTGAAGGGGGAGAGAAATTAGGTTCCGAGGAGAGCCAAACCGAGGGTGAAGGCACAGATCTCAGCAAAGGCGCAGCCCCAACCCGGAAGGGGCTTTTCCTTGGGAGTTGTGACCTGCACGGCAGGAGGACGCAGTCCGGGTTAGCCCAATCGGCAGGGGGGTCGATGGGGCCATAGAGCTTTTCCAGGGCCGATTTGCATCAGGCGAAGGCTGGGCAGAGTTTGTTGTCTGCGTTCGCGGTCTGCGCCAGCTGCCACCAGTCCCAAAGAGGTCGGCCCCGGGCGGTGACATTTCACCACTTATTCCCCGGAGGGCAAGGATAACCACCGCCCTACTAAGAGTTTGATAGCTCGGCCAGTGCTGAACCACCTCCGGGGGAAGGAAAACTCCAAAATCCCATACCTTGGAGCCGGAAATCTGTTTTAATCTCCCCTTTCCCGAGAGGAAGTTAACCCCTTTAGAGAACCTACCCTAAAGGCTTTAAACATGAATAAAAAAAGATGAAAAGAACAATCTACAGCTTCTATAGAAAAAGAAGGCAGCAAACCGAAGAGACCTCAAAAAAAATGCACAGACTGTCCTCCTTCATAATGCTCTCATAGAAGAGGCCATTAAAAGTCCAAAAGAGAGTTAAAATAAATGGGAAAGGAAAGAGAAGCCTTAAAGAGCAACAACTTCCTGAAATAGAATTGAAAAAGTTAAAAATTTAGAAGTGGGGAAAAAAATTGTGAATTGAAAAAGAAAATAATTCACTAAAAAAAAAAATTAGGAAAATGGAAAAAACCCACAGACCAAAAAATATTAAAACTCAATTGACATATTTGAAAGAAGTAAAAAGCTAATGAAGAAAAAATAATTTTTAAAATTAGAACTGAACAAATTAAAATAATGATGCATTGAGACAGAAGAATCAGTCAAGCAAAACAAAAATGACAAACTGAAAAACCACGAATTATCTACTTGTTAAAAACGACAGACTTGAAAATAGATTGGAGAGATAACTGAATTATTGGACTTCCGAAAACTAGATGAAAAAAAGCCAGATATATTTCAAGAAATCAAAAGAGAACTGCCCAGATGTAATGAATCAGAAGGAAAAATAGGCATTGAAAGAATTCATCGAACACCTTCTAAAGAAACCTAAAATAAAAACCCCAAGGAATATTGTCAAATTTGAACTATCAGATTAAAAAAATTTAAACAGCCAAAAAAACCATTTAAATCCAAGGTGCCACAAAAGGATCACCCAAGATCTCTTTACATTAAAGGAAAGAAGGGCCTGAATATGAACCGAAAGGACAAGAACTTGAGATGCAGCCAAGAATAAACCACCCAGTTGTTGAGCATTTTAAAGAAGATGGAAATTTAATGAAACAAATGAATTCCAGCTGAAGAAAACCAGAACTAAAACAAAAAATTTGATCTCCAAAGAATAGAACTCAAGAGATGCAGAAAAGGTAAAATAACTTTGAGAATTGTATTTCGTTGTGGATATACAAAAAGAATAATGTATAAATTTACGATATAACATGAAAAGGGAAAGATAGGAAAGGGAAGGAAATAAGGTGGGAAGGAAAAAGGGGAAACCACATCCCACAAAGAGGCTAAGGAAACTTATCATTCTGAGGAATTTGAGGGGGGAGGAAGTGGAATTTACTCATCAGAGTTGGCTCAAAGAAAAATAATTGAATTTTTTTAGAGAAAATTTTCCTCCCTCATTAAAAAAGGGGGAGAGGAAAAGGGAAAAAAAGAGAATGGGAAGGAAGGAAAGACCAGGGGGAGGGAGGGATTATAAAGAGGATTGGTGGAAAAAAAGGGGTAAAAGTTTTGGGGAAAGAGGGTTGGGGGGAAGAATGTAAAAAAATTGTTTTAGGATGGCAGGAAATACAGATTTAGTAATTTAACCGAAATGTAATGGGATGAACTCCCCCAAAAGAGGAGACAGATAGCAGACTGGATCAAAAGTCAGAACCCTACATGTTGTTTACAAGAAACATTTAAAGAGGGGGGACATAGAGTAAAAGTGGCTGGAGCAAAATCTTTATGCTTCGGTGAAGTCAAAAGAGGGGCCATCCTTATCTCGATCAACAAAAGTAAAATTATTAATTAAAAGAGATGGAAGGAAACACATCCTGCTGGTATAAACAAGAAGCAATAAAATTTTAAAAATATATGCACCAAGTGGATGGCACTCAACTCCTAAAGGAGAAGTTAAGAGAGGAAGAAGAAAAGAAAAAAATGTAAATAGGAATCCAACCTTGCACCTCAGAAAAGACAAATCAAACACAAAACAAATAAGAAAGAAATTAAAGAAGTAAATAGAATATTGAAAAAATTAGGGTATGTTGATCTTTAGAAAATTGAATGGAGATAGAAGAGAATATACTTTCTTCTCAAGTTCATGGAACCATTCAAAATTGACCAAATATTAGGACATAAAGATCAAATTAAATGCAAGAAAGCAGAAATAGTAAATGCTTTCTTTTCAGATCATGATGCAATAAAAACTACATTCAACAAAAAAAGTTAGGGGGAAATAGACCAAAAGTAATTGAAACTAAACAACTCATCTTTAAAGAATGATTGGGGAAGCAGCAAATTATAGATAAATTAATTTTCATAAATAATGGACAATGATGAGACTAACCAAAATTTGTGGGATGACCAAAGGGTAATAAGAGGGAATTTTATATCCTTAGAGGCTTACTTTAATAAAACAGAGAAAGAAAAGATTAATGAATTGGGCTTTAACTAAAAAAACTAAAAAAAGACCAAATTAAAAAACCCCCAATCAAATACTAATTTGGAAATTTAAAATTAAAAGGAGAAATTAAAAATATTGAAAGTAAAAAACATTGAGCAATTAAAAAACAAGAGTTGGCATGAAAAGCCAAAAAAATAGATAAGCCTTTGGAAACTGATTAGAAAAAAAGGAGGGAGGAAAATGAAATTAAGCTTAAAATGAAAAGGGAGAACTTTCCACCAATGAAGAGGAAATTAGAGAAATAATGGGGTTATTTTTCCAACTTTTATGCCAATAAATTTTGATAACCAAAAATGGAACACCTCCAAAAATACAGACTTCCCAGACTAAAGAGGAAGAAGTAAATTGTTGAATAGTCCCATTTCAGAAAAAAAGAAATAAACAGGAATTAAACAACTCCCCAAGAAAAACCCCAGGACCAGATGGTTTTACAGGAATTTTACCAAACATTTAAAGAAAATTGGTCCCAATGCTATATAAATTATTTGATAAAATAGGGGAACGAAGGAGTCCTACCAAATTCCTTCTAGACACAGACATGGTACTGAACCAAACCAGGTAGGTTTGAAAGCAAGAAAGAAAAATTTTAACCAATCTCCCAATGAATATTGATGCTAAAAATCTTAAATAAGATATTAGCAAAAAGACTACAGAAAACTCCCCAAGATAATAATATGATCAAGTAGGATTTATACCAGGGAATGCAGGGTGGTTTAAATTGGAAACATCAATATAATTCCATGTCAATAACCAAATTAAAAAACCATATGATCATCTCAAAGATGAGAAAAGCATTTGATAAAAATCCAACATCCATTCCATTAAAAACACTTGAGAGTATAGGAATAAATGGAGTTTTCCTTAAAATAAATTAAAGCAGCATCTATTTAAAACCATCAGTAAGCATCATATGTAATGGAGACAAACTGCAACCATTCCCAATAAGATCTGGAGTGAAACAAGGTTGCCCACTATCACCGTTACTATTGTATTAGAATTAATACTATTGTATGTAATTAGAATTAATACTATTGTATTAGAAACGCTAGCTATAGCAATAAGAGCTGAGAAAGAGATTAAAGGAATAAGAATAGGCAATGAGGAAGCCAAATTATCACTCTTTGCCGATGACATGATGGTATACTTAGAGAACCCCAAAGATTCTGCTAAAAAAATTAAGAAATAATCCACAACTTTAGAAAGTTGTTTTATAAAATAAACCCACATAAGTCATCACATTCTTATATATCACTAAACCAACAGTCAGAGTTACAAAGAGAAATTCCATTTAAAGTAACTACTGATAAATAAAATATTTAGAATTATCTCCAAGGGAAAACAGAAACTTTATGAGCAAAATTACAACCACTTTTAACACAAAATTGTCTGATCTAACCAATTGAAAATAAAATGCTTTTGGATAGGGCGAGAAATATAATAAAGATGAAATATTACCTAAACTAATCTATTGATTTAGCGCATACCAATCAGACTCCCAAAAACTATTTTAATGACCTAGAAAAATAACAAACAAAGTTCATATGGAAAACAAAAGGTCAAGAATTTAAGGAATTAATGAAAAAATCAAATGATGGTGGCTTAGCTGTACCAGATCTAAACTATACAAGAGCAGCAGTTACCAAAACTATTTGGATTGGCGGAATAGATTAGTTGATCGTGGAATGATTAGGTTCGGATAAACAGTCAACAAATAAGCAACCTAGTCTTTGACAAACCCAAAGATCCCAGCTTTTGGGATAAGAACACGTTTGATAAAAAAGGGGAAAAATTGGAAACCAAATGGCAGAAACTAGGCATTGATCCATACTTAACGCCGGAAAAGATAAGGTCAAATGGGTTCATGACCTAGGCATAAAAGAATGAAATTAAATAAATTAAGGAACATAGGATAGTTTACCTCTGACCTGTAAGGGGAAGGTTTTTTATGACCAAAGCAGAACAGAGATCATTACTGATCACAAAATAGAAAAATTTGATTATACCAAACTGAAAAAGTTTTTTAAAACAAAACTAATGCAGACAAGATTGAAGGAAGTAAACTGGGAAAATATTTTTAACAAAGGTCTGATAAATATTTCCAAAATATATAGAGAATTAACTCTAATTTTATAAAAATCGCCATTCTCCAATTGAAAATGGTCAAAGGATAGAACAACAACTCAGATGAAAAAAAACTATTTCTGTCATTGAAAGATGTCCGTCATTATTAATCAGAGAAATGCAAATTAAGACAACCTTAAGATACCCCACACCCGTCGATTGGCTAAAATGACAGGAAAAAATAATGATGATTGGAGGGGTGGGAAAATGGGACATTGATTCATTTTTGGAGTTGTGAAGAATCCAACCATTTTGAGAGTAGTTTGGAACATGCTCAAAAAAGTTATCAAACGTGCTACCCCTTTGATCCAGAGTGTTACATGGGAATATCCCAAAGAGATTATAAAGAAGGAAAGGACCTTATGTGACCCAATGTTTGTGGCAGCCCTTTTGTAGTGGTAGAAACTGAAACGAATGGATGTCCATCAGTTGGAGAATGGCAAAAATTGTGGATATGAAAATTATGGAATATTACTGTTCAAGAAATGACCAACAGGAATTTCGAAAGGCCTGGAGAGACTTACACGAACTGATGCTAATGAAATGAGCAGGACCAGGAGATCATTTATACTTTCAACAATATTAGATGATGACCAGTCCGATAGATCAGGCCATCCCTCAGCAATGAGATCAACCAAATCATTTCTAATGGACAGTAATGAACTGAACTAGCTATACCCAGAAAAGAACTCTGAGATGACTAAAAACCTTTACGTATTCCCAGTCCCATATTTACACACCTATCTTTTGATTTCCTTCAAATAAAAATAATTCAGAGTCTGATTCTTTTGTACAGCAAAAAATGTTGTGGTCATGTATACTTATTGTGTTCGTTTATTTTAAATATTTAACATCTACTGGTCATCCGCCATTTAGGGAGGGGGGGGGTAAGAGGTGAAAAATTGGAACAAGAGGTTTGGCAATTTTAATGCAAAGTTACCCATGAATATCCAAATTAAAGGCTATTAAATAAAAAAATAAAAATAAAAATAAAATAAAATAAAAAAAATAAAAAAGGATTATATCAAGGAATCAAAGAGGTATAGATGAAGAGGAAATACATTCTAGGAACAGGAGAGAACCTGAAGCAAAAAGGCAAGAGATGAAGTGTCATGTACTAGGAATAAGAAGTGTGTCAAGTTGTCTGCAATTTGGCATGTCAATCAATGTCTACTGTGTTGGCCATTTTTTTTTTTTTTTGTAATATCATATTTTAGTCTTTTGTTTTATTTCTCCTCATTGATGAGTAATTCTGTGCAATTTAAACAGGTATTAAATGATATGTGAACTAAAAACAAAAAAAAAAAAAAAAGGAAAAAACAAGTCATTATACATGTTTAGTTCTGGTTTTTCCCTTTACTGAGTAGGGGAGTTTAAGTTTTCTAAAGAAAAGGCTATTTTCAAAGATAATTTGACTTCTAATTTCATCTTCTCATAAAGGACAGACTTTGAGAGAATAACTTTTTACATTGAGGTCTCAGAAATCTGAAAAACCAAATATATGCAAAACCTAGAGTTATTTGTAGATTTTGGAATAGTAAAATTATTGTATTCAAATATCTAAATTGCTTATACTATTGGAGGAAAAAGATTTGTTTCAAATTCTCTGTAACTTGTTTTTCTAAAGATGTGTGTTAGTGATAAATGACAAAAACCTCAATAGACTTCATGATAAATGTTAACCAAAAATGAGCTTGTATTGGTACTCCTATTTTCTTAACTTAATATCTAATCTAGTTTACTAATGACTGCTTTCTATATTCACATGTCCTTTACATATTTAAATATGAACAGAAAGCAATAATGTTTCCTAAAAACAAACAAAAAAAAATATTACTTGGTTAGATTCAACAAATTGCCCTTATAAAGCCAGCAGTTATCAAGGACATAAACAATAATTAGGTTGAAAAAGAAGGAATATTGAAAAATATTGGTAGTTATCAGTTGATCAATCAATAATCAACTCACCAGTGCTATATATAGTATAATATATAGATATATTTTTATATTATATATAATATTTATATGCATCTTTAGATTTACATATGTATATTTGCATCTACAGAGCATATATAGACTTGTTCATGTGTATGTGCATTTATTTGGATATATGTACCTACATATGTATATATGTGATATATGTAGAGGGACACAGACAGAGAGACTTAGAGATAGAGACTGAGAAAGAAGCAGAGAGCAAGAGAGAAGAGTGTGGTTCATTGTCCAAAGTGAATCTGAATTGTTAACCTAGGTCTTCAATTTGAAATGAGGGACACATTTTGGCTTAAAGAACATTTTTCTGTTTTTTTAATCCTTCTTCCTTTCCCTCTTGGAAATGCACATGAATATTCCTAGCAGGTAACATACTGTAATTTTTAGGTGATAGGCACTTCAGCAGTTTTGAGATATCAAATGACTAAAATAGGAATTACCATTGTTCTCTATTTCTCCATTCTGCCCTAGTTTGATAAAGAACCTTTGGTTCTTATCTTTAGAATTATACAGGATTCACCTTGACATTCTATTCTCTGTTCATCTAATTAAGAAACTTATCAGTTTTCCCTTTAACCAACAGCCCCAGTAAGCATTAACTTTTTTTTTTTTTTTTTGCTAAATGTGCCAAGGACAGTGGTTTTTCTCAAAAGTGTTGAGTTGCTAGGTAATCTTGTCTCATCCAGTCCAATCTAATCCTATCCAAAATTATCCAGCAAATATTTGTTAAGCTTCTACACTGTGAAAAAACCTTATCAAGTTCTAAGAATACAAACACAAAAAGAAAATAGCCCTTGCCTTGAAGAAGCCTCTAATCTACTGGGAAGATATAAAAAGGGGAGTACTTCACCTAACTGGAACTGACTCTTTCCAGTGCTTTTTAACTTTTCATTATGAGCAGCTATAATTTAGAAACCAGATTTTGATTTATTGATTTTTATTTTATAGAATTCAAAGAGAAAGTGATGGAGAAAATGTTAATAAGAATGCAGTATAAACTTAAACATGGGTCATGCACATACTTTTTTATCTTTTAGGGAGAGCTGTTTGTTAAATATTTATCAGTACATCTCTGGATACAAAATGTAAACATATATATACACATGATAATTTAAAGAGGAAAGAATACTAATAACTATGGTGATCAAGAAATCCATCTCCTAAGAATATACATGAAACATTGAATGTAGAAAGAAATTCTGTGAGGTAGAGATAAAAATAAAACTTATGCCAGATATGTAGAACTAATCTGTCCAAAGTCATAGAGGAAGGAGATATAAAACTAAGTTCAAGGAATGGCAGATAATCTAGTTTTTCTAGGTTGGAGAATATATAAAGGGGGATGATATGAAATTAACTTGAAATTTTAGCTAATCAGAAATATGGGACCCTATAATAATTTTGAGGAGAGGGAGAGACATGATACCATATGTATTTTAAGATAATTGTATTAACAGCTTGGAGAGATCTGAATTCTTAAGAGGAGGAATTTAAAGCTAGGAATCCAATTAGGAAGCTATTGCTATGTACATTTGAATGGCTCAGATTATGATGTTAGTCATGAAAGAAAAAAGAAAGAGACAGAAGTGAGATTTATAATAGATGTGGAATTAAACTTTGTTAATTATAAATCCTTTCATTTTAAATTTGTAGATAGCCAATAGAATCATCAACACCATTTTGTATAATTTAGTACTAGAATAAGGAACCTAAAAATCAATCTAATCCAGTGATTTTTATTTCATTTAATTAGAAAACCAAGTCCAGAGAGCTTAAGTAATTTATCCCAAATCACACAGCATACAATTAGTAAAACTAAGAATAAAACTTTGTTATTCCCATCCTGGGACAAGATAAAAATAATGCTAATTATTCAAAGCTAATGGACTCATCTTTATTTTCATACTTTCTTTTTTATAAATGAGCTTTAATTGACAAAGTAGAGGAAGAAAAGATCTCCCACCGAAGGCTAATAAAAGGTTAGCAATTTCTGTTTTTAGAACAATACTTTCATGCAAACAATGAAGTTCAATTTTTAATCTATTTAATAAGAAGTAAATGGAAAAATTAATGGAGATCATCTGTTATCTGTCTTCTACCTCACCTCAACCTACTATTAGCATTTTTGCTATGCATGCATAACTATTTAATGTAGCTATATTTCTCTTTCAATGAATTACAATTGTGGCTGTGTCTAGACAGCATTCTTGGTGTCCCTCTGCATCCTACAACAGCATTATTATCATTGGCCCTTCCCTTCTCCAACCAAACAACCAACACTTTATCAATCAGTAAATATATAAAAGAAACTGCTCTATACTTAGCACTGTGTTAAGCACCAAAAAAAAAAAAAAAAAAAAAAAAAAAAAAAAAAAGGACAAAGATAGTCTATGCCCTCAGGAAGCTTAAAACCTAGTGGAAAAGTTTATGATCTAATTATCCTTTATTAAGTGAAGCTTTAGAGTAGCCTAGTTATTCCTTTCTCTCTTAATTCAGACTTTTCAATAAAGACAACTTACTTTCTCACTTTAAAGCAGTCCAAACAGTTTGATCAGAAGAAAGTGTAGTTATTAATGTATTTCTCATTTATTCATTTTGTATGTTTTGGAATGATGCTATTCTTGTCTTCTTTGTCCTGTTTTTTTCTGTTTGTGGCAAAGGATGGTATATGCTTTATGAAACTCAAAAGCTCAACTCTGTGTTGTTTCTTATTCAATTATACTGTGTTTAGCACAAGACTTAATAAATACTTAAAAAAAAATGATGACCTTTACATTGAGAGTCTTTTGATATTTCCTCAAAGTCTACCACCAATTCAGTTAGTCTTTCCAGAGTTGACCTCATTTCTCCTACTTTCTATTTCTATTTTTCATTCACAAGTCTTTATTTGGAATTGTCTAAGACTGCCTGTTTGGGAGGGATTATAATATTCTGTCAAAGGAAAGGAATTCTGTGTATGGACCAAAAGTAAAACATTTTAAAAGATTTTTATTATCTTTTTTCTTTATTCCAGTGTTTCAGATATTCATTCCTTATGGCTCTTTTGTGCTTTATTCGGTACAGTTTATTGGTCAAGAAAACCAACAAAGATTTTATGTCGTGTTGAAATAAATTCCAAATAAGGAGGCTTTAAATAAGAAATGATGGGAGTAAACACATAAACAAAAAGGATAGATTCATATACACATGGGATACAAATACCTGGGCAGAAATAAGCATGAACTAGGAGCAGGTTCCTGTAATACAGAATTCTCTTGAAGAAACAAGATTGAAAACATATTTCCTATAGCTATTGCATGTAGAGGAAAATAAAATACTAATGAAATCATTGGTTGCATATATAGTGCTATATAGCCAGAAAGTGATAATTCCACTCAATCAGCTCTGGAGATCTGAACACTTATAGAAGATAAATTGACAGTTTAGGGGACCTCTCATTTTAGGGGGAAAATGAGTAGTTTGAAAGGAACTTAAAGGTAATCAGAATTTCTAACAGGGATTGTTAACATTAGAGATGAGGTAAACAAAATAATATATCATCAATCAAACATTTATTAAATACTTATTAAGTACTAGGCACTGTGCTAAGCATTGAGGATATAAAAAGAGCTAAAAGGCTCTGCCTTCAAGGAATTTATAATTTAATGAGGAAAACAACATGAAAATAAATATATTTTCAGGAAAACAAAGGAAACAATATACAGAACAAATAGGAAGTTATTAACAGAGCAAGGACATTAGAGTTAAGGGGGCTTGTTGATTGGTTGTTGTCCTTTCTTCTGGAAGAGAACCAAAATGACATTGCTATGTTAGAGTCAAACCAGTGTATCTGACTATGGCTGATCAAATCAACAGAAGCTTGGAATTCCCTGCCACAGGTTGAACACCAATAGTCCTTATGAACATTGGGGATGATTTCTCTAACTCTGAGTGTTCTGAGTTAATCCAATTCTACTTTGCTTGTAGAACACAGCACCATCTATGACTAGGACACTCTACTCTGGGGCATCCTGTTGCTAGTATTTCTCATATTACAAGAACTATTCTAAAGTTCTTAAGGGAAACCTTGAGAGTGCCCTTTTATTGCTTTTTCTGACCACCTTGTGAGTGCTTGGCCTGTGTGAGTTGTCCATGAAATAGTCTTTTTGGCAACTGTACATTTGGCATTTGAGCAGTGTGAGCAGTCCAATAAAGCTGCACTATCTACAATAGAGTTTGAATTCTTGGCAGTTTAATTGGAGAAAAGACCTCAGTGTCTGGCATGTTTTCCTGCCAGGAGATCTTCAGAATCTTCCTAAGATAATTCAAATGGAAGCAAAAATGGAAATCAGTTTCCTGGCATGTACTGGTATACTATCCAGGTATCACAGGCATAAAACAATGAAGTCAGCATGACAGCTCTATATTTGTTTGCTAGTTTGCTAGTCAGTCTATAACTCTATTCCCCCACACTTTCTTTTGGAGCCTCCCAAATAGTGAACTAGCTCTGACAACATGTGTGTCAAATTCATTATCAATGTTTGTATCCCTGGGAAATATACTGCCAAGATAAGTGAATGTATCTACAGCATTCAGAACTTCTCCATTTGCTGTAGATGATGGTTCCACGTATGAATGGTGTGGTGCTGGCTGATGGAGTTTCTGCGTTTTTTGGGGGGCTTGTGGAAGGGTTCTAGTAAAAGAAGAGATTTTTATTTGGGTTTTTAAAAAAAGTAAAGACTTGTGATAATGAGATAATATTAGAAAATGGAAGTCCTCTAAATAATTCTTTGGGAAACTTGCAAATATCAATAGGGAAAAAATTATTGAGGTCTCAAAATAAAACTTTGCCAGGAGAAAAAAAGATAGTAATCAGTTTGGTAGTCAGTCTAATGCTCTTTCTGTTCCCCAAAATGTCATCACCCGACATCCTGAGGCAAATAATTTGAGGGTCTTAAAAGAAAACCACCATGGTCCTACCATCCCATCATCAGAGCAACAGAATAGTGTCTCTAACTCCTCAATTTACTTCTTGACACTATCACTCACTCTTCATATCACAAAGGAAAAGGTATTCTTGCTCTCTTCTGATCAACCAGTAAAGCTAATTATTTTATTTTATTTTTTCTTTCATCTTATAATAATTTGTTACTATAATCATTTTCTCTGTTTCTTTCTTTTTTGATACTGTCTCCCTTTTGTCTTTCATTATTTTTCCTTCATTCTTCTATTTTTATAAGTATATTCAAGTCTCCTTAATTTCTGGAGTAGGGAGGAAAAGAAAGGAGGAAAAATCTGTCCTTTTCAAGTATTATCCATTGACTATCAATCTCTTTTCCTCTATTGACTGGATTTTTTAAAAAAGTTATCCTTACATGATGCTTCTATTCTCTCACCACCTATTTTTCTTCAACCCTTTATCGTCTGGCTTTGATCATCAGCACTGCCCTTAAAGGTCTCTGTAATGACTTCCTAATCAATATTTAATGACTTTGTTGACTATTATTATTATTGACCCCTTTATACTGTTATCAAGAATGACTTAAGTTTTCTTCTGGATGGTCTTCTTTCCTTTTCCTTATGCTTCCCATATTTCTGTAACCTATACTTCTCCTACTCCTTGGTTGATTCATATTATTTCTGATCATTTAACATGAAATCTGCAAAGATTATTATTCATTGGCAGTTGAAGCTTATAAGACTGAGAATGAATTTCCTCATCCTTTTCTTTGCTAATATCATTCATTACCAATTCTACAACTATATCCCCTTATATGCAAATGAATGTTGGTTCAAAAGTCCTAACCTCTTTCTCAAATCAGGATCTGCATAAGACAGAGAAATACAGTTCACAGAAATATGTATGTATGTGTGTGTGGTGTGTATGTGTATATAAAATCTTTGACCATTAAGATTTTCCATACTTCTTTTTAACTGGATATTCTTCTAATGAGTACATAGAGTTTAAATAAAAAACATGCTTAGCTTCTAAAATTCAAATACATCGTTGGCAGGGCTCATTAACTTAAATGACTGCTTTGTGTCTATTGGTTTATGCCTCTTTAAAACACAAGAGCCCAGAATCAAATAAGCATTGCTTAGTTTATGTTTTTATTTTCCCTCATTCTCTCCCAAGGGTTTTCTTATCTGTTATTAAGAGTTTGGCTATGAAATTATCTTTTAAGGACTAAATATCTTCACTGGGTTTAGCCACTGACATGCTTGCTATTGTACCTTTACTTTTCATAGCCAGATGGTAACAAATAATATATAACTAATATTAAAGATTTATTTAATTTTGAGAGAAGGATGACCAGTGATTTAAATGATGTAAGGAATTCCCAAGGAGAAATTTCTTTGTACCAATGCAGATTGGCAACTGATAGATCTTAAAAAGTAATGTTTCTGGACATGTTAAGAATTAGATATTTTGATTAAGATGGCACAGATAGTATGTATCAGTTTAGAGCAGAGGTTTCATAATCGATAATTAAGAATTGAAAGAGACATAAAAAGGGGGAAAAGGGAATCTAGAAAGTTCAGTAGAGTACCAGCCCTGGAATCATGAGGACCTGAGTACAAATGTGACCTCAGTCACTTAAAACATGCTACCTAAGTAACCCTGGGCAAGTAACGACTCCAGTTGTCTTGCCAAAAAATAAATAAAAGAGTTGGAAGAGACAACAGAAGTCTTCTTGTCCAATTTCTTCATTTTATAACTGAGGAAACTGAGGCCTTGAGCAGTTAAATTAACAAAGATATCATCAATAGTAAGTAGAAAAACCAATATTTGAACCCAAATACACTGACTCTAATTCCAGTGTTTTTCCATTACACAGCTGAAAAAAGCAGAAAAATAACATTCAAATTTCTCTTTAATAGCTTACAATAATTATTTTAAACAACATATCGAAATAGTATGTATACATACTTCACTTTTTTTTTTTCGTAATAAGCATAAGGAGGAGTTGACACTAAAGTCAGGCAAACTTGGGTCATTCTGGTGTTGAAGGAAAATACTAGATTTAGTCAGAGAATCTGGCTTCAAATTCTGTCATTTACCTTTTCTTATCTCAGATAAATTATTAAATATCCCTGCCTCAGTTATTTATTTTTTATCTTTAAATAAAGGAATTGAAATAAACTATATTGTACCTTCCCATTCTACATCAATTATCCCAAGTTCTATTTTTTACATAATTTTTTGTGACCATGGGAGAATCACTTAACATTTCAGTGCCATAAGTAAATTTATAAGGTTTTTAAGTTACAAATGATTTCATGATCTGTACTGATAGTTTCCACATAGAGAGTTCTCTATATGGGTAAAATCGAAGGGACTTACCTCATTCCCCTCAAAAGAAACAAACTTCAAAAACACTCATCGATATGTCTGAATCAGAGTGCTACAGTTGAAAATGACTTGGACCTAGCGTTTGGCATTGTTGGGAAGGAGCATTGTAATGACAGGAATTTACTCAACTTTTCTCCCAAATTACTACAAATTCCTTTAAATAATGACTTTAAATAAATTTTAGAGGATCAGAACACCCCCAATACAGAGTAGAATATTTTGCAGCAAAAGGCAAATAGAAAGAAGCTCAACAGAAAAGGTATGTGATACTAGGTAGAAAGTCCAGCATGCAGTCTGGGACCCAGCCCCAATCCTAGCCTGGGCCAACTTCTGAATCAGCAGCAGTACTGATGGCTTCCAGACCTATCAATTCAAAGACCCAAAAGAAGATCCTGGAAGGTGAGCAGAAAAGGTCTATGTAACCAGAGTGGGAGACCAGCACCCAATCCCAGTGGAGAGGATCTGTAGGAAGGAGGCCTTAGGAGTCCAGTGTGTAGTCCCAGTGCAGCCCCAGACAGCACAGCCCTAGGCCTGAGTAGCAGACTAGATCTTATAGGTACAGTGGGGCAGAGACACACCTAACAGCTCCAGGGTAGAAAAGAGTGCTTGAGGTCAGAATCCTAGAAAAATTTCTGAAAACAGATGCACAAAGCTCCTGAAACTTGGGACAGTGCACACTCCACCCTGGAAACAGAGTCCTATTTTGGCAAAAGAGTTAAAATCAGAGTAATAGGCAAAGAAAATGAATAGAAAACAAGAACAACAACAAAAAAATTCTGACCATTGAAAGTTATTAAGGTGGGGGCACAGCCAAAATGTCAGAGAGTACATTCGTCTCTATCTGAGCTTCTCCTAGTGTTTCTCATCTCAACACCAGACTAGTTTTGGAGGAACAGAACTGACAAATATTTTCAGTACAACAAATTTCCAGAAGAAAACACTTTGGAAGAACTTCAGAAAAGTAGTGTTTCAATCGGGCATGGGGAGAGGCTGCCAAGCCCAGAGGAGTGCAGGGACCTGGGGTAGAGAGTCAGGGCATTGCAGCTTCCATGCACCAGGGAATCTAAATGCAAGGTTCTTAGGTTACTCTGTCCTAGTTACAAGCCGGTGGTTCAGCAGATTTGCTATAAGACATTCAAAACAAATAAAACAAGCAAATAGTGAGCCCCTGAGCTCCAGAATAACATAGGACCTGGCAACATCTACTCAGCACTGGAAGTCAGCAGCACCAGCCCCAGACAAAATTAAAATGGCTATCACCATTTGCCTTAAGAGCAGACTCAACTTTTTTTCAAAAAAAAAAAAAAAAAAAAAAAGAACAAAAAAGGAAAAAGAACTCTAACCATAGACAGTTTTTATGGAGAAAAAGAAGAACAAACATCAAAACCTGAGGACGTTAAAGGCAAAGCAACTCCAGATGAAGCCTGAAAAGGTGATGAGTCAATTTCTATTTCATAAGCTTCTGTGGGAAGATATCAAAAAGGATCTTAAAAAAATGTTAGAAGAAAAACAGGGAAAGATAACAAGATCTTTGCAAGAGGGTATGAAAAATGAAAAACAGAAATTATCTGAAAAAACTCCCTAAAATTAGATTTGATGAAATGGAAAAAGCATATAAGTCCTTAAAAAATAGATATGGAAAAGAAATCAATTCATTAAAAAACAAAATCGGTAAAATAGAAAAAAAAATGTAATTAAAAAAAGACTTCCTTTAAAAGTTCAGATTGGCTAAGACGACAAAAGATAATGATGAATGTTGGAGAGGATGTGGGAAAACTGGAACACTAATGCATTGTTGGTGTAATTATGAACTGATCCAGCCATTCTGCAGAGCAATTTGGAACTGTATCCAAAGGATTATCAAACTGTGCATATCCTTTGATCCAGCAGTGTTTCTACTTGGTTTATATTCCAAAGAGATCTTAAAGGAGGGAAAGGCACCCACATGTTCCAAAGTGTGTTTGCGGCAGCTCTTTTCATAGTGGCAAGAAGCTGGAAACTGAGAGGATGTTCATCAGTTGAAGAATGGCTGAATAAGTTATGGTATATGAATGCTATGGAAAATTATCATTCCATGAGAAAAAATTGGCAAGATAATTTTAGAGAGGCCTGGAGATATTTACATGAAATGATTCTAAGTGAAGTAAGCAGAACCAGAAGATTATTATATACAGTAACAAAAAGATTAAACTATGATCAATTTTGATGGATGTGATTCTTTCCAACAATGAGATGATTCAGACCAATTCCAAAGATCTTATGATGAAGAGAGTCATCTACACATGAAGAGAGGACTATGGGAACTGAGTGTGGATCACAACAAGCATTTACATTCTTTTTGTTGTTGTTTCCTTGGATTTTTTCTTTCTTTCTCATTTTTTTATCTGATTTTTCTTGTGTAGCAAAATTATTGTATATATACATATGTATACATATATTGGATTTAACATATATGTTAACATGTTTAAGATATTTTGCATTGCTCGCCATCTAGGTGAGGGGCTGGGGAAAAGGAGGGGAAATTTGGAACACAAGGTTTTGTAAGGGTCAATGTTGAAAAATTATCCATGTATATGTTTTGGAAATAAAAAAAGAAGCTTTAATTAAAAAAAAAAAGTTTGGTTGGCCTAATATGAAAGGAGAGTAAAAAAGTTAACTGAAGAAAATAATTCATTAAAAATTAGAATTGAACAAGTGGAAGTGGATGATTCAATGAGACTTTAAGAATCAATCAAACAAAACCAAAAAAAAAAAAAAAAGAAAGAAAGAAAAAATAGAAGAAAATGTGAAATATCTCATTGGAAAAATAATTGACCTGGAAAATAAATCTAGGAGAGAGAATCTAAGAATTACTGAACTTTCTGAAAACTATGATGAAAAAAAGAGCCTAGACATCATCTTTCAAAAAATCATTAAGGAAAATTGTCCAGCTGTCTTAGAACCAGAAGGTAAAATCACCATTGAAATAATATTCACAGGGGCATCTAGTTAGCACAGTGGATGGAGCACCAGCCTTGAAGTCAGGCAGGATCTGAGTTCTAATCTGCCCTCAGACACTTAACACTTTCTAGCTGTGTGACCCTGGGCAAGTCACTTAACCACAATTGACTAAGCAAAAAAATTAAATAAATAAATAAATAAAAAATAAAGAGAGAGAGAAAGAAATAAAGTAAGAAAGAAAGAGAAAGAAAGAGAGAAAAAGAAAGAATGAACGAATGAATTCACCTATCACTTCCTGAAAGAGATCTCAAAAGGAAAATTCCAAGGAATATCATAGCTAAATTTCAAAATGATCAAATCAAGGAAAAAATATTGCAAGCAGCCAGAAAGAAACAAATCAGATACCAAGGAGCCACAATCAGGATTACCCAGAATTTAGCAGCTACCACTTAAAAGTATTGAAGGGAATGGAATCTAATATTCTGAAAGGTGATTTCTTGGACTGCAGCCAAGAATCAGCTATCCAGAGAAAATGAGCATCATTTTTCAGGGAAAAAGATGGACATTTAATGAAATAGCTGAATTTCATTTATTTCTAATGAAAAGACCACAGTTGAATAAAAAGTTTCATCTTCAAATACAGAACTTAGGGGAAGCATAAAAAGGTGAAAAGGATAGAAAAAAATAACTTTCTTTTAAAAGTTAAAAAACTTATATCCTCATATGGGAAGATAATATGTTTAACTCTTGAGATCTATATCTCTGTTATGGTATATTTAGAGGGTGCCAGCATAATTTGATTATTTTCTGATGATATAAAAAAAAAGAAACTAGAGGAAACTAGTGGAAGAAGAGGAAAATGGAGTTAAAATGGGGTAAATTACATCTTATGAGGAGGAACGGATGAGAAGAAAAGACCAAAAGTAAAAGGGGAAAGGTATAAAAAAGGGGAGAGGCCACAAGAGGGAAGTCTGTTTGAGGGAGGGGATGGTCAATAAGATAATACTGGGAAGGAGAGAAAGAGAGAAAGGAAAGAGAAAAGTATAATTGGGAAAATACAACATGGCAGGAAATACAGAGTTAGTAATTTTATCTATGGATAGGATGAACTCTCCCATAAAACAGAAATGGATAGCAGACTGGATTAAAGGCCAAAATCTTACAATTTCTTGATTACAATAAACTCATTTAAGGCAGAGTGATACATTCAGAGTAAAGGTAAAAGGCTGAAGCAGAGTCTATTATGTTTCAGCTGAACTAAAAAAAAAAGCAGGGATAGCAATCCTTATCTCAGATCAAGCAAAAACAAAAATAGATCTAATTTAAAAAGATAAGAAAAGAAATGATATGCTACCTAAAGGTGCTACGGATAAATAAAGGAACTATAGATAATGAAGTAATAGCAATACTATATGCACCAAGAGGTATAGCATCCAAATTTCTAGAGAAGAAGTTAGGAGAGCAACAAGAAGAATTAGACAGCAAAATTGTACTAGGGGAGGATCTCAACCTTGTTCTCCCTGAATACCATAGACCATAGACTGAAATAGACTAAAAATTAATAGAAAATATACTAAAAGTTAATTGGAAACTAAATAATCTAATCTTAAAGAATGAGTGAGTGAAACAACAAGTCATAAACACAATTAATAATTTTATCCAAAGCAATGACAATAATGAAACAATATGCGAAATTGTGTGGGGTGCAGCCAAAGTGATTATTAGGGGAAATTTTCTATCTCTAGATGCTTATTTACATAAAATAGAGAAAGAGATCAATTAATTGGGCTTGCAACTAAAAAAGCTGGGAAAAAACAAATAATTAAAAAAAACTCAAACACTAAATTTGAATTTCTGAAAATAAAAGGGGAGAATAATAAAATTGAAAATAAGAAAACTACACAACAGTCAACAACTATAGCAACCTAGTCTTTGACAAACCCAAAGACCCCAGCTTTTGGGATAAGAACTTACTGTTTGACAAAAATTGCTGGGAAAATTGGAAACTAATATGGCAGAAACTAGGCATTGATCCACACTTAACACTGTACACCAAGATAAGGTCAAAATGGGTTCATGACCTAGGCATAAAGAATGAAATTATTAATAAATTAGAGGAACACAGGATAGTTTACCTCTCAGATCTATGGAAGGGGAAGGACTTTTTGACCAAAGAAGAACTAGAGATCATTACTGATCACAAAATAGAAAATTTCAACTATACCAAACTGAAAAGTTTTTGGTACAAACAAAACTAATGCAGACAAGATTACAAGGGAAGCAATAAACTGGGAAAATATTTTTACAGTCAAAGGTTCTGATAAAGGCCTCATTTCCAAAATACATAGAGAATTAAATCTAATTTATAAAAAAATCAAGCCATTCTCCAATTGAAAATGGTCAGTGATATGAACAGACAATTTAGATGAAGAAATGAAACCATTTCTAGTCATATGAAAAGATGCTTCCAAGTCATTATTAATCAGAGAAATGCAAATTAAGACAACTCTAAGATACTTCTACACACCTGTCAGATTGGCTAAGATGACAGGAAAAAATAATGAGATTGTAGAGGGATGTGGGAAAACTGGGAAATTGATGATTGTTGGTGGAGTTGTGAACGAATCCAACCATTCTGAGAGTAGTTTGGAACTATGCTCAAAAGTTATCAAATTGTCATACTCTTTGATCCAGCAGTGTTACTTATTGGCTATATCCCAAGAGATCATAAAGAAGGAAAGGGACTTGTATGTGCATGAATGTTTGTGGCAGCCCTCTTTGTAGTGGTTAAACTGGAAACTGAGTGGATGCCCATCAGTTGAGAAATGGCTGAATAAATTGTGGTATATGGATATTATGGAATATTGTTTCTGTAAGAAATGACCAACAGGATGATTTCAGAAGGCCTGAGAGACTTACAAGAACTGATGCTGAGGAAATGAGTAGGCAGGAGATTTATTATATATCAACAACAATACTATATGATGACCAGTTCTGATGGCCTGGCCATCCTCAGCAATGAGATCAACCAAATCATTTCCAATGGAGCAGTAATGAACTGAATAGCTACACCCAGAGAAAGAACTCTGGGTGATGACTAAAACCATTACATTGAATTCCCAATCCCTATATTTATGCCCACCTGCATTTTTGATTTCCTTCACAAGCTAATTGTACAATATTTCAGAGTCTGATTCCATTTGTACAGCAAAATAACGGTTTGATCATGTATACTTATTGTGTATCTAATTTATATTTTAATATATTTAACATCTACTGGTCATCCTGCCATCTGGGGGAGGGGGGGAGGGGTAAGAGGTGAAAAATTGGAACAAGAGGTTTGGCAATTGTTAATGCTGTAAAGTTACCCATACATATAACCTGTAAATAAAAGGCTATTAAATAAAAATAAATTAATTAATTAATTTAAAAAAAAGAAAAGAAGAAAACTAATGAATTAATAAATAAAACTAAGAGTTGGTTTTATGAAAAACCAACAAAATATATAAACATTTAATTAATTTGATTAGAAAAAGGAAAGAAGAAAATGAAATATATAAAATATAATATAATAATAATATAAAATATTATATAAAAAATTAAATGGGAGAACTTTTCACCAATGAAGAGGAAATTGGAACAATAATTAGGAACTATTTTTTTGGCCAATTATATACCAATAAATGGATGAATACTTAAAAATATATAGATTGCCCAGAATAACAGAAGAGGAAATAAATTACTTAAATAGTCCCATTTTAGAAAAAGAAATAGAACAAGCTATTAATTAACTCCCTAAGAAAAATTCTCCAGGGCCACTTCGATTTACATGTGAATTCCACCAAACATTTAAAGAATAATTAATTCCAATACTGTGTAAACTATTTGAAAAAATAGGGAAAGAAGGAGTCCTACCAAATTCCTTTTATGACACAAATATGCTGCTGATACCTAAACCAGGTAGTATTGAAACAGAAAAAGAAAATTATAGATCAATTTCCTTAATGTCTATTGATGCAAAAATCTTAAATAAAACATTAACAAAGAGATTACAGAAATACACCATGATCAAGTAGTATTTATACCAAGAATGCAGAATTGGTTCAATATTAGGGAAACTCTTAGCATAATTGATTATACCAATAAACAAACAACAATAATCATATGATTATCTCAATAGATGAAGAAAAATCATCTGATAAAATCCAACACCTATTACTATTAAAAAATACTAGAGATTATAGGAATAAGTAGACTTTTCCTTAAAATATTAGGTTAGGTTCAAAGGATAAAACAGACAATAATTTTAATAGTCTAGTGTTTGACAAACCCAAAGACCCCATTTTTTGGGATAAGAACTCAGTATTTGACAAAAATTGCTGGGAAAATTGGAAATTAGTATGGCAGAAAATAGGCATAGACCCACATTTAACACCATATACCAAGATAAGATCAAAATGGGTTCATTATCTAGACATAAAAAATGATATTATAAATAAATTAGAAAAACATAGGATAGTTTACAAGATTAGAAGGGAATCAATAAAATAGGAAAATATTTTTACATCCAAAGGATTTCATAAAGGCCTCATTTCTAAAATATATAGAGAAATGTCTCAAATTTATAATAGTTCAAGTCATTCTCCAATTGGTAAATGGTTAGAGGATATGAACAGAAAATTTTCAGATGAAGAAATTAAAACTATTTGTAGTCACATGAAAAGGTGCTACAAATTACATGTATACATATATTGTATTTAACTTATACTTTAACATATTTAACATGTATTGGTCAACCTGCCATCTGGAGGAAAAGGTGGGGGGAAGGAGCCGGAAAGTTGGAACAAAAGGCTTTGCAATTGTCAATGCTGAAAAATTACCCATATATATATCTTGTAAATAAAAAACTATAACAAAAAAAAGGTGCTCCAAATTACTATTGATCAGAGAAATGCAAATTAAAACAACTTTGAGATACCACTGCACACACCTGTCAGATTGGCTAAGATAACAGGAAAAGATAATGACAAATGTTGGAGGGGATGTAGGAAAACTGGGACACTGATATATTGTTGTTGGAGATGTGAACAGATCTAACCATTCTGAAGAGCAATTTGGAATTATGCTCAAAAAGTTATCAAGCTGTGTTTACCCTTTGACCTAATGGTGTTTCTACTGGTATTATATCCTGTAATGTTCAGGCTAGCCTTCTTGAAGGTCTTTCGGACAGACTTTGGTCTCAGCAGAATAGTCACCAAGAGGATAATCAGGAATAGAGTCTAAAGTCTTTATTCTTGATTCTCGAATCTGAGATCAAGCTAGAGCACACTAACTCTCATACTCTCCTTCACTCAGTCTCTGCTTCACAGTCTGTCTGACTCTGACTGACTCACTTTTGATTTTAGTGGAGGAGTGTAGGAGGCAGGAGAGCCACCAGGTGGATGGTCAAAGAAAGAATGTCCCTTTTCCCATCTTTCTCAGCCCTTAAATACCCTATAACAATTACATCATTACAGCTTACTGATTATGTGTGAACTAGAGAACCATTGCATCACCATGCTAAATATTAAGTATATGTATACTAGAGAACCATCATCTCATCAATTCCACTGAGTAAACTCCTTCTTGTAGGTATCCTTTTTTCAAGTATTCTTCTCCAGAGTTTCTGCCCTCCCCAATATCCCAAAGAGATCTTAAAGGAAGGAAAGGGACCTACATGTGCAAAAATATTTGTGGAAGCCCTTTTTGTAGTGGCAAGAAACAGGAAACTGAGTGGATGCCCATCAATTGGAAAATGGCTTAATAAATTATGGTATATGAATGCTATGGAATAGTATTGTTCTGTAAAAAACAACCAGCAAGATGATTTCCGAGAGACCTGGAGAGACTTACATGAACTGATGCGAAGGGAAATGTGCAGAACCAAGAAATTATTGTGCACAGCAACAAGACCATATGATGATCAATTCTGATGGATGTGGCTCTCTTCAACAGTGAGAGGATTCAACCACTTCCGCTTGTTCAGTAATGAAGAGAGCTGTCTACACCCAGAGAAAGAACCATGGGAACAGAGTGTGAAACACAACATAGCATTCTCACTATCTCTGTTATTATTTGCTTGCATTTTTTTTTCTGTTTTTCTCTTTCTTCCTTCATGATCTGATTTTTCATGGGCAACAAAATAACTGTATAAATATGTATACATATATTGGATTTAACATGTGTTTCAACATATATTTAACATACATTGGACTACCTGCCAGCCAGGGGAGGAGGTGGGGGGGGAGGAGGGGAAAATTTTGAATAAAAGGTTTTGCAAAGGTCAATGTTGGAAAAATTACCCATGCATATGCTTTGTAAATAAAAAGCTTTAATAAAAGAAGAAGAAGAAGAAAATAATACAATGATTAGTTCTGATAGATGTGGCTCTTTTCAACAGCAAGGTGATTCAGGCCAATTCCAATGGTCTTGTGATGAAGAGAGCCATCTGCATCCAGAGAGAGAACTGTGGGGACTTAATGTAAATCACAACATAGTATTTTCACTCTTTTTGTTGTTGTTTGCTGGAATTTTGTTTTTTTTTTTTCTCATTCTTTTCTTATTTTGATCTGATTTTTTTCTTGTGCAGCATGATCATTATGAAAATATGTATAGAAGAATTGAACATGTTTAAGATATATTGTGTTACTTGCCATCTAGAGGAGGAGGTGGGGCAAATGGAAGGAAAATTTTGCAACACAAGGTTTTGCAAGGGTGAATGTTGAAAATTATTTATGTAAATATTTTGAAAATAATAAGCTTTAATTTAAAAAAATAGTGCTTAGGAGAGGTGTTTTGAAAGTCATAGAAATAGTGAGAGGATCCTCAAGGAATTCAATTACTATGCTCTTTCCATAAGTGATGTCAGTTTTGATTATTAATTCCCAAACAAGAGATGGAAAAGTTGGGTGTGAGATTTATTCACCTTGGGATGAAAAAAATATATCCAAAGTGGAGCAAAGCTTGGGATCTGGGGCTGGCTAGATATTGTGGCCTTTATTCCTTTGTTCTTAAGCCCTCAGCAATTAGGAAAACATGGCCCTAGGGTGGGAATTTCAAAGCTAATTTTGTTTCTTTAGGACATGGACCAGAAATAGAAGGTGGTTTCACTGGAGCATATTTTTAATTTGTATTCTGTTCTTTTTCTGTTTTCATTGTGTAGAACCTTCAGAAAAGGCAGAATTTTCATTAGAAGAAATGAGATATAAGTACAAAAAAGGATGTCAATGTGATGAGACCAGAGAGGTAAGGAGAAAAATATGCACAAAGAAGAAAACAAATAAACAAACAGAATTTTAAAGTTGTGTTTGTTTCCATATATCATATTGGTACATTTAGTTTTATGCAGGACTTCCACTCTAGAAATTCTCCCTACCAATAAAGACTGAAAACTACTTCCTAATTTTAGGTTTCCTGTGGTATTAAGAGACCAATAGCCAGGGCAATGGCCAGGGCATGCTGGACTCCCTCCCTAATATCACAGACATTTTCCGATGAGCTTCCAAGTTGCCTTCAGCTGGAAAATGTTCTACTTCATCTTTTTTTATTTATTTATTTTTGCTGAAGTAATTGGGGTTAAGTGACTTTTTCAGGATGACACAGCCAGGAAGTATTAAGTGTCTGAGGTCAGATTTGAACTCAGGTCGTCCTGACTTCAGGGTTGATGCTTTATCTACTGTGCCATTTAGCTGCCCCTCTACTCCATCTTTTTGGGTCTTCTGGCACTCTAAAATTTGTTCATAGTCATTGTTAAAAGAATTTGGAGGGAATCTATCTGCCAAGGGAAAGTCAGGAACTATATGAGCAAAACTACACAACACTTTCCACACGAATAAAGTCAGATCTAAACAATTAGAAAAATATTAAGTGCTCTTGGATGGGTCGAGCAAATATAATAAAGATGACAATACTACCTAATCTATTTATTTAGTGCTATACCAATCAGACTCCCAAAAAACTATTTTAATGACCTAAAAAATAACAACAAAGTTCATATAGAAAAACAAAAGGTCAAGAATTTCAAGGGAACTAATGAAAAAAATCAAATGAAGGTGGCCTAATTGTACCTGATCTAAAACTATATTATAAAGCAGCGGTCGCCAAAACCATTTGGTATTGGCTAAGAAATAAACTAGTTGATCAGTGGAATAGGTTAGGTTCAAAGGACAAAAGAGTCAATAACTATAGCAATCTAGTATTTGACAAACCCAAAGACCCCAGCTTTTGGGAAAAGAATTCACTGTTTGACAAAAACTGCTGGGGAAAATTGGAAACTAGTATGGCAGAAACTAGGCATTGACCCACACTTAACACTGTACACCAAGATAAGGTCAAAATGGGTTCATGACCTAGACATAAAGAATGAGATTATAAATAAATTAGAAGAACACAGGATAGTTTACCTCTCAGGACTGTGGAGGAGGAAGGAATTTGTGACTAAAGAAGAACTAGTGATCATTATTGATCACAAAATAGAAAATTTTGATTATATCAAGTTAAAAAGCTTTTATACCAACAAAACTAATGCAGACAAAATTAGAAGGGAAGCAATAAACTGGAAAAACATTTTTACAATTAAAAGTTCTGATAAAGGCCTCATTTCCAAAATATACAGAGAATTGAGTATAAGAAATCAAGCCATTCTCTAATTGATAAATGTCAAAGGATATGAACAGACAATTTTCAGATGATGAAATTGAAACTATTTCTACTCATAAGAAAAGGTTCCCCAAATCATTATTGATTAGAGAAATTCAAATTAACACAACTCTGAGATACCACTACATACCTCTCAGATTGGCTAAGATGACAAGAAAAGATAATGATGAATGTTGGAGGGGATGTGAGAAAACTGAGACAATGATGCATTATTGGTGGAGTTGTGAATTTATCCAACCATTCTGAAGAGCAGTTTGGAACTATACTCAAAAAGTTATCAAACTATGTATACTCTTTGATCCAACAGTGTAGGGCTTATATCCCAAAGAGATATTAAAGAAAATGTTTGTGGCAGCCCTTTCTGTAGTGGCTAGAAACTGGAAATTGAATGAATGCCCATTAATTGGGGAATGGCTTAGTAAATTGTGGTATATGAATGTTATGGAATATTATTGTTCTGTAAGAAATGACCAGCAGGATGAATACAAAGAGGCTTAGAGAGACTTACATGAACTGATGCTGAGTGAAATGAGCAGGACCAGGAGATCATTATATACTCCAAAAACAATACTATATGATGATCAATTCTGATGGACATGTCTATCTTCAACAATGAGAGGATCCAAATCAGTTCCAATTGATCAATAATGAACAGAACAAGCTACACCCAGTGAAAAAACACTGGGAAATGAGTATGGACCACAACATAGCATTTACATTCTTTCTATTATTGTCTACCTGAATTTTTATTTTTCTTCCCAGATTATTTTTACTTTCTTTCTAAATCCAATTTTTCTTGCGCAGCAAGATAGCTTTATGAATATGTATACATATATTGTATTTAACATATACTTTAACATATTTAGCATGTATGGGACAACCTGCCATCTAAGGGAAGGGTAGAGGAAAGGAGGGGAAAAATTGGAACTGAAGCTTTTGCAAGGGTCAATGTTGAAAAATCCTTGTGTATATTTTTTTTTCAAAAAAAAAAGCTATTAAAAAAAAGAAATCAAAAAAAAAAAAAAAAAAAGGAGCTGTTTGGGGGAGAAGTTGGGTGAGTTCCTGCCTTTACTCTCCATTTTTTAGTTTTTGTCATCTATTCAGTCCTTAGCCCAGTAACTGTTTTGTTTTTTTTTTGTTTTTCAGTAACTTTATTTTTTAATATCTTGAGATATAATATAGCCTAAAAAATTATTGACATTATTTCATTCCCTTTGTTAACTCTTTAGGATCATCTAGATAGATCATCATATCATCTGAAAAAAAAAAAAAAGGTTTTCCTTGTATCTTTATCTGTTTATTTCATCTATTTCTTTTTTTTTCTCATTGATATACCTAGCATTCTTCATACTTTGCTTAATAATATAATTTATAATAGGCATTCTTTCTTTGCCTTTAATATTACTGGAAAGGCCTCTGACCTTCCTCACTCTTATAAATTTTGCTCTTAGTTTCAGATTGTGATTATTTACCATTTTAAGAAAAAGTCTATTTATTCCCATGCATTCTAGTGTTTTAAGAGAAACTGGAGTTGGATTTTGTCAAAAAGTAAATAAATAAAAAAGTTCTTTCAGTATTCACTGATATAATCAATCATTTGGGTTTTACTTTTTTTGTTTTTAATATGATTTATTAGGTTTATACACCTTTCTCATATACTGAGCTGATCTTATGTTTCTCAATAAATCATACTTGATCATAATATTTAGTCTTTTAAAAACATTTTGTAAAGTATTTGTTATATTTTATTTAATACTTTTCTGTTAATATTCGTTAAACATATTGGTGTACAGTTTTCTTTCTTTACTCCCACCCCCAGATTTAATCATTAAGACATATTTATGTCATAGAATTGGGAAGGGTCACTTATTTTCATTTTTTTTTTGTAAACATGTTATATAGAAATAATAGCTGTTATAAATTAAAAGAATCTTTTTAGTTCCAATGCATTTTTCAAATATTGTCTCATTTTATCCTCACATCAAACTTGTAAGATCGGTGCTATTTTTGTCCTCATCTGTAAAGTGAGAATAATGTTCTTGCAAAATTCAAATTACTTGCCAAACATTAAATTGTTAAGTATATGTCTGTTTCAATTGTGTTTCTTATAAAGAATATATTATTAGATTCTCTTTTCCATTCTACTAAAATTCTCTATTCTTTCCATCTCATTTGCTTGTGATTTTTCTCTTTGAGTTCCTACTTCTTTTTAACAAAGATATAATGTTAAATCCATGATCCTTTCTATTTCTACACTGTTATCCAGACAGTATTTGAACTCAGTTCTTCTTTATTCCAAAGATAATTCTCTTACTATCTATTTTTCATTCACAAGATCATATTTATTTCCCTAAATCATTCAATTTATAATGAATGTTCCTCACAAGAATGACATTCTTATTTTCTAGGAACACCACATCTATAATAACTGCCTCTGGCCTATTTGCTGCAGATACTTCTTAAACTCTGCATCTATGCCTGTGCAGGCTCCTTCCTCCAGATATCTATCTTTATTATGCCCTTTTCCTAATATTCTAGAAGCAGTAAAACTAGACCAAACTCAAAGTTTTTGCTGACTCTTAAGTATCTGCTTACCTTGAATGAGGTAACTGGCGCTAAATACAAAAATAGTGTTATTAATATAAAAGCTGATAATTCAACTAAAATGCTCACATATAAAAGTGGCTTTTTTCTTCTGAATGGTAAGATTTTAACTTTTCTTTTTAATTCTGTTATTGGAAGGATATGAATTCTTTTTATTCCAAGAAAATTTTAATTGGCCTAATTTGTGTTTTGAACTAGGAATATATTAAAAAAAGTATGACACAAATATTGCTCTCAAGACACTTACAAACTAATTAGAATAACTATATATTAAAAAGGAGATAAGAACAATAATGTTAAAAAAAAGAATTCTAGATAAACTACTAGAAAGGGTGGATAGGAGGGAAAGGAAAGGAAAGCAGGAAGTAGAGTTCCACGTTGAAGAGAAAAAGTGCCTTTGATAGATGGAGAAGACAGGAAAGGAGTACATTTCAATCCTAAGGGAATGTATAGACAAAGTCAATGAAATACAAGAGGAAAGGGAATAAATTGAAGAAGAATAAATTAGTTCATCTGGACACAGAATTATGGGGAGACAAGGATGGAATGAGAGGTAGGGACCAGAAAATGGAAAACCTCAAATGTTAAGGATCAGGACTATATATTTTATTTTTATTACTTTGTCAATAAAGAGTGTCTGGATCAGGGTTTTTAGTGGAAGTGGATATATAGGGAGTGTGAGAGGTGGAATGCACAGGAGTTAGCAAATGCAATTGGATTTAAGTTGTATATATTTTGCATTTATTTTTCTGCATTCCTGTTATTTCTTTCAAGTAGAATACAAGCTTCTTTTAGAAAGAGAGTTTTATTTTTGTCTTTGCATCTTCAACACCTGGTACATGGTAGATATTTAAGAAATGCTTGTTGAAACAATTATAGAATATAATATTTGGAGATTATGAACACAATCCTTTTGATAAGGGAAGGAATTTAGTAGTACTTTCCATTCCTTCAGTGCCAAGTAGATGTGAGCCAGGCTCTAACATGAGTACCATATGTGGGATAAGATAATGTTTGTCCTGGTAAGTCAATGAACAACCTTTATAATCAGTGGGTATAGGGATAGAATTTTCAGCAGTATTTGAAGTGAGAAGAAAAATACAACTTCAAGCTGGTGCTAAATGTTTTGAGTCAATGGTACCACATTTCTCTGTGTCAGCTGGAGATGGGAAGTTTTTATTAAGCCCTTTAACTTTCTGATTTTTTCATTCTATTGTGGTATATATCAAAAATGACAATCAATTCTAATCATCAATTAGGATGAGTTGAAATGCTTGCTACTTACATGATTTATGCCCATTGCTTTTGTTATACTTTTATCTATTTCACTAAAATCATTTATGACAATTATGTGTTCCAATAAAAAATTTCAAGTGACACACGATCCTGAAAAGGATTAGAAGCCTATCACTAGTTTGATGTAGTCATACACCACTAATTCAATATTCCTACATAAGAAAGATTCAAGTGTGACAAATTATCGTACAAAGGGCATTTAATTAATAGCTATTTCTATGAATGGTTCTGACTATCCATTGAATACACCACCACACATTATGATAAAAGCACAACTACCTTATATTGAACTAGCCCTGCATTCCTGATATAAATCCTTTTTGGTCATAATATGTTATCCTGGGGATAACTTGCTGTAATCTCTTTGTTAATATTTTATTTAAGATTTTTGCATCAATATTCATTAGAAATATTGGTCTAGAATTTTCTTTCTCTGTTTTGACCCTACCTGGTTTAGATATAAGCACCATGTCTATGTCATAAAAATAATTTAGTAGGATTTCTTCTTTTCCCATTTTTCCAAAGAGTTTACTTAATATTGGAATTAATTGTTCTTTACATTTTTGGTAGAATTCACATGTGAATCCATCTGCCGTCTTAGGGAGTTGATTAATACTTTGTTCAATTTCTTTTTCTAAAATGGAACTATTTAAGCAATTTGTCTCCTCCTTTGTTAATCTGGGCGATCTATATTTTAGTAAATATTCATCCATTTCATTTAGATGATCATATTTGTTAGCATACAGTTGGGCAAAATAGTCCCTAATGATAGGTTCAGTTTCTTCTTTGTTGGTGCAAAGTTCATCCTTTTCATTTTTGATACTAAAAATTCAATTTTCTTCTTTTTTGCTCAAATTAAATAAAGGTTTGTCTGTTTTGTTTTGTTTTTTTCATAAAACTAGCTATTTGTTTTGTTTAATTAGTTCAATAGTTTTTGTTTTACTGTCATGTTATTAATCTCCCCTTTTGTTTTCAGAATTTCAACTTTGGCATTTATTTGGGTTTTTTTTATTTGTTCTTTTTCCATCTTTTTTACTTGCACATCTAATTCATTGGTCTTCTCTTTCTCTACTTTATGCAAGTAAACAAGAGATATAAAATGTCCCCTAAGAACTGGTTTGGTTATATCCCACAGATTTTGGTACGTTGTCTCATTTTTGTCATTCTCTTGGATGAAATTATTTATTGCGTCTATGATTTATTGTTTTACACACTCATTCTTTAGGATCAGATTATTTAGTTTCCAATTAAGTTTTGGTCTATTTTCCCCTGGCTGTTTATTAAATGTGATTCTTACTGCATTATGATCTGGAAAAGATGCATTTACTATTTCTGCCTTTCTGCATTTGATTTTGAGGTTTTTATGCCCTAATATATGACCAATTTTTGTATAGGTTCTATGAACAACTGAGAAAAAAATATGCGCCTTTCTGTCTCCATTCAATTTTCTTCAAAGATCAATCATCCCTAACTTTTCTAAAATTCTACTTATCTCCTCAATCTCTTTCTTATTTATTTTGTGGTTCTATTTATCTAGTTTTAAGAGAGCAAAGTAGTTCTTTCACTAGTATAGTTTTGCTGTCTATGTCTTCTTGCAGCTCTCTTAACTTCTTTTCTGAAAATTCCCAGATTTTCTGGGAAAGCTATGCCACTTTATGCATATATGTTTAGTATTGATATTACTCCATTATCTATGGTACCCTTTAGTAAGATATAGTTTCCTTCCTTATGTCTTTTAATTAGATCTATTTTTGCTTTTGTTTCATCTGAGATCAGGATTACTACCCTCCTTTTTTTTTTTTTTTTTTTTTTTTTTTTTTTTTTTTTTTTTTTTACTTCACCTGAAGCATAATAGATTCTGCTTCAGCATTTTATCTTTATTCTGAATGTATCAGTCTGTTTTAAATGTTTCTTATAAACAACATATTGCAGGATCCTGACTTTTAATCCAATCTGCTATTCGCTTCTGTTTTATGGGAGAGTTCAATTCATTCCATTCATATTCACAGTTAAAATGACTAATTCTGAATTTCCTGCCATATTGTTTACCCTAAGTTATACTTTTGTTTTCCTTCCCCCTTTCCCTTCTCCTAAGTATTTTGCTTCTGATCACAACCTCAGCTGTCCCCTTTCACAGCCTCTCTCTCTTTCTACCTTTCCACTATAAATTCTGTTTCCCCCTCTATTAGCCTCTTCTTTTCCTTTCTTTTTTCCTCTTCTATTTCCCTATAGGGTGAGATAAATTTCTCTGTGGAACCAAATATGTCTGATATTCTCTCTTTAAGTCAAATCTGATGAGAGTAAGATTTACATAATGTTCATTCTCCTCCTTTCTTTTCCTCAATTCATGGGTCTTTTTTGCCTCTTCATGAAATGTAATTTTCCTCATTTTACCTCCATTTTCCTTTTCTTTCCAGTACAATCTTCTTTTCACCTTTAATTTATTTTTATATTATCATAATAAAATCAATTTATACCTGCATTCTCTAAGTATACCCATAACAGAGATCATAAAGGAGGGAAATGGACCCACAAGTACAAAAATGTTTGTGGAAGCCCTTTTGTAGTGGCAAGACACTGGAAACTGAACAGATACCCATTAATTGAAGAATGGCTGAACAAGTTATGGTATATGAATTGTATGGAATATTATTGTTCTATAAGAAATGGTCAGCAGGATGATTTCAGAGCAGTCCGGAGAGACTTAGATGAACTAATGTTAAGTAAAATGATCAGAACGAGGAGATCATTATATGTGGCAACAGCAAGATTATACGATGATCAATTCTGATGGACGTGGTTCTCATCAACACTGAAGTGATTCAGACTAGTTCTGGTGGTCTTATGATGAAGAAATCCATCTGCACTCAGAGAGAGTAGAGTGGGAAGTGACTGTGGAATACAACATAGTATTTTCATTCTTTTTGTTGTTGTTCACTTGCATTTTGTTTCTTTCTCATTTTTTCCCATTTTGATCTGATTTCCCTTATGCAGTATGATAATGGAAATATGTATGGAAAAATTGCACATGTTTAGAATATATTGGATCACTAGCTGACTGGAAGTGGGAAAGAAGGGGAAAAATTAGAACACAGGGTTTTGTAGGGGTGAATGTCAAAAATTATCCATGTATATATTTTGAAAATAAAAAAAACTCTAATAAAAAAATAATAAAGCACAACTACCCAGAGGAAATAAAGGTAGGTGACAATTGTAATAACGTTATTCAGATTCTATTTGATCTCTATTCATTACACCACATTGCTACTATTTTAACTGAAATAATAAAGGGAAAAAGTCAATGCATTCAAATACATTCTTAATAATTTTTCCCTACACAAGTATATGCTGTTTCTTTTCTTCAAAATGTTTGGAAATTAATTTTTTCTCTCAAAATTCTTGTCTGAAAACTTCCAAAAATAGTGCAATATCTTTTTAGCTATCAGTACAAATAGCTCTTTACTTTCACTCTGTACTGGTCACAGATTTATTGGCCTCTAAAGATTCTGTTGCTTCATCTCCTTGTATTTGGAAGCCTGCCAAGAGGTAAGTCCATGCTGATGCTTGGCTCTCTGTCCTGGGTAACTCAGATAATAACAGCCTGCTTCTCTAGTCATTTCTTGATTATGATTTTTATTGGCTCCAAGAATTGGGACCTCTTCTGGCTTCTGCTACATGGCTAGATTTTTCTTCCCCTACTTTACATATTTCCTTATAGTGACAAGTTTCCATCAAACAACCTTTCATACAAACTTGAAGTGTCATCCTTGTGGCATGATGCTGAATTTTTAGATACTGGAGAAATTCCAGAAAATTAGTTCAGTCAGATCCATAAGGACTCTAGAGTTTGAGATTTTGAGCAGAATTTATATCACTTAACCCCCTAACTCTACTGTTGAGAATCACTGAGATCCCAGCAAGTTATATGACTTGTCCTAAGTCACAGAAAGAAAAAGATTCAGAAATAGAATTTGAACTCAGGTTCTCTGAAACTAAACTCAACCTTCTTACAATTATAACATGTTGGCTTCTTGAACTCTGAAAATATAGGTTTCCTATCATTTGATCTCTGCCATTCCTGAGGAAATTTTCTTCTTTGAACATTCTCTTGCTTTCCAATATCTTCAACTTCATTCTTCTTTTCTTCAGTCTAATTTCCCATTACCTTGAAATTTACATGAGACTCTCCATCTTGAAAGAAACCTTAGCTTGATAATGTTGTCCATTCTTGCTAATATCATATTTTTCAGGTTCTATACTCTTAGATTTCCCAGGTGAATATCCTATACTTGTTCCCATTTTTTATTATATATTCTTTATTCAAGTTCCTGCTGTCTGACTTGCATTCCCATTTTTCAAGAAAATTGCATTCTCAAAAGTAATAATTCTCCTTTTTGCCAAATCCAATGATTTTCACTAAGTTTTCATTCTCCTTGACCTTCCCAAAGTGTCTGGTCAAGCTGACCTCACTAAGTTTTCAATACTCTTATATCTTGGCTACATTACTCAATATTTTCCTTATTTCCTAGCTCTGGCTTCTTATGTCTTTTAAACTAAACATTTTAAAACCATTCACACAAAAGCAAAATAGCAGGGAGAAGAAAATAAGGTTTTCAAACACAATGGCAATAAGCATAATTAATTGAAAGAAAATATTTTCTAGTTAAAGCTTCTTAGATGCTTGCATCCATGTGAATCTGAAGAGCATAGCCCATGGAAAATTTTAACCATTCCCAGGGTGATACACAAAGCTAAAATTAGTGTTTCATATTCTAAACTGGCCTTATACTCAACCTTATTTATTTATATAATTTTATATGAAATTTTCTTATAGTTGATGTTGTTCCATAGTAAATTGTACTACATCATGAAACAAAGAGCTGTTGAGTTTATGTAAAGGCTGAATGCTTTTGTCTGAGATGATCCTGTTGAATTCTAGTTTTTCAGGGCCATTGTGACTGCAATAGTTTCCCTATTGCCTCTCCCATTCCCTCTTAGAGTGATCCATAAGGCAAGGGGATATTGAGAAAATTTATCACAGAAGCAAATGCAGGCCTTTTAATAGATCACAACACTGAAATCTGATTTCCTACCAGCTTTATCTAGAACTATCTAGTAACAGGCTAGAACTGAGGAGAAAATAAAACCTATGATAAATACAATGATGTTGTCTAACAAGTAAGTTCCACATAGTAGGGAATTATGTACATGTAATTTAATCCCTGTTCCCCACCCCCCAAAATACTTTTGATTACCAAAATCAGAATTCCATTCTCAGTATTGGAAAGAAATTGAAAGATCACATGGACTAAATTGTAACTTGACAAAGGAATAATTTCACTGATTTATGAAATTTGACCACCAGAACTTCATTACTTTGGCTTGAGATTTTATCCTATCTTAAATACAAATGCCCATTTCAGGGTTATCATTTTAGTTGTTTTAATCTCTGCTGCCTTAATGTTTAGGAGATTTTCAGATAGTGTCCTAAAAGGAATGCATTATACATTCAAGTGCTGGTGATAATACCATCAAGAAGGAAAAAGAGATACAGAATGAGAATACTGGAATGGCAAAGTGTTTATATCCTTCAGAGTTTTATATGTGGTCAGCAATCCTGACCATGTACAAAAAGATAGTAAAGAATAAGGGTTTAACAGAAATCAAGATATGGGCTCTCTCTATACTCTTTGGTATTTTGCTAACCAAGAAAGCTATAGCAGTGAGGCTGACAGACAAAATTCCAAGTTAGAATTCAATAATCCTAAGCAGTTTTGAAACTTCTCTTGATATGATCAGATGCCATGGTGTTTATGATTCTGTCTGAAAAAGGTAAGCAGTGAAAGATTTATTTCATGTTCTTCCTTTTAAAATATGGCCTAGGGAGGATATAGATTATACTTCCAGCATTTGACATAAATAATTAATGCCCTAGAGGAGAAGTCCAGCTATTCTAAAATGGCCCCCCAAAAGACACACAAAAATTTATTTTAGGAATGCTACTTCCAAAAATCTAACATGAAAACATCTCACTAATATTGCTTCAGTAGCAGAAGCCGAAAAGATGAATTCTGAGATTCCTTATGGCATTTCCATTAGTTATTTTTATCAAAGTAAATTGTTGTATATTTTTTAGACTAGAAGGACCCAAAACATTTGCAGAGATGTCTTTCCCTTTCTTCCCTGCCAGGTAAAATATATGCTTATTTCCTGTCTTATAGGTACAGTGATCCAACCAATATTGCCTAACTCAATTGAATTAAAATGATGATGGGGTTTTCAGGTTAAATAGGAGAAGTTATTATCCATGGGAAGACAGGTACTAGTATCCTGATAAAAACACTGTCAGATCCTTTTTGTCCTTTTAGCAAAGCAGCTAGCACTGGGTCTGGAGTCAAGAAGACTTGAATTTAAACCTAGCTTCTGATATTTACTTGTTGTATGACCCTATGCAAGTCACTTAACCTCTATTTATCTTGACCAATATGGTCTATAGGGTCATAAAGAGTTGAATCTAATTGAATGATAAAGACAACACTGTGGGGGCAGAAATAAAACAAATAAATAATAACAGTAATATCATCACACTGTATTCTGAAGATATAACTAGGCTTGGATTTTGCATTTGAATCTTCCCTCCCATATGCTATCTTGTAGAAGCTAAATGAACTATCTGAGGTGTGGAGTTTTTGTAGAACTCTCAAACTTGTCCAAGTATGTATTCCTACCTACTAATCTTATCAGAGATTTCTTGGCTTATTTAAACCCAGAATAATGTGGTATGGAATAGTTTAGCTCCTTAGATCCTTAATTGCCTCATAATAAAAGGCAATAAGCAACGGTGAAAATAATCCAAAGTCATGTTTCTATGACTTCTACTTCTATGACCCCTATACTAGCCAAGCTGCCCTGACAGACTAATTAGTACCCTAGTCACTATCTTCGATTATTCATTCTCTGCATAGTTGTTTCTTTCTTTTTTCCTGAATCCTTGCCATAGTGACTCTGAATATTTGACCCTATGATTGCCTAAATAAGTACTTTTGGATCTAGTGATAGCATACATCTGACCTCATGACTTACTCATCTTTTGATATTGAGTCCCAGAGACATATTACTTGAAGTTTTCACTTATATTATGGATTTCTTAAAAAGAAATCGAGGAACTGCCAACTCCCCTTTATATAAATTCACACACACACACACACACACACACACACACACATATATATATATATATATATATATATATATATATATATATACACATATACACACACATATAGATATTGGATGCATGGTTATAATGAATTTATGGGTGAAAATGGACAAGAATTAAACAAGGATGAATAGGTTGTGATCTGATCTGTTGGAAGACATGAAACTACTAGGTAATACAGAGGACAGAATTCCAGGCCTGGAATCAGAAACACTCATCTTCATGAGAGTAAATGCAGCCTTGGACACTTACTAGCTATATGGCTCGATAAATTAACTAATCCTTTTGTTTTTCAGTTTCCCCATTTATAAAGCTACAGAAGGAAATGGCAAATCATTCTAGTGTCTTTACCAAGAAAATCCCAAATGGGGTCACAAAGAATTAGACATAATAGACATGACTGAACAACAACATAAAATCGCGATCCTATTTAAGAAGTATAAGTATTTGTGTATTCCTTATTATGGCACATGGCAATGTATATGATTTTTAGTATATATTTTTTTCTTATGAAAAACTCATATTTAATGTGACTCAACTTTCAAGGCTGGAATCAGAGATGAAATGAACAATATTAATTGTCTGAAATTTTTTTAGGAAATTGCACAATTCTCTTACTGACCTCAACTTTCCACAAAGAAAAGAATCTCTTTTTAATACTAACATTCTGCCAGTTTGTAATATGGCAATTAGATCTGAAACTTCATTGCTTCCAATGAATTAGAGATCACCACAGAGTAATGTAAAATGGCATGGTAGGTATGAACATGGTGCAGCATGTAACTAAAAATGACTTCAAATTACAGCTCTTAAATCTCTAAATAACAACTGCATGGCAATTCTGGACTTATATCTTATATACTGGACCACTCAGGGAGTGATTATCCTCTGACTTTTGTCACTTGGTCTCCTATGCTTAGCAAGTATATTCTTAGGATAGGAGGGCAGAGTCAGAATCTATTAATTTTGGGAGCCATGGATTAGCATAGGATTACTGTATAGAAAGAGTTGAGTCAAGCATGGAATGAAAGGCGATGTACTCAGGCCTCTTCAATCCCAAATCAGAAATTTTTAGACCTGTGATATTATCACTCTGCTTCAACATGGATAGCACAATTCAGTTGACCTGCTCCTTCACAGGACAGCATTAATTAATATTGGGAGAGTGGGAATCTGGAAGTGATATGGGTTCCAGAAATGATGGTAAGGAGACAAAATACAAATATAAGCTCCAGAAACAGAGTACATAGTGATAGAAAGCACAGCAGTACCCAACCATTGTGGCAACCCAGTGATGGAAGATTAATGCACAATGGAAAAAGTAAGGACTATTACAGACCATTATTTAATAATCTAGACTCATAGCCAAGAAAATATCTAGTACAACATCTTCCCATGGAGAGCTTAGAGAGTCAAGGGCTGATATTTTTGGGACATGGCTTGGATTCTAGAAACAAAGTAATAGGAGTGAGGAAAGGGGGTGATTACAGGGATTATCTCATTGTAGTTCCATTTCCAGTTACTCCTTCAGTACTATTGCATTGTTTTCCCTTTCTCTTTTAGTCTTTCTGTTCTTCCTTTAAGGCAGGGAGAGGAAGGGAAGGGAAAGAAATAAGCATTTATATTAAATCTTCTATGTGCCAGGCACTATTAGGTACTTTAAGGGCAAATGAAGGCCGAATGCAGTTACTAAAAGGGCCAATAGCAAAGTCCTTGGACATCTACCAGCTAAAGGTTCAAAACTAATTTGGATTCTCTGATTTAAATGAAGTACAATTTTTGCCTATAAGATCTGCTGCTTGGAACAGAAAATAGTGGACTTTGTAGTTAAGATTTGCATTCTTTAAGTCAATTGAAGCTTTTTTTTTTTTTGGTGGCAGTTTTTTTTTCTCTCTACAATTCTCTATATTCATTTTATATAAGCTCAAAGGGTCTTACACAACTAGACAATGGTAAGTCTTCTATTTTCTAAGCTGAGAGTTGAATAGCTATTTATTTTATTTAGAAAAAAATAGATACTTTTAAAAAATTCTCTGGTTTATTAATTCTTATCTTGAACTCACACACATTCTAATTACCTGAACAAATTTTAATGTATTCTCTAAACTTAAGAATGTTTTGCTATCCTGTTTCCATAAACCTTTGGAGATAATTGGAATAAAACTAGTAAAGTGCTTTTGCTGTCACAACAGTTTATGCTTTGGTTTCATTATATGTATGTATTTTTTCCCTTTAAAAAAGGATAAATTCAAATGTGTTTGCTAAATATCAACTACTAATTGTTGCCACATGCATGCTTATATAAGCACATAAAAATACACATGCAGACACATATATATATCATATGATACATGTGTATACGTATATAGATGTGTGTATACATATATGTGAATATAAGTAGATACGCTTATGTCTAATATTTTAATTGCACATAAGATAAACATATATATGTATTTATGGTATATTTGTGTATAAATAAAATAAAATATATGTATTAGTATTTATATAAATTGTATGTGTATATGTGTGCATATACTATATACTGTTTATATAATATTTTAAAATTTGCAAAACATAGGGCAGCTAGTGGCACAGTAGATAGAGCACCAGCCCTGAAGTCAGGAGGACCTGAGTTCAAACCTGGCCTCAGACACTTAAAAACTTCCTAGCTGTCTGACTCTGGGCAAGTCATTTAACCCCAATTGCCTCAGGGAAAAAAATAATTGCAAAACATTTCAAAATATAACTGGAGTTTATCTGGAGGTCAGTTTAATGTGTATTCACCCTTTGAGAGGCCTTTGGAGTATGTTCAGGTTGCTAAACATGGAGATTTCTGTATAAACTATCACTTGAATGGTTGTAGACTTTTTTACTTGGTTATGTAAATGGAACAAACTGAATCTTAATTTTTTTTTAATATATATTATTTTATTTTTTCTCCAATGACATATGTCATTGGAGAAAAAAAAAATATGTATTAACAAAATAGTTTTTAAACTCTTTTTTTTCCCTTTCTGAGTTCCAAATTATATCTTTTCCTCCTTCTCTTTCCTTTCCCCTCCCAGAGACAATAAGCAATCAGATATATTATACATATGAAGTCATGTAAAACATTTGTTAGTCATTTTTGCTTAAGAAGACGAATTTTAAAAAAAGATTGAAAGAAAGTGAAAAATAGCATGCTTCAGTCTATTCAAACAATATCAGTTCTTTCTCTAAAGGTTCATAGTATGCTTTATCAGTAATACTTTGAGATTATCATAGATCATTGTATTGTTGAGAATAGCTAAGTAATATTAGACTGTTCTCTGCCTGTTTTTCCTGGGTACATCTTTCTGCTACAATCAGAGAGTGATATTAGCAGTTCATTCACAATGAACTGAACTGATGAGAGGGGAAATTTTCCCTCCTCTGTTCTCCTTGTATTTTATCTGGACTCTGAGAAATGGGTCCATGTTAGGATTCTTACAAGGTGCTATAAGTGGAATTGAGGAAACAGTGGTTAAATATAGTTTAGCATTTATTTAATCCTACAACAAATAATAGTTTCCTAGTGATATAGTGATTGGTGTATACTCAGTGTGGGGCATATAAGAAGGAACTGAGAGGGCCAGAAAGGACAAGCACACTAGAAGCTCTCAGAGCCTCAGCCAGGATTCAGTCCAGGACATTCAGAAGCCAGAGAAGGAAGCTTAAGCTCTTGGAACCAAGACTACAGAAGGCTTCTAGAAAAACTAACTGAGTCCCAAGTGAAGGAGAGAAGACTTTGAAAGAGACAATAAAGGATTTGGACTTTAATACCTGGCTGCATTTGGGGTAGTTATACTGAACTGAAACGAAGGCTGCCTCCAGAAGTCCCCCCAAGAAACCTGCTCCCAGCGAACATTATATTTTAAAGAGGAATATTACAGGTCCAAGAGTGTTTATATTTTATTTCATTTGTTTTTCTTAATTGTAGATACCACTGGTGATGTTCACCAATGAGGAGTTTGAGTCATGGAGCTTACAGGCAAGATGGTACAATTAGCCAAACCAGGAAAGGAAAGCTAGGTGAAGCTAGGATATTTGAAACCTGTAGGAAGGTATTGGACTTGGAACTGATATGGTGCTCTCTAGGAACAAAGGTACTATATAAACCTAATTCCATTCCCCTCTCCAAAGACTGAAAATGTACAAGAATAATATTACAAACTACATAAATTTAAAAATATTGGTTGTACTATGTAAGCTATTTGGAAAAATAGGTAAAGAAGGAGTTCTGTCAAATTCCTTCTAGGACACAAATATGGTACTGATACCCAAACTAGGAAGAACCAATAGAGAAAAAGAAAGTTATAGAACAAACTCCATAATAAATATTATTGCAAAAAATTTAAATAAAATATTACCAAAGAGATTACAGTAACTTATCAGCAGGATAATACAATATGACCAAGTGGGATTTATACCAGGAATGCAGGACTGGTTCAATATCAGGAAAAACTATTACCATAATTGATCATATCAGTAACAGAACCAACAGAAATCGTATAATAACATCAATAGATGCAGAAAAATCATTTGACAAAATATAGCATCCATTCTGATTAAAAACACCAGAAGGCATAGGGATAAACGGAGCTTTCCTTAAAATAATAATCAATATCCACCTAAAACCAACAGCAAGCATTATTTGTAATATAGAGAAGCTGGATGCATTCCTAATAAGATTAGTCATGATTATCAATCGCCACTATTATTCAACATTGTACTAGAAATGTTGACTTTAGCAATAAGAAAAGAAAAAGAAATTAAAGGAATTAGAATAGGCAATGAGAAAATAAAACTATCACTTTGCAGATGATATGATGATATACTTAGAATCCTAGAAAATCATGCAAAAATCTGCTTGAAACAATTAATAGCTTTAGCAAAGTTTCAGGAGATAAAATAAACTCATACAAATCATTAGCATTTCTATATATTACTGACAAAGCCCATCAGCAAGAGATAGAAAGAGAAAATCCATTTAAAATAATTGTAGACAAAATAAAGTACTTGGGGGCTTACCTGCCAGACAAACCCAAAAACTATATTAATATAATTATAAAACACTTCTCACACAAAGTCAGATCTAAAAAATTGGAAAAATATAAATTGCTCATGGGTAGGTTGAGTTAATATAATAAAAATGACAATTCTGCTTAAATCAGTTTACATGTTTAGTGCCATACCAATCACAGTGTCTTTTTTTTTTTTTTTTTTTTTTTAATAAAGGTAGAAAAATAATACCAGAATTCATCTGGAAGAACAAAAAGTCAAGAATATCATGGAAATTAGTGAAAAAATACAAATAATGGTGGCTTATCATTACCAGACCTAAAACTATATTATAAAGCAGAAATCATGAAAAACATTTGGTACTGGCTAAGAAATAGAGTAGGGGATCAGTGGAATGGGTTAGATATACATGACACAATAATCAATGTCTTTAGTAATCTACTATTTGATTAACCTCCAAACTCCAGCTTCTGGCATAACAACTCACTACTTCATAAAAATTGCTTGGAAAACTGGAAAGTATGTCAGAAACTCAGAATAGATCTACATTTCATACCCCATACCAAAATAAATTTAAAATGGCTATATGATTTGGGCATAATGGGTGATAACATAAGCAAATTAGGAGAGCAATGGATAATTTACCTAACAGATCTTTGGAGAAGGGAAGAATTCATGACCAAAGATGAACTAGAGAACATAAGAAAGGAAAAATGGACAACTTTGATTAAATTTAAAAGGTTTTGCACAAACAAAAATGACAGAAGATTAAATGGGAAGTACAAAACTGGGGAAACTTGTTTATAGCTTATGTTAAGGTCTCATTTCTAAAATATGTCATTCCCCAATTAATAAATGGTCAAAGAATATGAAGACAATTTTTGGATGATGAAATTAAAGCCATCTATATTTATATGAAAATATGCTCTAAATCACTATTGATTAGAGAAATGAAAATTAAAACAACTCAAGTATCACCTCACACTTCTCAGATTGGCTAAGATGATAGGAAAAGATGACAAATGTTGGAGGTAATGTGTGAAAACTGGGACACTAATGCATTACGGGTGGAGTTGTGAAATGATCCAACCGTTCTGAAGAGCAATTTGGAATTATCTCCAAAAGGCTATAAAACTGTGTATACCCTTTGATCCATCAATACCATTATTGGGTCTGTATCACAAGGAAATCATATGGGGAAAGCACTAACATGTGCAAAATGTTTGTAGCAGCTCTTTTTGTGATAACAAAGAATTGGAAAATGAGTTGATACCCATCACTTGGGGAATGGCTGAATAAGCTGTGATATATAAAGATAATGGAATAATATTTTTGCATTAAAAAAATGATGAGCAAGCTGATTCTAGAAAGGTCTGGAAAGATTTACATCAACTGTTACTGAGTGAAACAAACAATCAGAAATACATTGTACACAGTAATAGCAAGAATGTGTGATGCTTAACTATGAAAAGCTTGGTTTTCAGTGGTTCAGTGAACCAAAGCAATTGCAATTGTAGAATGTGTTTATATATTTGTGGGGGGAGTATAGAGGTACGTGTATATGAATATATAAATATACCTATCTATCCATCTCTCTATATATATGTTCACACAAACAGTGTTACTTTAGCACGTATCTACTTTGAAACTTGTCAAATTTGGTATTTTGATGAGAAAAAAAAATGCTTCAGCATTTGACGCTTGCTTGGTAAACGTGGTACTTGGTGGTTGTCTTGATTGAGAAGAGGGAGTGTGGGGTTGGCCGGACATGTTGCCCTCAGCTGTGGGCAGCTCCTCCCCCAAAAGGCAGAATTGCCATGATGCTGATAAGCATTTCAGCAGGCAGTACTTGCAGAATGACAGGACTGCAGTGTATAGTCTCCCACCTCCCCAAATGATAGTACTAGAGGCAGCATGAAGAAGCTGGCAAGCTCAGCAGGAGGAGAAGCAGCAGGAGCAGGAGCAGTACTGATTTCATGAGCAACAGCAGTGGGAGGTCAGCCAGAGGGGGTGGCTGCAGAGGACTCCTTTTACCCCTGAACCCTGGACAGGGGACAGAGTTTTGGGCCGCAGATGATAAGATACCACAGCTTCTGCCTCCACATCCAGGTTTCCCCCTCCCACCCCACAATCTTGAATGTAGTGGATCAGACAAGAATATAAAGGTTCTGGCTCCTCTCAGAAAGTGAGCTGGGTCAAGAAGGGAAGAACTCAGCTGGGCTGGGCTGACTTGTTTTTTCACAACTGAAAGCTCCATTTGCTCCCATGGGGAATTGTGTTGGGAAGAATAGTTGAGCTGCAGATTGGAAATATACGCCTTATGGGAAAAATTTGGTTGGTCCTCATTTTTACCACTTTACCACTTGCCATGACTTCTAGAACCAATTAATGAAGAGAATTAAAGTATACATACATACCTATGTCATACACATACATATGTATGTACATATATGTCTATATATGTGTGTATATATAATATATACATGCATATATAAATATTTCTATCTAGCTTTCTATCTATTTATCCCCATGCTTAATTGTAGTGTTCTTGGGGGAAGTGGAGAGAGGAAAGGGCTATATTTATACATGTAATCTGCTGACCATGGGAGTAGAACAGGGAAATTGATCAAAAGTCTTCACACTGACCCCATAACTGGCATGCACTTTTTCTTCATGTGCTTCAAAAAATCCCTCCTTTACTTCAATGTGACTCAAATGCCACCGCGTATGTTAAGCTTTTATTGATCTTACTGCCAGTACCTTCCCTCCCTAACTCTTATTGTTCAGTTTTGTTCAACCATTTGTGACCCCATTTGGGGTTTCTTTGGCAAAGATCCTGTAGTATTTTGTCATTTCCTTCTCCAGCTCATCTTACAGATGAGGAAACAAGCAGACAGGTTAAGTGATTTGCTCAGGATCACACAACTAGTAAATGTTTGAAACCAGATTTGGTTTCCTCATGAAGATGAGTCTTTCTGTCTCCAGGACAACTTCTCTATCTATTGTAGCACTAACTACCCTTCCCTAATTACTTTGCATTTCTTTGTTTTTGTTAGCTATCTTTGATCTTTTTGTTCATCTACTTGTTGTCTTCCCTAGTAGAAAGATCCTTAAAAATATGTATTGTTTCATTATTTTATTTCCGTCCCCAACATCTGATAAAGTTTCTGCTATGTTCTAAGTCATTAATAAGTGCTTGTTCAGTGATCAGTTATAAGCAGCACTTAGAAATCTTGTTCTGACTTGCAGAAGTAGAATCATTTCACATTCTCAGAACTTAGCCTGTAGCAGAATAAAACAGGCCTTCATTCTCCTGGGAAAAGCTTGAAAATTGTGATATGATAGTGGAAAATTATGTACCTTCACTAGGATTTGGCTTGTCACCTATAAGTATTTACAGGCTAAAGAGTACAGACTTTTCTTGTATTAAAATATATATCTTTTAAAAAGATAATATTATAATGACTCCTCTTACAGCATCCCTTCTGTATGTTGCATTCAATACATCTGCCTACTTTGCCTTTCCCAAGACTCTCAGAAATCTTGCAATCTGTACTTGACTGGACAAGATTAAAGATAAATGAGATTTACAAGCAAATTCATTCAAGAGGTCAACTGTGACTCAGAGGGATCTAGACAGTTTCCATTCATAGCATTTGTGTTGAAGTCTTGATCAAATGAAAGGGATTAAAGGCAGGATAAGACATGAAAGGAAAGGTAAGCCAAACTATCCTTTTATCTCTGAAAACTCAAGTATTCTCTAGTCCCTAAGGCAAAATGTTAAAGGGCTAGGACAGATTCTGATTTCCAGAAACCTCCTTTTCTCCCTTCATCCTCCTATACAGGCATTTGTGGTTACTGTGTATAGTTATAAACTCAAAATTTCTGGGAATATATGAGTCTTAACTCTGTGTATATGAGGAGGGGGGAGCATTGTCAGGTGCCTGATGAGTTTGATAGGAATAGAAGAAAAGGACCTCTGACTGAGAATCCTAGTGAAATTCTTAGATATTAGAAGGCAATAATAGAAATGAAAAATTGATGGACTGATTGGGTATATTTTATATTTATACATGAGATAATAACTGAAGATATAAGTTAACTACTGACAAACTATAAAAGTTAGCACATTAATGTTATAGTGGCAACAGTCTCCATGACTCTAAAATAGTTAAAACAAAGAATTTGTTCAGAAGTGAGTGCTCTAGAGGAAAGTAAAAAGGGAAGGAGATAAAATAAGGTGGGGTTGATAGAAGGGAGGGCAGATTGTGGGAGAGAGTAGTCAGAAGCAAAAGACTTTAGTATCATCTGGGCCAATCTCATATTGGATCATTGTATTGGTGGGAATAGCTGTCATTTACACTGATCATATTATGATATTGCTGTTACTTTTTACACAGTATATTTCACTTTGCATCAGCTCATGGAAGTTTTCCCAGCTTTTTCTGAGAGTATGCTGCTTATCATTTCTTATAGCACAATAGTGTTCCATCATAATCACATATCACAATTTGTTTAACCATTTCCCAATTGAATGGTATTCTCTCAATTTCTAATTGTTTGCCTCTAGAAGAGCTTCTATAAATATTTTTGTACATATAAGCCCTTTTTTATTTTACTATTCTAAAGTTTTCTTTTGGCATATAGACCTAATAGTGATATCATTCGTTCAAAGGGAATGGATGATTTTATAATCCTTTGGGCATAATTCCAAATTCTTCTACAGAAGGGTTGAATCAGTTCACAATTCCGCCAACAATGTATTGATGTTTCATTTTTTCCACATCCTCTCCACCATTTGTCATTTTCCTGTTCTGTATTATCAGACAATTTAATTAGTATGAGTTTGTAGCTCAGAAGTGTTTTAATTTGTATTTCTTCCATAAATAGTTACTTAGAACATTTTTTCATATGATTATAAGTAACTGATTACTTCCTCTGAAAAATTCACATTTTTTGATGAGTTATCAGTTAGAGAACGGCCGTTCTTTTTATAAATTGACAGTCCCTCTATATGTTTGAGAAATGAGGTCTTTATCAAAGAAACTTGTTTCAGTATTTTTTTTCCCACAATGACTATTGCTAATTATAATACTTTCTCCTTTCCCTCAGTTTGTAATATTCTCTTCTTTTACCTTATGTCTCTTCAAAATTGTTTTGCTTCTGACTACTCTCTCCCACAATCTGCCCTCCCTTCTATCAACCCCACCTTATCTTATCTCCTTCCCTTCTTACTTTCCTCTAGGGCAAGATAGATTTCTATACCCAACTGAAAGACTTGTTATTCCCTCTATAAGCCAATTCTGATTTTAGTAAGATTCACTCAATCCCTCCTTCTCCCCTTCTCTTCCCTGACATTGTAAAAGATTTTTCTTGCTTCTTTTATAGTGAGATATTTTACCTCATTCTAATTCCTTGCTATCATATTCCTGGGAGCTGTCATTGTAGGACTTTTTTCAGGGGGTAATCTTAACTTCTAGGCCTCCTGAGCCCTAGTTACCTCTTGTATAAAATAGCAAGGAAAATCTGAAACTGATTCCTACAGGGACTGTCAAAGAAAATGGAAAGCATTCCAGAAAGATAAGTTCTTATGATTAATGTTTCATGGAGGAAAGATCATGTTGTGTTACAGTTCTCTTTTCATGTCTGGCCTCAGTTTCCCTAATTGTCCTATTTGGTTACTCTGCCTCAGGTTATAACCAATCCCTCCTAATGTTAGGATAAAGGTCTTATATCTTAGACCTTAGGCTATACTTATTCCCTCTTAATGTTTGATGGGTTCTTTATCCATTTTAGATGTCATTAGAATATCAGGAGCCTCTCCAGTACCTCCCTCCTTAATGTCATCCTAAGTGCCTGCTTCCATTATGTCATTCTCATCCTAGGTTCCTCCCCCCATTAGGTCATCCCCATCCAGGAACCTCCCCCATTATGCCTTTGGTCTTGTTACCCTTATAAAAGAATCTTGTATCTGACATTCAGGGTTGGATCTTTGAGACAATAGTTTCATTCAGCCCTGGGACCAAATCATGGATCCATTGGGTCCCAACAAATCTCTCCATTATATAAATTATTAAAGTGTTCTCTAATCTCTATCTTGCTCAATTTCTCTGGCATTACAATCATCGGATTCCCATCCCAGCCCTGTAGCTCACTAGTTGGGTGACCTTGGGCCTCAGTTTCCTCCTCTGTAAGATGAAGGACTTGGATTAGATTGGGGTTCCTGATCTCTTTTGACATTCTGGTAAAGCCAGGACTCCTTCTCAAAACCATGTTGTGTAAGGTAAAATTCAAAGGATTATAGTGAGATCCAGTTATATTGAGACAAAATAAGCAAATGAAAATTAAAAAAAAAAATCATAGACCTAGGTTAAGAACCTCTGGAGCAGATCATTTCTGGTGTCCCTTTTACCTCTAAATTCTGTAATATAATGATGATGATGGAAATCTTCACCATAGGGCAGCTAGATAGCATAATGGATAGAGAACTGGCCCTGAAGTCAGGAGGACCTGAGTTCAAATCCTACCTCAGACACTTAATATTTCCTAATTTTGTGACCCTGAGAAAATCATTTAACCCAAATTGCCTCAGGAAAAAGAAACAAAAAGAAAAGATCTTTACAATATCTGAGGAGGCTGAGAAGGTAGGAAAAAATTAGCTCCAAGCAGTGATGAGAGGTCATAATGGGAATTGGTTACTAAGCTAGGACTCTGATAGGAATATCCATTTCCATAGCACCTTGAGGTTACCTAAATCTTTTCCTCAAAAACAAAACAAAACAAAATAAAACAAAAAAACAAAAACACTGACACAGATTATGAAAGTACTCAAGACCCATTTTAAGAGGAGGAATCTGAACCTTTGACAGAACTGGTGAGCTTTATTCCTGTGGGCCCAGCATTGTACTCATCTGCTTTGGGGAACAAAGCTCACATCATGGGAGAGGAGAATGATTGAAAGACCCTCATCCAAGGTGGAGATGACCTTGACATTGGAGCCCAGAACTGGCAGCATTACCCAGATGCAGAAACTTCACTTGAGCTCTGGATCTTCCTGGGCAACAAGTGCCTAGCATCCAGGGGCTATCAGCTGTAGGAGCTCAGCAGAGGGGCAAAGCCTGTTGCAGGCCCCTTTTGGGAAGGGAGAGTTCTAGAGCAAGGGTTCTGGTGAAAACCAAGGCAATGAGCATTCATCTTCCTTCATAGCAGACTTTTTAGAATGCACCCAGCCTTCAACAGCATCCAGAGGCTTCATGGAGTAGGGGTGAAAATAGGGAAAGCATCTGTGTATTGCAGGAGCTCTTAGCCTTGCTGTGTTGAGAAATTCTGTTCCCTTCATTAAGCCTTTATTAAGTGCTTACTATGTGCAAGGCATTGGGGACAGCAAGACAAAAAGGAAACCAGCCAATATGGTGCCATGAAAGCAAAACAAGAAGTAACTGGAATTTTGTAGGCTTGAAAATATTTGAGAATCTATCTGCCAAGACAAATCTAGGAATAGTATGAACACAATTACAAAATATTTTTCATACAAATGAATTTAGATCTGAACAATTAGAAGAATATCAATTGCTCATGGATAGGCTGAATTAATATAATGAAAATGACAATTCTACCTAAATTAATCTACTTATCCAGTGCCTTACCAATCAAATTGCCAAAAAATTACTTTATAGATATAAGATAGAAAAAGCAATAACAAAATTCATCTGGAAGAACAAAAGGTCAAAATTTTCAGGGAAATTAATGAAAAAAAATTCAAAGGAAGGCAGTTTAACTATATTAACCCTAAAACTATAATATAAATAGTCATTATCACAACATTTGGTACTGGCTAAGGAATATTATATATATATATATATATATATATATATATTTGATAAACCCAAATGTAGAGGGCTAAAACTCTGTATGATTAATTTGAACAAGGTGTTAACTCAGTGGAATTGATAAGACAATGTTATCTAGTTTAGCATGGTGATTAATAGTTCTCTAGTTCAGTATGATTGAATTAATCTTACAACAAATAATGGATCCCTAGTGATAAAATGATTGGCTTATACTCAGTATGATGAAAAGATTTAAGAGTAGTCTTTGACAAACCCAAAGACCCCAGCTTTTGGGATAAGAACTTACTGTTTGACAAAAATTGCTGGGAAAATTGGAAACTAATATGGCAGAAACTAGGCATTGATCCACACTTAACACCGTACACCAAGATAAAGTCAAAATGGGTTCATGACCTAGGCATAAAGATTGAAATTATTAATAAATTAGAGGAGCACAGGATAGTTTACCTCTCATACCTGTGGAAGGGGAAGGAATTTATGAGCAAAGAAGAACTAGAGATCATTTACTGATCACAAAATAAAAAATTTCGACTATACCAAACTGAAAAGTTTTTGTACAAACAAAACTAATGCAGACAAGATTAAAAGGGAAGCAATAAACTGGGAAAATATTTTTAGAGTCAAAGGTTCTGATAAAGGCCTCATTTTCAAAATATATAGAGAATTAACTTTAATTTATAAAAAATCAAGCCATTCTCCAATTGAAAAATGGTCAAAGGATATGAACAGACAATTTTCAGATGAAGAAATTGAAACTATTTCTAGTCATATGAAAAGATGCTCCAAGTCATTATTAATCAGAGAAATGCAAATTAAGACAACTCTAAGATACCACTACACACCTGTCAGATTGGCTAAGATGACAGGAAAAAATAATGATGATTGTTGGAGAGGATGTGGGAAAACTGGGACATTGATGCATTGTTGGTGGAGTTGTGAACGAATCCAACCATTTTGGAGAGTAGTTTGGAACTATGCTCAAAAAGTTATCAAACTGTGCATACCCTTGATCCAGCAGTGTTACTACTGGGCTTATATCCCAAAGAGATCATAAAGAAGGGAAAGGGACCTGTATGTGCACGAATGTTTGTGGCAGCCCTCTTTGTAGTGGCTAGAAACTGGAAACTGAGTGGATGCCCATCAGTTGGAGAATGGCTGAATAAATTGTGGTATATGAATATTATGGAATATTATTGTTCTGTAAGAAATGACCAACAGGATGATTTCAGAAAGGCCTGGAGAGACTTACACGAAATGATGCTGAGTGAAAGGAGTAGGTCCAGGGGATCATTATATACTTCAACAACAATACTATATGATGACCAGTTCTGATGGACCTGGCCATCCTCAGCAAGGAGATCAACCAAATCATTTCCAATGGAGCAGTAATGAACTGAACCAGCTATGCCCAGAGAAAGAACTCTAGGTGATGACTAAAAACCATTACATTGAATTCCCAATCCCTATATTTATGCCCACCTGCATTTTTGATTTCCTTCATAAGCTAATTGTACAATATTTCAGAGTTTGATTCTTTTTGTACAGCAAAATAACGTTTTGGTCATGTATACTTATTGTGTATCTAATTTATATTTTAATATATTTAACATCTATTGGTCATCCTGCCATCTGGGGGAGGTGGTGGGGGGTAAGAGGTGAAAAATTGGAACAAGAGGTTTGGCAGTTGTTAATGCTATAAAGTTACTCATACATATAACCTGTAAATAAAAGGCTATTAAATAAAAAGAAAAGAAAAGAAAAGAAAAGATTTAAGAGTATTAAAAAGTAAAATTAAAAAAAAGAAAAGAGTATTTAAGAGGCTAGAGTCAGATCTAGGGGGAAACTGCAACAGACTCAGGGAAAACAGAGGACTGGAGGCTGGAGCACAAGCTCCAAACTCAGGGAGATTTCAAGACAGAAACCATTGTGGTGATCCTCCTGCCTCCCCCACAGAAACCAAGACACATTCCAGAGAACCTCCAGAAAGCTGGCTCAGCCCCAGGCAAGGAAATTAGACTATGAAGGAGACAATAAAGATTTTTGGACTTTATCTCTGGCTATTCTCATGGTGATTATTCTGATGAAATGAAGACTGGTCCAGAGACCTACAGAAAACCAACCAGAACCCTACACCCAAAGACTTTAGATTCTGGAATAAAAACTTATTATTTGACAAGAATTTCTGGGGAAACGGACAAAATAGTATGGTAGAAATTAGGCATGCACCAACATCTAATATCCCATATTAAGATAAGGTCAAAATAGGTTCATGATGTAGAGATAAAGCTTATTAGTATAAGCAAATTAGGAGAGCAAATGATAGTCTCAGTGTTAGATCTCTGGAGCAGGGAGGAATTTATGGACAGAGAAGAACAAGAGAACATTATAAATTCAAAATTGATAATTTCAATTACATTAAATTAAAAGGTTTTGCAAACAAAATAAATGCAGTCAAGATTGGAAACAAATTTTGTAGCCAACATTTCTGGTAAAGGTCTCATTTCTAAAATATATAGAGAGAACTAACTCAAATTTATAGTAATATAAGCCATTCATCAACTGATAAAGGATCAAAGAAAATTTTCAGATAAGAAATTAAGACCAAGTATGATAATATTAAAACAATGCCCCAAATAATTATTCATTAGAGAAATGCAAATTAAGACAATTCTGAGCTACCACCTCACAGCCATGAGATTGGCTGATAGGAGAAGATAATGATAAGTGTTGCATGGGATGTTAGAAAATTGGGATACTAATGCATTGTTGGTAGAGTTGTGAAAGGACTCAAGCATTCTAGAATATAATTTGGAACTATGTCTAAAGAGCTGTAAAACTATTTGACCTAGTGGTATCACTATTGGGTCTATATACCAAAGAGATCATAAAAGTGGGGAAAGGACCCACATGTGCAAAAATGTTTTAGCAGCTCTTTTTGTAGTGGCAAGGAATTGTAAATTAAGTCAATGTCCCTCAATTGAGGAATAGCTAAATAAGTTATGGTATTTGAATATAATGGAATATTATTGTTTTATAAGAAATGATGAACAGGCTGACTTCAGAAAAGCCTGAAAATTCTTACACAAACTAAATGAAGTGAGCAGAACCAGGAGAACATTGTGGATAATAACAGTAAGATTATATGATGATCAATTATGATAGATTTAGTCTTCTCAGCAGTGTGGTGATTGGGATGGAAAATGCCATCCACATTCAGAGAGTAGAAAGCATAGTATTTTCACCTTTTTTTGTTTGTTCATTTGCTTTTTCTTTCTTGCAGTTTTTTTTTTTAACTTTTGGTTTGATTTGTCTTGTACAACATGACAAATATGGGAATATGTTTTAAAATATTATTTATGTATAACCTATGTGATATTACTTGTCTTGGAGAAGGGTGTAGATAAGGGAAGGAGAGAAGAAAAAAATTGGCACGTAAAATCTAAAAGAAGTGTATGTTGAAAATGATCTTTATAGGTATTTGGAAAAATAAAATACTATTGAGTAAAAAAAAAAATAAAGGAATAATTAGCTAGGTTCAGGGTGATAAATATCTCTGCAAAGTGGGTCAAATTATCTTTGTTTTATTTCTTTGGTGCTCACTCAGCTGGCTGGATAATATTTTTCTTTTTCAGGAAAAGTTCCCTTAAAGAGTCCACCTGATACAGGAGAAAGTATATAAGTTTACCATTTAAATAGGAAGAGTTTAAGGAGAGCTAACCAAAGTGCCAGTAATCAAGTAGAATGTGATTCTTTTCTGAACATTCACCTTAACTGGAGGGTTTTTGTGTCAACTTAACAATAAAGTCTTAGGATACAGAATAACTACCAGAATTCTGCTCTTTAATTATTCACCAGCCCTAGGGGATACTTCCAATGTTAAGATAAAAATAAACTTCTGTCAATTGTAAGTCTTCACTCCAGCAGAGTTGGGGCAAGGGAAGCCTTAAATTATCTCCATGGCAGTCTGCAAAATGTACTGTGGAATAGATCTAAGGAAACAGAACTATGATCAGACATTGCCTTGGGGCACACTTTCTTTAAGAAATAAACTCGTCTTTAATAGATCACATGCCATTGTTCTCAGGCATTCTTCTAACAATTCTGTTCTGTCTGTTCTCAATGAACCTCATTTTACCAACCACAGATAAGGGAAATCATGTAAGCTACATCTGTATAGAAATTATCTAGAGAATCTGAATTGATTGGCCTTGTAAGTTCATCTGGGGTAGAACTTGCCTGCAAACAGCTGATTGACTTAAACATCTAGAACATGTGCTTATTTGCTTATTGAAATGTTCTGACCATGGAAGCTTAATAATTTGCCTTTATGGTTCTATTCCTGTATTTTATCACCAACCAATTATTTAATGATTGCCTTAAGATTTCTCTTTGAGGTGGAATCAAGATGGCAGAGTAAAGAATTCTCCTGAACCCTCCCCCAAACCATTTCAAGGACCTTTAGATAATAATTCTAAACAAAATCTAGGGTAGCAGAACTCATGAAAAGATAGAGTAAAATAATTTTCCAACCTAAGAAAACATAGAAAGTTGGCAAGAAATTAGTTCAGTAGGGTGAAAGTGGACAGCATTCCAGGCCAAGCCACACCAGCACAGTACCAGTCATATTTAGGAGTAGGGAGTCACTGAATCAACTGTAGCAGTGGCTGCTTTCAGAGCTCTCAGTCCATGATTTGTAAAAGGGGTTAACTGGTGAGAAGGAGATTATAGAGATCTCTTTTTTAGAACTGAGATAGGACTCTTGCTTTTCCCATTGTTGAGGTTGTAAAAGAGAGACCCCAAAAGTTTGGGGCTTTGCAAGGTGTCTCAAAAGAATTTGAGGGATTGAACCCATTTCTTAGTCCAGGGGCAAAGCTTTATTGTAGCATTATTACAAAGCAGGCTTAAATTCTAAGGGAATACAACAGAGAAACAGAAACAAGGAGATAAAATTTATCCAGTTTTCAATTATAGATATTCTATTCTATGGCTCATAAGTAGGAAGGAGTTGTCTCTGAAAGGACTGGTTTTAGGTTGACCAGATTGTCACTGACAAGATTACAGGTCAGCAATGAATAGAGGAGTGGTCTTATTCACTATTGTCTCTGGAGTTTGATCTGTGGGAGTTTCCTGAGGCCACAAGCTATTTTAGGAGTTATTAGAATCAGACAGATTGGGGTTTCCTGAGGCAGAAAATCTAGAATCACTGATTTATTACCAGAACAGAAGCCCCCTTAAAATCAGGGGACCAGAAAATCATATTATGTCACCATAATCGGATCCAGGTCAGAAACATGGGTGTCATTCCCATGGTGAGAGAGAAGAACAGCATACCCGAGCTTGCAGGTATAGTGGAGTGGGACCTTCTTTGCGGTCCAGAGAAGAAAAGAGTGCTTATGACCACTCGCAAACAACAGCTCAGTACATGAGCGTGAATGGGACTGATTGGATGAAGTATGTCTCAGTATTGAGACTAAGTCACATGATCCCTATATCCAGAGCTGGGAGATCAGGCCTTGGATTCTGAGTCCAAGAAGGACCCTGGGAAGGGACGTGGTCTCTAAAAGGTCATACAGGAAGTTATAGGAAGTGACGTGGCCTGTGGAAAGCAGACAACATTGGTGACCATTGGTTAAGGATAGTTACATCCTTTTTAGTCTCTGGTCTTTTGCATTTTAAATCTTGGACAAACTCAAAGCTGGACAGGTTCTCAAATATATGATGAGTTGTGCTTGGGCCTCTCCTTGCAGGGATTAAATAAATGCTTTCTCTTTGTAACTGAAGATGTCTTTGTTAATTTGGGGAAAGGGGTCTAGCACCCATCCCACACAAGAGATCACAACACCTTGGAAAAGTCAAAAACTTACATATCCCTAGAATTATCTCTGAAAATTGCATAAAAATGTGAAACTTTGTCCGTAATTGTACACTATTTCAAAGTCCAATTCTTTTTGTACAGCAAAATAACTGTATGGACGTGTATACATATATTGTATTTAACTTGTACTCTAACATATTTAATATGTATTGGTCAACCTGCCATCTGGGGGAGGGGTTGGGAAGAAGGAGGGGAAAAGTTGGAACCAAAAGTTTTGCAATTGTCAATGCTGAAAAATTACCCATGCATCTAACTTGTAAATAAAAAGCTATAATAAAAAAAAAAAAATTAGAAATCCTGAAAAAAAAAAAACCTATGGATAGAAGATGATGGTAGCAACTACTCTATGCAACATTGCTTATTATAGCCATCTTTTGTATGCAGGTCTTAGGTTATCAATTATTGTTTTAAAACATCCATAGAGACAGAGTCAAGAAATAAACTAAAGGCAAGAACTCACCTGAGCTCTTCCCTAAACTTATTCAAATATCTTAAAGTCTTAATGACATTAAGCAAATTATAGAGTGGCCAAGTCTACAAAAAGACAGAGTTAAAGACAACTTAGAAGGTTGGCAGAAAATATCTATTGTACCATGGTGAGAGAGGAACACAGTCCAGCACAAATTATTCCAGGACACAACAAACTCCACTAAAGCAAGAACAGATGTCAGGACAAATGAATTAGGGACAGTAGTGATGGTTTCCAGACATTTCAGCCCACAGAGGTAAAAAGGTAAAGACAATTGGTCAAAAGGAGGTTTACAGAGTTCTCTGCTGGCATTGGGGCAAGGATCTGTTGCATTGCCTGTACTTGTACTTAAATTGAGTTCCCAGGTAAGAAGGGGCACTAGAACACCAGAGCTTGTGACCACAAGGATGAAGTCTATTTCCTGGTCAAAATGTCAGGGTAGGAAAGAGAGTTTATGGTCAATCACAAATCAGTACAGAAGAGTACTAGACACACCTCTCCCTAAATCATACTACCTTGAAAGAGCCAAAAACTTATAGGTCCTCAGAACTACCTCTAAAAATAGCTGCACAAAAAACATGAAGCTTGGTACACTGTATTTTTAACTCTGAAAGCAGAACCTTACTTTAATGTAAAGTTAAAAGTGAAGAAATAAGCTGGAAAAAGAACAAACAACTGAAACAAATTCTGACCATAGATAATTACTGTGGGGATAAGGAAGATCAAAATACACAGAAGACAAAAAGTCAATATTTCTGCATCAAAAGCCTTAAGAATAATATGAATCAGTTTCAGGCTATGGAAGAGCTCAAAGAGGATTTTTAAAATCAAGTAAAAGGGGTAGAAGTGAAATTGAGAGGAGGAATGAAAGTAATGCAGGAAAATTATGAAAAAATCAACAGCTGGATAAAGAAGACAAAAACAGGAAAGAAAAAAACATCTTTAAAAAACATGTAGGCCAAATGATTAAAAAAAATACACAAAAACACAAAAATCCAAAGAAAAGAATGCCTCGAAAAGTAGAATTGGCCAAAAGGAAAAGAAGGTTCAAAACTCATTGACAAAAATCATTACTTAAAAGTTAGAACTGGGCAGGCAGAAACTAATGATTTTTTTAGACACCAAGAAACAAAATAAAAAATAATGAAAAAATAGAAGATAATGAAATATCTCATTGGAAAACCAACTAACTTGGAAAATAGATGCAGGAGATATAATTTAAGAATTTCTAGAGTATCCAAAAGTTATGATGAAAAAAAGAGGCTAGACATTATCTTCTTTTTTTTCCCCTAAGGTAATTGGGGTTAAGTGACTTGCCCAGGGTCACACAGATAGGAAGTATTAAGTGTCGAGGCCTGATTTAAACTCTGGTCCTCCTGACTTCAGGGCTAGTGCTCTATCCACTGCACCACCTAGCTGCCCCTAGACATTATCTTTCAAAAGATGATCAAGGGAAATTAAATTGCTAGACTTCTAGGATTTTGTTGTTTTTACAGTAATGAATCAGAAGATTTGGAATATGATACTCCAAAAGTCAAAAGAGTTAAGACTACAATTAAGAATCACTTACCCAACAGGTAAGGTACTGTTCAACAGAACAGTATACTCCTTCAGGGAAAAAAAAATAAAAATTTCAATGAAAAAGAGAACTTTCAAGCATTCCTAATTGAAAGGTCAAAAACAAAAACAAAATAAAAAAACAAAGCTAAATAGAAATTTTTTTTCAAGTACAAAATGTAAAAAAGAAGCATAAAAAGATAAATAGCAAAGAGAAATCATGGGTTAAGTGGTTTATATTTCTACATGGGAAAATGATGTTTATGACTACAAAAAACTTTCTCATTATTGGGCAGACAAAAAGACTATACAGAGACATAAATTATAGCTGTGTGTTAAAGGTGATGTTTTGATTATCTAAAATAGAAAAAAAAATAAAAGTAGGAATTGAGAAAGAAGAATGCATGTGAATAAAGGGAAAAGGTAGGATGGGATAAATTATCTAACTTTAAAGAGGAAAAAAATGGAAGAACCAGGAAGGAGAGCACATGAAACTAACTCTCATAACAATGGCTCAAAGAGAAATGACATTCAATTGGATGTAAAAATTTATCATATAGGAATGTATGGAGATTAGGGGACAATAGAAGGAATGAGGTAGGGCTGATAGAAGGGAGAACAATTGGAGAAGGTGAAAGTCAGAAGCAAAAGACTTGAGGATAGATGGGATGAAAGGATTGATAGAGTAGGATAAAATGGGAGAAAATAGGAGGAATATAAATATATAACATATAATATATAATGTGTGTTTGTGTGTAATTAGTATTTTAATTTTCCCATTTCCCCTCCCTTTGTCATTTTCTGTTTCTTCATATTAACCAATCTGACAGGTATAAAACAATCACTTAGAGTTGTTTTTATCTGTTGTGTATATATATATATATATATATATATATATATATATATATACATATTGTTTCTTCTTTAACACATTCCCATTGTGAGTAGAATTCTAAAACTGCTAATCCTCCTCTCCCATCTAATTCCTCTCTGTTCTTCCATTCACACCTCATTCATATAATTATATTCTTTACCCTTTCTTATGTGATACTACTTTTAAGAATTACATAATGCTCAGCTCTATTCTAATCTTTTTTTCAAACTACCCTATTACTAGTGGAAATCTTAGACATATTTTTATATTTATATAATTAAAACATAAAAAATTTGTCCTTATTGAGTCCCTGGATATTAGTTTTTTGATGTTTACCTTATATTTCTGTTGGATTTTGTATGTCAATTTTCCTATTAAATTCTGGTCTTTTTGCAACAAAATACTAAAAGTCTGGCAATTAAAGGAATATCCTTTTGTTTTTCATTCAGGATTATATTTAACACTATACTTAATAACATTATACATAAAACTACATATGAAAGAACAAAAGAACTAGTGATATTTTTGGTTGCATCACTTGTTCTTTTGCTCTTTGATTGTCGTGTCCCAAGACCTGTGATCTTTTAATGTAACTGCCATAGGTTTTAATGTGATTCTAATTGAGGCTTTGTCATCTTTTTATTGATTTTTCTTATTGCTTGTAATTTTTTTTCTTGCTTGAGTGTAGGGTTTTTCAAGTGATGATTGGTGTATTTCTTTTTCCTTTTTATACTTTTCCTTCTTATTTTAATACTTTGGGACAGTTTTCTTTAATTATTTCTTGTATTATTCTATCAACATTCTTTTTTTATCCCCAACTGATAAATTGTCAAAGGAAACAATTTTCAGATGATGAAATTAAAGCCATCTATAACCATATGAAAAAATGTTTGTAATTACTATTGATTACAGAAATACAAATTAAAACAACTCTGAGGTATCAAATCACATCTCTCAGATTGCTAAAATGACAGGAAAAGATAATAAACTTTTGAGGGGATAAGGGAAAACTGGGACACTAATGCATTGATGTTGGAGTTGTGAAATGGCCCAACCATTCTGGAGAGCAATATGGAACTATGCCTGCAGGGCTATACAACTGTGCATAACCTTAATTATTTTTATATGTGATTGGGGAAAATAAAATATTAATATTTTAAAAAATTAAAACAGATGTTACTAAAGATGTGGAAATAGCTTACATTTTATCTTAACTAGAAAAAAGTCCTTCTTCTAAAGTATTCTTTTTTAAAAAATTCAATTAATTAATTAATTTTGCTGAGGCAATTGGGGTTAAGTGACTTGCCCAGGGTCACACAGCTAGGAAGTGTTAAGTGTTTGAGGCCAGATTTGAACTCAAGTTCTCCTGACTTCAGGAGGACTGCACCACCTAGATGTCTTCAAAGTATTCTTCTGAAAGAAAAGGTTAGGGTATTCAAGATAGCACCACCCCCCATTCCACATCTCAAAATATATTTATATTTTCATAGTCTGTATGTCTCTGCTCCAGTTTCTGAGGTCTTTCTCTTCCTCAAAATTGATCTCTCTACTTATACTCTTGATCTCATTTTCTTCCTATCATGTTCAACAGATTGTGCCCACAATCATTTTGTCCTTTATCTTCAGTCTTTCCATGTTTCTTTCCTAATGATAAGAAATCTGTCTAAATTACTTCCTACATGAAACATTCACAACACACACACATGCATACAAAGCACCTTTGATACTACTGTCCTCTTAAACTATTCCTTTCTTACTTTCCATAGCCAAAATACAAGCAAAAGATGTTTGTTAACTCACATTACTTAACTATCTGTCATTTACTTCTTCAAAACTTTGTGAACTGCTTTCCAAATTCATCACTCAAAAATTTCCAGTTATTAGGTACATTTTAACTCTCAAATTTGATGATTTTTTTCTCAGTAGTAATGTTTCTGTAGCTTTATGAAATATTAGGCTCTTCTGAATTCTTTAACTTCTTCTTTTAGTATTCAAAATATTAGTTTGTTAATTGTCTGACTTTTTCTCATTCTACTCTGCTTTATTGTCATCGATAGTGTGCCATCTATGTGTTCAAGGCTGCTAGGTAGGTATTGTAGATAAAGTGTTGGGCCTGGAGTCAGAAAGTCCTGAATTCAAATCCCTTGTCATATACCAGGCACTACTTTTATGACCCTAGGCAAGAGTGTCTGTTTGCTTTAGTTTCTCAACTGTAAAATGAGAGATAATAACAATACCTACTGTACAGGGTTGAACATTACATAATATTCATAAAGCACTTAGCTAAATGCCTACTATATAGTATGGGCTTTATAAATGCATATTCCTACTTCCCTATAATGTTGTATTAATTACTAATGCTGTTTAAGGCTTTACCATAGATCTTTTTCTCTTCACTCTCCATGCTCTGTCTTTGTGACCTCATCTGTTCTTTTGATGATCTTTTTCCTCAGTTGGAAGCCCCAAGGTAAAGAAATTCTACTAATCTTTACTAAAATGGATCTTTAGTTTTTTTGAAACATAATCTTTGAGATTCCTGGATCAATGAAAAGTTAATGAGTTGTCCAATCACATGGGCCAGTATGCATCAAAGGTAAGTTATGAACCATTTCTTTCTGTTTTCAAGTCCATCTCTCTATTCATTACCCAACAATTCTTCTGAGAAGATTTATGAACTTAAACAAATCAATGAACCTTAGCTTCCAACTGAATTTTTTTTGGCTTCAAACAAAAGAATCTAGATTTTTCTTCCTTCTGGAGAAGTAGAAAAGGTAGCATGGTATAGTTTCAAGAACTCAGTGTCACAAATATTAAAAACTCATAGCTCTAACCCAAAGTAGATATATGACTTTGGTCAAGTCCTATAATTTTGGTAGACACCAATTTCCTCTACTCTTAAAACGAGGAAATTGAATACATGATTTTCAATGTACCTTAGAGCTTCCTGAGGATCCCTGTTTGTTTATTTTTTAAACCAATGCAAGAATGGTGGCATATTTAGGAATAGATTTGGGGCTAAATCAAATCAGAAGTAATAGACAGTGGATATTGACCAAAGAGAGTAAAGCTATCAAAACTTTCCCTCTGAAATGATACAACATGGTCATATAAGCAGGTTTGAAAAGAGCTTATATTCTTTCATATAGCAGATGATCAGTTCAGAAAAGGCATTCAATAAAGTTTACTTCTAAAGCTTGATTAGCTTTTAGCACATTGCCCAGAATAGAGAAAGCACTTAGTGTTTATTTATGGACTGGATGAAGTTGACAGCATGAAAGATAACTCTTCCCTCTCATAACCCATAGGTCAGCTACCCTACCCCATCAGAGACAGACTTCTAGTCTAAAACGATTATGGTCCTGATGCAGATATTTCTCAGCTTTTTATGTAATAGAATAGCAATTTTCTTGTGCTTTCTACTCTCTTAATAAATTATATGATTAGATAAATATGTTCCCTGACAAGCAACTGAAATTTTATGAAACAAGTAGATTTTTCTGATTGCCATAGACACTTATATTCACAATGCACATTCACCTGGAATTATTATCTTTGGAAAAGAAGGGAAGTAATTCAGTTGCATCTATCCAGCTGTATATTGAGAAAGCTTGTTTTTGTTTGTGGGTTTTTTTTTTTTTTTTTTTTTTTGATGAAAAAGAAAAAAGAAGAAAACAAAACCCTGTTGTTTATCCATTGCTCATAAAATGGTGGAATAGTTTCAAATAGAAACAGCTTGGATATTTAAACTTAAAATTTCATTTTAAAGAAACATTCAATAAAAATATCTAGTTGGTATTACGCTGTTGATCCTTCGGCACCTTGGCATTTGAAAAAGAAAGTAATTTCAAGATGCAAAAATACAGAAAAGCATCTGGAAATAATAAACTTCTATGGCTTGTTTTCTTCCAATTTCTTGCATTTTATAACTTGGGTGGGAGGACCCACACCTGGGGTATTTTCATTTTATGTTCTTTTTTCTCCTTTATCAAAAACTAAGGTTTTACATGCTAAACAGCTAAATCAGCAGAAGGATTCCTAAATAGTTTGAAACATCAGATAATCTGTTTAATTAGAATTGCTCAAAACATTGCCGGAGTTCTAACTTTTGTCCTTGGATTTTTCAAATGAAGGCATAAGTTCTCCTTTTTCTGCTAAAGAAAATGAGCCACAATGTTGAAATGGCTTGCCAAAGGTCACACAGCTAGTTAAGTAGTAGAATCAATATTTGAACTCGCATCATCTGACCTCAAATAAGTTTTCTTTTCTTTGCATCAAGATGCTATCATTAAGTATTTGTTTTTTTATATAATATTAGGCTAAATAGTATATAGAACATAAATATGTAGAACATATATAATCCCACTTCTTTTCAAACCTGGAGCAGGTCTCAAGTGCATACTTGTGAACTATGCAGTTCATTTATACAGGGAAATGACTTCTAATCGCCTGAGAATTGAGACTCAATACTGTGTGAATAGAGAAGGGACTTACTTCAGTTTGTCAAATTCACACTTTGAATGAAAACTTTGAGAGAGTTATATCAAGAGCAAGACGAGCCTTAGTCATTTGAGGATTCTGTGAGCATATCAGAGATATGGGCAAAAATGATTCAGGATCAGTGAGGCTGAATAATTTAGCCTATAAATTTCCATACACAGAATTCAATATACTCACAGATTATAGATTAGAAAAATATCCAATTTAAAATCATTTTAGTCTCTTTGATAACTACATACTTTTCAAAGATAACATGAAGTTGTAGTGAACTAAAATCCTCACTTTTTTTCTCATAAAAATTTTTGTCCAATCATCTCTCTCCTGTCCTAGTGTGTGCACTCAATAGAAAACTTATGTGCTCAATAAAGGTTTGCTTAATTGAACTAAATTGAAATGTTATTTCTTTATCCTTCTTTCACTGTGCTAGCTTAATGGCAAATCTGGCCTATTTGATATTGACTTAATCATGCACTGTATTAGTTATTTATCCTGTATTTAGAAGATTCAAATTTTTGATTGGTATGCTCTGTTTTTATTCAAATCAGTGATAAACATATTTAAAAGAATTAGGTCTGAGAACCAAGCCTTGTTGATATCCCTCAATTTATCTCTCAATCCCTCAATCCCTCAAGATATCCCTTAATATAGATGTTGATTTATAAACCAGTAGTAAGCTTTTTTGAAAATTTTCTTTAAAACAGTCATGAATTCAACTGACTATACAAAATCCATCACATCTTCCTTTGTTTACTAGTATTTCATGAGAGTTTTTGCAACACACATAAATTATTGCAATAGAATTTTTTTTTATCTCTAGACCAGGGATTATTAGACAAACTATTGTAGTCTATGAATTTCTTCTCAGAATAATGTTTTAAATTCATAAAAAACATAAGGTTACAAAGAAAACCAACTGAGATATGTAAACATCTAGGAAATAAAAATGGAAAACATGTTCATAGTATTCATGCTTTTTCTTCTTCAGACTTCTCTTATTTTGTCATCTTCACTTAACTCACCAATATGGTGCCATCAAAGCAAAACAAGAAGTAACTGGAATTTTGTAGGCTTGAAAATTAATTTTTATTCCATTGATGGAAAGTTCTGTATCATTAAAGAAGCATATCTGACTAAATTTTATCCTGTTTTCAATAACTGTATTGAGAAAGAAAATAGGTATAAGAAAATGAAGTCTCCAACAACCAATTGCAGGTTTTTTTACCATGCATCATCCCAAACATTGTCCAATGGAATGAATGTACTTCTTTATTGAAAGAAAAACTTTATTTATCTGATGCTGTTGTTGCAACAAGGTAAAGGCCTATATGCTCAAAGAAAAAATCCTTTGTGCTAAATGAAAACCCCACATAATAGGCCCAAGTTCATTCATCTGCAATGACATTATTGTCATGATAAATTAGGCAAAATAGAAAATTCCTTTTTGGATGGGTGCATGATCTTTAACTACACCTTTCACTCAATAATACTCCAAGACAGGTTCCAAAGGTTGTTCATAAAGGGCAGTTGTCAACATCTGTCTATAGAGGTAAAGTCAGAAGTGGGAACAGATGACAAGATGGAATGTGTCTATTGCATTTCTCTGGGGCAACTCGACTTTTTATTTTCCTTTTATTTTCTCTACTTAATTTGACAGTTGGAAACTTCTGTCTCATTTAGGTCCCCAGTACTCAGTGGTATTCATAATTCAGGGAGCCTAATTTTATTACAGATATTATCCAAATGCTTTTTAATCATCTAAGATCATGATGAGCACCAGAGAGGCAATGTTATTTAACAAAGACACTTAACGGCGCATTAAGCAGAGACAGCACTGATTAATAAAGTTGCCTATGCTTCCTGCCGCAGCCTCGTATTTGGATGCTTTTGGGGAAGAAGCTGCCATTGCTTGGCTCACAATCAAATCTGTTACTCCCTTGGCAGTGCTAGAAAATTGTCATAAATTGGACCCTATTTTCTCAAAATTAATGATGACTCCAATGAGATGGTTTGAAAGTTTGCTTTTGTCTTCTATGAAAAATAAAAGAGGGGCAGCTACTTGGAACAGTGAATAGAGCACCAGCCCTGAAGTCAGGAACACCGGAGTTCAAATGTGGCCTCAGACACTTACACTTCCCAGCTGTGTAATCCTGGGCAAGTCACTTAATACCAATTACCTCAGCAAAATAATAATAATAATAATAATAATAATAATAATAAAATAAAAGAGGAGGTCATTTTACAGAGATCATAAGATGATACATTCATAAGGCAGAAAAAGTTATTGATGTTTTATTAATGCTATTTTTTGAAATGTCATATTCTAGTCTGGATAAAACAATGTATTTCATTTATATGCTGAAGAAACTTAAACATTTGTTGAATGTGGTTACAACAAAGAGCTCCCCTAGATAAATTAGATCATGAAAAATTCAAGTCAAATGGTTTATTTAATGTTATTCAACCATCTTTCACTTCCTACTCCAAATCTTGTAAGGTTTTTTATTTGTTTTGTTTCTGTTTTTTGATGAAAGGAGAAAAACACCAACTTGGGAAGCATAATATCTATATTCAAATACTAGTTCCATCACTATGTGACTTTAAGCAAGTAATTTATCACCTCAAGATCTCAGGGTCTTTATTGAGAAAATGAAAATATTAACTTAAATCAGATGTTCTTGATTTTCAGTCTGTGAACTTAAAAAATTGATAACTATTTCAGTTCAATTTGTTTCCTTTCTAACTTAATGAATTTCATTTCTGTATTTTAAAACATTTTGAAAGGGAATCATACATATCTCCAAACTTACAAAGAAATCTACGATGCATAAAAAATTAAAGAAACCCCTAAGGGGCAGCTAGATGGCACAGTGGATAAAGCACCAGCCCTGAAGTCAGAAGGATCTGAATTCAAGTCTGGCCTCAGACACTTAACACTTCCTAGCTGTGTAACTCTGGGCAAGTCACTTAACCCTAATTGCCTCAGGAAAAAAAGAAGGAAACCCCCCCAAATTAGATGATCTCAGAGACTATTTCTCCCTTTGACAATCTACAAATCTGCCTTTATGTTTCCAAAATTTAACATTTAACTTAAAATATCACTGAACAGTCACATCAAGTTGCATGTATCAAAACAAATCAATGTATCCATCAATCTACAGACAGAGATAACCTTTACTTTAGGCTTGAGACTGAAGTTAATTTATATCTTTCACTAAAACCAAAGTCAGTAACTGAGTTAATTCTTTGTAAAGACACTTGCTGCATAAAAAAATAATTATTCTATTAACAATTATGTTTCTATATCCATTTCTCTCATGTTCTAGAAATCTAGAAAAACAAGATCTCGTCTTTTCCAAAAGGTCTGTCCCTAAGTCTTCTACTCTTTGTTTTGTTTTGCCCTAAAATTTGGAAGGCACTAAACAAAGATGTCATAGAGTTTTTGTTTGTTTGTTTGTTCTTATTAAAGTCTTTTACAAAACATATGCATGGGTAATTTTTCAACATTGACCCTTACAAAACTTTCTGTTCCAAATTTTTCCCTCCTTCTCCCCAACCCCTCCCCTAGATGGCAGGTAGTCCAATATATGTTAAATATGTTAAAAATATATGTTAATTCCAATGTATGTATACATATTTTATAATTATCTTGATGCATAAGAAAAATCAGATCTAGAAAGAAAAAAAAACAAACCTGAGAAGGAAAACAAAATATAAACAAACATCAAGAGAAAGCATGAATGTGCTATGTTGTGAATCACACTCAGTTCCCATAGTCCTCTTTCTGGATGTAGATGGCTTTCTTCATCACTGAACAATTAGAATTGATCTGAATCATTTCATTGCTGAAGAGAGCATGTCCATCAGAATCAATCATCATATAATCTTGTTGTTGCCATATAATGATCTCCTGGTTCTGCTTATTTCACTTAGCATCAGTTCATGTAAGCCTCTCCAAGTCTCTCTGAAACCATTCTCCTGATCATTTCTTATAGAACAATAATATTCCATAACATTTATATACTATAACTTATTCAGCCATTTTCCAACTGATGGGCATCCACTCAGTTTCCAGGTTCTAGCCACTACAAAAAGGGCTGCCAAAAAATTTATGTATATGTGTGTTCCTTTCCCTCCTTTGATATCTCTTTGGGATATAATCCCAGTAGAAACACTGTTGGGTCAAAGGGTATGAACACTTTGATAACTTTTCGAACATAGTTCCAAAGTGTTCTCCAGAATGGTTAGATCAATTCCCAACTCTGCCAAAAATGTATTACTGTCTCAATAATTTTACATCCCCTCCAACATTTATCCTTATCTTTTCTTTTTATCTTAGCCATTTTGAGAGGTGTGTGCTCTAAGGTACCTCAGAGTTGTCTTAATTTGCATTTCTCTAATCAATAGTTATTTAAAAGACTTTTTCATATGACTAGAAATTACTTTCTTCATCTGAAAATTGTCTTTGATATAAACTTATTTGAAGAAATTTAAACTAATATTTTTTCATCATATTGACAGAATTTCAGTAGGCTTCCCTATGCTCTCTATGGAGAGAAGTATTGGCAATCAAAAATTTCAAATCATGTTGCATTCCACCGCAAGTACAACAAATTAATCAGTAGACTCCCTTCATGAACCCCTTACAAAAATAAATGCCTTGAAAACACTGACTTTCTTTAGATAGTATTATCTGATCTTCATATTTCCAGCTACATGAACTTAGTAAGATATTTGACTCCCCCAAACCTAGATTAAGAGCTTTATATGGCCATAAATACAGAGTTAAAAGGAACCTTAGAGATCTTGAGTCCAGCACTTTTTTTTTACTTTTTTTTTTCTCTTTTTACTGATGAGGAAGCTGAATCCCAATGTAACTTGCCCAAGGTTGCAGAGATATGATAAAGACAGAATTTCAACACAGGTCCTCTGACTCCAAAGTGAGTATTCTGTCCATTATGTCACAAAGGAAGTAACCAAACTATCTGTCTATTTCACAAAATTATTGGGAGAATGCAGTGAATTAATGGAGATTCATTTTGCTTTGAAGATTTAAAGTGATAAGAAAATATTGAAGGGGGTAGTTGAAAACAAAATTGAGTAAGGAGATGGAATTTCATGTTGCAAAGAAATGGTAAATAGGCCAAGAATCACAGAGTAGAGAAGACAGTAAGATGTAAGAAGACAGAGAAAGAAAAGAAGCCAGGTTTTGAAGTTGTTTAAAATCTTGATAATTGTATGTTTGATGCTGGAGGTAAAAGAAAGCCACTGGAGTTTTCTGAAAGTGAGCAGGAGGATGATATGGTAAGATCTGTGTTTCAGGAAGCTTATTTTGTAAGCTGAATGTAGGATAGATTAGAATGGAAAGAGACTTGAGTCAGAGACCAACTATCAACAAGTTATTAAAATAACTGGATCATGAGGTTTTGAGGGCCTGAATGAGGGTGGCTGCAGAGTCAGAAGAGAAGGAATTATATTCACTAGATATGTCAATGAAAGTAAAAAAAAAAAAAAAATGATAGGACCTGACACAAGGATAGGACTCCTGGCATTTGGAGAATGAGAGGATTCAAGTATGATACCTAAGTTGTGAGGCTGTATGACTAGGAGGATGGTGATAATACCATCAATAGGAATATCTATAGGAAAGTTAGGAAATAAAGGATTTTAAGGAAAAAGTTAAATAAATTTAAGATACACAAAGAAGAAGCACCTGATTAGATTCTTGACAGAAGAAATGATTCTGAAAGGCAAAGATAAGAAAGGAAGAAATTCATTCTAGAGATAAGAAATAGCCTGTGCAAATGCAAGGTGATAGGAGATAACATTAAGATCAGAGAACAGTTAGGAAATCATTTGGGTTGGTCAGATTGAATATATATATATATATATATATATATAATTTACAAACAAGTGTGTACATGCACATGTATACACACATGTATATTTATATGTTTGTATGTGTACATACACACATGCATATTCATACTTATTCTAGAACTAATTAGGAGCCACTAAAGATTTCTGATCAGATTGGTGACAAAATGTATCTTAGGAAGATTATTTTGGCAACTATGGATAGGTTGGTTAGGAAAGCAAAAAAAAAAAAGAAACTATTTCATTCCAACTTTAAAAAGTCTCTATACTTATCAAATGAAACATTATCAGAGACACACCATGGACATTTGGATTAATAAGAATTCAAATAATGGTTCCATTTGAGTTATTCCAGTAATTAGCTAAGAGGGTGCCAGTTGTTGAATGCCAGGTTGCTGAGTTTAAATTTGTAAGAATGGGAAGCCTTTTGAGTTCCCTGGTGTGAGAGTGACAAGATGAGAACAGAGTTTGAGGAAGATGACTCTGACAGCTTTGTGTGAGGGAGATGGGTGCACAGAAACTTGAAGCAAGGATATCAGTTAAATAAACTTTTGAGGGAACATGTTAGATATTTTGATTCTTGGTTTCCTCTGTTAACTTAAAAGTTAAAGATTATGACAGGGATTTGGCAGCTCAGATATCTTTCTCCAAACTCCTGGAAATATACTCAAGCAAATAAGATTATGGAAGTGGTAAACAGGAAACTTTAAAAAGAAAAGGCATTTTGTCTACTGAATTCCTTGTGAAATATGCATTTTACAAAGGTGTCAAAATACAATATGCACTATCATTGAATAATCTTCATAAATATCAGTAGGGAGGGTATTTTTGATTTTTATTTGTTTGAGGGTTTTTTTTTTTGGCCAGCCATATATACATAATACAAGCAAGAATTTGGAAGAAAGGATTGAAGTAAATTTGGCTCCTCAAAAGTTGTCCAGCTGGGTTTTTCTTGTTATTTGCCTTTTCCCCTTCTATTCATTTGCAACAGAGGGAAAAGATATTCTTGGGGTTGATAAAGCAAGCAAATCCAATACACAGAAAGTCTTTGGCAATTATTTAAAAAGGTAGTTACTAAAATAATTTTCAAGGAAATGGCGCTATTAAGTGAGAGATACAAAGATCATTTTTGCCTTAAATCAATAAACTTTGCATATGGTGAGTAAGAAGAAGGTTAGATTTCAGACTGAATATCTTAAAAAGCTATACAGATAGTTGGTCATCTCTGTTCCAAAAAGGCTTGACTACTAGAATCAAAAAATCTCCTTTAAGTGGCACTTTCCAACAATGACATGATTCAGACCAGTTTCAATAATCTTGTGATGAAGAGAGATCTATACCCAGAGAAAAGACTGTGGGAACTGAATGTGAACCACAACATGGCATTTTGTTTCCTTTCTCATTTTTCCCTTTCTTGATCCAATTTTTCTTGTGTAGTAAGATAAATGCATAAATATGTATACATATATGGGGTATAAGATGTATTTTAACATATTTAATGTGTATTGGATTATCTGCCATCTAGGGGAGAGGGTGAAGAGGAGTAGAAAATTTGTAACACAAGGTTTTAAAAGGGTCAATGTTGAAAAATTACCCATTAATATGTTTCATAAATAAAAAGCTTTAATTAAAAAAGGGAAAAAACAAAACAAAACAAAACAACCATGCAAACAAAACAATCTCCTTTGAAAAAGAAGAAAAGATTTTAAAACAATCTGACCTGAACAAATTTGTGAGAACTGACAAACCTTTCCTTTGGGGTGAAAGAGGGGTAAGTAAGGGCTTATTTTTGTTTGTTTCTTTTTACATTAGTCTGATACTGGATTTGTGAAAAACTTTCCTCTCTAAAAACATTAGAAATGAATCTTAAACACCAGGATTGAAGTTCAAGGAAAGACAGCAGGCTCCTTCCTTCTTATGAAGAAGTTTTAAGAAAAAAAAAGTGGGGTATCACTTCACATCCCTAATTTTCCCCATTATAATTTCAATATATTATAGGTTTTCATAAGAAATTAAATAGGAATTTTGGGGAGTTTTGCAGAAATCATAGATGACAGTTTAGAAACTCAGAGATGCATAAAATATTTGTATAGTATTTTATAACATCAATTCAAATTATACAAGGTATTGTAAACATCCCATAAAAGAAAAAATTCAAATATCTTTCTGATACAGGGGAAGAAAGCATCTGCCTCCACTACACTTGTTGGTTATTTATAGGCCCCTCCACATAAATACATTTGGCAGAAGTATCCCTGCTATGTGACTGCTAAGTGGCTCCCTTATGTGTATACTTCCACACCAGTACAGGTGTCATACCTTCACTCTGTGTGTGCTTATCCAGGCATGTGTGAGGAGAGCAAGTAAGTTAGTATAATGTTAGTGTGTGAAAATACAAGAATGGGGAATGTGAGTTACTTACAGGACTATATCAGTGTGGGAAGGAAGAAAGTGTGCCATTAGGGTGAGGATGCAATCTAGCAAAGGAGGTAAGTGGAGGACATGAATAATGTGAGTGTGCAGCATGAGTGAATGAGGCAAGGGCTGGATAGATGAGTCTTGGAACAAATGCAAAGTCCTCTGTTTAGCATTCAAAGCCCTTCTTAGCACCTCCAAACTACTGCCCTCTTGCAGTCTTTTTACAACTAACTCCTCACCTATAATCTACTCCCTGATTGTTATGGGCCAGAACTTGAAACAAGATGCTAAATCAGTGGAATTGATCTAATTTAGCATAATGCTTAACAGTTCTTTAGTAACTAAGTACATGTACTTAGTACTTACTATAGTTCCAAAGATTCACACCTTTAAGAGAGCATATATAATAAGCTAGGAATCTCAACCAGGATTTAGTTGGGGAGATTCAGAAGCCAGAAAAGGCAGGTGGGAGCACTGGGAACTAAGACTACAGAAGGCCTCTATGAAAGCTAACCGGGCCACAGGAAAGGAGACAAGACTTGGAAAGAGATAATAAAGGATTGGACTTTAATACCTGGCTGCATTTGGAGGGATTACACTGAACTGAGAAGAAGGCTGCTCTCCAAAGCCCCCCAAGAAACCTGCTCCCAGGGAATGTTACATTTTAGAGAGAATATTACACCTGATATTGACTCTCCTAATAATAGGCCTCTCTGCTCTGTTAAGGGGGAGTCAGAGCTTGCTTTGGAAGCCTTTCCTTGTTACAGAGCCTGCCTATCCCTGGGAGGAGGGTGGGTTAGGATTCAAAGGTATGAAGGATGAAGTGGATACTGGGCCTTGGCCTTAACTCTGGATTCTGGGGAGGTTGAGGGAGGTTGAGTTTAGGTTCTGGAGCCCAACTTGGGCTCTTCTTCTGAATTGGAGACAAGGGAGAGATCAGGCAGGCAGGCTCTGAGACCAAGGTGGATTCACTTGCCAAATTCTGCCTTTGTCTATGTATCTATGCATGTTTCTATCTATCCATTCATGTTTCTATCTATCCATTCCCTAATTATTGAATTGATTTTTGAGTGAGAGCCTGAAAATAACATTACTTCATTAAGGGAATAAAATTCTCAAAATTTGCCATAGCTGCGTATAAGCCAGTATACTTCTTGGCTATGTTCTCTAGGCTTCGAATTGATAGAAGTTTGAACTATAAGAAAATGGACAAGTTAAAATGTGTGTGTAATAAATCACAGAAAGGCTTTTAAAACTGATATATTTTTTTCCTATTTGGTGGGCAATTTCCCAAAAACTTTTCATATAGAATTACTCTTGGTCTACCAATCATCACATTCATTCTGTAGTTGACCTATATTCAGATAACCAAAGAATGTATATGTAGGAATACATTCATGTGTGTATATATATATATATATATATATATATATATACATTCGTACATATAAGATTTTGCGAAACTTAGATACTCCAATATATCAATACCCTTCAGGATCATAGATTAAAATGTATAAATATCTATCATAGACATACAAAAGATGGGGAAAAAATAACAATATGAAGGTGCAAACTAATATTACTATGGACAGTGAAAAGGCTAATGGCATTAATATGCCATTAGCAGTCTTCAAGTTTTTAGTGACTCTATTTCCATTCCAAACATCTGGGAGGTCGAATGATATCAGCTCCTACTATTACTATTACTTTTAGCATCTAAATGATCTGACCATTTGCTTTTCTGAGTATCATTTTCCTACCACAAATTTAGGCTAAACTCCACTGCTAATTGATTTAGGATGGTATTTTTTGAGTAATTATATTCAAGGAAGGTCTGTCGATACAATTTGCTCTCAATTGTCACAGAAATGTCAAGTATAATGAGTCCAGGTGCACGTGTAATAATGAAAGTCTTTAATTAATATGACACTTCCATCCACACTCAGACAAGTTGTCTGACATAGGGTGATTTGTCAGAGAATTTAATATCATATTATGCTTGACAAATGATGTCTACATATATTATTTCACTTGATTCTTACAATCCTTTTAGTATAGGAATAACAAATGCTATAATACTCTGCAGAACAGAAGCTTCTTGGAGACAGGCATGATTTTATTTTTGACTTTGTATCATTAAAAATTAAGAAAGTGTTGAGCCCAAAGTAAGTGTGAAACAAATTCTTACTGAATTAAATTGAACTTGACAGATAAGAAAACTGAAATTTACAATGACTTATTGGTTTCCACAGAATCATATAGCTAACATGAAAGAGTCACACTTCTGAACTCCTACTCCAGTCTCCTTATTTCTCCATCATTCTCCTTTCTTAACTGATAACACCTTAGAGTAAAATTAGAATTGTGAATTCATTTAGCTAAGTTTGGAGTAAAAGAGCTAGGGAATTTATTTTTCAATAAGTGCATATGCACTGAAAACAGAGGTTTTCATTTGGTGAAGATGGAATATCTTCATTTAAAACTTGTATTCATTTTCAATTATCTTTGGCTATTCATGAGCTTGGGCCTCTAGGGAATATGATTTTTCTTTTCTCTATTAACATTTTATCTCAATTCTTGCTGCTGTTCTCCCATTGCTGCTCTCCTTTTCAATACTTGCAGTTCTCCACATACCACCTGAAAAGACAAATTGCTCCTTTGCATGACATTTAATTTTTCTTCAAAACAGTGATTTGGACAAAGTGCAACACTTTTATAAGTGGGCATCAAAAAGTGTTCTTTATTCTTATGGAGTTGCAGAAGCAAAAGATTAGACCTACATCTACAGAAGAATGCATGTACTTTTAAACTTTAGATAAGTTATTTTGGCGCTCTCTCTCTCTCTCTCTCTCTCTCTTTCTCTCTTTTCTTTTTCTCTCTCTGTCTCTGTCTTTCCGTCTTTCTTTTTCTCTGTGTGTGTGTAAATTTCTGTATGTCTCTCTCTTTTTTTTCTCCATTTCTCTTTCCATCTGCCTCTCTCTTTTTCTTTGTTTCTCTTTCTTTCACTGTCTCCTCCTCATTAGATAGGAAAGACTTTTTGTATAGTACAATGCTCTCATTCCACAAATGAAAAACCTGACAATTCAGATAACTGAAGTACTTTGTCTAGTCTCGTGACCAGATAAGCATGAGTCAACTTACAAACTAAAATATTTTGAATGCTCTAAATAACTATTGATCAGAAAAATGCAAATTAAGATAATCACTACATACTCCTCAGATTAGCTAAGATGACAGGAAAAGATAATGATGAATGTTGGAGTAAATTTGGGATAACTGGGACACTAATACATTATTGATGGAGTTGTGAATGGATCTACCCATTCTGGAAGCAATTTGGAACTATGTTCAAAAAGTAATCAAACTGTGCATATTCTTTGATCCAGCAGTGTTTCTATTGGGCCTATATCCCAAAGAGATCTTAAAGGAGAGAAAGGGACCCACATGTGAAAAAATGTTTGTGGCAGTCCTTTTTGTAGTAGCAAGGAACTGGAAGCAGAGTGGATGCTCATAAGTTGGGGAATGGTTGAATCGTTATGATATATTAAGGTTATGGAGTATTATTGTTCTATAAGAAATGATTAGGAGGATGGTTTTAGAGAGTCCTGAAGAGATTTACATGGACTAATGCAAAGTGAAATGAGGATATCATTGTACAAGGCAACATCAATATTATACAACAATCAATTCTGATGCACGTGACTCTAACAATGAGATGATTGATGCCAGTTCCAACGATCTTGTGATGAAGAGAGCCATCTATACCCAGAGAGAGGACTGTGGGAACTGAATGGGGATCACAACATAACATTATCACTCTTTTTGTTGTTTGCTTGCATTTTGTTTTCTTACTCATTTTCTTTCCTTGTGCAACAAGTGTTATATAAATATGTTTACACATACTGGATTTAATATATATTTTAACATGTATAACATATATTGGATTGCTTGCCATTTGGGAGAGGGAGTGGGTGAGAGGAGGGAGAAATCTGAAACAAGATTATGCAAGGGTCAATGTTGAAAAATCATCTGTGCATATGTTTTGAAAATGAAAATTTTGGGAAAAAAAAAAAAAAAAAGAAATGAGCAGCAGGATGATTTAGAAAGTCCTGAAGAGACTTACACAAAGTGATGCTAAGTGAAGTGAGAACTAAGAGATCATTGTGCACAGCAACAACAAAATTAAAAGATGATCAGTTCTGATGGACATGGCTCTTTGCAATAGTGAGGTTATTCAAGTAATTAACAATTGTCTTGTGATGGAAAGAGCCGTCTGCCTCCAGTGAGAACTGGATATAGGGACTAAGTGTGGATCACAACATAGTCTTTTCCCTTTTTTGGTTGTTTGCGTACTTTTTTCTTTTCATTTTTTCCCCTTTTTGTTCTGATTTTTCTTGTGCAGTATAATAATTGTGGAAATATGTATAGAATAATTGTACAAGTTTAACACATATTGGATTACTTTCTAGCTTAGGGGAGAGGATGCGAGGGAGTAAGGGAGGAAAAAAATTTGGAACACAAGGTTTTTGTGTACATATACACACATATTATTTGAATTGTTCCTTTTTGGCTGTTTGCAATATATTCTTCTTGACCTGAAAACTTTGGAATTTGGCTTTAATATTCCTGGGAGCTTCATTTTGGGATCTCTTTCAGGAGGTGATTGATGGTCTTTCCATTTCTATTTACCCTATAATATGTCAGTTTTCCTTGTCAATGTTAGGAAATATTTTGTCTAAGATTTTTGTTTTATCATGATTTTCAAGTAATTCATTAATTCTAAAATTATCTTTTCTTGAACTATTGTTTTTCCAGGTCAATTATTGTTCTAAAGAGATATTTCACATTTTATTTATGTTTTTCTTTTGATTTTGTTTGGTTGTTTCTTGTTTTGTTGAATCATTACATTCCTCTCCTCTAATTCTAATTTTTAAGAAATTAGTTCCCTCAATGAGCTCTTTGTAGGCCATTCTTTTAAAGAAATTGTTTTCTTCAGGGAATTTTTGTACATATCTCTTCCCCCTCCTCCCTCTCCCACCATTGGCCAATTCTGCTTTTTGAGAAGTTCTCATCAGTGTTTATTTGTGCTTCAATGTTTGGGACATAAACTTGTTTTATTGTGATGTTGAACAGTATGCCTTGAAAATAATAATTTCATTATTATTATTATTATTTATTATTATTTATAATAATAATAATTATTATTTTTTAATTTAATAGCCTTTTATTTACAGGTTATATGTATGGGTAACTTTACAGCATTGACATGCCAACCTTTTGTTCCAATTTTTTCCCTCCTTCCCCCCACCCCCTCCCCCAGATGGCAGGATGACCAGTATATGTTAAATATATTAAAATATAAATTAGATATACAATAAATATACACGACCAAACTGTTATTTTGCTGTACAAAAAGAATTGGACTCTGAAATATTGTACAATTAGCCTGTGAGGGAAATCAAAAATGCAGGTGGGGAAAAATATAGGGATTGGGAATTCAATGTAATGGTTTTTAGTCATCTCCCAGAGTTCTTTCACTGGTCGTAGCTGGTTCAGTTCATTACTGCTCCATTGGAAATGATTTGGTTGATCTCATTGCTGAGGATGGCCAGGTCCATCAGAACTGGTCATCATATAGTATTGTTGTTGAAGTATATAATGATCTCTTGGGCCTGCTTGTTTCACTCAGCATCAGTTCGTATAAGTCTCTCTAGGCTTTTCTGAAATCATCCTGTTGGTCATTTCTTATAAAACAATAATATTCCATAACATTCATATACCAATTTATTCAGCTATTCTCCAATTGATGAGCATCCATTCATTTTCCAGTTTCTAGCCACTACAAAGAGAGCTGCCACAAACATTCGTGCACATACAGGTCCCTTTCCCTTCTTTATGATCTCTTTGGGATATAATCCCAGTAGTAACACTGCTGGATCAAAGGGTATGCACAGTTTGATAACTTTTTGAGCATAGTTCCAAACTACTCTCCAGAATGGTTGGATGTATTCACAGTTCCACCAACAATGTATGTGTCCCTGTTTTTCCACATCCCTTCCAACATTCCACATTATCTTTCCCTGTCATTCTAGCCAGTCTGATAGGTATGTAGTGGTATCTCAGAGTTGTCTTAATTTGCATTTCTCTGATTAATAATGACTTGGAGCATCTTTTCATATGTATGCCTTGAAATTAGACAAACTTATATGTACATATTTATATGTTTCTGTTGTTTGTCCTTCATTCAGAAGAGGACCATAATATCAGGGAGGTGATGACATGACATGCAAGTGTATTGGATTTTAGTTAGGACAGACTGGCTGTGCAAGATCACCTGCCTCACTTTCCCTTCCAGAGCCATCTGGATTCAGTGGCAAGATATAGATCAAAATGACTAGAGATGGCCCTGGATGAAATGGCACACCTTGGTCTTTTTAAATGAAGGTCTTCAACAGGTCTTGAATGAATGTATGTGTAGAGTGATAGATGGATGGATAGATAAATACAGATTATATACATGTTTACATAATATACATATGAAATATGTGTATATAATACACTTATACAATATACCTTTAATAACTATATTCTATATGTTGTGAATTGTGCTACATGTAGGTATAATAATAAAAAAAAGGGGCAAATGATAGCTCTTGTTCTCAAGGAGCTTACAAACTAACAGAGAAAAGAATATTCAAACAAATATAGACAAAGCAAGCTATATACACGGAAAATAGTAAATAATTAACAGATTGAACACACTGGAATTAAGAAGGAATGGGAAAGGGCAGCTAAGTGGCACAGTGGATAGAGACCAGCCCTGAAGTCAGGAAAATCTGAGTTTGGGTAGATTTTAGTTGAGTCTTATGGGAAGCTAGGGAAATGAATTGGTAGTGCAGAGAAGAAATAGCATTCTGGGTATGAAAAACAGTTAGAAAGAATGCCTGTAACTAAAAGATGGAGTATCTTGTTCTTGAAACAACAAGGAAGCTCATGTCATTGTATCAAAGAGTATACTTTAGGAGAAAGGTGATAAGAGACTGGAAATTTAAAAGGGCTAATAAAGGGAATAGCAAATAGAGCATTTTGCTTTTGCTCCTGGAGGAAATAAAAAGTCACTAGAGTTTTTGATTAGAGGATGTAGGTGACATAATAGAACATGTGCTTTTGAAAAATCATTTCAGTGGCTAAATGGATTGAAGTAGGGGAGGTTTGAATTAGAAGGACTCACTAGAAGGCCATTGCAATAATCCATACATGATAAGCAAGAAAGAAGTTAGTGAGGTGAATAGGATTTTAGAAAAGTTAGGCATAATAGACCTTTGGAAAAAATTGAATAGAGATAGAAGAGCATATATCATTTTCTAGTGGTTCATGGCACTTGCACAAACATTGACAATGTTTAGGGCATAAATACCTCAATAAAATTCAGACATATTAAATATATCATTTTTAAATCATTAGGCAAAAATAAAATTACATGTAATATAGGAACATGTAAAGATAGACTAAAAATTAATTGCAAATCCAAATAATTCTAAAGAAGGACTGGGTCAAATAACAAATCATAGAAATAACATTTTCATTAAAGGGAACAATAATAATGAGAGAACATGCCAGACTTCATGGGATATAGCCAAAGTAGTTCTTGAGAAAAATTTTATAACTTATAAATAAATAAATGAATGAATAAATAAATAAATGCTTACATTAATGAAATAAAGAGTCAATCAATGAATTGGAATTGAAACAAAAAAGTTACAAAAAACAAATGAAAAATCTCCAATTAAACACTAAGTTGGAAATCCTGATGATAAAGGAGAACTTAATAAAATTAAAAGTTACAAAGAGAAAAGTATTGAACTACTAATTAAACTATAAGCTGAACTTATGAAAAATCAACAAAACCGATAAACCTTTGGTTACTTTGATTAAAAAAAGAAAGAAGAAAATAAAATCAACAGCATTAAAAGTTAAAGATACAAATTCATCACCAATAAAGAGAAAATTAAGAAAATTATTAGAAAATATTGTGTCCAACTATATGTCAATAAATTGTACAATCTAAGTGAAATGGATGAATATTTACAAAAATATAAATTGCCCACATTAGTAGAAAATGAAATAAAATATTTCAATAACCTCATTTCAAAAATTAATTTTTTTTTTTATTTAATAGCCTTTTATTTACAGGATATATACATGGGTAACTTTACAGCATTAAAAATTGCCAAACCTCTTGTTCCAATTTTTCACCTCTTACCCCCCCCCCCCCCTCCCCTAAATGGCAGGATGACCAGTAGATGTTAAATATATTAAAATATAACTTAGATACACAATAAGTATACATGATCAAAACATTATTTTGCTGTACAAAAAGAATCAGACTCTGAATTATTGTACAATTAGCTTGTGAAGGAAATCAAAAATGCAGGTGTGCATAAATATAGGGATTAGAATTTAATGTAATGGTTTTAGTCATCTCCCAGAGTTCTTTTTCTGGGCATAGCTGGTTCAGTTCATTACTGCTCCATTGGAAATGATTTGGTTGATCTCGTTGCTGAGGATGGCCTGATCCATCAGAACTGGTCATCATCTAGTATTGTTGTTGAAGTATATAATGATCTCCTGGTCCTGCTCATTTCACTCAGCATCAGTTCGTGTAAGTCTCTCAGGCCTTTCTGAAATCATCCTGTTGGTCATTTCTTACAGAACAGTAATATTCCATAATTTTCATATACCACAATTTATTCAGCCATTCTCCAACTGATCGACATCCATTCAGTTTCCAGTTTCTAGCCACTACAAAAAGGGCTGCCACAAACATTCGTGCACATACAGGTCCATTTCCCTTCTTTATAATCTCTTTGGGATATAATCCCAGTAGTAACACTGCTGGATCAAAGGGTATGCACAGTTTGATAACTTTTGAGCATAGTTCCAAACTACTCTCCAAAATGGTTGGATTTGTTCACAACTCCACCAACAATGAATCAATGTCCCAGTTTTCCCACATCCCCTCCAACAATCATTATTTTTTCCTGTCATCTTAGCCAATCTGACAGGTGTGTAGTGGTATCTTAGAGTTGTCTTAATTTGCATTTCTCTGATTAATAATGACTTGGAGCATCTTTTCATATGACTAGAAATAGTTTCAATTTCTTCATCTGAAATTGTCTGTTCATATCCTTTGACCATTTTTCAATTGGAGAATGGCTTGATTTTTTATAAATTAGAGTTAATTCTCTATATATTTTGGAAATGAGGCCTTTATCAGAACCTTTGACTGTAAAAATATTTTCCCAGTTTATTGCTTCCCTTCTAATCTTGTCTGCATTAGTTTTGTTTGTACAAAAGCTTTTCAGTTTGGTATAATCGAAATTTTCTATTTTGTGATCAGTAATGATCTCTAGTTCTGCTTTGGTCATAAAGACCTTCCCCTTCCACAGGTCTGAGAGGTAAACTATCCTATGTTCCTCTAATTTATTAATAATTTCATTCTTTATGCCTAGGTCATGAACCCATTTTGACCTTATCTTGGTGTACGGCGTTAAGTATGGATCAATGCCTAGTTTCTGCCATATTAATTTCCAATTTTCCCAGCAATTTTTATCAAACAGTAAATTCTTATCCCAAAAGCTGGGATCTTTGGGTTTGTCAAAGACTAGGTTGCTATATTTGTTGACTGTTTTATCCCTTGAACCTAATCTATTCCACTGATCAACTAATCTATTCCTTAGCCAATACCAAATAGTTTTGGTAACTGCTGCTCTATAATATAATTTTAGATCTGGTACAGCTAAGCCACCATCATTTGATTTTTTTTTTCATTAATTCCCTTGAAATTCTTGACCTTTTGTTTTTCCATATGAACTTTGTTGTTATTTTTTCTAGGTCATTAAAATAGTTTTTTGGGATTCTGATTGGTATAGTGCTAAATAAATAAATTAGTTTAGGTAATATTGTCATTTTTATTATATTTGCTCGCCCTATCCAAGAGCATTTAATATTTTTCCAATTGGTTAGATCAGACTTAATTTGTGTGAAAAGTGGTCTGTAATTTTGCTCATAAAGTTTCTGATTTTCCCTTGGCAGATAGATTCCTAAATATTTTATATTATCAGTAGTTACTTTAAATGGAATTTCTCTTTGTAACTCTGACTGTTGGATTTTGTTAGTGATATATAAGAATGCTGATGATTTATGTGGGTTTATTTTATAACCAGCAACTTTGCTAAAGTTGTGGATTATTTCTAATAACTTTTTAGCAGAATCTCTGGGATTCTCTAAGTATACCATCATGTCATCGGCAAAGAGTGATAATTTGGCCTCCTCATTGCCTATTCTTATTCCTTTAATCTCTTTCTCAGCTCTTATTGCTATAGCTAGCGTTTCTAATACAATATTAAATAGTAACGGTGATAGTGGGCAACCTTGTTTCACTCCAGATCTTATTGGGAATGGTTGCAGTTTGTCTCCATTACATATGATGCTTACTGATGGTTTTAAATAGATGCTGCTGATTATTTTAAGGAAAAGTCCATTTATTCCTATACTCTCAAGTGTTTTTAATAGGAATGGATGTTGGATTTTATCAAATGCTTTTCTGCATCTATTGAGATGATCATATGGTTTTTGTTAATTTGGTTATTAACATGGCCAATTATATTGATAGTTTTCCTAATATTGAACCAGCCCTGCATTCCTGGTATAAATCCTACTTGATCATAGTGTATTATCTTGGAGATGATTTTCTGTAGTCTTTTTGCTAATATCTTATTTAAGATTTTAGCATCAATATTCATTAGGGAGATTGGTTTATAATTTTCTTTCTCTGTTTTCAGCCTACCTGGTTTAGGTATCAGTACCATGTCTGTGTCATAGAAGGAATTTGGTAGGACTCCTTCATTTCCTATTTTATCAAATAATTTATATAGCATTGGGGCCAATTGTTCTTTAAATGTTTGGTAAAATTCACATGTAAATCCATCTGGTCCTGGGGATTTTTTCTTAGGGAGTTGTTTAATTGCCTGTTCTATTTCTTTTTCTGAAATGGGACTATTCAAGCAATTTACTTCTTCCTCTATTAGTCTGGGAAGTCTGTATTTTTGGAGGTAGTCATCCATTTCACTTAGGTTATCAAATTTATTGGCATAAAGTTGAGCAAAATAACTCCTTATTATTTCTCTAATTTCCTCTTCATTGGTGGAAAGTTCTCCCTTTTCATTTTTAAGACTACTAATTTCATTTTCCTCCCTCCTTTTTCTAATCAGATTTACCAAAGGCTTATCTATTTTATTGGCTTTTTCATAGAACCAACTCTTAGTTTTATTAATTAGTTCAATAGTTTTTTTACTTTCAATATTTTTAATTTCTCCTTTTAATTTTAGAATTTCCAATTTAGTATTTGATTGGGGGTTTTTAATTTGGTCTTTTTTTAGTTTTTTTAGTTGCAAGCCCAATTAGAATTTTTTAACTTTTCCAATTCGTATTTCAGGAAGTTGTTGCTCTCTTGTAAGGCTTCTCTTTCCTTTCCCCATTTATCTTCTAACTCTCTTTTGAGACTTTTAATGGTCTCTTCTATGAGAGCATTATGTAAAGGAGGACAGTCTGATGCATTTTTGCTGTTTGAGGTCTCTTCAGGTTTGCTGACCTGCTCTTTTTCTGCATAGAAGCTGTCGATTGTTCTTTTCATCTTTTTATTCATGTTTTAAAGCCTTTAGGGTAGGTCTCCTAGGCAAGGGGGTTACCAGCTTCCTCTGCAGAGCAGGGGGAGATGTAAACCGATTTCCGGCTCCGAGGTATGGGAGTGCTCTGGGTGAGAGTTTTCCCTTCCCCCAACAGGAAGTGGATTCAGCACTGGCCGAGCTATCAAACTGCTTAGTAGGGCTGAGTGGATTATCGATTGCCCTTGGCTAGAGACTAAGTGGTGAAAGTGTCACAGCCCCAGGCCGGAGCCTCTTGTGGGACTGTGAGTATTAGCAGCTGACAGCAGAACGCAGACAGCCACAAACTCTGCCCAGCGTCTCTGCCTGATGCAAATCGGCCCTGGAAAAGCTCTATGGCCCCAAGCCGAGCTCCCCACTGCGCAGATTGGAGGCTAACCCGGGCTGCGTCCTCCTGCTGTGCAGGATCACAACTGCCCCAAGGAAAAGCCCCGTACTGCGGGTTGGGGCTGCGCGCTTGTGCTGAGATCTGTGCCTTCACCCTCGGTTTGAGACTCTCCTCGGAACCTAATTTCTCTCCCCGTCTGTGCAGATCTCCCCCCTGGCCCCAGAACCAACCTTTTTTGGAGAGACTGCAGATTTTCTTCGGCCGGTGAGTTGTTCTACTTCTTATCTTTACGAATTGTAGCAGTCAAGACTATTTTTGAGGCTCGATATAATATTGATAAAGAGGGTAAGAGAAGAGCTTAGAAAGTCGCGTGTGTCTTCTCCGCCATCTTGGCTCCGCCCCCTCAAAAATTAATTGAAAAGATATAAATGAACTCCCTAAGAAAAAATCTCCAGGGCCAGATAGATGAATTCTACTAAATATGTAAAGAACAATTAGTTTTGATACAATATAAACTATTCAGAAAAAATAGGCAAAAAATTTTTTTCTAGCAAATTTCTTTTATGACAAATATGTTAAGGATACTCAAACCAGTAAGAGCCAAAAGAGAAGAAGAAAATTGCAGGCCAATTTCCTTTATTATAAATTTGTTTTAATTTGCATTTTTCTAGTCAATAGTGATTTAGAGCATTTTTTCATATGACTAAGCTTTAATTTCATTACCTGAAAATTGTTCATATCTTTTGACCATTTATCAATTAGAGAATGACTTTTATTCTTATAAAATTCTTTAATTATTGTAGAATTGAGACTTTTATGAAAAACACTGATGTAAAGATTTTTTCTAGGTTTGTACTTCCCTTTTAATGTTATTTCTCTTGGTTTTGTTTCTTAAAAAAATTAAATTTAATGTAATTAAAGTTCATTTGTTCTTTGGTCATAAATTCCTCTCTTCTACAAACATCTGATAGGTAAATTATCATTTCTTCTCCTAATCTGTTTATGGTATCATTCCCTATACCCAAATCACATATCCATTTTGACTTTATTTTGTCATGAGGTGTCAGATGTAGGTCTATAAAAAAAGTGAGATCTTATTCCAGAAACTGAAGTTTGAGGTTCATCAAATACTAAATTACAATAGGCCTTGATTATTGTATCTTGTGTATATAATCAATTGCACTAATCCAACACTCTATTTCTTAGCTAGAAACAAATATATTTGATAAGTACTTCTTTATAATAGGTTTGGTACAATTAAGACACAATCCTTGGTATTTTTTTTCATTAATTCCCTTGATATTCTTGACCTTTTGTTCTTCCATATGAATTTTGTTACTTTTTTCTAGTTCTATAAAATATTTTTGGCAGTTTGATTGGCATGGCAATGAACAAGTAGACCAATTTAGGCAGAATTGTCATTTTTGTTATATTAGCTCAGACCAAATCATTAGCAAATGATATTTTTTCACTTGTTTAGATCTGATTTTATTTGTGTGAGAAGCGTTTTGTAATTGTGTTCATATAGTTCTTGAGTTTATCTTGGCAAGTAGACTCCCGAATATTTTATTTTGTCTAGAGTTATTTGTATCTCTTGCTGCTGGGCTTTTTCTGTAATATATAGAAATGCTAATGCTTTTACAAATGGTCATATGTGATGTTATATTATATTATTATATTATATCATACAATGATGATTATCAGTCATCAAAACTATTTAGTGCTGATGAAAAAATAGTGATGGTTCAAGGATATAGTTAGGTACACAAGAGGCAATAATAAATGATTATAGTAATCTCCTGTTTAGTAACTCAAAGATTCCAGCTTCTGGGATAAGAACTCAGTATTAAAACAAAAGAAAACAAAACAAAATAAAAACTGCTGGGAAAACTGTAAAAGAGTATGATAGAAACTAGGTGTAGGCCATATCAATGTATACAGTATACAAATATCAGGTCAGAATGGGTACATGATTTAGACATAAATGGTGATATCATATGCAAATTAGGAAAGCAAGCAATACCTTACCTGTCAGATCTATGAAGAAGGAAAGAAATTATGACCAAGAAAGATTTAGAGAATACTGTGGAATGCAAAATGTATAATTTTGATTACATTAAATTAAAAAGGTTTTGCACAAACAAAACCAATGCAACCAATTTTATATAGAAAGCAGAAACCTGGGGAACACTTTTTTTTTTTTTTTTACATTTAGTGCTTTTGATAAAAGCTTCATTTTTCAAATATATTCTCAAATATATTAGTCAAATTCATAAAAATACAAGTCATTCCCCAATTGATAAATGATCAAAAGATGTGAAAAGGCAGTTTTTAGTTAAAGAATTTAAAACTATCTATATGAAAAAAATGTTCCAAATCACTATTGTTTAGAGAAATGTAAATTAAAACAACAATGATGTATCACTCACTCCTATCAGATTGGCCAATATGACAGAAAAGATAAATGATAAATATGGGAAATATGTGAAAATTGGTATACTAGTGCACTGTTAGTAGAGTTATGAACTAATCCAATGATTCTAAAGAGCAATTTGAAACTATGTCCAAAGGGCAATCAAACCGTGTATTCTCTATGATCCAGCATTACTACTACTAGGTCTATAACTCAAAGAAATCATACAAAAGAGAAAAGTAACTACATGTATAAGAATATTTATAGCAGCTCTATTTTGTGGTGTCAAAGAGTTGGAAATTGGGTGGATACCCATCATTTGGTAAATAGCTAAACAAACTGTGGTATATGAATGTAATGGGATACTATTGTGCTATAAGAAATAATCAGCTGGGGGATTTCAGAAAAATCCTGGAAAGAATTACATGACCTGATGCTGAATTAAGTGAGCAAAACCAGGAGAACATTGTACATAATAACAGTAATGAGAGACATAGCTTTTTTCAGTATAAAATTATTCAAGACAATTTCCAAAACATGATGGAAAATGTCATTAACATTCAGGGAAAGAACTATGGAGACTGAATGCAGCAGATCAAAAGCATATTATTTTTACTTTTTGTTTTCCATTCTTATGGTTTTTCCCTTTGTTCTAATGCTTCTTTCACAACATGACTAATATGGAATTGTGTATGACATGATTATACATGTATAAACTATATTAGATTGCTTTCTTTCCTGTGGTGTGGGGAAGGAAGGAAGGAAGAAAGAAAAATGTGGAACTTAAACGCTGATTTCTAGTGGGGACAGTCCAGAGATGGTGATGTTGTATCTTTTCTAATGTTTTTTCATAAGTTAACTTGAAAGTCATGAGGTAAAACCTTGAGGGTTTTTTTTAAAATTTGCATTCCTCTAATTATCACACAATTAAAGCTCATCCTAATCCTGGTTGATTTTTTTCTTTTAATCAAAATTCCAGTTGGGGCACAAAAAAGAAATATTTCACTCTTTGAGATGACTTATTTTATATGTTCAACTTTTCTTCTAGAGCTGAAAATAAATTTAAACTTGCTTCAACTTTTTAATTGCCTCAGATGTTTAATCTGTAAAATAAGGCCAATAATGCTCACATACTTCATAGGGCTCTTGGAAGAAAGAGCTAATAAAATACACAATTGTAAGCTCTTGGCAAATAAGGAAGTGCTATATAAATGCAAAATAACAATAATAATCATAATTGCTTTTGAACACTAGAATTACAGAGTGCAGGTGTTGGTAAACGCCTCTTCTGTTTGTGAATTCCCAGTCATAATAGAATAGATAATTGTGTTTCTTCCTGATATATCAACAACCAATCTGGAGTGTAGGGGTATAGTCATTCATAATACATCAAAAGGACGTTCATAGCATTATAGCTAATTGGAAATAAGAGATTTTTTTTTTCTGGCCATAAGGGAAGCTGTTCAAGTTTCCAAATTTGAGGTTAGAAGTCAAATCATTATAAAGCAATGATAGAATAGAGGATAAAGGAATACATTATTCCCCCTATAAAAAGTGGAGACAGAATTTTTTTTTTCTTTCTGACCAAGAGAAAGGTCAGAAATGGAGATTTAGACTGCATGTTCCCATACACACAATAATAATAATAAAAGACAAAATAACAGATGAAGTATCGCTGTTTTAAAAATCGGTCTTACATATATAATTCATTTTGATCTCTGCAGAAGTTGTATAGTTTTATTATCCTCATATTTCAGATAAAAGAACTAAGTTTCATAGAAGTTAAGTGATTAACTTAAGATCACACAGATAAGTGTCAGAGGTGGGTTTCAAACATAGATATCTATTTCAGCTCTATTTAATACCACCCCACATGAAAAAAAATCAATTTTAAAAGACAAATAGATCTTTCTTACAATCATATAATCTTACTTTCAAAATTTACTTATAGTGCTAGGGTTGAGGAAGAATGGAGTCTGGATTTGGATTAATATAGCTTATATTCAGATCTATATTCTGATCCTGTAGAGGAATTCTACTCCCCATCTTATTCCCTGGTCCTCAATATCTTAATCTGCAATATGATAAAATTGAATTAGGTGGCCTCTGAGATTCCTTACAGTTCTAAATCCTAATCATAAATATAGCCCATAAGAACTCTCAGGATTCTCTTCAAATTACACATTTTATACATTTTTAAAAGGAACTATTACATTTCTTGAATATAAAATATTTCTGTTGCATTTAAAATTTCTAAAATTCTGCAAAAATAATTTTTACCTTTTTCTTTCTCCTTCCTTCATTTTTGTTCCCTCTTTCCCTCCTTGCTCCATCCTTTCTCTTTCTTTTGTTCCATTCTTAATTGTTGTTGTTTAGCATAGAAAGAAGGACTGGAATTACATTTAGAGTAATTTGAATAAGTGGCTATATGGGGCCAGGATCTGGGAATTCTATGAGATCAAAATGGAGTCATCTCAATATTTGAGGCTACAGGGTCAGAAAATTGCTTCATATTTCAGTGGGCTCTTAAAGAATGTCATAAAAACAACTCTGAGGTACCACCTCACACCTATCAGACTGGCTAATAGGACAAAAAATATGTTGAAGAGATATGGAATAATAGGAACACTGTTGTTGTAAACTGATCCAACCATTCTGGAGAACAATTTGAAATTATGGTCAAAGGGCTATAAAAGTATGTATGCTCTTTAACCCAGAAATATGCTAGGTCTGTACCCAAAAGATAACAATAAAAGGGAAAAAAGACCAATATGAAGAAAACATTTTATAAAAGCTGTTTTTCTGGTACTGAAAAATTGGAAATTGAGAACATCACTATCAAATGGATGGAATGCTATGGGCTATAAGAAATGATGACTCAAATGCTTTTAGAAGAACCTGAGAAGACCACATGATCTAATGCAAAGTGAAATGAACAAAACCAGAACATTGTACACAGTAATAGTAATGCTGTATCATGATCAACTGCTGGAGCTTGAATGCAGATTGAAGTATATCTTTATTTTTATTTTATTCTTCTTGAATTTTTTTTTTACAATGTGGGTAATATGGAAATGTTTTGCATGTATAATCTATATCAAATTCCTTGTCTTCTCAAGGAGAAAGATTGAGAGAGACTAAGAATTTGGAACTCAATAAGAGTATCAAAATTTTCTGTTTTACATGTAATTGAAAAAAAAATTAAAGAAGAATGTGCTAAAGTAGCCTTGGAGATAAAGTTTAATCATTTGCAGTTGAAAGATTGGGCTTGAAATGGTAAGCAAAGGAGTTTGGAGAGAGAGCTAGGATTTGCATATAAATTTACTGAGTTACCGGCTAGAGGCAGAATACAATAATGAGAGAAAAAAAACTTTCCGTTATATAGATTGAAGGATAATGTGTCAGAGAGATAAATAAGAGCTAGCAATGCTTCCTGTGCAGCAGTCCTGGCCAAAGATACTATGTTGAAGATCTTGATTTTTACCCCTTACCCTGAGAAGGGATTTTTACCAGCAAGAAAAGGTCAGATTTTGCCTCAGGTAATACATTTGAATTTTATATATTCTGAGTGCCTTCTTTGTTGAGTTTTCTTGTTCAGAAGACATTAACTTCCTGGTAATGGACAACCATGAGTATGAGATAGTTATAAGAGTATCATTGATTAGTAGCTATATAGCACAGTGAATAGAGCACCAGCCCTGGAATCAAGAGGACCTGAGTTCAAATCCAAACTCAAACATTTAACACTTAATAGCTGCATGACCCTGGGCAAATCACTTAATCCCATTTGCCCCATCTCCACCGCCCCCCCCAAAAAAAAAAAAAAGACATGGTAACATGTGAGGCAAGTGATTTAATCAAAGTCACATAGGGAATTAATAGCAGAACTAGGGTTCAACCAAATCCTTATTCTAGCCTCTGTATCATGATACCTTGGGAAAACATTATATTAGCGAGGCAACCAAGGGTAGAGTGAGAGACCTAGACTCAGGAAGATTCCACTGATGAATTAAAATATACAAAACAAACCTTAAAATACTAAATAAGTATTGTTGTTGTTTAGTTAAGAGTTGGGATTATGAAGAAAGATTAATAGGACAGTGTGATAGTATAAGGAGATAGTAATGAACTACTACACTACCAGTGAGAATAAAGAGGAAAGTTATTACTGAGGAAGATTTGACAGGTTTTGGTAGCAATTGGATCTCTGACTCCCACTATCATTCCTACCAGGTATTATTCTATCATGTTAATTATTTTTAAGGCTTTTAGATGTTTGAGTGCTGTCTCAGAATTCAAATTCCCTTAGAAAGAAATCCCACCTTAAATTCTTATCAACTAAAAATTCAGTTATTAGTTAATTCAAATGATCAGAAATGAATAACAGGTTCATGGGGAAGAAGGATGATGGCAGACTCCAGAATTTATATTTGAGGGATTTATAATTTTGCTTATGACTGGTCCTGAAGAAGGGAAATAATCATGTATGGTTGCTGTCAAGAAAGGAGTCCTGAAAGTTGGTCTTCATAGGAATAATTTCTGGCTAGTTTGAAGCTTAGTTCTTGCTTTGAGGAGAGGCAGATGTGTCACATTTTCCCTTTCATTCCTCTGATTTTAGTTACAAGAAATCTCTTTGAACATTGAATCTGTTTTAAGAAATGATGATTCTAGGAATCATTACTTAAATACTGCCAGCTTTAAGTATAATGTGTCAAAATCATGCCATATATGGGGTAGAAAAAAATGAGAAAAAGTCCATCATAGAATGAATTCTCAACAAAAAATTTTAAAAGTAAGCCAACACAAAACATGTGCTTCCAGCATGTATGAATGACAAAGGCAGGAAACTTCAAAGTTTCATTTCAAAAGATCTCTTATAAAACAAAGTCTTTTTTTTTTTGTCTCTATTCTATGTTGGGGAAAATTAAGTTTTTGCTTTCTCTAAATTTATACTTCATCTTATAAAATTTAAAGCAAATGTTGACAAATAAAGCTTCATCTACATGACACTTAAAATTATTAATTTTGCTAACAGTGAAAAAAAAATTGGCAAATTCAGTAAATAAATAAATATATAAATAAATGTTACACTAGAGATTTGGTGCCATGTCACTCTGACCCTTTAATGAATCTGTGATTTTAGAAGTACCTATGCTCTCTCTACTCATAAAATGGACACCTATTTTGGACCATTTCAATTTGTATAATTTTTGACTATTCCTTTTCAATGAATTTTTTCCCAGATAATCTACAAAATATGCTAGAAGTTTTCTGGTTCTTTTTAAGAACTCACTCAGATCATCCATTTATTATATCTCATTATTATTACACAACCAATCCACATCATTTTTCTTTTACTTATGCATTTTATAATGTCTTTTAGGCAGCTTCTCAATAAGTCAGAATTGCTAACAGGCTGCAGTATACTCACACTCACTATATATTTCACCATTGCCTTTTGGGTTTCTTGTTTGGTTTCATCTAAAATTGTGTGAATTTCCTAATATTTAGATACCACTGCTTTACATATATTTAATATCATTTAATTGGAGGAAGGGAGATAAAAAAAATAGAACTGAAATACTTATGGATATCTTGTGTTCAGAAGAAGGCACTTTTAAAATTTTTAATTTATGGAATAAAACAAGCATTTCAATAATACAGTATAATTAAAAATAGATGATTACATATGAAACTGCAAATATTATGGACAACTTGCTATTCCTTTTTAAATATATAATAAAGTTATATATATATATTTTTTTCTTCTCTTCTTTCTCCCCCTAGAAATGGCTACCGTTAGACACAAATAGATGTAAATGTGTATATATGCACATGTACACATAAAACATAGAAATATACACATGCACATGTGATGTTTATGTGTATATATATATAAAACTATACATACAACTACATATATACATGTATATATTCTATACATACTTCATTTTGAACTGATCCAATCATTTGGAGAATAATTCAGAATTATGCACAAATAGTTATTAAATTCTCTATACCTTTTGACCCAGTAATACCACTATTTGGTATATTTCCTAAGATGATTAAGAAAAAAGAAAAGAACCTAGATATCATAAAATATTTAAAGTCATTCTCTTTGTGGTGAAAAAGAACTGGAAATTACAGAGAGCATCTATTGGAAAAATGGCTGAATAAGATATGGTATGTAATTGTGATAGAATATTATTTTGCATAAGAAATATTTAACTCAATTATCTTTTAAAAAATGGAAAGACTTGCAGAAAATAATGAAGAGTGAAATAGGCACTTGTGTTTTGAGATCACAGAGCCAGTATGTACTTTCAGAGTAAGAAGATGGCAATCAGCCATCAGATAAAGACAGCACCTACACTTCCAGTGAAATCTTATTCCACTGGAGAATCAGCACTAACTGCAACAGCTAAAACTAAAAGCATACAAAACCACCTGCTTTTTGATCCAGCCATTCAGTTCATATACAGACGGAATGCTTTTGCATACAATTTTATTTTTGAGGGGAGAGCATGTTTAAAAAATGGAGCTTATAATTAAAATGTTTATGCTTTTAAGTAAAGGCAACTATAGAGCATTTCAGGGTTCAAGTGTAATAGCACAGATTTTGAAGTTAAAAGTGACTTTCAAAGTCATCTAGTCCAATCTCTGCCAAAAGCATAATGGACTTTTTATACTAGTAAACATACTATATGTAGGACTGAATCCTATAAATAGAACAGAAGACTGAAGACGGTATCAGATCATAGTTTAAATTGCATTATAGTGATTACTAGCCTTATAATTAAACACAAGTTCTTTAATTTTTCCTGACCTGTGTCTTCATCTGTAAAACTCTGCTGGTAGTGCTGCTAATAATAATAATCACAATAGTAACATTACCTAATAAATCTAAAGATTTGTAAAGTGATTTTATTTCAGTTACATTTGACAATCATTGATTGATTACTTGCAATGGGTCTGGTGCTTTTTACAGGTAAATACTGTTATTCCTATTTTATAGACAAATTGAGTCAATAGACCTTTATTAAACTTTGTGTCAAGTACACCGCTAAACACTGGGGATACAAAGAAAAGGAAATGACAATCGCTGTCCTCAAGGACCCAAAAATCTAATGAGAATATGTCACATTAAAAAAAAAAAAAAGCTAAAAGTGTATATTGGTGGTGGGTGGAGGAAATGAGGAAGCCTGGAAGGCTGTAGTCTAGTGGGAAATGATGAGATAACTGACCTCATTATTCTTTTTAAATGGAAGATATGGGAGGAGCTTTTCCATAGAGCTTCCACCCATAGAAAATAAAAAGGTATTACCTATTCATATTTTACACTTTAAATGGGTCTACATCTCTGAAACGTCTCTATCAACAAAGACTGCTGACTCTTATACTTAGTGTATGTGTGATTTAGAAAAGTCCTTTAATTTCTCTGCATCATTTTCCTTGTCCCCAAACAAGGATGATAATTTAAACAAATAACTGCCCCGACCCTGGCTTTTTACCTTAATTTTTCCTTTTCCTTAAACACTCTTTAACTCTTTCTCTTTTCCTTTAGATCAGTCTACATCTCTCTCTCTCTCTCTCTCTCTCTCTCTCTCTATATATATATATATATATATATATATATATATGAAAGACAACATACAATAATAAATTTTTACTATGTATACTTATCACAATTTCCATAAATATTTAATTTTCTTCTCTTAACCTTGCAAGGTAAGTAAAAATTGTTATTGTACATATTCTATTTGTACATGACTACCCAGAACTCATAGAAGTTATGTAATTGATCCAGTGGATAGAGGACCACACATCAAGTAAGGAAGATTTGTCTTTCTGAGTTCAAATTTGGCCTCAGAAACTTATCAGCTATGTGACCCTGGACAAGTCACTTAACTCTATCTATCTCCATTTCTTCATCTGCAAAATGTACTGAAGAAGGAAATGGCAAAATATCCCAAATAAGGTCACAAAGAGACATAACCAAAATTGCTGAGAACAACAATGTTTAGAGTATAAAATAAAATGTGTTTAAATGTAGAGTATCTGAATTCTAATACTTCCTTTCAAAATTATAAACCTCTGGAAAGTCACATAACCACTTGATTTCTATTAAATAATTTCCAAAGTCCCATAATATTCCTTGCCAGTACATATGAGAGATTCCAGAAATCTGAAAATAAGAACAAAAACAAGTATACCATTGTTTGTTAGTTATCTCTGCTCATGAAGTGGAGCACTGGTACAGATTAATCATATAAACAGATGATCCAAAGCTTATGTGTATTTGGTTCTAATGGGAAACTCTTTTTGCTTTCTGACTGCTATATTCTTCTAATTTTGCTTGGCTGATTCTAATTTTAGAGTTAATTGGCATTCTCTCAATATGTCAGCTGGAAATGAAGAGGCAACCTCAGAGCTTGCTAGGTAGCAGGAAGAATCAGTTTAGGTTCTAAAACATCAATTTATCAAAAGATGCTGGAGGAGAACAAGGGATAATGAAAGTAATTATTATTGGTTTTCTCAGAATCATAATATCTTGGAGTTGGAAGATAACATCATTGGTCATTTAATGTAACTTGCTTGTTGAATCAGAGCCAAACAAACTCTAATTTCTTTCATATAATAACCTTTCAAATTCTGGAAGGTATTCACCATATACTTTTCCACCCCTTCTCCCCACCCCCCCAATTAACTTATTAAATATTTTTCCTTAGTTGGGTCAATCCTGATTTTTCGAGTTCCTTCACCACATAGTTGCCCTCTCCTAAATTTCTTTCATCTTATCACTATCCTTCATAAAATACAGCTCTTAGAATTTAATACAATACTATAGATAGCACAGATATAATATCTGTGTCTTCCCTTGTAGACACAGATCACATATTAAACTTTTTTTCCCCTTCTTGGTGATAATATTCATGTCTGTTGAACTTGGAGTCCACTAAAATACCAAGAATTTATTTATATGAAATCATGTCTACTTATGTCTTTTACATTTAAAGTTGATTTTTAATGAGAGTTTAAATTTATTTTTTATTGTATATCTTTTCATCAAATTTCAGCCCATATGCTTAGATTATTAAGCTTTCCTACCATATTAATTGTACATATGTGCAAACATCTTCATACAATACATACATGTGAATGAATATACCTATTTTACATATATATATATATATATTTATTTATACACAGAGACCCATACATAATAGAAGAAGGACAAGGAAAAAGTCCAGAGGCATTCAACTGGGGTTCACTTTCTCAGTTGAATCACTCTCTCCTCAAAATGGGTCCAATTATTCAAAAATTTCTAAATTCTTTAAATAGTTTCATCATGTAGACCATGGCTCTACATCATATTTAAAAATATAATGAGAAAATTTGTCAAAAATTTAATTGATATTTGTGTATACTATATGGAAGGGATTTTCTAATTCTAAGGACCCTTTTTATGTTCAAAAATGTTCTCTTGAATCACACATATGACAAAAATGGATAAAACTGTCCAAGTTTTCATAGATAGATACTCAAAGACACAGAGATACCTATCACCATATATAAACAAATTAGTGAGGCCAGAACATCAGTTTCAGCAATCTCATATAGGTTTTGGTTATGGATGTAAAATAGGTAGTATAAGATGTGAAAAACAATAACACCTACACCCAAGGGTTATTGCAATAGTTAACTGAAATAATTGTAAAGCACTTAGCATAGTAAGTGGCACACAATAGCCACAATATAAAAATTAACTATTATTGTTGTTGTTTTGTTAGCCAAATTTAATTGGCTTTTCTTAATCTTCATTTTTCTTGAGGTGTCATAAATCTTTGAAATTGTCAATCAACTTCTTCTTCTTGGTATTCTCTTCTAGGTTTATTATCACACTATTCAGTATTAATTCCCCTTTTATCTGCCTGACCACTGCTTCTTTGTCTCTTTTTCTGAGAGACACATCACTCCTACTGACCATGGGAATCCTTGGGGCTCTGCCTTAAACCACTTTTCTTTCTTTTTTTTTTTTTACTTATTTACTTTTTTACTTATTTTACTTAATCATACATGGTTCCTATGAATTTAATTATCATCTGTATGCTGATGATTTTCAAATCTACTTATCTAATCTTAACTTTTTAGGTGACCTTTAGTTTTATATCTCCAGCAGTCTATTGGTCTTCTCAAACTGAATGTCCTATAAGTATTTAGACTTAACATGTTCAAAACTTAACTCAGTACTTTTACCTTTCAACTATCTCTTCTTTCTAACTTCCATATTATTGTCAAAGACACAATCACCTTCCCACTAACCAAGGTTTGTAAACTATGCATAAAGTTTGACTCCTCATACTCTCTCACTTCCCAAATACCAGTTATTAAATACTGTCTTAACATCTTATTATAACATTTTAACATCTCCTATATATCAGCTTATATAACAGCTTAACATCTCTTATATATCATTCCTCTTACTTTACAATCAGGATCTCATCACTCCAAGACTGGACTACTGTTGCAGAAGATTAGATGATCCCCTTTCTCAAGTCTTTTCCCCACTCTAATCCAACCTCCATGCAGCTTTCTAATATGTAGATCTGACCATTTGAAGCCCAAGCATATTCAATAAAATCAAGTCCTCCTTATTAACTCTCAGAAAAAAAATTCTAAAATCTCTCTTTGAATTTAGAAGTTCTTTAAAACTTGTCCTCTTCCTATCTTTCCAGTCTTCTTATATTTTAAACTTCCCATGTACTCAACAATACATTAATACTTGAACTTCACACAAAACTAAAATATTTTAATTGGCTGTCCCCCTTACCTTGAATTCTTCTTCATCACTGCCTTCTTGCTGCCCTGGCTTATTTCAAGACTCGGGTAACATGTCATTTTTTAAAATAATAAACCTTTCTCAGTCCTCCTTAATCTTAATAGCATCTATCTGAACAAATCAAAATTTGTCCTTTGTGTAATTTGTTTGTACATAATTATGTGTATGTTATCTCTCCTATTTTATGGTGTGCTCTTTGAGAGAGGCCTTTTAAATTTTTATGCATTCATTCTTTCATCTATTTAACTATCCATTTATTTACTTATTCATTCATCTATTTATTTATCTATTAATTTACCTATCTACCCAATTATTGATTGATTGATTGATTGCCTTTCTTTGTATCTTCAATATTTTGCACAGTGTCTAGAACATAATATGTAGTTAATAAATGCTAGTTGATTAATTAGAAACCCTGTCAAAAAAGGAAATGAGATAAGTCTGACATATTGGCCTTTCAGAACCTGTACTGCTTCTTTGTGATTAGCTTCACTTTCTAAGTACTCACAAACTATCCTCTTAATTAAACTTTACTTATTCAATACTACCTTACTTTTGAATAATTGGTAAGGGATTGAAGTCAGGTTCATATCTGTGACTTGAAGAAAATACTTTGCTCTTCTTTCTTAAAACTTGGACTTTTACCTTAGAGTGATTTTACTATTCTTCATCTATTTAACACATTTTTGACCCCAAATATTATTGATAGTTCCATCAGAATACATAAGAAGTAATTATTTTTGTCATTTGCTATTTAATTTGTCTAGACTTAATTTGAAGTCACTGGAAGAATATAGTTGGGTTTTTACCATTTTCTCATTTTTTGTGATTCACATTCTCTGTAAATTATTTTGTTTTGCAAGTTTACATTCCCAACATTTTCTCCATGTTCTTTTATTATGACCCACATTACTACCATTTGAGTTCAGTTCCATATAACCTCCTAAAGTAGACTATTGTAATAGCATCCTACTTCATCTCCCTGCCTCAATTTTCCCACTCCAATTATACAGATAGCTGCCAAAATGATATCCCTCTACTGTGGAGCTGATCACTCCATTTCCCTGCTTCATTAAGGTCTAGTGACTGTAGAGAATTATAGAATCAAATATACATATATATTTTATGTTTTGCCTTTTGAAGCTCTTTGTAATCTGTCTACAATCTGCCTCTCAAACTGATGCGGTTTCAATGCTCTCAATTCCTGGTGGTCAAGAGGTTATTGGCAATAAGAGAGTTGTTAAATATCCCCTTTAAATCAGCTGCAGGTTTAGAGTGAAAGAATTCACTCATTCCCGAATAATTAGTTGCAAAATGAAAGTTTATTGTTGGATAGAAATCAGTTTGCTAAGGGACTGACTTCTATAGTGAGAGAAGTCTATTAAGGAAATGGAGTTTTGGCACTGAGAATGCTTTCTCAGTGGGCAGAAGGATTCTGGCAGCTAAGCAAGCTACCTAGGGCCATCTGCAAAGACCTTTGTTGAGGGAAGCTGTTATATTGGGTATCTTGTGGGGAGGGGCTGAGACAGCCTGAGCTGATCAGACCAGGATTCTTCAATTGAATGAGAATTTGGAATTTCTATGGGTTGATTTGCCCCAGAATAGTATTGCTTCTCTTATCCTGAAAGATTCAAAGGGTGTTTTTTGATCAGGATTTCTAATTGAATCAAAGGCTCTTGCCATCCTGGAAAGATAACTTATCTGGGGGGACGTATCTTCCCCAGGAGGGCCTGAGACTCTGAAAGGGATCACAGATCAAAAGGAAATACAGTTTCTTGATGGGACCACAACTTTAGCAAAGGAACCAGTTCCCTTCTGCTTCAAAACTTGTCAAACTTTATATCTCTTCCTTTACTCTGGTCTAACCATATTTGCCTCTTCAATGTTCCTCATATATTACATTCCATCTTCCATCTCTTTTCTTTGCATAGGTCATGTATCATTTCTGCAATACACTTTCTTACTTCTACTTCTTGTAGTTTCCTTCAAAACTCAACTTGAATCATCCCTTATGCTAAGCTTTTCCTGATCATCCCATCTCAATCACTAGTTCCTCCACACTGAAATATCCTTATGTTTACATATACTTTATCTACATTTATATGTACACATAAATGCACACACACATAGAAATAATAGATATGATATATATGAAGACATGTGTATACATGTAAGTATGTACATGCATATATTATTTGTGTGTACGTATGTGTATAATCTGATATCTTCTCTAATAGTAAATAAACTCTTGAAGGATGACAAAAGGTCCTTTCTTTTTTTCCCCCTTTTCCTTTTCTTATACTCAAAACAGTCTACTACTTAGAACTTAATAAAATATTAGTTTTAGTTGATTGATGGATTGTATATGTGTATATATATATATATATATATATATATATATATATATCAGAATCTAAAGATCATTCTTCATATTAGAGGAAAAAAAAGAAGTAAAATAAAACTTTGGTGTTATCTTTTCTCCATTAAGAGTTATCATCTCATCAAAGTAAAGTAATACCTTCATGGTAAAATTAATCTTCCTTGGTTGATGTAGGGTAGTTTTCTTTTTTCTGTGTTTATTTTCATTTGATAGCTCTCTTCATCTGATATATCAAAGTACTCTTCCCAGTATATGTTGGGAATGTGCCATCTTTAGCCCAGAACATATTATTATGAATCTTATTCCATAGTGTAAAAAAACAAATCTTTTCATCTAACATGTTCTTAAACAAAATCATATTCTTTTTCCTATATCCTCAGTTTTCTTATAAATCTCTATCTTCAATTGGCAATAGTGGAGATAATACCTATTACTTCTTTAAAGGCTTCAGCAACCTTTTCAATTGTTCATAATTCACAGTTGAGTTCTGGATTTCTTCTTAATGCAGTTTTTGATCCCACATAAAACATTAGATGTAGGCAATAGTCTTCCTATTTGACTTTTAGGATATTGTACCATATTTCAAAAAAATATCCTGATAATTATCTAGTTTATCCCTTGCCTAGGATTTCCAAAACCAGGACTAGTCTCTTTTTTCTTTCTTTTAGTCAGGAGTTGTCCTCCTAGAAGGAGATATAGATTCTCTTATGTGAGAAATGTCTACTTACATAGAATCAGTATTCCTTCTCCCTTTACTTGTTCTTTAAAAAAAAGTTTATTATTTATTAATTTTTAACATTTTTCTATTTTTAAATGTTGAATTCCAAAATCTGTCCCTCCCTCTCCCTTTCCTTTTTTTGGTCACATATTCCTCCAATTCCTAAGACAGATTTTTATTGACCTCTTTCCCTTTGCATTTTTTTCTTCTTTGTTTTCCCCACAAAGCATTTGTCCCCCAAATGGACTTTATTTTTCTTTCTTTACTACAATTATCCTTTTCCTACAAGAATCTGGGAAAGTATTGTTTAATTTTAACTTAGGTCTGATCACTTAGGTACTTTTCCTTGAAATCTAATCATAAGTAAAACTATTGCCCAAGCAACTGGACCCAATTTTGTTAGTAGGCACAAGGGGAGGCAAAAAAAAAAAATAGAAGTTCAATGGGCAATTTAAGTTCTACTATTAAGATTAACTTGGGGACAATAGGATGAGTTAAATTTATACCCCTGTTAATTAGCTTTGGCAGAGATTTTGCATTTCTTACTTAGGGACACTTGGTTAAGAAGATCAGTTCATATTTCAGTAGGAATATTATCAATATATCACCTCTATTAGCTACATGCCAACAACCAAGGGTTTCATTATTAAGAAGATTTTGAAGGGTTCACTGAATATTACATTTTGAAATAGGTGTCTAGTGCCTGGAAGCAATTTCCAACCTGTCTTCTGGGAACTAGGACACACTTAAAAGGATTTAGAGGTGGCCATCCTTCACTTAAGAAAACCCATTTTGGCAATTCACATGTTAAGGAAATGGAAAATGATTCTGTACTAACTTCAGTAGCACTCAAAGTGGTTTCCTACTTCTGAAACATGACCAATTTCACCCAGAATCATTCCAGCGATAGATGTCTAAGTGGGTGCTTTGTTTCACTTTTCAAATGTGGAACTTTGTGCATTCTATCTCATATATTACTACCTTGGCTTGATTGTAGTTCAAGACCAAGGTCTTTTCAGGCAAATGAGCTGAAGGATAAAGTATGCTGATGTTTCTTTTGAAAGTACTTTGACTGTTAATACTCAGAACCATTTCAAAATGATAAAACAACCATGATCTCATGGTCTGACTTCTCTTTGGGTTGAGTAGGCAACTTGCAGAGTATACCATGCCAAATACACTTGAAGAAAGCATGGTAGAGTGAAAAGAGAACAGAGTTAGCATTCACAGAACTTAGATTAAAATATTATTTAAAATGATTATTACTTCCCAATAAAATCAGGGGTGAAATGAGAGTACCCATTATAACTACTTATTATTCAACATTGCACTAGAAATGTTGGCTTTGGAAATTAAAAAAAAAAAGAAATTAAAGTAATTAGAATAGCAATGAGGAGATAAAATTATCACTCTACTGATAATATGATGATATAGTTAGAGAATCTTAAGAAAATCATCGAGAAACCTACTTGAAACAATTAACAGTTTTAGCAAAGATGCAGGATATAAAATAAACACACATAAATCATCAGCATTTCTATATATTACTGACAAAGCCCAGCAGCAAGAGATAGAAAGAGAAATTTCATATAAAATAACTGAAGACAAAATAAAATAATTGGGTATCTATCTGCCAAGACAAATCCAGGAATTATATGAACAAAATTACCTTTCTCACACTTCTCACACAGATAAAATCAGATCTAAACAATTGGAAAAATATCAACTGCTCATGGGTAGGCTGAGCTAATGTAACAAAAATGACAATTCTGCCAAAAATGTTCTACTTATTCAGTGCCATGCCAAATTACCAAAAAATTATTTTATAGAGCTAGAAAAAATAACAACAAATTTCATCATAAGAATAAAAGTTCAAGAATATCAAGGGAATTAGTGAAATAATACAAAGGATTGTGGTTTAGCAATACCAGATCAAAAACTATATTATAAAGAAACAGTCTTGAAAAATGTTTGGTAAAGGCTTAGAAATAGAGTGCTATTTAGCATATATTTTAACATATTTAACATGTATTGGTCTACCTGCCATCTAGGGGAGGGGATGGAGGAAGGAGGGGAAAAAGTAGGAACAGAAGGTTTTGCAAGGTCATTCCTGAAAAAATTACCCATGCATATGTCTTTTTTTTTTTTTATTTAATAACCTTTTATTTACAGGTTATATGCATGGATAACTTTACAGCATTAACAATTGCCAAACCTCTTGTTCCAATTATTCACCTCTTACCCCCCACCTCCTCCCCCAGATGGCAGGATGACCAGTAGATGTTAAATACATTAAAATATAAATTAGATACACAATAAGTATACATGACCAAACCGTAATTTTGCTGCACAAAAAGAATCAGACTCTGAAATATTGTACAATTAGCTTGTGAAAGAAATCAAAAATGCAGGTGGGCATAAATATAGGGATTGGGAGTTCAATGTAATGGTTTTTAGTCATCACCCAGAGTTCTTTCTCTGGGCGTAGCTGGTTCAGTTCATTACTGCTCTATTGGAAATGATTTGGTTGATCTCCTTGCTGAGGATGGCCAGGTCCATCAGAAATGGTCATCATATCATATTCTTTTTGAAGTATGAAATGATCTCCTGGTCCTACTCATTTCACTCAGCATCAGTTCGTGTAAGTCTCTCCAGGCCTTTTTGAAATCATCCTGTTGGTCATTTCTTACAGAAAAACAATATTCCATAATATTCATATACCACAATGTATTCAGCCATTCTCCAACTGATGGAAATCCATTCAGTTTCCAGTTTCTAGCCACTACAAAGAGGGCTGCCACAAACATTCGTCATGCATATGTCTTGTAAATAAAAAAAGAGATTAAAAAAAAACTATAATTAATTAATTAACTACTTAAAAAAAGAAATGAGTGCTAGATTAGGGGAATAAGTTATATACACATGACACAGTAATCAATGCTGATAGTAATCTAGTATATGATAAGCCCCCAAATTCCAGTTTCTGGGATGAGACTCACTTTTTGACAAAAAAAAATGCTGGGGATACAAGAAAATAATGTCAAAAACTTGGCACAGGTCTACACTTCATATTCCATACATAAATAAGGTCAAAATGGCTACATGATTTCGGCATAAACATTGATATCATAAGCAAATTAGAAGAGCAAGGGATAATTTACCTATCAGATCTTTGGAGAGGATAGGAATTAATGACCAAAGAAGAACCAGAGAACATTATGGAAGTCAAAATGGGCAATTCTGATCACATCAAACTAAAAAAGTTTTTGCACAAAGAAAACCAACAAAAATAAGATTAAAAAGGAAATACAAAACTAAGAAAAAAATGTTACAGCCAGTGTTTCTGATAAATATTTCATTTCTAAAATATATAAAGAACTGTGTCAAATTTATTAAGAATACAAATCATTCCCCAATTGACAAATGGACAAAGTATGTGAACAGCCAATTTTTAGATAACAAAATTTAAGATGCATATAGTCATATAAAAAAAATTCAATCACTATTAGTTAGAAAGAATGAAAGTTAAAACAACTCTGAGCTACCACTTTTCACCTCTCAGACTGACTAAGATGACAGGAAAAGATAATGAATCTGAGAAGTGTTCTCTGGCGTCATTTTACCCTCTTCAAACAGAAGGAAAAAGGGGCCTGAAGAGAAGGGGATAGTGATTATATATGCGCTTCAGAATTGATTTCATATTACCAAATGATAAGTTTCTGGAGCTCATAAAAATTGGAGAATGAGGAAAGAGATAAATGAAAATAGCTCTCCAGAAAAAAGTAAAAGAGAATTCTGGACACACTTAAACTCATCTCCGTCCATTAACATTTTCTACATTTCTTTCTTAAATCTAGACAAAGAAATAATAAATTAAGAACTAATTTATGGTATTTGATAATTTCTGAGGTACAAATTTTTACACTTAAAATTTAGCAACTTTCCCAACTAAGTAAAAGTTGACTCCAGAATATCAGTGCTTCTATTCCTATCCTGTCACTTTACAAATAAGAAAACTGAAGTCTGAGAAGGTAAATAATTTGCCCAAAATGATTTCATGATCTCTAGAAACTTATCGTTAAAGATGATTTAATTGTAATTTATAGATCCTCAGATTACTTCTATCCCTATTGTAAGACTTCATTATACCTCTGAAATGAATATTTCTACCCCTTTTCAGCTTCTGGTTATGACTTGTGTTCCTTCCATTATGCTGTCACCTCCTTGAAGATAGGGACTTTCCTATCTTTTATATTGGTAAAAAGTGTTACCAAAGAAAGTTATGTCTTACTTTGTATTTCCAGGATTTAACATAATATCTGTCACACAGTAGACACTTAGTTAATCTTTATTGCCTCACAACTATTTTAGAGGAAGGGGAATTTTTAAAAAATATTTAGCAATGCACCATTGAAAATGGTTTCTGAATTATCTTCTAAATCTATGTCTGTGATTCTTCATATTATAAGAAATAGAGTTGATTGATTATCCAAAATTACCCAACCAATCTGTAGTAATGGCTATTATTATTTTTTGGTCTAGAGTTTCCTGTTACAATTCAATATGCCTTAAAGTCAATTCAGCCACAAATATTTATTATTAATTATTCAGTATATACAAAAGCTGTTCTAGCATGCAGGGAGGCATTTAGTTAGCTTTCTATTCACTGATTCATTAAATAAGTGCCTATTTAAAATAACATTTTGAAGCTTTCATGGGAGATAATATGAAGGATGAGAGACTAGCCTAGTTATTTCAAGATTTTACAATAATTAGGGGACTATGATCACCTTTTATATGGATGACATAAGAATTTCAAAGTATATTTACATTTCTACTAATGCTACCTTTGTAACAACCTTATGAATTAGGTACAGCAGGTATTAATAACCATTGTGTCAATGAGGAAATTTATATTCAAAGATGGAGGAGGGGTGTGTGACTTGCAGAAAGTAACATAATAGTAACAGAAGGGAGAAACAAGAGCTTTGGACTTCTAAATAAATAATTTTTCCATCAGACATCATAAATCCCAAGGAATATAAATTTAGACTAATTACTACTTATTAAGAATTTAATATAAAATTTTGAGTCAGTCAGAGTTAAGTGACTTGGTCAGGGCCCAATAGCTGGTATCTAAGACCAGATTTGAATCCAAGTGCCACTAACTCCAAGACTAGTCTATTCACTGTGCCACTCAGCTGTCCCTAAATTGAATTTTAGATAACTTATTTAGCTTGACTGTTATTTGACAGTAATATTCGTTAAACTTTGACAAGAGATAGATGTTTGCATGCTAAGGAGAGTGCATAAAGATATTGTATTCAAATTTTGAATGTTATTTGTTGTTGCTGTGACCTTGAGCAAGTCAATCACTTTTTCCCTGACTTTATTTTCCTTATCCTTATTGGTAAAATGAGAAAGTTAGATTAGACAATGTCTAAGGTCCTGTAATGATAAAAATCTATTAATACTTAAGCATTTAAATAGAGAGAAGTCAGTGTAAATCTAAAAGATAATTAATGGATGACAAAAAAATACATTTGGAGAAGAGCTAGCTGTTGACATATAGTAAGGAAAATGATACCTCAAAATAGAATGATATCTAATAGTTGATATAGTTCAGGTATTAGAAGTTTTAAAATACTTCTAATTTCAGTCCAATTTTACAAATGTCATTTATTATTACCATGTTATAATTTTAAATTTAGAGTTTCACTATTTCTAGTCATATGAAAAGATGCTCCAAGCCATTATTAATCGGAGAAATGCAAATTAAGACAACTCTAAGATACCACTACATACCTGTCAGATTGGCTAAGATGAAAGGAAAAAATAATGATGATTGTTGGAGGGGATGCCGGAAAACTGGGACATTGATGCATTGTTGGTGGAGTTGTGAACGAATCCAACCATTTTGGATAATAGTTTGGAACTATGCTCAAAAAGTTATCAAACTGTGCATACCCTTTGATCCAGCAGTGTTACTACTGGGCTTATATCCCAAAGAGATTATAAAGAAGGGAAAGGGACCTGTATGTGCACGACTGTTTGTGGCAGCCCTTTTTGTAGTGGCTAGAAACTGGAAACTGAATGGATGTCCATCAGTTGGAGAATGGCTGAATAAATTGTGGTATATGAATATTATGGAATATTACTGTTCTGTAAGAAATGACCAAAAGGATGATTTCAGAAAGGTCTGGAGAGACTTACACGAACTGATGCTGAGTGAAATGAGCAGGACCAGGAGATCATTATATACTTCAATAACAATACTATATGATGACCAGTTCTGATGGACCTGGCCATCCTCAGCAAGGAGATCAACCAAATCATTTCCAATGGAGCAGTAATGAACTGAACCAGGAAACACATTTAAAACAGGGAGATATATATAGAGTAAAGGTAAAAGGCTGGAGCAAAATCTATTATGCTTCAGGTGAAGTCAAAAAAGTAGGGGTAGCCATCCTTATCTCAGATCAATTAAAAGCAAAAATTGATCTCATTAAAAGAGATAAGGAAGGAAACTACTTCCTGCTAAAGGGTAGCATAAACACCGAAGCGATATCAATATTAAACATATATGCACTAAGTGGTATGGCATCCAGCTTCCTAAAGGAGAAGTTAACAGAGTTGCAAGAAGAAATAGACAACAAAACTGTAATAGTGGGAGATCTCAACCTTGCACTCTCAGAATTAGACAAATCAAACCACAAAACAAATAAGAAAGAAATTAAAGAAGTAAGTAGAATATTAGAAAAATTAGGTATGTTGGATCTTTGGAGAAAATTGAATGGAGATAGAAAGGAATATACTTTCTCTCAGCAGTTCATGGAACCTATTCAAAAATTGACCATATATTAGGACATAAAGACTCAAAATTAAATGCAAGAAAGCAGAAATAGTAAATGCTTTCTTTCAGATCATGATGCAATAAAAACTACATTCAACAAAAAGTTGGGGAAATAGACCAAAAGTAATTGGAAACTAAATAACTTCATCTTAAAGAATTATTGGGTGAAGCAGCAAATTATATATACAATTAATAATTTCACTCAAGATAATGACAATGATGAGACGTCATACCAAAATTTGTGGGATGCAGCCAAAGCGGTAATAAGAGGGAATTTTATATCCTTAGAGACTTACTTGAATAAAACAGAGAAAGAAAACATTAATGAATTGGGCTTACAACTAAAAAAAACTAAAAAAAGACCAAATTAAAAACCCCCAATGAAATACTAAATTTGAAATTCTAAAATTAAAAGGAGAAATTAAAAATATTGAAATTAAAAAAACTATTTAACTAATTAATAAAACTAAGAGTTGGTTCTATGAAAAAGCCAATAGAATAGATAAGCCTTTGGTAAATCTGATTAGAAAAAGGAGGGAGGAAAATGAAATTAGTAGTCTTAAAAATGAAAAGGGAGAACTTTCCACCAATGAAGAGGAAATTAGGGAAATAATGAGTTATTTTGCTCAACTTTATGCCAATAAATTTGATAACCTAAGTGAAATGGATGACTACCTCCAAAAACATAGACTTCCCAGACTAACAGAGGAGGAAGTAAATTGCTTGAACAGTCCCATTTCAAAAAAGAAATAGAACAGGCAATTAAACAACTCCCTAAGAAAAAATCCCCATGACCAGATGGATTTACATGTGAATTCTACCAAACATTTAAAGAACAATTGGCCACAATGCTATATAAATTATTTGATAAAATAGGGAATGAAGGAATCCTACCAAATTCCTTCTATGACACAGACATGGTACTGATACCTAAACCAGGTAGGTTGAAAACAGAGAAAGAAAATTAAAGACCAATCTTCCTAACGAATATTGATGCTAAAATCTTAAATAAGATATTAGCAAAAAGACTACAGAAAATCATCTCTAGGATAATACACTATGATCAAGTAGGATTTATACCAGGAATGCAGGGCTGGTTCAATATTAGGAAAACTATCAATATAGTTGGCCATGTTAATAACCAAATTAACAAAAACCATATGATCATCTCAATAGATGCAGAAAAAGCATTTGATAAAATCCAACATCCATTCCTATTAAAAACACTTGAGAGTATAGGAATAAATGGACCTTTCCTTAAAATAATCAGCAGCATCTATTTAAAACCATCAGTAAGCATCATATGTAATGGAGACAAACTGCAACCATTCCCAATAAGATCTGGAGTGAAACAAGGTTGCCCACTATCACCGTTACTATTTAATATTGTATTAGAAAACCTAGCTATAGCAATAAGAGCTGAGAAAGAGATTAAAGGAATAAGAATAGGCAATGAGGAAGCCAAATTATCACTCTTTGCCGATGACATGATGGTATACTTAGAGAACCCCAGAGATTCTGCTAAAAAGTTATTAGAAATAATCCACAACTTTAGCAAAGTTGCTGGTTTTAAAATAAACCCACATAAGTCATCAGCATTCTTATATATCACTAACAAAATCCAACAGTCAGAGTTACAAAGAGAAATTCCATTTAAAGTAACTACTGATAATATAAAATATTTAGGAATCAATCTGCCAAGGGAAAATCAGAAACTTTATGAGCAAAATTACAGACCACTTTTCACACAAATTAAGTCTGATCTAACCAATTGGAAAAATATTAAATGCTCTTGGATAGGGCGAGCAAATATAATAAAGATGACAATATTACTCTAAACTAATCTATTGATTTAGCTATACCAATCAGACTCCCAAAAACTATTTTAATGACCTAGAAAAATAACAACAAAGTTCATATGGAAAACAAAAGGTCAAGAATTTCAAGGAATTAATGAAAAAAATCAAATGATGGTGGCTTAGCTGTACCAGATCTAAAATTATATTATAGAGCAGCAGTTACCAAAACTATTTGGTATTGGCTAAGGAATAGATTAGTTGATCAGTGGAATAGATTAGGTTCAAGGATAAAACAGTCAACAAATATAGCAACCTAGTCTTTGACAAACCCAAAGATCCCAGCTTTGGGATAAGAACTTACTGTTTGATAAAATTGTTGGAAAATTGAAACTAATATGGCAGAAACTAGGAATTGATCCATACTTAACGCCGTACACCAAGATAAGGTCAAAATGGGTTCATGACCTAGGCATAAAGAATGAAATTATTAATAAATTAGAGGAACATAGGATAGTTTACCTCTCAGACCTGTGGAAGGGGAAGGTCTTTATGACCAAAGCAGAACTAGAGATCATTACTGATCACAAAATAGAAAATTTCGATTATACCAAACTGAAAAGTTTTTGTACAAACAAAACTAATGCAGACAAGATTAGAAGGGAAGCAATAAACTGGGAAAATATTTTACAGTCAAAGGTTCTGATAAAGGCCTCATTTCCAAAATATATAGAGAATTAACTCTAATTTATAAAAATCAAGCCATTCTCCAATTGAAAATGGTCAAAGGATATGAACAGACAATTCTCAGATGAAGAAATGGAAACTATTTCTAGTCATATGAAAAGATGCTCCAAGTCATTATTAATCAGAGAAATGCAAATTAAGACAACTCTAAGATACTCTCACACACCTGTCAGATTGGCTAAGATGACAGGAAAATAATGATGATTGTTGAGGGATGTGGGAAAACTGGGACATTGATTCATTGTTGGTGGAGTTGTGAACGAATCCAACCATTTTGGAGAGTAGTTTGGAACTATGCTCAAAAAGTTATCAAACTGTGCATACCCTTTGATCCAGCAGTGTTACTACTGGGATTATATCCCAAAGAGATTATAAAGAAGGGAAAGGGACCGTATGTGCACGAATGTTTGTGGCAGCCCTTTTTGTAGTGGCTAGAAACTGGAAACTGAATGGATGTCCATCAGTTGGAGAATGGCTGAATAAATTGTGGTATATGAAAATTATGGAATATTACTGTTCTGTAAGAAATGTCCAACAGGACGATTTTAGAAAGGCCTGAAGAGACTTACACGAACTGTTGCTGAGTGAAATGAGCAGGACCAGGAGATCATTATATACTTCAACAACAATACTAGATGATGACCAGTTCTGATGGATCAGGCCATCCTCAGCAACGAGATCAACCAAATCATTTCTAATGGAGCAGTAATGAACTGTACTAGGTATACCCAGAAAAAGAACTCTGGGAGATGACTAAAAACCATTACATTGAATTCCCAATCCCTATATTTATGCACACCTGCATTTTTGATTTCCTTCACAAGCTAATTGTACAATAATTCAGAGTCTGATTCTCTTTGTACAGCAAAATAATGTTTTGATCATGTATACTTATTGTGTATCTAAGTTATATTTTAATATATTTAACATCTACTGGTCATCCTGCCATTTAGGGGGGGGGGGGTAAGAGGTGAAAAATTGGAAGAAGAGGTTTGGCAATTGTTAATGCTGTAAAGTTACCCATGTATATATCCTGTAAATAAAAGGCTATTAAATAAAAAAAAAAATAGATGCAGAAAAAGCATTTGACAAAATCCAACATCCATTCCTTTTAAAAACACTTGAGAGTATAGGAATAAATGGACTTTTCCTTAAAATAATCAGCAGCATCTATTTAAAACCATCAGTAAGCATCATATGTAATGGAGACAAACTGCAACCATTCCCAATAAGATATGGAGTGAAACAAGGTTGCCCACTATCACCATTACTATTTAATATTGTATTAGAAATGCTAGCTTTGGCAATAAGAGCTGAGAAAGAGATTAAAGGAATAAGAATAGGCAATGAGGAAAACAAATTATCACTCTTTGCTGACGACATGATGGTATACTTAGAGAACTCCAGAGATTCTACTAAAAAGTTATTAAAAATAATCCACAACTTTAGCAAAGTTGCTTGTTATAAAATAAACCCACATAAGTCATTAGCATTCTTATATATCACTAACAAATCCAACAGTCAGAGTTACAAAGAGAAATTCCATTTAAAGTAACTACTGATAATATAAAATATTTAGGAATCTATCTGCTAAGGGAAAATCAGAAACTTAATGAGCAAAATTACAGACCACGTTTCACACAAATTAAGTCTGATCTAACCAATTGGATAAATATTAAATGCTCTTGGATAGAGCAAGCAAATATAATAATGATGACAATATTACCTAAACTAATCTATTTATTTAGTGCTATACCAATCAGACTCCCAAAAAACTGTTTTAAAGACCTAGAAAAAATAACAACAAAATTCATATAGAAAAACAAAAGGTCAAGAATTTCAAGGGAATTAATGAAAAAAAAATCAAATGAAGGTGGCTTAGCTGTACCAGATCTAAAACTATATTATAGAGCAGCAGTTACCAAAACCATTTGGTATTGGCTAAGGAATAGATTAGTTGATCAGTGGAATAGATTAGGTTCAAGGGATAAAACAGTCAACAAATATAGCAACCTAGTCTTTGACAAACCCAAAGACCCCAGCTTTTGGGATAAGAACTTACTGTTTGATAAAAATTGCTGGGAAAATTGGAAACTAATATGGCAGAAACTAGGCATTGATCCACACTTAACACTGTACACCAAGATAAGGTCAAAATGGGTTCATGACCTAGGCATAAAGATTGAAATTATTAATAAATTAGAGGAACACAGGATAGTTTACCTCTCAGACCTGTGGTAGGGGAAGGACTTTATGACCAAAGAAGAACTAGAGATCATTACTGATCACAAAATAGAAAATTTCAACTATACCAAATAGAAAAGTTTTTGTACAAACAAAACTAATGCAGATAAAATTAGAAGGGAAGCAATAAACTGGGAAAATATTTTTAGAGTCAAAGGTTCTGATAAAGGCCTCATTTCCAAAATATATAGAGAATTAACTCTAATTTATAAAAAATCAAGCCATTCTCCAATTGAAAAATGGTCAAAGGATATGAACAGACAATTCTCAGATGAAGAAATTGAAACTATTTCTAGTCATATGAAAAGATGCTCCAAGTCATTATTAATCAGAGAAATGCAAATTAAGACAACTCTAAGATACCTCTACACACCTGTCAGATTGGCTAAGATGACAGGAAAAATAATGATGATTGTTGGAGGGGATGCCAGAAAACTGGAATATTGATGCATTCTTGGTGGAGTTGTGAACGAATCCAACCATTTTGGAGAGTAGTTTGGAACTATGCTCAAAAAGATATCAAACTGTGCATACCCTTTGATCCAGCAGTGTTACTACTGGGATTATATCCGAAAGAGATCATAAAGAAGGGAAAGGGACCTGTATGTGCACAAATGTTTGTGGCAGCCCACTTTGTAGTGGCCAGAAACTGGAAACTGAATGGATTTCCATCAGTTGGAGAATGGCTGAATACATTGTGGTATATGAATATTATGGAATATTGTTTTTCTGTAAGAAATGACCAACAGGATGATTTCAAAAAGGCCTGGAGAGACTTACACGAACTGATGCTGAGTGAAATGAGCAGGACCAGGAGATCATTATATACTTCAACAACAATACTATATGATGACCATTTCTGATGGACCTGGCCATCCTCAGCAAGGAGATCAACCAAATCATTTCCAATGGAGCAGTAATGAACTGAACTAGCAGCCTCAGAGAAAGAACTCTGGGTGATGACTAAAAACCATTACATTGAACTCCCAATCCCTATATTTATGCACACCTGCATTTTTGATTTCTTTCACAAGCTAATTGTACAATATTTCAGAGTCTGATTCTTTTTGTGCAGCAAAATTACAGTTTGGTCATATATACTTATTGTGTATCTAATTTATATTTTAATGTATTTAACATCTACTGGTCATCCTGCCATGTGGGGGAGGGAGTGGGGGGTAAGAGGTGAATAATTGGAACAACAGGTTTGGCAATTGTTAATGCTGTAAAGTTACCCATGCATATAACCTGTAAATAAAAGGCTATTAAATAAATAAAGAAATAAAAATGATAAAAAAATAAAAAAAATAAATGAAAAAGAAAGGAGAAGAAGAGGAGGAGGATGAGGAGAAGAAGGAAGACAAGAAGGAGGAGGAGAAGGGAAATAGAAAGGGAGGAAAAGAGGGAAAAGGAGAGGGGGAGAGAGAATCTTTTAGGTACTATTTTTTCTAATTGCAGTGTTGGCTTTAAATCTCCTCTGCAGAAAAAAAAAAAAAATTATCACTGATTTTTTTTTTAATCCAAAGGACAGCATAAGTGCTTGAAGTTGTATTTTGCTTGTTTGTTTTTTAAGGAAGTTTGATTTTTAGCATTTACCTATAGCCAAATTCTTTCTATTTGCATTTAGAATATCTCCCTTGTGCATACAACTGTATGTAGTTCCCAAGGTGATTGGGACTTGCCAACCATATATTGAAATATGGAGTTGTATTATGTAATATATCAAATCTTAGCTCCTATCTTTTAAAGCGTCACAGTTCAGAAATCAGAGATTCATATATAAAAACCTTAGGAATTTATCACTGGAGTGGGGGAGTGAGGGGATCTTAATGGGAAGGGAACTTAAAAACTTTTAGCATAAACCACTAGCTTGGAATTAGAGGACATGGCATAGTATGATGGACTTGGCTTTGGAAAATCTTGGCATCTGATCCCTCTGGTGTATGTAACTGAGTAAGCACATGCAAGTCACAATATCTATAAGTCTCTATTTCCTCATTTGTAAAATACAAAAAATTCTTTTGACACTGACCTCACAAGGTTGTGTGTGTGTGTGTGTGTGGGGGGAAATGAGACAATCTATGTAAAATATTTTGCAAAAATTTGGGTTTTATAAATGGGTTTTATAAATGACATTTAGGAATTAATGGATGAGTAATATGATTAAAAAAAAATTGTTAAACTCTTGCCCTATGCCAGGCACTGTGAGACAGCTTCTTGGAACAGTCTCTTTCCCTACCCCTGACAGGAAGAATTTGCAAATAGAGACATTTAGAGTAAGTGGTAATTGACACAAGAAGAAATGTATTAATTTTATATTTAGTTTTATTTACACTAATACTGTAGTTCCCGAGGTGATTGGGGCTTGCCAATCATATATTGAAATATAGAGTTGTATTTCTGTATTTTAGTATAAAATCTGTATGATTGTAGAAATCAACACATGTACTATGGACTCTTTGAAAACAGTTACACAATTGCTTGTTTTCCATGAACCATACAGGAATTCAGCTATAAAAGCTAATAACCATACATTTTTCTTGATATCATTTCTGCAAACATTAGTATGTCCATCTAGTTTATCCAATAAACCCCCAGCACAATTAAGTGATTTCTTTTTTCTCTGCTGCTTAAAATATTGAATCTGACTACCAAAGGAATATAAGAAGGCCCCACTTGATGTACTTTTGATGTGTGCTTTATGATCATTAGAAGGGTGTTAATGTATTCTTACTTCATGGGCCTAATTCCAAAGTTTAGAAAGGTGAAGAAACTCCTGTTCTCCTTCGTCATTTGGCAGTTAAAACATATAAACATAACCTTTGAGCCATTATGTAGCTAAAAGATTAAAGACAAAACTTACATTATAGTGAGATTAATTGAGGTATATGTGTTTTTCCAGAGATGAATTATAGCCCATTGGATTTTGACTGCATAGCAAGTGTGGATACTATCCATAGTTTCCTTGGGTACTTTCAGATGAAAGACCTACTCATTCAGACATATATAATTTCTTCTGATTCCACATAAATACAAGTGTGAGGGATGTAAAAAACCCTTACCCAAAATGACTACTCAGAGATCATTCAGTAGAAGGCAGAAAAGTTGTTTATTGAAAACCTCCAGAGGATGAGCCATCCCGTTGCAAGATAAGAGAAAGCTCGCGTTAGAAAGGCTAAAGAAGTAGTAAAGATACATGGTTTTTGTACAAGAAATTACATCACAAGTAAGAGAAGATTGAGAAGGGGAGGGGGAGGCATCTAATTGGTTGTTGTTATTTGGAGAGATTGGAATGGAAGGTTTCTGTTTCCCTGAAATCTCTTGATTTCTAGGAAATAGAAAATCAGGCCTTCAGGCTTAAGCAAGCAGATAGTGGTCCAGCTAATAGACTAAATATCAATAAATGTCAAATATTGATAAATGTCATCAGCTCAGGTTAAGTAAATATGTTTATCTTTAAGCCAAGGCTCAAGTAAATATGAGTCTGCATATATTATATAGGTCATAGGGGAAACATAGAAATAATGAAAATAAAATACACAAAAGAATTCATACATTCCTGTAAGTTCTTCACCTTATCTTTCTATCCTCCCCACAAGTAATAGAGTCTATAATAGTTGTAGGATTAGGCTTCATCAGCAATACAATTTGAACCTGAATTTGTTCCATTTATATTGTGGAAAAAAAATTAGCTTCTTTCATCAATCCTTATCCTTGAGGTCCCCAATTTTTTTTTTATTCTTAAAGATTTAAAAATATAGTCAGGTAATACATTCATGAGCTTTGAGGAGCTATTTTCTGAGTACTAATTTTCTAGAATATACAAGCTTAACTTATAGAGAGCCTTTATATACTTTTGATTGATCTTATACTTTGGCACATGTTCAAGACTTCCAATGGCTTTACACTTACTTAGTCTCCCACTATCTAGGGCAAAACCTTTGATGGCCTGATTCTCATAATTAATCTAAAGATGATATATAGTTTCTTAGATTAGAAGATAGTGGTTATCTCATAATGGGCATGCTATCCAGCTTGGATACTAATAAGTATCCTAAGAATGGCTAGAAACTACAGTGATGTTGTGGAGCTGGAATGAAAACTTTTGCAGAATTTAGAAGGAAAACAAAACAAAACAAAAAACAAATAAAAAGCTTTTGGTATTATTAACAAATAAATGTATAAGGCTGTAAGCTGCCATCTTTTTTTTCTTTTTTTAATAGCTTTTTATTTATAAATATATTCATAAGTAATTTTTCAGCATTAACAGTTGCAAATTCTTTTGTTCCAACTTTTTCCCTCCTTCCCCCTATCCCTTCCCCCACATGGCAGGTTGACCAATACATGTTAAATATGTTAAAGTATAAGTTAAATACAATATATGTATACATGTCCAAACAGTTATTTTGCTGTACAAAAAGAGTTGGACTTTTATAGTGTACAATTAGGCTGTGAAGGAAATCAAAAATGCAGGTGCACAAAAATAGAGGGATTGGGAATTCTATGTAGTAGCTCATAGTCATCTCCCAGAGTTCTTTCCCTGGGTGTAGCTGGTTCAGTTCATTACTGCTCTATTGGAATTGATTTGGTTCTTCTTATTGTTGAAGAGGGCCATGTCCATCAGAATTGATCATCACATAGCATTGTTCTTGAAGTAAATAATGATCTTCTGGTCCTGCTCATTTCACTCAGCCTAAGCTGCCATGTTTCAAAGAAAACCTTTAACTCAACATTTAAGTGAAAATCAGACTATCCTTAACACTTAAAGACTTAAAAACTAGTCTGCACTTTAGAACTTTGAAAGCAGAAGTGGCAACAGAGCTCAGGAGACTTAGATTGCCATTTGGGATATGGATAAATGTGTGTGTGTGTATATATATATATATATATATATATATATATATATTTCCTTCAACCTCAAAGAATTATAAAGTCTTTGAAGACAAAGAACATATATTCTTCTACAAGTTCTTCATGTTGCCTACTTATTGTAGGCATTGCTGTCCTTTGTTCTTGAAGAGAACTTATAGTGTGTTAAAGTCGACTTACAATGTGTCCAACTGTGACTGATAAGCCCAAAATAAGTTCAGAATGCTCTGCCATGGATCAGAACAAATAGTTCTTATGAACATTTGGGGACTCCTTTAACTTTATGCAACTTGTGTTTCTTCTGAACTAATTCAATTCGTTTTTGCTCATAGAGCACACCACCTTCTCTGATGAGGGCACACCATTCTGGGTCATCTGGTCCATGCCAAAGACTCCCATGTCATACAATCAATTCTAAAGTTCTTAAAAGAGACCTTGAGAATGTCCTTGTATTGATTTTTTCTGATCACTTTGTGAACATGTGTTCTGTGTGAGTTTTTCATAAAATAATCTTTTTTGGCAAGTGTCCATCAGGCATTCGAACACTGTGGCTGGCCCACTAGAGTTGTGCTCTCTTTGGTAGAGCTGGAATGTTTGGCAGTTTAGTTGGAGAAAGGATTTTGGTGTCTGGTATGTCATCCTGCCACGTGATCTTCAGAATCTTCCTAACACAATTTAAATAGAAGCAATTCAGTTTCTTGGCATGGTACTGATATACTGTACAGGTTTCACAGGCATAAAACAATGAGATCAGCACAGTGGCTCTGTAGGCCTTCAGTTTGCTAGTTAGTCTAATACCTCTCTTCTCCCACACTTTCCTTTGGAACCTCCCAAATGCTGAGATTGATCTGGCAACAGGTAAGTCAATTTCATTATCAGAGTGGACATCCAGGAAAGTATACTGCCAAGGTAAGAGAACTTATCCATAGCATTCAAAACTTCACCATTTGCTGTAATTGATGCTTCCACATATGGGTGATTACTATGATTGTCAAAGAAGAACAGTAAGACATCAAAAGTCTAATAGGATGAGTAACCAATGAAAAACCCTTACCCTCAATGATTTTAAAATATATGTTTTGAAAGTACAGGAGAGAAGCTGTTATGTGTAAGGAAATATTAGTGTTCTAATACTTCTCCCTTTGCTCTTTTAATGTTACTGTTAAACTTATAGTTGTACTATTTCACAATGTTTAGAAAATAGTTGGGTTCAAAGTAGATGGTGTAGAACAGAGGAGAAACGTTAAGTGCCTTATCAGCAATCTCATAAACTGTTTCAGGTTTTGATGAAGTTTCAATATGATCCTTCTAGAAAAATATGCTAGTAATTAAGTTATTGATTGTGCTTGTGAATTCTTTGTTTAGCTTTTCATGAGTGTGTAGGAATTAGGATTAAATTACTTGTCCCATGCTTAGTCCATACAATACTTTATTTACTTAAAAAAAAAAATTCTTCCTTTATAGATGCCCTAGATTTGACACATAAATAAAATGATTTTTCAAGGTGCAAGGATATGGCCCAGAATTTGAAACAAGGTGTATATAAATCCATCAACATGGGAGCTATTACTCATTATTACATAAATTACATAACATAGTAACACAGGCTAGTAGTGATGTGATAAATAACATGAGTCAACATGAAGATTTATACATGTCCATAAGTCCTAGAAATAGACCAAAATCAATCTATTGTCCATTGCTTCACATGTGTAGAGAATCCAATGATTCCTGCAAGTTTTGAAATCCTGCATTAGTCTCATTAACAATTTTTCATCTCAGGGAATCCAATGATCTCTGCAGATTTTGAAGTCCCTTAATAGTCTTATCATGTCTCAGGGAATCGGATGATTCCTGCTGGTTTTAAAGATAGGGTACTGAAAGACATGAAGTGTGGGACAAAGGAGAGCTTAATGTCTCTAATTAGAAGATTACCCTGCCCAAATCTGCACTTATCATATAATAAATTTCCTTATTTTTTTTTTATTACTTAATATATTCTCTACTCCAGGAAGGGTGATTTAAAAAAAATCGGGTATCCTATACAAACTATTCCTCTTCCCTTTACTTGTTTATGTTGTTTTTTCTGCTTAAATTGTCCCCTTTTCTTCCTCTCTCCAGTTCAAACTTTACCCCTTTTTTTAAGGCCCAAATGAAACTGTATTTCACCCTATCCCTTCTTCCCCCTCCCATATATATTTGTGTATATATATATGCATATATATATATACACACACACTCTGTTTGGCTTTGATTATAATCTATCTTTGTATTCTTTAGTAATTTCTTTTGTAGGGGTCCTATCATCTGTAAGAGAGACCTGAATGAATTTTAACCCAAGATTTCTTTGGGCAGTATTTTCCAGATAATGACCATTAAGGTGATACTTCTCGGGACTGGAATAGTTAACTAGGAGAAGGAGAGGGACAGGAAGAACATTGCAAGTAAGCAAGAAGAGATAGAGATTAATGTGACTGATGTAGGTCTAGTATATCTGAGCTATGGCTGGGCAGGAATGGAAAAGTAATCTTTTCCCTGTATATGACACAGCAACTTTGCTTCTGTTTTCCTGAGCCCCAGTGAAAGATAGTGCTCTAGTCCAATTTTCTGCAATAGGTGCTGCAAAAAACAAAGTCAGTAACCCCAGGAACCACTGTCTAGGCCCTAGAGACATTGCTGTGTATTATTGTGCCCTCTTCATAGTCAATGATTACCCAGTTTCTCCTTTCTAAAAAGTAGGCAGAGATCAGAATCCCAAATGTGTGCCTACTTAGTGGTTTTTATCCCAGGCTTCAAATGCTGTATCTTCTCCCCTCTCTCTTTTTCTTCCTTAGCTTCCTTCAAGTGTCAGGAGCAAAAGACATTTTCCAGTACCCTACATATTTTCCAATATTATTTTCTTTCCTCTGAAATTCTCTACCATTTACATTGTATATATAACTTGTTCCTAAACAGCTGTTTATATGTTCTCAATCCCAACAGAATGTGAGCTCCCTAAGGACAGGAACAGTGTCTTGCCATTCTTTGTACTCCCAAAACTTAGTACAATGCCTGGAGGTATTAAACACTTGATAAATGTTTATGACCAACTTCAGTCAGGAGGGAGCAGGTAAGAATAGTTATAGCTTTGGAGAAGAGATGAGGTAGTTTGCTGGGGTGATGGAAAGTATAAGTGATCATGTATTTCTTGATGTTAAATTTTTTTTAAAAAGAACATTGTTATTCTTTAATATGAAAACAATTCTATATAATTTGTTAACATGAGAGAGGAAAGTTGAAACAAAATGCCCTATTTTGAATCCAGATGTAACAGTAAAAGGAAGCATGTTCCTAAATTCCAAGAGATTATTACATACTTTATTAAAGATTGCTGCAGAATGGAAATATTACTTTCTCTTTCCCCTTGTATCTCACAATGCCCTAAGTGAATATTAGATAGATATTTAATGTTAGTGGCTATACTAGAGTGCTAGACTTAGTATGAGGAATATCCAAGTTTAAAACTGCCACATTGACTCTGGACAAGTTATTGAATCAAAGTCTGTCTCGGTTTTCTGATCTGTAAAAAGGAGCACTTACCTTCCAGGTTTCTTGTGAAAATAAAATGAGATAATATTCATAATGTACTTCACAAACAAAATACTATATTATTACATTATTATACTAGATTATTATATTATTATTATACTATATTATTACATTATTATTTTAATAATTAGAATAGATTAGAATTTGTTTTATTCTCAATCAAATTCAAATGCCATAAATCTGGAGTTGGGTTTAGTTTTGGTGTTTTGTTTTTGTGGAAGTTTTTTTTTTTTTCCTCCTACACTTTGTGTGCTTCACCTTATATAGAATAAAAAATCCCATAATTTGCTTTGAAGTTCATAGGACCATAAATTTATAATTGGAAGGAACCTTCAGAGTCTATTGAATTTAATACCCTCCATACCCTATTTTATGTGAAGAAATATTGAGACAAATTGAGGTTAAGTGCCTAAACTGGGTTACAGAGTTAGTGACAAAGTTAGTAAGTATATTTGGCAGTCTTCTGACGTCAAGTCCAGTGTCTTATTGGTTACTGTGTTAAGTCTTAACTGTAGTCAACAGGTACTTTCCTCCATAGCATTACTTCCAAATCCTGTATGGAAAATACTACTTTACTTTTAAACTTACAGTAGGGAAAAGAGGGAGTCAAAAGAAGTGCATGCTCTATATTTAGAGTTAAATATGTTTTTTTTTTTCCAATAAAAGTCTAATCCTTTAAAAGTTTGAAAATATGAAACTGAAGAGATAACTCCAGCTAGATTTATCACATATAAAGGAATGGAGAAAATTCCCTTTATTTGTTGTATTACTGGTTTGGTCTAATGTCTTTAATTCAGAAGTCACTGATTTCTCTCCATTGAGCTATTTGTTCTTCCTACTGTGGCTATTTTTTTTTGAAAAGCCAACAGAGAAAAAGGAAAGTCATTATTAAGAAATGTCTGAGGACAGTTACTTTTTTTTTCTTCCTTTTAATATCAAAAAAAAGGTTAATTTTCAAAATCAGGGAGCTTTGTTCTGGGACTCCAGCTTTTCATAAACTTTACTTATTTGGGGTGGTGTTTCTAATTCAGATATATTTATTTTGACATTCATGTTTCTGAATTTCATTGAGTAGATAATCCATTATAATACCTAGCAAGTCCTATCCCAACAGAGAAGCTGAAGAGAAAATGAGTTTTGATTGCCACAGAAGAGGGTTAGTTTCAGCAAAAGGAAAAACTAATAAGCTAGGAAGGTTGTGAGACAGTAAAATAGCTACCAAGGGAACTGATGGAGCCACCATCCCTGGAGAGCTTTCAACGAAAGGATGCATGAGCATCAACTGGGATTTTAAAAATCCTTTCCTGCCTATCTGGAAGGGGTAGATGAGAGAACCTCTTAACTTTGGTCAACAAACAGCAATCACATGGTTCTATGCCTCTCAATGTTCCATAACAGCACAGATCAAATTAAGGATAGAAACTATTTATATAGTTTATATAGCTTTAAGGTTTTCATATCCTTGCCATAACATCATCTCATTTAATCTTCACCATAATCTTGGGAGGGAGGTTTTGTTTCCATTCCCATTTTGTAGATGAGGAAATAGTAGAGGAAAATAAACTTGGAAAGATGATTTGTACCAAATAATAGAGGTTCTTGAGTGTTGGGTAAAAGACTTTGACCTTGTCATTTCCCTAATGTGAAACAAAGAATGCCAAAATTATATATTAGGAAGATTAATCTCGTGCCAATGTATAAAATGCATAGATGGGATAACAGTAAAAGATTTAAGTTTATGGTATAGTAAAAAAAAGAATGATGGTTTAGAGATTAGATGATCTAGGCTCAAACTCTGCCTTTTTCAATTATTTCTTATGTAATTTTGGAAAAATAATTTATCTTCTCTGGGCCTTAATTTCTTCTGTAAAAACTGGGAAAAGAAAGGTGATAAACTAGATGACCTCTAAGGCTTTTTCCCAATCAAAATCTATAATTCTAGGAGCCTAAAGAAGTGACTTGTTTATGCACACACAACTAATTAAAGACTTTAAAAAAATATTTTGATATTTTTCAATATAAATTTGTCATAATTTAGCAGATTATGTACAATAAAATAGAATGTAAATTCCTTGAGGGCAGGCTTTCAACTCCAAGTCTCTGTTTTTTCCACTATAACTTGGATGTGGCTAACTTGCATTAGTGGGACCCTTGACAAATTTAAATGAAATATGAACCCTTCCACTGTCTTATACATGATAGGGAAGACATTTTTTACGTAGTCTGGTCAATACCATTATTTCCTCATTAGTAAAGCTATAGGAACCACATTTCATAAAAAACATGGGAAGAGAATGTGAACAAAAATGGTAGTTTGCCAATCTAACTTGATGGACAAGGGCTTAATATTAAGACAAATACTTTGTCAACTATTTACAAGCAATAAATATTTATATCAATACATGGAAAATATTGCTCTCAGCATACATATTTATGACACCTTTCATTTTTCTAGCTTGTTTGTTCATTTTTGTTCTTTGAGATCAACTGAATAGCTATTTATTTAATACCTATTCTGTCTCCAACACTGGTCAGGATAACATGCAGAAATATAATCTGGAAACTGTGATTCCTACCTACAAGAAGTTTACAAATTAGCTGATGGGATGAGAATCACACAAGTAAAAAGGAAAATAATAGTTCATGTTTACATAGCACTATACATTTTACAGAAGATTTTTGATTACACTTGTTAGGTAATTACATAAGAATGAATATTCCCATTTTGCAGTTTGTTAAACTGTTATTCACAAGGGCAAAATTATTTGTCCATGGCTATAAAGCTAGTAATTGGTTAAATTTGAACCAAAGTTCACATCTCTTTGATGTCTGCATCTGGTGTTCCATGCCCTCTAATTTATAATTATTACTAATGTAAGTTTAATTATTTTATTCCCCTCCTTAATATTCTTCTGATTAGACATAGATTCTTGACTTAGCTGCCTTCCGCAATATCCTTCCCATCTTGTTGGCCACTTTTTCATTGGTAAATTCCTTTTAACATCTCTATTTTGGAGACTCAGGTTGATTTTGCTTGCTTTCATTTCCAGATATTTGTAGTCTCCAGCTCCCTAGCTTGACTTAGAAACTATTCCCTCTTCCTGTTCCATAATATTTCCAAACTATCTTTTATATGTTGTCCTCCCATCATTAAAATGTACACTCCTTGAGAGTAAAGACTTTATTTCTTTTTGCTTGTCTCTAGCTCTTAGCTCAGTTCCTGGCACATAGTAAGTAATTATCATTACTTGTTGTTTTCTTGCCAAATAAATCCAAATAAATGGCAATGGGAGTTCAGTGTGTATATAAAGATCAATTTGATTAGGATATTCAGTTGGATTAAGGACACATATAGCTAGATCCAGTGGTTCTCAAAGTATGGTCTAGAGAATCCTGGGGATCTCTGAAATCCTTTTAGAGGGTCTACAAATTCAAAAATAGTTTTTATTTCCAATATGGTAAATGCCTATAAATGTAATCCAGATAAACAAAAACACTTGGGAGATATTCTCAATAATTTTTAATAGGATAAAGGTACTGAAAACAAAAGTTTGAGAACCACTGAGCTAATGAAAGATTAGGCTTCAAAACAGGTCAAGTATAGGCTTAAAATAAGAAGGGAGAAAACATTTTGGGCTCAGGGAACAGCTTGATAAAAAAAAAAAAAGTTAAAAAATCACAAGGTATATTCAGGGCCAGTTTGAAAAAGAAGGGATTTTATTAGGGTAGTAGAAGGAAAGGCAAGCAAGCAAACTTGGAAAGGAAACTTAGGTTAAATAGTGGAGGGTTTTGAGTGCCATTGAAATTGTCACTCTTTTTTCAATGATTCCTTAATGAAAAGATAATGAAGACCAAAGTTCCATATATTAGACATATTAATCTGCTTCCAGTATTCAAATGGAGAGATGGTACTATAATACAAGATATTAGCCAGGGCAAATAAAATTCATCAGTCCTTAAGCTCTTCTAGTGCCTTCCTTTCATTCTATACATTTGCTTTTGTTTTTTCCTCAATAGTACCAAAGTAAGTACCAAAGTACACAAAGTACCTTGTGACCAACTTTGGGTGTCCTTAATGAATCCTGTTTCTGCTTATTATTAGATATTAGATATTATTAGATAGGTAGAAAATGAAAAGGTAGATATTGATTAAAAAGCATTTGATAAATGTTTATTAACTATTAATATTAAATAAACAAGGTAGTTTTCAACTTAAGCAATCAGGCTCATGTAGTCAAGGTCAGAGATGTAGTTGAAGCTCAGTTTGCCAAGCTCCTCATAGCTCTCCCTATGTTTCTCCATCTGTTTGCTTTTCATCCATTGAAAAGTCCATTCATTATCCATATCATACAGTTTGGTTATTACTAAAAACCAAGTTGAATTTTGTGGTCAGTGATTTTTAAAAAGTTTAACAATGAGTGTCTCATTTACAGTGTTTATAAGATTGAATAATAATGAATGTTGAACTAGAAGGGATTATAGCAACAGCTGAACAACCTAATTTTACTAATGAGGATACTGTGACAGAAACAGTATTTGAATCCAGTTCCTCTGATTCCTAATTTGCCCGTCTTTTCCCTGAATAATATTGTAGAACATTTACAAAATAGTATTTAACCATTTTGACATTCACAAACTGATAATTCATTATAATTTATCAGATTATATTCACATATGTATATACATACAAATATAGGCTTAATCTGATATACATTGACATACAAATGTATATATGTGTACACATACACACATACACATATACATCCACAGTCCTACACAAAGGTATTTAATAAACATTTCTCTAGGAGCACAGTCCCTATCCTTATGGGTCTTAAAGAATAGTTTGGGAAGAAAGAAACAACAAAAATAATAAATATAATAATATATATTATAAAATAGAATATATAATTCTATGCTAAATTATGTAGTACATAAAACAATAGTGTTAGAATGTCAAAAAGATGAGGATCATTGATGCCTGGCACAGTCACAACAGCCATTTTGAAGGAGGCAGAATTTTATTTGGGTTATGACACATCACCAAATGATGTACTTTCTAAAATATCCTACAAATTGTAGAATCACGATTTTTTAGTTATGTCTACATTTATCCCAACTGCCAAAGGAAAAGTAATAAGAATGGTTAAATATACAAGGATACTTGTTAAACATCTGGATTAAACATCTGGACAGTTGATAAATAGCTTATTTTTTCTACCATTTTTTTTTTTTCACGAAGAAGCAATTTATCTAAATGTAGAAACAAAATAAGTCTTAAGCTTTGGCTACTGAGTATCACAATACCTTATTGAAGGTGAATATTGTGATATTGAATCACAGACCATAGTAAATTTAATTTACTTCTTCAGAGGTTATATATTTATTTAAGCAAGACAGAGGTCTAAGTGTGCCATCTACTGACTTATGATGGCCCAAGTCTGAATTTGGCAATATTCCATCTAAGTCTCAGCTAGGCCTGACCCTGCTAAGCATTGGCCATAAGGGATTCCAGGTGTGCACAATAATTCTCAAAAGAATATCTTCTCTGTTATCTTCTAATTTCCATTAAATAATCAACCACTCGGGTCACTATGGATGCTTACCTCGTTGCCAGAAAATGAGTGGCTCCCTCAGGACAGACTACAACCTGACAGAGGTCGTTGTCATGGTGAAACAGAACTCTACCTACCCATGGCCACTCCCACTGGGATTCCAGCTTTTGCTTGGGGGTAAGTTTTTAATATTATGTAACTTATTTTGAGATACATATATATATATATATATATATATATATATATGTATATATGTATATTTACATTTCAATATCTTATCTCAAGTTTATTCAGAGTAGATTCTGAAATGGCAAAGTGTTAATAACCATGGTATGTTCTTGATCAAAGAGAAATTAGAATAAGCGTGATTGCCTTTCTATTTATTCTTTCAGGAAAATAAAAACTCATGGTTGAGTTTTCCTTGATACTCTTGAGAAAATGTGAAATACCTGTTAGATGAAATGACATTTTCCTACTCTGAAATTTCAGTTTCTCTCTTTGTCTTATCTTTTCTTGGATAAGTATTTGATTATAAATGGCAGAGCATTTAAAATTTATGCACCCCTCATTTATAGTAGTAATAATTTATCTGCTAAAATTGTGTCTACATAATAACAGAAATTAAGACAAAAGATAAAATCTTTAAATATGTAATGGAAAGAATGGTTGATAAAAAGTCTAAAGACGTAAGGTCCAGCTCTGAAAATATTACTGCTTTGCCAACAAGTCTCAGTTTCCCCATGTGATAGAAAGATTTATAACACTTGTCTAATTCATTGAATGGAGACCATGGGAAAAAGAAGATTGTAATAGAAGACAAGAACTTTAAAACTATCAAGTATTATTTAAATTGTTGAGATTGAGTCTATAGTTTCACTGATATAAGGAACTCCCAAGAGGAGACTGCTTTTACCAATGCATATTAGTACCTATTCTACTATTTATATTGTTAGCAAGACTGGGGGCATTAAAAGTTTAAATACCTTGTATAGAATCTTGGTTTAATTGTATGTCAAAGACAAAATTTGAACTCAAGCCTTTCTTACTTTAGGACCAGCCTTCTATCCACCATGTCTTATTGCCTTTCATGTAAGTTCTAGTCAACATGACATTCTGTTATACAAATACTGGTATACTTGTTCTAATCTTATTCCATTTCTATGAGATCCAATAATAAATAGATTCCTTGAAGCCATATAATGGATGGGGTTTCTAATTATGACATAATAATAGGGAGGAAAACTTTTCATTCTTCTTTAGACAGGTTGATACATGCATTCTCTGTACTGATTTGAAAGTCAAAGAAAGTCTTTCTTGTTAATTATCAGAATGAAATACTAAATTATAATTTATAATAAACTAAAAATAATGGCAGATTGTGAATTTTGAAAAAAAATAAGCCTCCATATTTGAAAAATCTAATGAAAAGTATCAGACTAGAATATGATAATTCCTTATTTGTAAATATTCTTCATAGCATATTTACTGATCTTTTTAAGTTTCCTTAGTAGCAATTCCCTCATAATATTAACTTTTTTCCAAATACAATTCCTATTAACTTCATTTTATCTTGTTAAATATTTTTAATATTAATATTTCTTGATAATAACTGAACCTCTAAAAACTGATCATATCAGGACTATTTCCTTAAAATGTGTAGTGATGACTAGTGATGAACCTCTGACACTGATCAGCTATGTGATATTTTACAGGTTACTTAATCTCTGTGAACTTTAGTTTCCTCATCTGTAAAATGAGGAAGTTGGACTAAGTGACGCTTCTGGTATCCAGTTCTGAAATTAAATTAAATTGCTTTAATACAAGAATCTTTTCACTGGTTGCCATCATATATCTAGGATTCATTTCTTCTCCACTTCTGCCAAATAGTATTAGAATTTCAGTAAAAGTTTAACTCAAGTATCACTTCCTATAGAAAGTCTATCCCAATTATTCAGTTGCTAGTATCTGCTCTTCAGAAAATACTCTGTGTGTATTTTGTCTTTAAATTTTTGTTAATGTAGATTTTTTCTAAAAGAATTTGAATTTTAAGGGCAAGATTTTTTGCCTTTTTAAAAATTCCTTAAGGCCTAGGTATATCGCAAGGATGCACACATGCCTGTTAAATTTAATTGAAGTTTTTAAATGTATGCTTGTGTTTTTCTATACTCTGAGCATTTGCTTCTCTTCTTGCAATATGTTATCACTAGACATGCAAGACTGATTCAGAATAGGAAGACAAAGAGAGATATTCATAAAACTGGAGGAAGTTTGTAAATACATATGCTCATTCCACTAATATTTAATGGGAGTCTACCATAAATAAGACATTATTCTTGGCACTATGAGAGATAAAGAGAGTTATGATTAAATCTCTTGTTATCTAAAAGAGGAATAAAACATGAATATAAATAAACAACAAAGCTATGCACTTAAATGTCACAAAGAAAGTAAAAAGTCAAGGCAAGTTAGAGAAGAATAGAAACTTTTCTGGAGGAAGAAATAAGAGAGGGTCTTATGAAAGACACTGTATATAATGGACCTGGATAGGTAGGAAGAATTTTAGTATGCAAGAGAAACAAAATGAGCAAAGGTTTGGAGATAGAAAAGTGTTTTAGATAAATACTACTTCAGTTTAAAAAGCTGAAGCTAGACTTTTTGACCCAGCAGTGCCACTACTGGATCTGTCCCCCAAGGAAATCATAAAGAAGGGAAAAGTATCCACATATGCAAAAATGTTTATAGCAGCCCTTTTTGTGTTAGCAAAAAAAAAAAAAAAAAATTGGAAAATGAGTAGATGTCCATCATTTGGGGAATGGCTGAATCAGTTGTAGTATATGAAAGTAATAGATTATTATTGTTCTATAAAAATAATGAACAAGCTGATTTTAGAAGGATCTGGAAAGTTTTATGTGAATTGATTCTAAGTGAAACAAGTATAATCTTGTACATTGTACACAGTGACAGCAAGAGTGTGTGATGATCAACTATGAAAGACTTGATTCTTCTAAGTGGTTCAGTAATCCAAGGCAATCTTAATAGGCTTTGGATAGAAAATGCTATCTGCATCCAGAAAAGGAACTGTGGAAATAGGATGAAAATCAACACATGTCATGTTTAGTTTTTTTTTTCCTTTTTTTTTCCCTCTGCCATGGTTTTCCCCTTTTGCTCTGATTTTTCTCTCCTAACATGATTCATAAAGCAAAGTCTATTAAAAATAAATAAATTTCAAAAAAAAAAACAAAAAAAGGGAAGTAAAACTAGAAAAATGTTAAGATAAGGCTAGAAAAGTTGGTTGGAATGCATAGAATGAAAAAGATAGTTTTCCAAAAATTTTAGTAGGTTATCATAAGCTATCAATATTTCTGTATGGCAGATCAGACTTCAAAAAATTGGAAAAAAAAACATTGATGACCACAAGAAAGCCCATGATGAAAGGGAGGAGACTGCAACATGTAACTAATGAAGTTATATGGAATGAAAAGAGAATTAAATAATATCATTTCAGAAGTATGTGAAAGGAAGAGAAGATATGTTCATCTCAAAGTAATAAATGACAGGTGGATAGCCTGGAAAAGATAGGGGCAATAAAGAAAGGTCTCTAGGATTTTGAATGGAACTCCTCTGGTCAATTAATGGGAGGACATAAACAAGAGTTGCACAGTATAAACAGAAATGGATGGATTGTCATCTGCATCCCTGGAGTGAATACACAAGCCAGTTAGATCATAAATTATTTTGGATATAGAAAGTAGCCACTGATGTAACATAATTTAAAGACTTTGTAATAATTAACTTAGTTTCTTTCACATGAAAAGCTTCAGTCCCTAAAGATAGAATCACTTAACTACTGTTAGCAGATAGTTCCATTTCAGACCCCAAAGACCCATTCCAATCACCTGGACAAAATCTTATATTTAAGATTCTCAAAACAACCATAAAACTATTAGGGTTATGGAACAGAACCATGTAATTTTTAAAAAATATATATTAGAAATATACCTGAACTACAGAAAGATGTCGTGGAACCAGCTTAAACCAAAGTTGAGCCAATTGGAAATTTTCAAAAGGCTTGATTTATTATTTTGTATATTTGATCAAACGGTATATAAAATATTAATAATGTAGAATGAACTTGAGTGTGTCATATGTACTTTTTTTTGAGAGTTAGTTGCTAAATATTTACCACCATAAACTGGGCTATATATGAATAACATTTTTCTAATGACCACTCAGAAAGGTAATCTATGTAGTTACATAGTCTCAGGATTTCCTTTCCATCAAAAAAGTATGGGGAAAATACTCTTGTAAGGGACATTTTTAGGAAAATTCAGACAATTTACCTCTATCAAACAGGGAATTCACCTAGATCTGACCATCATCACACTTTTACACCAGACCGTTAGATAGTTGCTATTGTTTAAAATATGTTTCATTTAGTTCCTGTTCTTCTGAATTATTTCTCCAGAAAATAGTGCTAACAGAGAACTACAGGGATTCATGAATCCATTTATAACTTGGGAAGCTCAGTTTTTTCATGGTACTTTAAATGCTAGCTACTAATTTACATGATTAGGAATATGATGGTGCTGAGAATGGGGGAGGATCAGCAGGCTGGGTAGAACCCAGCAGAAAATTCTTATTGAATCTCAAAATGCAAAACACCTTGAAGGGATTCATTTCATATGCACCACTATATTTGTGTCTCTCGGCTCCCTTTGTCTCTGCTTCTCTATACTTATCCAAAGTCTAGCCATCCTTCAAAATACAGGCCCAAAACCCTCTCTTTGATAAAGTTACCGGGGTGGGGGTGGGAGAGGAGAGAGAAAGGAGAGAAAAAGAGAGAGAGAGAGAGACAGAGAGACAGAGACAGAGACAGAGAAGACAGACAGAGAGACAGAAAGAGAAAAAGAGACAGAGACAGAGACAGAGAGACAGAGAGAATACTAAACCTGGAGTCAGGTTAGGTGTCACACTGATTGGAATCTTGGCTCCAAAAAATTGTTATCCACTGTATGTATGTGGAAAAGACCCCCTAACCTCTCTGAGTCTCAGATTCCCAATCTGTAACATATATATAGCAACAACATTTTCCTTGCTTACTCTAAGGGTTGTTGGTAGTATCAAATTAGATGTTTTTTTTTTTAATTTTGAAGCATTTTATTTTAGAGTCTTCTATAAATGTTATTCTTGTGATAAAGGGTATAAATACAATTATAGTTATTCAGTTGCATCTGACTTTTTGTGTCTCCCTTTAGATACTGTAGTAGGTTTGGTGTTTCCTTTTCCAGCTCATTTCTCTGATGAAGAAACTGAGGCAAAGAGGGTTAAGTGACTTGCCCAAGTTCACACAGCTAGAATGCCAAATTTCCTGGGCCCAGATTTGGCACTTTTATCTACTGTGCTATCTAGTTATCCCAAACATAAATTAGTGATTATTTAAAACACAAGAGGGTTATAAATATAAAGGTGGGAAGGAATAGGTATATACATACCTTTTTAAAGTATTGTTATGGCTGCTATATCCCTCTGGAATAAATAAAGAGACCATTACTAGATTTTTCTTGTTACCTTTGTATTGAGTACTTAATTGAGCATCCTCAAATAATTTTGGATTTCATTGAAAGACATAAGATTTAGGATTATGGATTATGTAGTTTTACTATTCTGTTCTGGTGGAATACTTCTGAAGTATTGTGTTAAATTCTGTGAACTACATTTGACAAAGGACATTGATAAGATGGAGAGTAACAGTCCTTATATTTTAATATGATCACATTTTTCCTCTGTTCAAGAAATTTCATTGACTATCATCTTTAGGTACAAATAAAGCTGTTTTACTTGGCCTTTAAAGCCTTTTAGAACTTGGCTCTAGTCTCTATATTCAGAGTGACTACATATTACTGCCTATCACATTCTAAGTGCCAGTCAAATTGGGTTTTTTTTTTTTGTTCTTAATATGGACAGATATTTGCATCCCTTGCCTTTACTTATACAAGTTATTTCCCATACCTAGAACACTAGATCTCCTCATGTCTGCCTTTGGAATCTCCAGCTTTCCTGAAGACTGAATTAAAATGAATGTCTACTTCTTTCATTGACTTTAACTGATTCTTCCATTTGTTAGTGTCCTCCCTCATTACATGCATGCATACACACATATTATATTTATTTGTAAAAATATCATATTATTGACTAATACATGCATGTATGCATGTGTACACACACACACACACACACACACACACACAGAGTTCCAGGAGAATATAACTTCTTGAAGGCATGACTGTCTCATCTAATTATTTGCATCAACATCATCACATGTACCATTTAGCTTAATTAAAGGATTGTTGATGAATAGAGAATCAAGAGAAGGATAGCAATAGTACTCATTCATATATTATGAGTCTCAATTAAAAGAAATAGGGATATATAACCTTTAGAAAACAAGTTTGTTGAGATGTCTTCATCATGAGGTCTTCAAGTACTTGACAGGCTATTGGCTGGGAGAGGGATTATACTAGTTTATACTTAGGTACAGAAGACAGAAGTAAAATCAATGAACTGAAGGTGAAAATGAGGCAAACTTAAGTTTGAGTTAAAAACAAACTTCCCAGTAATCAGAAATATACAATAGTAAGAATGGACTGCCTTAGACAGATGTAGATATCTTCTCTTTGAAGGTTTTCAAGTAAAGACAGGATATCTTTGTCAAGTATATTGTCCAAGGGATTCTTTTTTTAATACTCTTCAACTTGGAGTTCTCTAGCAGGAATTAACTTATCTAAACAGGACTTAATTGCAAAAAGATAGTTAATTTCTGACTTTTAAACCAGTATCTTAGTCCACTGATTGAGTCATGCTCCACTTTTTATTTAAAGAAGGCAATAAAGGTAGCAGAGCTTTTAATATTCTATGTCTAAACCAGTGAGATACCTACTTATTTTAGTTCTTTTCTTCTATCCTGACAGTAATTAAATCTCTACCAACTAGTTTTCTTTCTTGACAGATCTGTCTATTTAAATCACATGTTTTATTCGACTCCATCACAACACACCAACTTACTTCCCCCAACATCAATTTCTTGTATGTCAGTCAGTCAGTTAATTTCAAGAGAAAGGAAAGGAAAAGAAAAGAGAGAAACATATAGATGGAGACAGAGATGCACAGACAGACAGAAAGAGAAACACATCCCAACTCAAATTACACAGCCTCATGGTCAAAAATAGTAACAAGATCAAGGTTAAGAGACTGAACAATAAAATTACATTTCCAATGAGAAATTTGGCCTCAAAATTGCTTGTACCTAATCTTCCAAGCTTAGCCAAAGCAAAACAGAATGAGAGAAGAATACATTGCCAGTGGAACCACCAGCCCATCTGTTCTTCGTGCTTTTCTGGTGAAAAAAGACTGGAGAGGAGAGGAAAGATGGAGAGAAACAATATTTCCTAAAAACAGCCTGGTGCTGGAAGAAGCTCTGAATAATCTAGCTACATTTCTAAAACTCCTCCTGGGCTATTTAGAAATCTGGAAAAATGCCAATAACTGCTATCAAACAAAACAATAATACTAATAACTACTATTATTATTATAACAGTATGGGGGAAGGGTTCAATATTCATCAGAAAACTACTTTAATCCCATCAATGTATTAGTAATTTAGGGATGGGGAATTGAAAAGAAAAAAAAAAAGTGAAAGAAAGCTATGAAAATTTAAATGCTAGCTACTAATACATGTACAGAAAGCTAAGAGTTCATTCAGAGAGATCCATAAGGAATTTTGTAATATAATTGGTTTCAGATAATCAATTAATTACCAAATATTTATTGAGTGCCTACACCTATGCACAGAAGAAAAATAGCAACTAGAGTCTTTATCATTGAGGTTCAATCATTGGTTTGGGATTGCAAGAATACCAAAATAAAATTAAAAAAAAAATTCAAACCACTGGGAAAAATTGGACTTTTGCTCCTGAGTTTAAGTAACTAAGTAGGTGGTCTCAAGTTCATTTAAAAATGATGGAAAGGTGTACTTCTGTCAGCTTCATATATCTTCTAGCTTGTACCAGAGAATACCTCCAAACCTGCAAAAATATCAGTTATAATGAAGATGACATCCTGTACAGAGTGTGAAATAGTAAATAGCAGATAAGGTTATTTGAGAAGAGGTATATTACACTTTAGGGCGTTCAGGTGATTTTCTGGTTCTACATTTACTATAGGTCAAAAATAAATCAACCAATACATTCATGTGTAATGGTCAAACAGGAGCCTGCTCCAAGGATTGAACCCTAGTTGGCCAGTCCCTTATTATATATTATATACTCATACCAAATATGAAACAAAGCTAATGTCCATAGAAGACAGAAATGGTAGGCACAATCCTGGGCCACATGGAATTCAACATTTATTTGGAGAGGAAGGACGATAAAAGAATAAGTGATTAAAAATAACATCTCACATTTTTAATAAACTAGAAAAAAGAAAAATTCTGCAAAAAAAAATAATGAAGTAAAGGTTTGGACTATTCCCCATTCTCAATAAATTTCCATGTCTCCCTTTAGTATTTTGTTTGGCATTTCATCTTTTCAGTCTTATACCTTCTCACTTTTCCATTCTTCTTAATTTTTCCACTTTTCTATGCTTTCTTTGATGCAGATATACTGGTATACTCACTGGTGCACATGATTTTCCATCTCTTTTGTCTATTGCCTTTGCACTATCTCTCATTCCTGGAATGCATGCTTCGTATTTTTACAATCTATCTCAGGTGCCTAGAACATAAAAAATATTCTATCTTTTTACCAAACTATTGACTTTTCTGTCTCTCTCTTTCTCTGTCTGTTTGTCCTGGTTTCTCTCTCTATCATCAGTTACTAGTGTACTTAAAAAAATACATATTCTATTTCTGTGCATTATTTACATGTTGTCTTCCTCATTAGCATAAAAGCTACTTGAGAGAAGAAACTATTCCACTTTTATCTTTGTTTTCCCAGTTTTGAGCATGTTGTCTGATATATAACTGCTACTTAATCATTGTTGATTGATTGATTAAATAGGAGAAAAAGATGTAAACCCAGTCTAAAAATGATCATGAAATGAATTCATGTCTTCTCTCCCAAGGTAAAATGTGTGGTGTCCTGCATGTAGATTAATAGAATTTGCTGGAGTTATAATGTGATTCAATAGAAAGCAGTATAAATTTATTTGACTTTCTGTCTTAAAAATAGAATTACATAGGGAGTTAAGCTTTGTGGACATTTCCCCCCAAACTACCAGAAAACTTGATGTTATGCTCCTATGTTATCTTTCAGTCTTCTCCCATCACCTTATTCCCCAACACATCATATATAATTAAGCTAAACCGGCCTTCATGTTGTATGGGACAAAGACCACCAGCTCAAATAAATCAAGAAGATTTCTCAAGGGTAAAAGCAGAAAGGAATTTTATTACAATCTTGCAAGAAAGTGCATCTCCCTCCCAACAAGCAGTCTGACAAGGAGAGGTGAAGTACAAGAAGCAAAGAATCATTATATATAGTTTGGGGTAACACTCCCTATAGGCTGAACCTTTGAAGTGATTAGTCAGGACAAATGACCTCACATTCTAAGACATAAATGAAGAAAAACTTCTAACTCAACCACATCTTTAGGATTACTAAATTACCTTATATTAGAGTTTTAATGCTGAGGTGGCCCTCACTTAGTTCCACAAAGAAAAGGACTATAACAATCCATTCTTGGTAAAAACTTGAACCTGGGACACAGCCAACCTTCACTCAATTTTTGCAGCATTGTCTCCATCTTTTGAGAGAGCTTTCACAGTCTACTACATTCAATTCCCCTCTCACTTTTATCAGTTGAAAGCTTCTCACACCAAAGTTTATACATTTCATCAACTTCCTGATCAACTTTATTTTCAGGTCTGACCTATGCTCCCAGGCTCTGGTTCCCACCTTTGTCTCTTGAATACCATCAATCCCACTAATCCCATGACTATACTTTCTCTCTTAATGATTTTGGATAGTTTTCTGAACCATATTGTCAATAAGTTGCATCATACAGGGGAGACATAAATTCATTGAGGGGTATTAGGAGAAATCATAAAGCCTGTCTCCAACAAACTCTTCTAAACCAAGACCACCAAGAGCTGTTAAAAAATGAGGTCCAAGCTTGAATCAGAACATATGCTAATTTTCTGATGTTTTTGGTTATATCTTTTACCAAGGAAATAGTATTTTCTCCTGGAAACAGTCTTTTCTCATGGGAATATTAACTATGAAATCACACAGTTTCCTCCCTTCCTTGCCCTTCATTCTAATCATCTTGTATAATGTTGGGAATAAGAGAATCCCATCAAGTGCTATTAGGATAACCTTCCAATGACATCTCCTTTTTATTGCTTGAAGTTTCCTTAGGTTTTGGGTAGCAGAGCCATCTATCACCTCAATCAGTTATGTTCCCCTATGATTGGAGTAGGTAACCTTTTACAAATAAAGATGCCTACCACGAAAGTCAGCAACAACAGAAATGCTAAAATAAATAGACAAACACATTCATCTAGCAACAGATAGAAGATTAGGTCAAATACTCACCTATTTTATAGGATATAATGATCAGAGGGTTTTTTTTTTTTGTTTTTTTTTTTTTTTTAATTGTGCTCATGGCTTCTACTAACGAATTACTCTGATTATAAAAACTTGCAATAAGTGAAAAAAAAAGGTAGGGACCTGATTTAAATAGCATCAAAATTGGCCCTTCAGGCCTTGGCATGAGAGCACATACATGATAGAGGATAAAGCATCCTTAACTCAGTTTTACTGCAAGTAATTGTCAGTTTTCAATTAATCATGTAGTAACGATACCATCTTAAGGCTGACTCAGGAATAATCAGGTGGTTTCTTGTTCAAAAGAATACCACTGGGAAACTGAGTCAGAAGGATTCTACCTTAAGTGGAGGCCAAGATTGTCCTCACAATTCTTGCCCAGATACTAAATTCCACCTGTAATAATTCAGGATCACATCCTTCTGAGGAGCTTGTGGCATATTTCTTTCAGATGGTGGATCACTAGCTTGATTATGCATCAGACAGTCATACCTGAATTTAAAATTCCAAAAAATAATATCAGCCATAGTCCCAAGAGATTTTATGTCTAATAGCAAATCTCATTAATCAAAACTTCAGATTAATTTAGTTCTGGAGGATCACTTATCCTAAATATGTATTGACTATGATCTTACATTGATAACAGTAAAAGATTCATCCTAGAAGACAGCTTATCTGTCTTGTCTAAGTAGATGGTTTTAAGTTCAACATTTTAAAAATAATTTTGCTTTCTAAAATGCTCAATACACAGAAAAACTCTAAATTGCATATTGTCTATAGCAGAAACATTTTCAAAGGGACAAAGGTAAAAACTATTATTTTAAGAGTCCCTTTAAATAATGGGTACAACTTTAAGATGACTCCATGCAACCAATTAAAACTCATACAAATACAGAATATCCTAATTTAACATAAAAGAAATTTATCAGAATTAGCATTAATTTCTTCATCCTAAAAAAAATGTTAATTCAACTTCCTTCAATTGAGTAATCTCTATAAACGTTTTTTTGGATATATAAATAATAGGTACAACACCAATATTTTAAAATTCCTCTGATCACAAACATTCCCATTTCCCACCAAAATATTCCTAATTGGAAAGTCAATTTTAGAGGTTATAAACTGTCCTTAATAGTTCATTCTTGAGGTTCTTCCACAGTTCCTGTAAGCCTAGTGTTCTTAGCCTCCAGCCTGCAGTCTCACTCATCTGTAACATCTGCTCAGATCCTTCCCATTCTGTTTCTTCCAGGACTTAAGTATCCATTCTTCTGCAAACTGAAAACTCCAAAGGTGTTGTCTGGGTCAGGAATCCTTGTTTCCTAAGGGTTAAAAAGAGATGAAAATATATACTAGTATATAATTCCTAAAAATCTTATCCTTTGTTTCAAAAGAGAGTCTTTCCCTTTCTGTCCCCAAATAAAACAAACCAATTTCATATGGGGAAAGTCCCAGGTCACTTCTGGGAACAATTCTAAATGTTTTTTGTTTCTTTGTTTGTTTCTTTTATTTTTTGTTTTTTGTTTTTTAACAAAGCAATAAACAAACATTTGGTCCAAGACAACTTGGACTCTAACATCAATTTATTAATCCGTTTCTTAAGAATCTGTTCTTTTTTTTTTTTCCTTGCTGAGGCAATTAGGGTTAAGTGACTTGCCCAGGATCACAAAACTAGGGATGAATGTTAAGTGTCTAAGGCCAAATTTGAACTTAGTTCCTCCTGACTTAAGGGTTGGTGCTCTATCTACTGCACCACCTAACTTCCAATCTAATTCATTTTTTCTGCTTTCCAGGATGAGGGCAGATTACCCAAGTGTATGGAATTGCCACTCAATTTGCCACCCATCATTTCTTATAAAACCTTAAAAGTAAGATATGTTTCTTTATCAGGATCAATAATGTCTACTAATCCATACTTAGGTATAATTTGTCTCAGTGTTATTCCACTAACCTCTCTTAAAGCAACAGAATTCAGGGGAAAGCTTCCACCCATCCCCTATATCCCAGTTTTCCCACTGGTGTCATTTCATTAAAACTCTAACCTAAATATTTTGGAGTCAGGCTCCCTTCCTATGAAGGGGCACCTCCTCAATACCTTCTTATTTATTTTTAGATATGCTACACAACTGTCAGATACAATTTGTTCTGCATTTATACATATCCCCATATGCCAAATTTTCTTGCTTTTACTTTTTTGTTTAAAGGGAGAAAGCAAGATAAGCCTTAAGATTAATATTCCAAATAGCTTTGGATCAAATTTCACAAAATTTATGCCACATTTCCAGCTGGGCTGACAAAATGTTAAAGCACAGCTCATACAATTTTACAAATTACTCAATATACAATTTAGCAAGCAAAATCCAGCTAATTAGGAGATACAGAGATGTGACCTCTTTAGATAAGTTATAAGAGAAACACAATTTTTAACTTAAAATCTAATCAAATACAGATTTAAATTTCTAGTAATAAAACTTCAATATCAATGCACACATTTCTAAACTCTTATACCAGAATAAAATAGTTCACAATTTTAGCATACAGCAGTTTATAGTAATTATACCATACAATTTCAGAATCAGAATTCCAATTTAAACTTACATAGCCTCAAAACTTAAGTAGCAGAAAACTGCCCTTTCAAGTCCAACTACAGGGCTTTAAGCAGACTCTAAGACCCTGGGGAAAGAGGGTTTGAGAAATTTAGACCCAGGCATCCGGCTACATATCTGTGGCCCAATGGCTAGCTCACTCTCCATGCCAGAAATGCTAGGGAAGAGGCCCATGTCAAAGATGTTGGGGCACCAGTGCAAATCTCAGAAGAATTCAGATCAGCCAGGGACACCTCCCTAGCCAAGATAGATTCCACAAACCTGAAAAGCTTAGAAAAACCTAGAGAGAGCAGTTTGTTTGTTTGTTTGGTTTTTGGTTTGATTGTTTCCGCCCTTTGGCAATTTCACTCAGAAGGCTTTTGATCATGTAAATTAGGCCTACTTAAAATACAATAGAACAACTCAATTTAGCCAATAGTGCCAAGCAAAATGTTTTTTAACAGTTCTGTAAATTAACTATTTCTGTAGACTCAAATTGTTCAGTTCTGGGTCACACATGTCTTTTTTCATTTCATTTTTTCTAGAAGTTTATATTCTAATAACATTCAGGGTACTAGATAATAAATCAAATTTGGGTTCTATAATCTCAGAAGAAACCCATTACTAAATCAATTTAGGTAGAACAATCAATTAAGTTTCCAATTTTAACATACATACTAATTTATTTTATTTATTTTTTTAATTAACCAGTACTTTAGTTTGTAAAATTCTCAAGCAAAAGTGTCTACCTCCCAACAAGCACTCAGATAAGGAGAGAGGAAGTACAGGAAGCAAAGAATGATTATATATGTGTGTGGAGTAACACTCCCAATTGGCTGGAGCTTTGTCTCTGATTAGTCAGGGCAAATGACCTCATATTCTAAGTCATAAATGTGGAAAAACTTCTCACTGAACCACATCTTTAACATTACTAAATTACATTATATGTGAGTTTTAATGCCAAGGTGGCATTTAGTCCCACAAAGAAAAGGGCCGTATGATCCCATTCTTTGTAAACCAAGTAATTTCTGGAGAAAGAAACTTGGGCTTGGGGCACAGCCTACCTTCACTCAATTTTTAAAAACTGTCTCCATTTTGTGAGATAGTTTTCGCAGTTGACATCATTCAATGTTTCTAACACATTATAATTCATCTATGTCTCCTTTTTCAAAGAATGTAGAATGTACTTCTTCCTACTTTTTACCTCTTGAAATCCATTTTCACTCAGAACACAGCTCAAATTCCACCTATTATAAAAGTATTTTCTTGGCAAAGATACTAGAGTGGCTTGCCATTTTCTTTTCCATATAGTCAGTCAAAAAGAGGTAAGCTGAATTGTTCAAGTTTGAACCTAGATCTTCCTGATGCCAGGCCCAGTGTTCTATCCACTAAGCCATGTCCCTGCCTCCATACAACATAGGATACCTGTTACTATATAATTAATTGCAACTTCTCTGATATTGTTACTGCTCACGGTTTCTTGAGGTTTTCCAATTCTCTGCCTAATAAGTTTACTGAGAAGGTAAAGTATAAATATTATGAAAAACAGGCATTTGTCCTCTTTTATCTCTTAATCTCAACTTTTCCATCAAATTTTATTTTTTTTTTCTCATGTCACATTTTCATTGATATAACCAAGTATCAAGGCATATGTTTAATCAATTTTAAAATGTTCTTCAAAGAATTTATCTACTTTTTTTCCGTTCTTTGAAACAAATATTGACCCCCAAACACACACACATACACACACACACACACACACACACACACACAAAAAAAAAAAAAAAAAAAAACCCTTCCATTTATCTTCTACATCAATGGTTTTTAAAATGTGGCCCAGGGATATTTAAGGTCTTTTCAGGACAGTGAAGAGAGTCAAAACTAAAGCTGCTTACATTTAATACAATAAATGTTATTAGATATGATACATAAAAGCTCTTGGGGGGATATTCTCAATAATATTTAAGAGCAGAGAGGTGTCCTATGACCAAAAAAATTGAGAATCTCTGTTTTTAATTAAGAATCATTTGTTAATCTCTTTCCACATGTTAGGCGTTGCAGACAAAATAACAAAGATTAACACAATCTTTCCTGTTATTTGCCAGTGAGAACTTAAAGGCAGGGTCACTAAATTTAATATTTTTGATGCCTTAGGGTGCAAGATGAATCCAAAATAAACGGTATATTTTTTCACCACTCTGAGGAAAGAATGTGAATAATTATTTTTAATTGGCCATTTAAAATAGTCTTTCCTCATTTCAATTACACTTAAGAAAGTCATTATTATTTGGCTTATTTCTTTCAGTCATGTAGCTTACTGTTTAGAAATTTTGAAGTTAATGTTCATAAAAAAACTAAAAATTTGTAATTTTTAACATACCCTTCTCTCCTTTCCTCCATTTTGCCATCATTAATGTGTAAATAGATGGAAGCTTCAGAGATAAGAATGATTTTCTGCTTTTGACATTCAAAAGCTGCTATGACCAAATAATTTATCTCCAATGGGCAAATCTATTAGTGCTGAACTTTTTTACTAGCTTGACTAGTCCTCAGAACAAACACAGACTTTCAAATTCAAAATTTCAAAATTTTTAATTTCAAAAAATTCAAAGATTTTTTAACAGGAAAGAACTTTTCAAGAATCCAGAGTCACTTCCACAGTGTTATCCAAAGGATTTATATAGAAAGACTAGGAACACCAAAATGCAGATCAAATCAATGATTCATATTAAATAAGACTTTATTCTAGACAGAATATTTGCCTAAAAGAGAAATTGAATTTATTTATTTCTGATTTAAAGCCATATATCTCCCTTTTTTGTAGGACAGCAAATATCCCCAATGACACTAGAATCATACTACAGTAATAATTAGCTATACTTGGTCTCATTTTCCTTATATGTAAAAATTAAATGATTAGTTTAGATTAGTTAGATTGATTCCTTCTAAGATCTCTTCAGGCTTTAAAATTCTATAAGTCATTCCCAACTTTATTATTTGACATGAAAGAAAATTGAGTGAAAAATAATTGAAAACCTTAAGCAAGTTACTAGAAAAATTGGGATTACTGCCCTGACCTCTTGGCTCCCGATCCTGTCCTTTTTTTCCCCTCCTCTATTAGATCATGTAGATTCTTCTTTATGTGTAGTACAGGCTGAATGCATCAAATCAGAAGCATAAATTAGTCTTATATATGCACAGCCAGGATCACATTAACTTGAATCTTGAGGTCAATGATCCAACTCAAAATTAAAAAAAAAAAAAAAATTCTCTCTTCTTTCCACTCCCAATCTTGCTGTCTTGTTATCTACTATAATGCTTTTGATATCAGGATTAATGAAATTGGATAGAGAAAACTATTCTAAGGAGGGCTCTTAATATATGAAATCAAAAAGTCCTTTCACTGTAGGAGAGTGGGATTATAAGGAGATGCTTATTACATAAAGTTAAGAAAAGAATCCTCTTAATAGTTCTTTTCCTTGCTGTAGGCACCCACCCATTTTCAAAGCTATGTGTATTGTTAAAAGAGTTTAAAGATGTTTAAATTCTCTGTAACTATTTGCTGGTTTTCCTTAAAATAAATGAATGGTTCAAAAATGATATTTCTAAATTAATATATTTTAATATTTCTTTTCATACCTCATGAGAGATAGAAATAGAAAAATGAGATTAATTTTTAATGTTATAACATGTGAATACCTCATTTCTTGATATATATATATTTTTTTTCCTATCTGATCCTAAGTTACAAGGTAATAGAAATATCACATAATATCCATGTGTCTCAATTTTTAAAGTTCATATTGCTAATCATTATATATGATACTTCTAGATGACTTACAGAGAGTATGAGAAGATAATGAAGTGAATGATATGAAGGTGTTTGAAATTCTTAGTCATTGAGATGCTCTACAAACCTAAAGCATTATCATTCTTGTTGTTACTTCTAATATTGCACAACATAATATTTCTCTAAAATATTACGTAACTCTCTTTTGTCTCCACACTGAAAATCTCATGGGATACATGATGGACATCTTGAAAGAGAACACAAAGTACATGCTTCTCATGTAGGTGGCTTTTTTTTTTGGGGGGGGTACAAAATTAATATCTTCTACTTAACATCCATAAAACTGTGGACAACTCACCTCAGTTCTCTGAGTCATACATTCATTATCTATAAAATGACAGAATTGGACTAAATGGACTCAAAGTCTTCATCCAAGTCTTAAACCTATTTTCCTATAATATCAGGTAATCTTTGTTGATCAACATTATTTGAAACCAGCAACCACTAAATAATTTTCTCCCAAAAGATATATTTTTAATGAAGATGAAAATAAAACCTCAATACTCCAACTAGTAAAAGGAGACTTAAAAATCTTAAGGACTGCCAATCAAATGCAAATTATGAAAGTAAATGAAATTTAATTTAAGTATGTTTTCATTTTCTCTTTTTGGACTTCCTCTTTAGTTGTCCAGTTACCTCCAATTTTTCTTTAGAATTTTGGGCTCGTTGTTATCATCATTATTAAAGTCATCACAATAATAGTCAATAATGATGAGAACATTTATGTAGCATTTTAAGCTTGTAAATATCTCATTTTATCACTACAACCACCTTGGGAATAGATATTATTATGATTCCATTTATAAAACATGTGGGAGAGGTTAAGTGGCTAGCGCTATATAACTATTAAGTATTTGAGGCAAAATTTGAATTCAGTCTTAGTTTTAATACACTCTATCATATAACTATCCCTATAATAGGGATTATTGACTGCCGGACATAAACAGCATTCTTTCTTCACTCTGCTTCCATCCCATCCCAAAAGCATGTAAAGTTGTAGTCTTCAAGATTTGCTTTCTACTAATGACATTGTATCAATGGGTTTATCAGATAAACTAGGGGTAGTTGTTATGTTAACAAACTAAGGTGTTTTTCCATCCTTCATTCTCAAAGAAGGTCAGTGATATCTGGAGGAGAATGTCTTCACTTGCAAGTGAATTGGATTGTAGGCTTATGCAAAGCCATCAACCTCACTCTCTGCCCCAGAGTTTGGAGTTCTCATATCAAGACATTTCCAGTCAGGATGATTGGAAATTGCCTGACCCTTTTAGATAAAAGGGCCTTAATTCTTGAGGATTAACTGGGCAAGGTATTAAAAGAGACATATTTGACTCCATAGACTTTTAAGTGCACCTCACTCTATGTGGAGGAATGCTTATTTCTAAAAGTCAAGAGGTTAAACTACATAATTAATGAAGATTATTACCTACCCCCTCACAACACTGAATCCCTGAATACCTGTTTCCTTTCATACCCTCAATAGAGTAATGTTGATTTCCTCATTGTTTCACAAAGAAACAATTTCTAAAGAAATTACTCCTTCTTAACCTTCATTTAGCATTGTTCTTTTATCTGTAATGCTTTTATATTCCTATACACCTAACAAAATCCTACCCATTCTTTAAGATTTGCTTCACCACACCTCCAAGTGAGTCTTCCATTTTCTGAATATTTACACAGTTGTCAGTGCTATTTTGTTCTTATGACTTTTTCATTGATGTTTATGTGATAGTTTATTCAAATAGGCTGTGAACTTCCCAAAGATAGGGAACAATACTAAAAACATTTGGCACAGAGATCAGCATTTAAGGGGAATTTATTCAGTGTCTTCATTCAAAAACTGTTTATTCAATAATTTTTTATCTTAAATGTAACTAACAGGTAAGACACTGAGATAATAACAGGATAAATAAAGCATTGTTCATCACCTCAGGGAAGATTTCAATCAAGTAATGAAGGCAAAACCTGTATACAAGTAACTATAATACAGAATAATTTGTGAGGATTGCTATGAGAAATTAGAGAAGATCATCATAAAATTGGCAAGGATAATAAAAAGATGACATTTAAAAATGTCATCATGACTGGGAATATTAATTCACTAATAATGCATACTTTGTGAATCTGTGAATTGAACTAATCAGGTACAGAAACAAATTAAGATTATGAAAGAAAATCCACAAAACTGTTTATACTCCTGGACCAAAGAATACTCTGAAGTGTATCAGATAAAGCTCAGGACTTAAGTTCTGAAATATCTGAATTCAAACCGTGCCTTAGATCCTTAACTAGCTGTGTTGTTGGTATAGTCACTTAACTTCTCTCAGACTCTGTTTTCTCAAAGAAGTAACCGGAAAAAAGAAATTTTTATGTATTGTATACATATGTACATGCATACATATATACATACACTTTTACATGTATATAACATATATAAATACCTAAATGCACATATGTGCATATTCATTCATACAAAAAATCATAGTAGAAATCTTTGTGATAATAACAATAAAAAAGAATCTGTAAACAAAATGATGTCTGAGGAATGGTTGAACAAATTATGATAATTGAATATAATAAGATACTATTAATATAAGAAATGATTTCAGAAAAAAATTGAAGGTTTTTTGTGAAGTGATGAAGGAAACAAACTAAGAAATTGAAATTTGCAGAGATGTAAATTATAACAACAATAAAAGAGCAATTAAACTTTCATCAATTGTGTTGAACAATCAGTCTGGTTAATGGGTAAATGAAACATATCTCTGTCCTCTATAGAAAGATAGGGAATTATAGAGCACCAGAAGTGTTCCTTGTTATATTTAGGTTTACCTAATGCTTTTTCTTTGTTAAGAATGGCTTCAGTGGGGAAGGTGGTCAGGTTTGACAGAGTGATCAACATAAAAATAAAAACAATAATAATATTTTAAGTAAATTAAAATAAAGATGAAGAAAAAATCCTAGGGGAATAATTTTTCTATGGAGAGTTCAGGTAAGATTTCATGAAAGACATACCATTTGAATTAAACTTTGAAGGAAAGCTAAGATTTCAGGAAGCAGTGATGTTGGACACCTGGAAAAGGAAGTTGAGCATCCTAGGGAATGAAAAATTGACAAAGTCATAATGCAAAAGATCATAGAATGTGTACTGGGGATAATGTGGTTAATCAATTCAGTATGCTGACAAATTTCAAGAAGTATTCAGCTCAAGTTCTCTGGAAAACAAAACAAAACAAATCAACCACAAGAATTGAAAAACAATAACAAAGCAACAAACAAAATCTTACCAAGAGCTGTGTTCTCTCTTGGGCAATGTTTTAGTTCATCTTAGTTGACCAGGGTACTTACTGTTCTGGGCTACCCTATTAAACCTACATGGCTCTAATTGGATCTCTATTAAATTAGCTATCTTGCAGATTTAGCTTACCTTACATGATATCTTTTTACCAACATAATAAAGGGGATTAAAATGCTGCCTATGTGCAGGGTTGCACAAGTTTATAGTACTCCAAAAACATCCTCTTCCTTTGGGAAGCCTGGTACTATGTAAAAATGTATATTTATTTATGATGATTTAGTATTTTATGTAGTTAAGGAGCTGCCTTGGATCCTCCCGAGTCCTTCATTATTTTCTGCATCGCATAGTAAGGGAAACTCATCACAAAGCTTGGATATTCATCCCAGAGTCAGTTTGAATTTGTGGGCTTCCTTGAGCCACTCCACAGGGCCCAGTAATATACAAGGACTGGGGTTACAGCCGAACTTTTAAGAAATGGCTGGCATCATGAAACTTCTGGGTAAATCCTATAGTACTGAATTCAGACAAGCATGAAGCTGCTTTCTAAAAAAATTATCAGTCATTTCACTAACTTCAGTGGCATTTTTCTCTGTCATCAGATTTAAAGACTTAACTAGAGTGACACAATGATAACTGGCAGACTCAAAACTACTTCATCTACTAACTTCTAGTCTGGGACATATTCTAATAGTTTTTTTTTTCTTTGCTAATCTTATAAACACATTAATCAGAAATATTTCTTTTCAAGAAGGAATATTGAGAATCAATATGAAATGAAAAATGGGAGACTACTATTGTTTTTGAACTAAGTCTAAAATCATTATTCCTTTTAAATGAAGTCTCCTCAAAGTCCAGAGGCAAGGGGCACCTAAATGGTACAGTGGATAGAGCATCAGACTTGGAGTCAGGAGGACCCAAGTTCAAATCCAGTCTCCTTCATTTATTAGCTGTGTGGTCCTGAGCAAGTCATTTAACCCCCATCACCTCCCAAACAAACAAACAAACAACAACAAAAAATTAAAGGATAGAACAATAGAAAGCAAAAAGTGTTGAATTTATAGTCAGAGGACATAGGTTTAAGTCCCAGCTCTGCTTATTCCTACTTTGTGGAACTTTAATCTCTTTAGGCTTCATTTTCTTCAAGTATAAAATGAGCCAGTTTAATTTCAATGATCACCAAGTTCCCTTTCAGCTCTAATTCTCTGATTTTGTGACTTAGCTTGTGGCTTTTATAAGCAAATCAGAAAGTTAATAAGCATTTATTAAGTATCTACTATGTGCCCGATACTGTGCTCTTAAGTACCTTACAATCTATTAGAGGAGACGATATACAAACAACTATGCACAAACAGACTATAAATAGAATAAATTAGGGGAAACATTCATTGAAGGAAGAGAATAGAATTAAGAATGATTGGGAAAGGCTTCCTGGAATTTTAATTGGGCCTTATTGGAAGCCAATAGTCAGAGATAAGAACGGGATGCATTCCAAAATGAAGGACAGACCTGGAATATCTAGTTCATGAAAAAAAAAAGGATCCCAGTATCCCTGGATCTAGAAATACAGTGGGGGAGTAATGTGTGTGAACAATGGGAAGGTATGAAGGGGCTAGATTATGAAAGATTTTGAATGCCAAACACAGGATTTTGTATTTGATTGTGGAAGCTTTATGCTTATTCATAAGTTTGTTCATTTATGCATTCATTAAAAGCTATGTTACTAGTTAAGTGTTAGTAATCTCAATAGCATTATTGCCTTGGCTCCCTGATTGTGCTTAGACTACCACTTAAGATGGCACTATATATATTTGGATATTAAATTATGTTACTGATGTGACATTAGCTGTTGTTATCTGCATATTTTCCCCATTGCTTGACTAAATTCCCTTAAGGTAGTAATTTTTGTGCTGACTTTTGCTTTGTCAAAATTAAAGACCAAATATAAATGTATGCCTATTTGTGGGGTTATGGGAATCTGAATGAAATTGTGCCAATCTTCTTTGCATGATAATAATAGGTTTTTATGGATATATAGTACACATAAGTTTCTATTGGGTAGTGCTTGAAATACCATTCTTTGGAATCTGAGGCATAGTTATATGTCAAAAAAGGATGAGATGTGTGTCTGATCATCATCAGTAAAAGAATCAAATGAAGAATAGAGACTTATCCACAGAAGAGCTAAGGAGACATGATCAACACTCTTTCAGGTTCAGTCATGCTAATCAAAGATGCTTCCTCTGATTAGTAGTTTAGAACCAATCATAGCATACCTACATATGTTTCAATGTCTTTCTAAGGCGCTTTCAATACATTTCATTTATATTTTCCTGAATGTTGGCTTTACAGTCTGCTGCACCCAGGTCTCAACAAACTAGAGCAAGCCTGGAGAGCCATTAAATCAGCAGTAGGTGCTTCCAGAGCTCTCAGCCCACAGATGGTGAGGGAGTTAGTCAGAAGGAAATTACTGGGATCTCTTTGCTAGCATTGATGCATGACTCTTGCTTTGTCCATACTCAGATTTTGGTCTCAATTTTGTGTGACAATCCCAGGGGAATGCTAGCTTACTTTGTGGTCACAGTGGTATATGGACCTTCCTATCATAACAGAACAAAAAAGAATACTTAGTCACTCAGAGACAAGATTGCAGGCCAGGAAAGGCCATAGATCACACCACCTTGAAAGAACTGAAAACTTACAAGTCCCTAGAAGTAACTCTTAAAACAACTGCACCAAAACCCTGAATCTCAGAAGAGTGTACCCTCTGTCCTAAAAGCAGAGTTCTACATTAACAAAGAGGTAAAAGTCATGCAAGAGGCTGGGAAAATGAGCAAACAACAAGAAAAAAAATCTGATCATATAAAGTTACTATGGTTATAAGGAGAATCAAAACACATACTCAGAAAAAGATAACAAAATCAAAGTTCCTATATCCAAAGACTCCAGAAAAATGTGAATTGGATTTAGACCATGGAATAGCTCAAAAGCATTTTGAAGTAATAAGTAAGAGAGATAAGGTAAAAATTGGGAACAGAAATGGGAATGATGCAAAAAAATGAAAAATGAGTCAGCAACTTGGTAAGGGAAAGAGTAAAAAATACTAAAGAAAATAACTTCAAAACTAAAGTAGTCTAAATACTAAAGGAAGTATAAAAAATCTGATTGGAGGGCTTGGAAAAGGATATTTCAGAGAGCAAAGGAGCTAGGATTATAAGCAAGGATCACCTACCAAAAAACAACAACAACAACAACAACAACTAAGTACAATCCTTTAGGGGAAAAAAAGATATTCAATATAATAGAGGACTTTCAAGCATTCTTAATAAATAAAAAAGACAATAGCTGAATAGAAAATTGGACTTTCAAATACAAGAATCAGAAGCATAAAAAGGTAAACAGGAAAGGGAAAATATAGAGGACTTAATAAGGTTAATCCATTTACATTCCTATATGGTAAGATGATACTTATAACTCATAAGAACTTTATCATTATTAGGGCAGTTAGAGAATATATATAAACAGTGAGCACAAATTCGAATTGAATGTGAAGAGATGATATCTTAAAAAGAATAAAGTAAGTAAATAAGTAAGGCCACTACTAAATCCAAGAAATCAGGAAGGGAATAAAAGTTCTGCAGAAGTTAGGCAGCCCTGTGCATAGACCAAGGGTAAATACATGGACTATCCAGTCTTATTTTTTCTGGCTGGGGCAATCTTACAGGGTCTGAGATTTGGACAGATTGGTAATATGGGGAAATTAATAGTATCATGGAGTGGGAACACTTGGAAGAGAGGGGATTTCAAAAAATCTAGAGTAATTATCTGGGAAATCTAAGGAAATACACTTTACACAGTAAAGTCTTTCCCCGTCTCCTATACAGCAGGTATAGGGAATCCTATACAGGGTTTAGGGAAGAGTACAAAATTTATTGGGGGAGAAAGGAGTTATTGTCATTTTACTGCCAGGGGTCTGGGTCTCCATCTCAGATCTAATAGTTTACTGCCATTTTAAAAGATTCCAAGGAGTCTAAAAGAGTGGAATTTTTGAGGAGGAAAGAACATTTTCTCCCAAAATTAGATGTAAATTACCATGTGTTTAAATTTACATGTTATATGATTGAATTACATTCAATTGATGCATTTGAGAATAAGATTTTTAAAATATTTGAGCATTAATATTGAAGTATTGCTACTAGAAATTCAAGTCTGTTTTTAATTTGATTTTAAGTAAAAATAAATGGATACTGGAACAGCTCTGTAACTTACTTAAAGAGGTTATGTTTGTTAGATGAAATATATTTAAGGTACTATTTTGCTTTCTTAATTTTATATTGGGCAATTTGTAAAAATTATATGAGCTATGCTTTAACTTTTTTTTTTTCAGCTCTGCTAGACATATTATATCAGTTTTGTGAAGTCTGGTCTAAAGTTATTTAGATATTGTCTATATTCTGAAATTTAAGAATTATCTTATTTACTCCCTAACATAAAAGGGAAGCTTATTTAAGGGGACAGGAGGGAAAGCCAGAATCCTCCCTGAGAACTTCCAAAGCTGCAATAGCTTGGGGACAGAATAAACAGAACTAAAAGAAGGTGGAAAGTTTATTTCATCAGACTTGCTAACTCTGTTTTATAAATGTTTTGCAAATGTAAATTAGAGAATTGGATATTTCCACCTTTGCTAAAAGAAAAAAAAATAATAAGAATAAATTATAGCTAAGATTATAGGACAATTACTTATGAAAATTCTAAGACAGTTAACTAAGTTATTTGGAGTCATTGTCATTATGCAAAACCTAAAACTGACAATTGTTGCTTGTGGAACAAAAGGAATGAGGTTGAAAGCCTTATCAGTTCATGTTCAAGTATGAGGGTGTGTAACACTCTTTTTCCCCATTCACAGAGTTGGGGGAGGTATTGAACAGTACAATCCACAGAAGTCAATAGTGAGGGTAGGCATCAGCAAGCTCAGCCCCTTCTCTGGGGTCTCTGTCTGCTCCCCTCAATTTGTAAGCTTGCCAGTTTTCTTTAAACCATCAGTATAGACAAGTTAACAGTCCTGAGAAATCAACTTGTTTGGAATATATAGTTCCCAAAAGAGGAAAATGCTTACTAAGACTCTATTATGTTTGTTTATTATATAGAAATATGTTCTAAGGCTTGATCCTCATAGCTGGATTAGTTCAAGAAGAAGAAAAAGAAAACCATGTTAAAGATGGTAAGCACAATCTCCTATGCATGTGAATCCTGGTAAACTTTTATTGCTTATTGCAACTTCATGAGAGTAAAAATAGTGTATCTAGCCCTAATCAATGTTTAGTAGAATTTAGAGATAAAATAGGGATTATAACTATTATTGTTTTCAGTTTTGAATTTGGGAGTGATTATCTGATGAATTATTAAGTCAGTAGTAACTCACCATTTGAGAGTTGAGTTGGCTATCAGGTGGGGTTGTTAGCTATTATAATCATGCCTCTGCTTTTTCCAAGAAAAGCAGACTTTTAAAATTATTATTTATTTATTTTTTTAATTGTATTAGGGCACATAAAAAAACAAACAAACAAAAAAACACTGTTGTTGTTCATATTTGAATCTGTGACCTGATGGACCATACTGTCCACAGGATTTTCTTAGGGAAGATAGTGGAGCAGCTTGGCATTTCCTTCTCCAGTGAATTAAAGCAAACTGAGTGTAAATGCTTGCTCAGGTTTACAGAATTAGGACATATCTGAGGCCACCTTTGAACTCATCTTTTTTGACTTTACACCTGGTATTTTACCCATTAAGAAATCTAATTGCATCTTATTTTGAAAGCTAAGTTTTGTGGATTATTTAGTTGTTATTTTTATTTACAAGGAGAATAAATGTGATATAGGGCAGCTAGATGGTGTGATTCAGTGCCAGGTCTGGAGTTAGGAAGACTTATCTTCCTGAGTTCAAATCTGACCTATGACAATTTCTAGCTGTGTGATCCTGGGCAAGTCATTTAACTTTGCTTCCTTCAATTCCTCATCCATAAAATGAACTGGAAAAAGAAATGGCAAACCAATCCAGTATCTTTGCCAAGAAACTCCAAATAGGTTATGAAGAAATGACCTAGTACAAACATAGATGTGTTATATTGCTTTCAAACTCCTTCTGCTATTCAGCTGAGTGATCTTAAGTAGATCACTGAAACTCAGTTTTTTTTTTCCTCATATAAAAAAGGGGCTCAGTGCTGAAAATAACATTGATAGCTAATATTTTTATAACTTTGTTTTGCAAAGCACTTTACACAATTATCTCATTGAGTGACCTTGTGTTGTCTTCCAATCCTAAATTGATGATTCTATCATACACATCTGCAAAATCAATCCTCATCCACCAGACATTCAAATTATGAATGTTCTGCCAAATATAACTATGTCATATAATTTACGATGGTTACAAGGGGCAGGGCATAAGCCTCATTTCCCTTCAAGTCATACACTTATATTCTCTCTCTTGGCTCTGAGTCACTGGCTGTTCTCCCCTTCTCTACAAAACCCCAGTCTCTGAGATTTCTTTGTCTTCTGATATAAGGCACAACCCCAATATGCAAACATGGCATTTAAGTAAGAAAATAAAGCCAAACTATTATAAAAATTAATTCAAAACAACATATTGGAATTTTTTTGTTTGTTTTTTAAGAGTATTAGCATATATTGATTTGAGTATATATAAAGGTTTTGGTTATTACGCGAGTATCAGACTCTTGATCAAAATTTTAGCACAGTGTTTTTCACCTTTTGTGCTCAGGTAAGGATTCTGGTTGTAGAACACCAAGAGGAAGAAAGAGAGAGACAGACGGTCAGAGACAGAGAGAAATAAAAAGACAGAAATAGACAGACAGATGACAGAGACAGACAAAGAAAGTGACAGAACCAGAGAAAGAAAGAGACAGGAAGAAAGACAGAGAGACAGAAAGAAAGACTGAGGCAGAAAGACAGAGACAGAGACAGAGACAGAGACAGAGACAGAGATAGAGACACAAAGAGAATATTTCTTTGTTAAAAAGACAATAATCAAATAATACCACCTGGTCAGCACAGGAACAAGAACAGCCAGAATGTCTGCCATTTTTTGATTCCAATATCCTCTTATAATTGTGCTGCTATCCTCATTTTCCTCACAACCATCTTTATCCTTAAAGGGCACAAACTCTAAGATTGCTGCATCCTGCGTCATGATTTTTGTATGATGTACTGAATACTTCTTTGTCCCTCACACAGACAGAAACTGATAACTGATTCCACTGTGCACTTCATTGTAAGGGGATCTTATAAACCATATAATAATGTGATATCTGCACTTCTCTGTCACCAGGTTTATGGGAGGAAAGTACTTTGTAAAATCTTAAAATTAAATGTTTTCTTTAATCTCCTTCCCAACTTACAAACTATCTGCATGGAAAACTTTGCTGAACTTAGGCATGCTGACCATGCCTAAGTGAAGGTGGCAGGTCAATTCTCCAAGAGCCTCTACAGCTGTGAATTATAACACTTGATGGAGTTGCAAAGCAGCCTTTACTAAAGCAGATATTCCTTGTGGATTGGGAACAAAATAAATTGGAGGCAAGAGGGAAGAGGAAAGAGGGCAGACAATGTAACTGCCTCTCATTGAAGAGATCAGAGAATGCAATTACTTCTCAGTCTCCTTGTATCATCATCATCATCATCTGTTTACATGAAGAGATCCATTCTACAGATCTGAGTTAGACCTCCAGCAGCCACTGGCAAGTGGCTCACAAATCACAACAGAACTTATATTAAATAAAAAGCAAATAGTGTTTGCTATTGGTCCTACATTCAAGGGAATCATGAGCTATACACCTGAAACAGTTCTAGATAGCAAAAGTAAGCAGTTACTATCTGCACATTTTCTCAAAGAGTATTTTTTTTAGTTATATTTACAAGAAATACTAAATAAATCCTTCAATAATGTATATCAGTTATTCCTCACATGTAAACATTTAGCCAGCATTGTTCATGAACCAGAGTCCTTCAAACAATCCAACAAATGGATGCCACTTTCTGGGTCTTAGAAAGACAGAGAAATTAAAGACTATTCAAGTGAAATTACCCATATGCCTAACTCAGTTTGAGTTATTAACTCTTGAAATAAAGAACTGCAAATCATTTGCTATTCTATAAAAATAATTTTAAAAATAAGACATGGCAGCTTATTTAAGTATGATGAATACATATGTTTTAATAGAATACCATATCTAGACTGCTCAAGTTAGTTATCAGCCAAAACAGCTCTACTATGAATTTTTACTTTTTTCAAGATCACTCAAATGTGAGATTGTGAAAATGAGCATATTATGATCTCTTTTGAGTAAAAATGATTTAATTTGCCAATTCTATGCTAAGAATCATGCATATATACATATAATGTATGTATATGCACTTATATATAGAATATATAAACATACATGTGTACCAATATTTCATAGCAGAGCATTTATAATTGCTCAGTAAATGTTTCTTAAATTATATATGTGTTACTATTAACTAACTGGATTCATGCCCATCAATAGATACTGGCTATTATAAAATTAATAAATTATGATTTTGTTGAGGGATTAGGTAAATCCCTAATAAACAAGGATTTGGATGAAGGATGAAGAGCTCAAGCCTTGATGGGTTTAATTCAGGGTTTGTAACCTTATATGAGGAATCACCATTTATTATCTAAATCAAAACGCTTTCCATTTTCACTTATAATTTGATATGTTCTTGATTGTCCTGTTTAGTGTTTTAAGATTTACAAAGCACTTTGGAAACAACCTTGTAAGATAAGTAGCATTATATCTGTTTTACAAATGATAACATTTAAATTTAGGATGGTTAAGTGACATGACCAGAGTCACATGCTTAATAAATGTCTGAATATAGATCTTCCTAACTCCTAATGCAGCATTCTTTTTATATGACACCCACAGTGGATGTCTTTCCTTTAAGAAGGCTCAAATAGGACAATATAATTCAGATATACTTTCAATATTCAAAGTTAGAATCTTTCACTTAGGTATAGTAAAGGCTTTAATAAACCAAAGAGACATCATTTTAGAGAAACAAATTATTTTATTTGATAAAAACAGCATAAACATAAATCCAAGGAATTTGCTGGTAACTGTTACCTGTTTATGAGTCTTTCAAATCATAACATAAATTTCAATTCTAAACAAAAATCAGTAATTCCTATGCATTCTATTCTGATAGAGACATCTAAGCTCTGCTTGAAAATTTCTGGGAGAAAAAAAAGGGATTTCTCATATTTCCTTGAGAATCTCATTATACTTTTAGACATTTCTTTTTGTTTGATAGCTTTTCGTTATATTGACCTTATATCTTCCTCTTTGGATCTTTCTCTCACTTGTCCTACTTCTATTTTCTAAAGCTAGGCAGCCCTTTACATCTTCGAAGACAATTATTATATTTCACTGATTCTTATCCTTTTCCAGTTTAAATATACCTCATTCATTCAATCAGCATTTATATTGCATAATTTTGAGTCCCTTAATCATCTAATCTCCTAATTAATATTTTCTTAAAATATAAAATGTGCCCAGAACTGGAAATTATACTCCAACAGTGACTGAGAGAAAAATGGTGGAATTATAAATGTCCTTTGCTTTCTACATTATATTAATGTTAATGTTAAGATTAAGTTAGTATTTTTTGGTTGCCAACATGATGTAATTGATTCATGATAAGCTTACTATTATGAATCAACATGTTATAAGACCACCAATACTGTGTATTTTTAAAGTTTGCTCTAAGTCAGATATTTCTCTATTTCAGAAGGCTTTACTATTGAAACTTGACAATTTTTTTCCTACTGAAGAAAAGAATTCATCCATGACTCTTCACTCTCCCTTGCTTTCTGTGTTGAAAAAGTTATTGAATCCCTATCCTTCCACTGCTGGATCAAAAGGTATGCCCACTTTGTTGACTCTTTGGATATAGTTGCAAATTGCTTTGCACAATGGTTAAGTCAGTTCCAGTAGCCAGACAGAGGAATTAAGTTTCATCTGCAAATTATGGGCTTGCTCTGAAGGATCATGTATTTTCAGATGGCTGATTACTGATCTCTTGTGAGTGGAGGATAAAGGTATTCCTAAAGTTGATCATCTGCTAGTGGAAATAACACCAAAGTATTAGTTAGTGTCCCTGTTTTCCCACATCCCTTCCAACATATCATTATCTTTTCCTGTCATATTAACCTATCTGAAAGGTGTGTAGTGGTACCTCAGAGTTGTCTTAATTTTCATTTCTCTGATCAATAGTGATTTAGGGCACCTTTTCATATGACTAGAAATGTTTTCAATTTCTTCATTTGAGCTGTGTCTGTTCATATTTTTTAAGCATTTATCAACTAGAGAATGTCTTGGATTCTTATAAATTTAAGTCATTTCTCTATATATTTTAGAAATGAGGCCTTTATAAGAACTCTTGACTATAAATTTTTTCCTCCCAGTTTATTGCTTCCCTTCTAATCTTTTCTACATTGCTTTTGTTTGCACAAAAATTTTTAACTTAATGTAATCAAAATTATCTATTTTGCATTCAGTAAGATATTCTAGATCTTCTTTGCCTACAAATTCCTTCTTTCTGCACAGATCAAAGAGGTAAACTATCTTATATTCTTCTAATTTGCTTATAATGTTACTCTTTATGTGTAAATCATGAACCCATTTTAGTCTTATCTTGGTATGCGGTGTTAGGGGTGGGCCCATGCCTATTTCCTGCCAAAGTAATTTCCAATTTTCCAGCACTTTTTGAAAAATAATGAGTTCTTATCACCAAAGTTGGGGGTCTTTGAGTTGTTAAATACTATATTACTATAGTCATTGATTATTTTGTCTTATGAACCTAACTTATTCCATTAACTGACTACTCTATTTCTTAGTCAGTGCTAATGGTTTTAATGACAACTGCTTTATAATAAACCTGTGTATGGCACAGCTAGGCCACCTTCTTTGGCAATTGTTTTCATTAATTCCCTTGAAAATATTGACCTTTTGTTCTTCCAGATGAACTTTGCCACTATTTTTTTCTAGATCTGTAAAATAATTTCTTGGGAGTTTGATGGGTATGGCACTAAATATATAGATTAATTTAGGTTGTATTGCCATTTTTATTATATTCGTTCGGCCTGCCCATAAGCACTTGATTTTTTCCCCCCAACTGATTAGATCTGACTTCATTTGTAAGGAAAGTGTTTTGTAACTGAGTTTATACAGTTCCTGACTTTACCTTGGCAGGTAGACTCCCCAGTAGTTTATATTTTTTATAATTATTTAAAATGGAATTTCTATTTGTATCTCTTGCTGTTGGACTTTGTTGGTAATACATAGAAATTCTAATGATTTACATAGATTTATTTTGTATCTTGCAACTTTGCTAAAGTTGTGAATTGTTTCTATAAATTTTTTACTTATTTCTCTAGGGTTCTCTAAGTATACCATCATATCATATGCAAAGAGTAATAATTTGGTTTCCTCATTACCTACTCTAATTCCTTTAATCTCCTTTTCTTCTCTTATTGTCAAAACTAACATTTCAAATACAATACTGAAAAGTAATAGTGATAGTAGGCAACTTTGTTTCACTCCTTATCTTATTGGGAAGGGTTCTAGTTTGTCCTATTACATATAATGCTTGATGATGGTTTTAAATAGATGCTACTGATCATTTTAAGGAAAAGTCCATTTATTCCAATACTCTCTAGTGTTTTTAAAAGGAATGGGTGTTGAATTTTATCAAATGCTTTTTCTGCATCTATTAAGATAATCATATGATTTTTGTTAATTTGGTTAATGATATATTCAATTATGCTAATAGTTTTCCTAATATTGAAACAGCCTTCATTCCTGATATAAAACCTGATATAAAATTGGTCATAGTATATTATCCTGGGGATGACTTTCTGTAATCTCTTTGCTAATATTTTATTTAAGATTTTTGGAGGGTGGAGCCAAGATAGTGGGGAGCAGACATGACTTTCTGTGACCTCTGACCTTCTTTCAAACCAACAGTAGATCAAGCCTCAAAACTTGTTTTGGAGTCACAGAACCCACAAATATTTGGAGTACAACACATTTGTAGAAGAAGATACCTTGGGGGGGCGGAGCCAAGATGGTGGGAGAAGAACAGCAATTTCAAGCTCTTTCTTCCCTCTTTATCAATATTATATCGAGCCTCAAAAATAGTCTTGACTCTAAATTTAAAGATAAAAGTAGAACAACCAGGCCAAAGAAAATTTGCAGTCTCCCAAAAAGGTTGGTTCCCCAGGGGGAGATCCCCAGATGGGGGAGAGGGTTAGGTTCCGAGGAGAGTATCAAACCAAGGGTGAAGGCACAGATCTCAGCACAAGCGCAGCCCAACCCGATGGGCTTTTCCGGGAGTTGTGATCCTCATGGCAGGGGACACCTGGGTTAGCCTAATCTGCGCAGGGGGCTCGGCTTGGGGCCAAGAGCTTTTCCCAGGGCGATTTGATTGGGCAGAGACATGGGGCAGAGTTCCGGGGTCTGAGTCTGGCTGTGGTCTGTGGTTGGGTCAGCTGCAATACTACAGTCCCAAAGAGGCCCGGCCTGGGGCAGTGACACTTTCACCCTTAGTTCTGCCAAGGGAATAAACCCCTCAGCCCTACTAAGCGTTTGATGCTCGGCCGTGCTGAATCCACTTCCCTGTTGGGGAAGGAAAACTTCACCAGAGCATCCCATACCTGGGCCAGAAATCGGTTTAAATCTTTCCCTGCTCTGCAGAGGAAGCTGGTAACCCCTTGTTTGGGGACATACCCCAAAGGCTTTAAAACATGAATAAAAAAGATGAAAAGAAGATCAAAGAAAAGAGCAGGTCAAAACCTGAAGAGACCTCAAAAGCAAAATGCATCAGATTCTCCTTACATAATGTTTCATAAAGAGACCATTAAAAGTCCAAAAGAGAGTTAGAAAATAAATGGGAAAGGAAAAAAGCCCTTCAAAGAGGCAACAACTTCCTGAAATAAATTGGAAAAAAAAAAATTCAGGAAAGAAAATTGTGAATTTAAAAAAAAGAATTCACTGAAAGAGGTTTGTGAATTGGAAAAGACAAAGAACTCAAAGAAAGTAGGATCCGTGAATTGGAAAAGACAAAGAACACCAAGAAAAGTAGGACTTGAATTGAAAAAGAAAAATAATTCCTTAAGAAAAAAATTAGGAAATGGAAAAAACCACAGACCAAAACAATAATTCAAAAACCAATGGAATACAGAAAAAGTAAAAAAAGCCATTGAAGAAAAATAACCTTTAAAATTAGAACTGAAAAATTGAAACTAATGATAAAGAGACAGCAAGAATCAGAAGCAAAAACAAAAATGAAAACTGGAAAAAAACCATGAATTATCTCTTGCAAAAACGAAGACTTGGAAATAATCTGGGGAAATCTGAGATTTTGGACTTTTAAAACATGATGAAAAAAAAAGACCTAGATACCATTTTACAAGAAATCATCAAAGAGAACTGCCCAGATTAATAGAACAGAAGGGAAAATAGGATTTTGAAAGAATTCATCGAAACCCCCTGAAAAAACCAAATAAAACCCCAGGAATATTGTGGCAAAATTTTCAGAACATGATTGGAAAAAATTTTACAACAGCCAAAAAAAACAAAATAAGGTGCCAAATAAGGATCACCCAAATCTGGGCCCACATTAAAGGAAAAAAAGGGGCCTGAAAAATTATTCCCGGGCCAAGAACTTATGCAGCCGAAAAATACCAGCTTTTACATTTTCTTCCAGGGAAGAAGATGGAATTTAATGAAAAAATGAATTCCATTTTTTCAAGAAAAACAAATTAAACAAAAAATTTGATTCCAAAATGAACCAAGAGAGAGGGTAAAAATAACCTTGAGAATTGTATTTCGGTGGATATACAAAAAAAATACAAAAATTTGATTGTACTGATATAAATAAAAAAGGGGTAGATATGGAAAAAGGGATGATGGGCAGAATAAGGGGGAAGGAGGAAAAAGGGAAAACCCATCCCAAAGAGGCAAGGAAACATTTCTGGGGAATTTAGAGAGGGGAGGAATTGTGAATCTTACCCATCAGAGTTGGTCAAAAGAAAAAAAACATTTGTTTTAAGAAAATTCTCTCCCCCCCATTAAAAACGGGGGAGAGGAAAAGGAAAAGAAAGAAAGGGAAGGAAGGGAAAGACCCAAAAGGGAGGGATTATAAAGAGGATAAGACTGATACAAGAGGGGGGTTTAAAAAGGGGGAAAGAGGTGGGGAAAAAATAAAAGCACAATGGGGTATTAGGATAAGGAAATACAGATTTAGTAATTCAACGTAAATTGAATGGGATAACTCCCCCAAAAGGGAGGCAGAAGCAGACTGGATAAAAGTCAGAACCCAATATGTTGTTTACAAGAAACACATTTAAAGCGGGGAAATATAGAGTAAAGGAAAAGGCTGGAGCAAAATCATTTATGCTTCGGTGAATCAAAAAAGGAGCCATCCATCTGATCAAGCAAAAATAAAAAAATCCAATAAAAAAGGATAAAAAACACATCCTGCAAAGGGGCATAAACAACAAGCAATATCAATATAAACATATATGCACCAAGTGGTATGGCACCCCCTAAAGGAGGTTAAGAGAGTAAGAAGAAAAGACAACAAAACTGTAATAGAGGAATCCAACCTTGCACCCTGAATTAGAAACCAAAAACCAAAAACCCAAATAAGAAAGAAATTAAAGAAAAAAGAAATTAGAAAAAAGGATGTTTCTTTGGAAAATGAATGGATATAGGGGAATATCTTTCTTCCCGAGTTCTGGAACCATTCAAAATTGACCCTAATTGGGACATAAAGACCCAAAATTAAATGCAAGAAAGCAGAAAAAAAACTTTCTTTTCGATCATACAAAACTAATTAACAAAAATTAAAGATTTCATAAAGAATCTTAAAATAGATAAGAAAAATGGGGAAAGGAAATGAATCTTGCGAAGGATAGGAGAATTATATTATCCCTAAAAAAGACTTATAAAAGGAAAAAAATATATAACTCCTTACAAAATAGATATGAAAAAGTGAATTCAGTCAAATTCAATGCAGTGAAAAACAGAATTTGTGAAATGGAAAAAAAATTAATGAAAAAAACAATAAAAAAATAAAAAGGAACTAAAAAAAGAAATGAAGAAAACAATACACTAAAAGTTAGAATTGAACAAATGAAAATGAATGACTCAATAAGACTTCAAAATCTGTAAAACAAATCCAAAAAAAAGAAAAGAAAAGAAAAGAAAAAATAGAAGAAAATATGAAATACCTCCTAGAAAAAACAACTGACACGGAAAATAGATCAAGGAGAGACAATGTAAGAATTATTGAACTTCATGAAAGCCATGATGAAAAAAATAATCTTTCTATCGTACAGGAAATCATAAATGAAAACTGCCTTGATGTCTTAAAATCAGAAGGTAAAATAGTCATTGAAAGAATTCACTGATCACCTCCTGAAAGAGATCCCAAAATGAAAACTTCAAGGAATATAGTGGGTAAATTTCAGAACTATCACACCAAGGAAAAGATATTGCAAATAGCTAGAAAGAAACAACTTAAATACTGAGGAGCCATGATTAGGATTACCCAGGGCCTAGCAGCTTCCACTTTAAAGGATCAAAGGGCCTGGAATCTGATATTCTGAAAGGCAAAGGAACTTGGATTATAGCCAAGAATAAGCTATCCAGCTAAAATAAACATTATCTTTCAGAGATGAAGATGGACATTCAATGATATAGGTGAATCTCATCTATTTCTGATGAAAATACCAGAACTGAACAAAAATTTTGATTTTCAAATACAGATCTTAAGAAAAGCATAAAAAGATAAAAAGGAAGGAACTCTTGAGAACTATATTCTGTTATGGATATATTTAGAGAGTATGGGTATAATTTGATTTTATTATGATAATATGCAAAAAAAAACTAGAGGTGAAAAAGGATTGTACAGGAAAAAGAGGAAAATGGAGGTAAAATAAGGGAAATTATATCTAGTGAAGCAGCAAAGAAGACCTATTATAATTGAGGGAAAAAAAGAGAGGAGAATGAGCACTGTGTGAATCTTACTCTCAACAGATTTGATTCAAAGAGAGTATCAGACATATTTAATTTCATGGAGAAACTTGTTTCACTTTATAGGAAAGGGGGAGTAGAAAGGGTAAGAGAAAGAGACAGCTAATAGAAGGGAAAACTGAAGTAGTTGGGGAAAGGTATAAAAAAGTCTGAGGAGGTCTAAAGGGAGAGGACTGTTTGGAGAGGTGGTGATCAGACGCAAAATACTGGGGAAAAGGAAAGGAGGAAAGGAAAGAGAAAAAACATAATTTAGGATAAATAAGATGGCAGAAAATACAGAATTAGTTATTTTAACTGTGAATGTGAATGGGATGAATTCTCCCATAAAATGGAAGTGAATAGCAGATTGGATTAAAAGTCAGAATCCTACAATATGTTGCTTACAAGAAACACATTTAAAGCAGAGTGATATATACAGAGTGAAGGTAAAGAGCTGAAGCAGAATGCATCATGCTTTAGGTGAAGTTAAAAAAAAAAAGCAGGGGCAGCAATCATGATTTCATATCAAGTAAAAAAGCAAAGATAGATCTAATTAAAAGAGATAAGGAAGGAAACTATATCTCACTAAAGGGTACCATAGATAATGAAATAATATCAATACTAAATATATATGTACCAAGTGGTATAACATCCAAATTCCTAAAGGAAAAGTTAAGAAGATGCAAGAAGAAATGGACAAACTAGTGCAGTATCTCAACCTTGCTCTCTCAGAACTAGATAAATTGAACCACAAAATAAATAAGAAAGAAGTGAAGAAGGTATACAGAATGTTAGAAAAGATAGGTATGATATATCTTTGAAGAAAATTGAATGCAGACAGAAAGGAGTTTAGTTTTTTCTCGGTGGTTCATGGAACCTATACAAAAATTGACCATGTATTAGTGCATAAAACCCTTTAATTCAAATGAAGAAAGGCAGAAATAGTAAATGCATTTTTTTCAGATCATGATGTAATAAAAATCACATGCTTGGAGAAAATAGGCTCAAAATTAATTGGAAATTAAATAATCTAATCCTAAAGAATGAATGCATGAAAGAACAAGTCACAGACACAATAACTTCATTCAAAATAATGACAATAATGAGACACCATGCCAAAATTTATGGAATGCATCCAAATTGGTTAATAGGGGAAATTTTATATCTCTAGATGTTTAGTTGCGTAAAATAGAGAAAGAGATGATCAGTGAATTGGGTTCACAACTAAAAAAACTAGAAAAAAAGAATAAATTAAAAACCCTCAAGTAAATAGCAAATTTGAAATGCTGAAAATAAGAAAATAAGAAAACTATTGAACTATTGAAATAAAACTACGAGTTTGGTTTTATGAAAAAACCAACAAAATAGATACACATTCATTAATTTGACTAGAACAAGGAAAGAGGAAAATCAAATTTTTGATCTCAATAGTGAAAAGGGAGAACTTTTCACCAATGAAAAGGAAATTTATTTTGCTCAACTTTATGCCAATAAATTTGACAACCTAAGTGAAATGGAGAAACACTTCAAAAATATAGATTGCAAAGAATCTGCAGATTAATAGAAGAGGAAATAAATGATATAAATAGTCCCATTTTAGAAAAAGAAATAGAACAAGGTATTAATGAACTCCCTAAGAAAAAATCTCCAGGGCAAAATGGATTTATATATGAATTCTACCAAACATTTAAAGAACAATTAATTTCAATACTATACAAGCTATTTGAAAAAATAGGGAATGAAGGAGTCCTACCAAATTCCTTTTATGGCACAGATATGGTGCTGCTATTTAAACCAGGTAGGATGAAAACAGAGAAAGAAAATTATAGACAAATTTCCCTAATGAATATTGGGGTAAAAATCTTAAATAAGACATTAGCAATGAGATTACAAAAAGTTATCCCCAGGATAATACACCATGACCAAGGAGGATTTATATCAGAAATGCAGGGCTGATTCAATATTAGGCATACTATTAGTATAATCGACTACATCATTAACCAAAGTAACAAAAATTATATGATTATCTTCATAGATGCAGAAAAAAGCATTTGATAAAATCCAAAACCCATTCCTAATAAAAATGCTAGAGAGTATTGGAATAAATGGACTTTTCCTTAAAATGATCAGTAGCATCTTTTTAAAACCATCAGCAAGAATACTCCCTACACTAATCTATTTATTTAGTGCTATACCAATCAGACTTCCAAGAAAATATTTTAATGATCTAGAAAAAATAACAACAAAATTCATATGGAATAATAAAAGGTCGAGAATCTCAAAAGAATTAATGAAAAAGAAATCCAATGAAGGTGGCCTAGCTGTACCTGATCTAAAACTATATTATAAAGCAGCAGTCACCAAAATCATTTGGTATTGGCTAAGAAATAGATTAGTTGATCAGTGGAACAGGTTAGGTTCACAAGACAGAATAGTCAACTACAGCAATCTAGTGTTTGACAAACCCAAAGATCCTAACTTTTGGGATAAGAATTCATTATTTGACAAAAATTGCTGTGATAACTGGAAATTAGTATGGCAGAAATTAGGCATGGACCCACACTTAACACTGTATACCAAGATAAGATCAAAATGGGTCCATGATTTAGACATAAAGAACGAGATTATAAATAAATTGGAGGAACATAGAATAGTTTATCTCTCAAACTTGTGGAGGAGGAAGAAATTTGTGACCAAAGATGAACTAGAGACCATTATTGATCACAAAATAGAAAATTTTGATTACATCAAATTAAAAAGCTTCTGTACAAACAAAACTAATGCAAACAAGATTAGAAGGGAAGCAACAAACTGGGGCTAGAAACTGGAAATTGAATAGATGCTCATCAATTGGAGAATGGTTGGGTAAATTGTGGTATATGAATGTTATGAAATATTATTGTTTGGTAAGAAATGACCAGCAGGATGAATACAGAGAGGCTTGGAGAGACTTACATGAATTGATGCTAAGTGAAATGAGCAGAACCAAGAGATCATTATATATGTCAACAACGATACTGTATGAAGATGTATTCTGATGGAAGTGGATTTCTTTGACAAAGAGACCTAATTCAGTTTCAATTGATCAATGATGGACAGAAGCAGCTACACCCAAAGAGAAAACACTGGGAAATGAATGTAAACTGTTTGCATTTTTGTTTTTCTTCCCGGGTTATTTTTACCTTCTGAATCCAATTTTCCCTGTGCAACAAGAAAACTGTTTGGTTCTGCACACATACATTTTATCTAGGATATACTACAGCATATTCAACATATATAGGACTGCTTGCCATCTAGGGGAGGGAGTGGAGGGTGGGAGAGAAAAATTGGGAGCAGAAGTGAGTGCAAGGGATAATGTAAAAAAAAATTACCCTGGCATGGGTTCTGTCAATAAAAAATTATTACAATTAAAAAAAAACCCATCAGCAAGCATCATATGTAATTGGGACAAACTAGAATCCTTCCCAATAAGATCAATATTGAAAGAAGGTTACCCACCATCATCATTACTATTCAATACTGTATTAAAAATGTTAGGTTTAGCAATAAGAGAAGAAAAAGAAATTAAAGGAATTAGAGTAGGTAAGAAGAAAACCAAATTATCACTCTTTGCAAATGATATGATGGTATACTTAAAGAACCTAGAGAATCAACCAAAAAAATTCATAGAAACAATTCACAAAGTTAGCAAAGTTACAGGATACAAAATTAATTCACAGAAATCATTAGCATTTTTAAATATTACCAACAAAGTCCAGGAGCAAGAGATACAAAAAGAAATTTCATTCAAAATAACAAAATAACTCTCAATAATAACAAAAATATTTGGGAGTCTTCCTGCCAAGACAACGTTAAGAACTCTATGAACAACACTACAAAACACTTTTCCATACAAATAAAGTTAGATGAAATCAATTGGAAAAATATCAAATGCTCATGGGTAGGCCAAGTGAATATAATAAAAATGACAGTACTACATAAATTAATCTACTTATTTAATGCCATACCAATCAAACTCCCAAGAAATTATTTTACAAACCTAGAAAAAATAATAACAATGTTCATCTGGAAGAACAAGAAGTCAATACTTTCAAGTGAACTACTGAAAAAAAAATCCCAATGAAGTTCACCTAACTGTGCCAGATCTAAAAGTATATTATAAAGCAGAGGCCATCCATTTGGTAATGGCTAAGAAATAGCATGGTGAATTAGTGGAATAGGTTAGGATTATAGGACAAAATTGTCAATGACTATAGCAATCCAGTGTTTGACAAATTGAAAAACCCCAGCTTTTGGAATAAGAACTCATTATTTGACCAAAATTTCTGGGAAAATTGGAAACTAGTATGGAAGAAACTAGATATTGACCCACACCTAACACCACATATCAAGATAACATTGAAATGGGTTCATGATTTAAACATAAAGAGTGATATTATAAGCAAATTAAAAGAAAATAGGATAGTTTACTTCTCAGATCTGTGGAGAAGGAAGAAATTTATACCTAAAGAAGAACCAGGATATAATAATGAATACAAAATGGATAATTTTGATTATATTAAGTTTAAATTTTTTGTGCAAACAAAACCAATGCAGACAAGATTAGAAGGGAAGCAGTAAACTGGGAGAAAATTTTTAGATTCAAGGGTTCTGATAAAGATCTCATTTCTAAAATATGTAGAGAACTGATCCAAAATTTATAAGAATCCAAGCCATTTTTCAGTTGATATATGTTCAAAAAATATGAACAGACAGGTTTAAAATGAAGAAATTGAAACTATTTCTAGTCATACAAAAAAGGTGCTCTAAATCATGACTGATCAGAGAAATGTAAATTAAGACAATTCTGGGACACCACTACACACCTCTCTGATTGGCTAAGATGACAGGAAAAAGTAAGGAAGAATGTTGAAAGGAACATGGGAAAACTGGGACACTAATACATTGTTGGAGGAACTGTAAATGGATCCAGCCATTCTGGAGAGCAATTTCGAATTATGCTCAAAAAGTTATCAAACTGTGCATACTCTCTGATGTAACAGTGTTTCTGCAACCAGTGGCTTATATTCCAAAGAGATCTTAAAGGAGGGACAGGGACCCACACATGCAAAAATATTTGTGGCAACCCTTTTCATATGGCAAGAAACTGGAAATTGAGTGGATGCCCATCAGTTGGAGAACTGCTGAATCAGTTATGGTATATGAATGTTATAGAATATTATTTTTATAAGAAATGATTAGGAGGATGATTTTAGTGAGGCCTGGGGAGACTTACATTAACTAAAGGTTTATCCATTTTCTTGTTTTGTTTTTTCTATAAAACCAGCTGTTATTTTTGATTATTAATTCAATAGTTTTCTTGCTTTGAATTTTATTAATCTCCCTTTTTATTTTTGAAATTTCAAATTTAATATTTAATTAGGTATTTTTATTTGTTCTTTTTCTAGCTTTTATAGTTTCATGTTTAATCCACTGATCTTCTTTTTCTCTATTTTATGCAAGTAAACGTCTATAGATACAAAACTTCCTCTAAGAACTGTTTTGTCTGTATCTCATAAATTTTAGTATGTTGTCTCATTATTGTCGTTTTCTTGAATGAAATTAATGATGTGTCTATGATTTCTTGTTTTACCTACTTATTCTTTAGGATTGGGTTATTTAATTTTCAATTAATTGTTGGTCTATTTTCCTCTGACCTTTTGTATTTGTAATTTTTATTGCATCATCATCATCTGAAAAAAATTAATTTACTATTTCTGCCTTTTTGCATTTGATTTGGAGGGTTTTATGTCCTAATGCATGGTCAATTTTTGTATAGATTCTATGTACTGCCAAAAAAAAAAGCATATTCTTTTCTGTATCGAATCAATTTTCTCCAAAGATCTATCATATCTAACTTTTCTAAGATTCTATTTACCTCCTTAACTTCTTTCTTATTTTCTTATTTTCTGCTTTTATTTATCTAGTTCTGAAAGAGCAAGGTTGAGATCCCCCATTAGTATAGTTTTGCTGTCTAATTCTTCTTACAGTTCTCTTAACCTTTCTTCTAGAAATTTGGATCCTATGCAATTTGATACACATAGGTTTAATATTTGTCCATTATGTATGGTGACTTTTAGCAAGTTGTAGTTTTTTTTTTCCTTACCTTTTTTAATTAGATCTATTTTTGCTTTTGCTTGATATGAGATTGGGATTATTACCACTGTTATTTATTTATTTTTTGTTTTTGTTTTTGTTTTACTTCAGCTAAGCATAATACATTTTACTCCAGCCTTTTACTTTATTATGACTGTATCACTCTACTTTAAATGTGTTTCTTATAAACAATATATCATAAATAGACTAGTTGATCAATTGAATAGGTTAGGTTCACAGGACAAAATGTCAGTATCTATAGCAATCTAATGTTTGACAAACCCAAAAATCCCAACTTTGGGGATTAGAATTCACTATTTGACAAAATCTGCTGAGAAAAATGGAAATTAATATGGCAGAAACTAGGTATGGGCCCACACTTAACATCGTACACCAAGATAAGGTCAAAATGGGTTCATGATTTAGGCATAAAGAACAAGATTATAAATAAATTAGAGGAACATAGAATAGTTTACCTCTCAGACTTGTGGAGGAGGAAGGAATTTATGACCAAATAAGAACTAGAGATTGTTATTGATCACAAAATAGAAAATTTTAATTATATCAAATTAATAAGCTTTTGTACAAACAAAAGTAATGCAAACAAGATTAGAAGGGAAGTAATGAACTGGGAAGACATTTTTCCAGTTAAAGGTTCTTATGAAGGCCTCATTTCCAAAATATATAGAGAATTGACTTTAATTTATAAGAAATTAAGCCATTCTCCAATTGATAAATGGCAAAGGATATGAACAGATAATTTTCAGATGATGAAATTGAAACTATTTCAACTCATATGAAAGGGTGTTCCAAATCACTATTGATCAGAGATATGCAAATTAAGACAACTGAGATACCACTATACACCTGTAAGATTGCTAAGATGACAGGAAAAGATAGTGACAAATGTTGGAGGGAATGTGGGAAAACTGGGACATTGAAACATTGTTGGTGGAGTTGTGAATGGATCTAGCCATTCTGGAGAGCAATTTGGAATTATGCTCAAAAAGTTATCAAACTGTGCACATCCTCTTAGGATTCTTACAAGATGCTAAGTAAGTGAAATTGAGGAGACAGTGGTTAAATCTAGTTTAGCATTGATTTAATCCTACAATAAATAATGGTTTCCTAGTGATATAATGATTGGTGTATACTCAATGTAGGATATATAAGAAGGAGCTGTCAGGGCCAGAAAGAAGAATCCCACTAGAAGCTTTTGGAGGTGGAGAAAGATTCATTCCATCTTCCACCTTTGTGGTAGGTGGAGACTGAAGCTGGCAGAGGCAAAGGACTAGTGGCAGGAGCTCTTGGAACCAAGGAGAGAGATAGGCATCTAAGAAAGCTAGCCAGGCCCCAGGAAAAGATACAAGACTTTGAAGGAGACAATAAAGGATTTGGACTTTAACTCCTGACTGCATTTGGGGTGATTACTGGCTTTCTCTAGAAGCCCCCCAAGAAACCTGTTCCCAGAGAACATTATATTTTAGAGAAGAATATTACAATACCCTTTGATCCAACAGTTGTACTATTGTGCTTATATCCCAAAGAGATGTTAAAGAAGGGAGGGAAAGGGACCTGTATGTGCCAAAATGTTTGTGGCAACCCTTTTTGTAGTGGCTAGAAAATGGAAATTGAATGGATGCCCATCAATTGGAGAATGGTTGGGTAAATTATGGTATATGAATGTTATGGAATATTATTGTTCTGTAAGAAATGACCAGCAGGATGAATACAGAGAGGCTTGGAGAGACTTACATGAACTGATGCTAAGTGAAATGAGCCAAACCAGGAGACTTTGTATGAAGGATGTATTCTGATGGAAGTAGATATCTTCGACAAAGAGAAGATCCAATTCAGTTCCAACAGAATCAGCTACACCCAGATAAGGAACACTGGGAAATGAATGTGTACTACTTGCCTTTTTGTTTTTCTTCCCAGGTTATTTTTACGTTCTAAATCCAATTTTTCTTGTGCAACAAGAGAACTGTATGGTTCTACACATATATATTGTATCTAAGATATAATTTAACATGTATGAGACTGCCTGGCATCTAGGGCTGTGGATGGATGGAGGGAAGGGAAAAGTTGGAATAGAAGTGAGTGCAAGGGACAATGTTGTAAAAATTACCCATGCATATGTTCTGTCAATAAAAAGCTATAATATATATATATCATAGGAGTCTGGCTTTTAATCCAATCTGCTATCTGGTTTTATTGTATGGGAGAGTTCATCCCCATTTACATGCTCAGTTAAAATGACTAACTCTGCATTTCGTGCCATTTTGTTTTTCCCCAAGTTATAATTTTCTTTTTCCTGTTCCCTTTTTCCTCCTCCTCAGTATTTTGCTTCTGACTATTACCTCCCTCAAACTCCCTGCCTTTTAATGCTCTTTCCCCTTCCTTATACCTTTCCCCTTATACTTCTGTTTTCCATTCTATTGGCGTCCCCCTTTTCTTGCCCCTTTTCTCTCCACTCCCTAGGATGTGACAAGTGTTTTTGTGAAGTTAATATATCTGATATTCTTTCTTTAAGCCAAATCTGTTAAGAATAAGATTTATACTAGAGCATAAATTTCTTAAGGACAAAAACAATTTTATTTTAATTTTTAAATCTCTTCTCTGTAGATGAACACCTGCTACTGAATAGACTTTATTGAATATTGACTCAGTATTAAGAAATCTTAAAACTTTTTCGCAGTCTCATTAGAACTAACTCACTAGATCTTTAACATTCAGACTTTTGTATAGGCATGCTTTGTAATGTAGTTGTACAATTGATTTTTTGAACCTAAGTACAGGATTTTTCTTCTATCCCTACCAAAATTCATTCTTTGATTCGGCTTATCATTCTAGCTCATTCGTTATAACATTTAGTAATTTTTCTAGCATGGGGCCATATGGATGTGTGAATAGGACATTTTAGTGGGATCCAACAGATTTGGATATTATTAATGTCTCACTGTGGATATGTCTATAGAAAGTGCTCAGGTTAAAACTGAAAAAAATCAGTCAATTAGAATAAGGTGGGATGTTTTAATTGCCATACCAAAATGATTGATAGATTTTAGTTTCTTCTTCCATTAGTTCCCAGTTGATTGAGTCAAATGAATTTTCTCTGTGATCAGATGATTTCTAGACAGTCAAGGCGGTTCAGTTAAACTTCTCATGCCATATTTCCCATGGAGATGAATTTTTGAAAAACAGTGGATAATAATAATAGTAATGATGATGATGATGATAACCGAACAATTATGATTAAATCAGCAAAGAAACACAAATCAAGTCAAGCATAACTCCAAGTCAATTTGTCTATATCTTATTTTTTGAGACAGGATTGCATTGTTAGAAGTTAGTGTTGATCAAAATAAATGTTGCGTTTTTGACTTTCAATTACTTTCAGTAACAGAAAATTGATATCACCCAAATAATTCCCTTCTGTAAAAGCACTGTATACTCTTAGGATCCCTACCAATTGTCATCCTTCACAGCTAGAGACTTGGTAAAAAATTGTCAAGTCACACAAAAGAAAGATAAGTGGATATGAAGAAATAATACAGATTTAATAAATAAGTGGATAGATTACTCTGATTGAATTAAGATATTGTTTTGATTTTTGTACATGTATGTGGATGTAGGTGTGTTAGTGTGTGTGTGTATGTATGTTTCTGGACAGTCATTAGATTTTGTATTTCTAGGCAGTTGTTAAATCTATCAGCCAAAGAAAAGAGGTGGATATTTTTAATGCCTGGCTTTCATCAGGGCTCCTGTCAAATTCAGTTTGGTTAGCTGCCTAATTCACTACAGGAAGCTGTCTATATATGTAATCAATCATTCATCCATCTATGTATTTCTTGGGTGGCTTTCATGACAACATCTAAGGAATGAGACAGAAGGATTTATCTTAAAAATGAACAAGGGAATAAATTCTCCCCTTTCCTTTGAAAACAAAAGGATTCACTGTTGATGGGTTTGGAAATTAAGAGAATTATGAATTTTTTTCATTCATGATTCAACATCACAGGGGAATTGTAAGGTTTAATTTCTGGGAACTTCTGTTGAAATATATATTTTACTTAGGAGTGGCCTTGAGAATGGACAATATATGAGCAGCTAGTTGGTACAGTGGATAGAGTACCAGCCCTGAAGTCAGGAGGACCTGAGTTCAAATCTGGCCTCAGACACTTAATACTTCCTAGCTGTGTGAACCTGGGCAAGTCACTTAATCTCAATTGCCTCAGCAAAAAAAAAAAAAAAAAGAAAGAAAAAAGAGTGGACATTATAAAAAGCCACCCAAGAGGCTTACTTGATCATAGTCATTTCCATTAATGATTTACCCAACAACTGTTTGGTACTGTAAATTCTATCAGTGAAGGGTAGTTCTACATATATATGAAATAATAAGCCCATGCACTAGGTGGGGGGGAGGAATGACTGATTTGCCACAATATAGAATATAGAAATATTTATATTTCCTCATTAAAAGTCTTCTTAAAGAACTATGGATTTTGCTAGGTGGTATATGGGAAGAAAATTATCTAATTAGAATACTATAATTTTATCTGATTTAGTTTCACCCTCAGTTGTTATATTGCATATATTATTATATAGAAATATAAATTTTTAGAATATAGGAATCAAATTATTTTAATTTTACACATCCCTCAACACTTATACCAGTTAATCATACAATGGGAACTTAATAAATTTTTATTTGATTGTATTCTATCATACTGTACAAAAGTATAGTGGTTCCCAACATTTGTCCAAAAGATCCCTAGGGCAATGTGAAATTATTACAAGGGATCTTACAATCTGGGTATACCAGTAAACTCTTTGAATTACATATAATATTAAATTACTAAACAACCTTTTCAGGAAAATTATACTACTCATAATTATTACTTTAAGTGTTATATAATTATAAACAATTTATTATAATGTATATATTTATATTACAAAATTATGCTTACAAATAATAATAAAAATTATTATAAACACTTTCATTTATATATAGCTTTAAAGTTTTCAAAGGATTTTACAAATACTATTTCTTTTATTGTCACAATAGCCTTTGGGAGTAGATGCTATTATTTTCTGAATTCTCAGTTTTACTGATAAGGAAAATGAGACAGATATAGTTTAAGTAACTTGATCAGAATCACACAATTAGTAAGTATCCAACATGGGATTTGAAATTGGTTCTTCTTGATTCTAAGACATAGCACTCTATCCATGGTACCACCTAGCTGCCTAGACTTAAATAAATAATATTTCACTTTTATTTCTATTATTATTCTTATTGCATAGGTGCTGATTTGTTGGAAAATATAAATCATTTAAAAGTATTGCTGAACTCATAATCTTGTTTTGCTATGTTATGTTGTATTTTGTTATTGTATATTTTCTAGCAATTGATCAATTGATTGCTAGCAATAATCAATAACTTGTGGAATCTGTGTAATTGAGATCCAAATACTTGAAAAAAAGTTTTAAAACACTTATCTTATTATAATCATATCAAAATAATTATATGATTACATTACATGATATTTTATGAAATATTTTTGTGTAATATTTATTATTATAACAATATTATAATAATAACAATGTAAGAGAGGAGGAGGATTATTTCATTCTTGTCTCCATAGATGCTTATTGATTGTTCAGTAATAGTAACTGATATTTATATAGTACTTTCAGGTTTGTAAAATGATTTTGGTATGTGATAGTTAAGCATACCAGTATAATTCTCCTATTTTACAGATAAAGAAATATCATTCATAGAGGTTAAGTTATGGTTTCATAACTAATAAGTATCAGAGGTGATATTTGAGTATCTGTCTTTCTAAATTAAGTTCAGCACATTATCAGGGCATTTTTGGTGGAGCAGTAGAAATTGAAAACAAATAGTCTGCTATTTCAAGACCATTAGTCACTCTTGTAGACTCGAGCTTTTCAGCAATTCATTAAAATGCAAATATCACCCAAGAAAAATCACTCATTATTCCAATATGTCCCATTAAAGCCTTTTCATTTCTGCTATCCTTGTATGTCTTCCTGTCTCTTTTAATTCAATTTGAATCCAAAAACATTTATTAAGAATCTACTGCAGTGGTTCTCAAACTTTTGTTTTCAGTATCTTTATCCTATTAAAAATTACTGAGGATCTCTCCAAAGCATTTTTGTTTATCTGGGTTATATTTATAGACATTTACCATATTGTAAATAAAAACTATTTTTGAATTTGTAGACTATCTAAAAGGGTTTCAGAGATTCCCAGGATTCTCTAGACCATACTTTGAGAACCACTGATCTACTGTACATAATATTAATTTCTTGAGAATATAGAAACTTCATATAAAACAGCATCCCAACTATCATGAAACTTATAGACCGTTAGAAATAAGTTCAATATGACAACTGATGGTAAGGAGTATTAAAAGATAAGACCCTGGTTTGGTGCACAGGAGACAGAGTAAATATGATATAGTCATCCTTCCAGTCATTTAAGACTAAAAGTTTGGAATCAACCACCAACCCCCTTCCCCTTCAGTGTTGCCCTTTAAGTCTTGTTCATTTTATCTATAAAATATATTTTGTGCTTAACTACAACTCCAGTTTGTAGGAGAAGTCATTAAGACTTATAAGGAAGAAAGGAGGATTTCTCTGTAGGATAGTTTCCTAGAGGTTATTCTTTTTTTTTTAGCTGCCCTAATCTGCCATCTCCCCTCTTACACACACACACACACACACACACACAGATACACACACACATGTACATACACACACATGTACATACACACACACAAATAAAGTTCTCCATGTCACTGCTACCATTATTCAATCTTGCAAATATTCTATATTCTACCTGAATACCCTATCCTAAGGAAAGAATTCCAGTTCTTTGCTTCATCTAAGATGATTATATAGATTGTAATAGAGTTTCTTCCATCTCCCCGTCTCTTGCATTTGTTTTGCTACATCCTTATCCAAGACTACCTAATCTTTTTTAAAAATTATTAATTGTTTTATTTTTCCTAGCTATACATGTATATTTACTTTTTGAATACATATTTTCCATATGAATCACTTTGGGAGAGAAAAAGCAGAACAAAAGTGAAAAACCACAAGAGATGAGAAAAAAAAAACAGAAAAGTGAATATAGCATATGCTGATTTACATTCAAACTCCATAATTCTCTTTTAGGATGCAAATGGTGTTTTCTATCCAAAGTTTATTGGGATTGCCTTGGATCACTGAACAACTGAAAAGAAGCAACTCTTTCATAGTTGATAATCATACATTCTTGCTGTTATTGTGTATACTATATTCCGGGTTCTACTTGTTTCATTCAGCATCAGTTCATGTAAATCTTTCCAGGCTTTTCTAAAAACAGCTTGTTTATTTTTTATAGAACAATAATATTCCATTACCTTCATATGCCACAACTTATTCAGCCATTCTACAAATGACTGGCATCTACTTATTTTCTAATTCATTGCCACCACAAAAAGAGTTGTTACAAACATTTTTGCACATGTGGGTTCTTTTCCCTCCTTATGATTTCCTTGGGGGTACAGACACAGTAGTGGGATTGCTGGGTCAAAGGACATGTGGTTTGATAGCCCTTTGGGCATAGTTCTAGGTTGTTCTCCAGAAGGGTTAGATCATTCCACAACTCCACCAAAAATGCATTAATGTACCAGTTTCCCACATCCCTTCCAACATTTATCATTATCTTTTCCTATAATCTTAGCTAATCTGAGAGGTGTAAAGTGGTACCTCAGAGCTGTTTTGATTTGCAGTTCTGTAATCATTAGTAAGTTAGAACATTTTTTCATATGACTATAGATTGCTTTGATTTTGTTATCTGGGAACTGTCTGTTTATATCCTTTGACCATTTATCAATTGGAAAATGACTTGTATTCTATAAATTTTACGTAGTTCTTTATGTATTTGAGAAATGAGGCCTTTTTTAGAAACACTGGCTGTAAAAAAAAAAGTTTCCACAGCTTTGTACTTCTTTCTTAAGTTGTTGTGTTTAATCTTGTGTTTGTGCAAACCCTTTTTAATTTAATGTAATCAAACTTGTCCATTTTGCATTTCATAATGTTCTCTAGTTCTTTGTTCATAAATTCCTCCTTTCTCCAAAGATCTGATAGATAAATTATCCTTTGTTCTCCTAAGTTGCTTATGGTATTGGCCTTTATGCCCAAATCACATATTCACTTTGACTTTCTTTTTCTATGGAATATGAGATGTAGGTCTACTTAGTACTTAATGTAGTTCTGCAAGATTCACACCTATGATGATGTAATTATAATGGAGTATATAAGCTGGTACAACCTCAGCCAGAGACATTCATTCCATCTCCCACCACTGTGGCGGAGTAGGACAGACTTGGGGAAGACAGAGGACTGGAGGCTGGAGCACAAGCTCTCAGAATGAGACAAGACCTCAACATAGAGACTGTAATGGTGGTCCTCCTGCTTCCTCCACAGAAACCAAGACACATTCCAGAGGACCTCCAGAAAGCTAGCCAAACCCCAGTCAAGAAGACAAAACTTTGAAGGAGATAATAAAGAATTTTGATTTTATCCCTAGCTATTCTTGTGGTTATTATTCAGCTAAAACAAAGGTTGGTCCAAAAATGTCCAGAAAACCAACTAGAACACTACATTTTCTCAGCATTTTTTGGAGCTCAAAGGACTCATTGCTTTTGTTCTAACCAACATTTATAGAGCTATTGTCTAATACTAATAATTTTTAAGCACATAGATTCCATTCAAACTTTAATAATTGTAATTTTCTCAAACATATCCAATTCATTTCTGCCTTTATATCTTTCTTCATATGGTTTCCTGCACCTGAAATTCCTTTTATCACAATATAGTTTTTACATTTATTTTAATCATTTATTTTCTCTCCATTTCACTTCTCCCATTGAATAAAAGAAAAGGAAAAAAATAGCTCTCCTAATATATGTGTGTGTATGTGTGGGGGGTTGGGGTGTTTGTGAATAACAAAGCAAAAGTAAATGTCTTCATTCACCATAAAATAATGATAAGCAGGATGAGGAGAACCAATAAAACATGGACATAGTAATAGCATAATTGTTTTAAAAACCACTTTGAACTTTAGTGCCAAGATGATATAGTAAGGAAGGAATTCTATGAAAGCCTCCCAAATTCCCTTCTAACTAACTTAAAACTTCCTCAGAACTAATCTAGGAACAGAAAAACAGCTTTTCACCACAATAGGAAAGTTATGTTTCACTAGAGTGGAAATGGGACAAGGAAAACAATAGTATCCAGCCTCACAGCAGAGCATCTGCAGCAAAACTCCAAGACTAGGGTAATCCACCAACAACGATGCTGATGCAAATTGAATGGGAATAGAAAGGAATAAATCTTTTTCTTAGAAGTATATGGCACCTGTACAAAAAGAAATTAGTGGTTTATTAGGTCACGAAAACCTCACAACCAAATGGAGAAAAGCAGAAATAGTAAATGCACTCTTTTCTGTTCTTAATGCAATAAAAATTATATTCAATAATGACCAGTGAAAAGAGAGATAAAAATTAATCAGAAACTAAATAGTTTAATCTTAAAAAAAGTTAATGTTCAAATAACAAATCAAAAACTATTGATAATTTTATTAACAAAAATGACAGCAATGAGATAAAATACCAAAGAAGTACTAAGGAGAAAATTTACATCTCAAATTGCTTACATCAATAATTAAGAATTTGACATGCAACACACACACACAAATTACTCAAAAAAGAATAAATTAAAAATCCCCAATTAAACACCAAATTGGAAATTCTGAAAATCAAAAGAGAGATGAACAATATTGAACATTAAAAAAAAAAGGTGCCACAGTGGGTAGAGCACCAGCCCTGAAGTCAGGAGTACCTGAGTTCAAACCTGGCCTCAGACACCTAACAACTCCTACCTGTATGAGCCTGGGCAAGTCACTTAACCTCATTTGTCTCAGGGGGGAAAAACCAAAAACATTGAACTACAAAATAAAACTAGAAGCTAGTTTTATGGGGAAAAAAGCACACACAATAAAATAAGAAAGAAAATCACAGTATTGGTATCAAAAATGAGAGGGAGTGAATTCAGCATCAGTAAAGAAGAAATTAACACAATTTTTAGGAGGTGTTTTGCCTAATTATATGCTAGTAAATTTGATAATCTAAATGAAATGGATGGATATCTATAAAACATAAATTATACAGATTTAGAGAAGAAATAAAATATTTAAATAACTCAGGAAAAGAAACTGAATATCAATGAACTTCCCAAGAAAAAAACTCTGAAAGTCAGAGGGCAATCACAAGGGAATTCTAGCAAACATTTAAGAAACAATTGATTCCAATATTATATAAGCTATTTGTAAAAATAAGTGAAGAAGTCCTACCAAATTCCTTTTATGACACAAATATGCTTATGATACCTAAGCCAGAAATAGCCAACACAGAAAAATAAAATTATAGAACAATTTCCTTTATGAATATTAGAACAAAAATTTTAAGTAAAATACAGGCAAACAAAATAAAGGAATATATCATAAAGCTCACATATTATAATCAGTTTGAATCCATATCAGAAATGCATGGCTGGTTCAATATTAAGAAAACTATCAGAAAAAAAATGACCATATGAATTAAAAAGCAGAAATCATATGATTATTGTTATAGATGCAAAAAAAAAAAAAAAACTTTGACAAAATATACCTATTTCCATTAAGTACACTGGAGAGCCTAAGAATAAGTGAAGCTTATCTTAAAATGATAAGTAATGTTTATCTAAAACTGTCAGAAAACTTTTTAATACAATCAGCTGTGAAGCAAGGATGCCTGTTAAAACCTCTATTATTCAATATTATACTGGAAATGAAAAAAAATAAATTGAAGGAATTAGAATAGGCAATGAAGAAACAAAACAATCACTGTTTATGGCTGATATGATTGTATACATAGAGAATCCTAGAGATTCAACTAAAATACTATTTGAAATTATTAATGACTTCAGCAAAATTGTAGATACAAAATAAATCCACATGAATTGCCAACATTTCTATTTATTACCAAAAAATCCCTCAGCAAGAAATAAAAATTCCATTTTAAATAATTTTAGATAATTAATAAATTAATATATATTACATATAAATAGTATATATATTATATATAAAATTAATAATAAATTAATAAAATAATTTAGATAATTTAAAATGCTTGGGAGTGCCAAGACAATACATGAACACTACAAAACACTTTTCACACAAATAAAGTTAAATCTAAAGAATTAGAAAATTAAGTTAAATTAAATTTTAATTAAATTAATTAAAATTTAATTAAGTTAAATACTCATATAGGCTGAGACAATATGACAAAAATGACATTTCTATTTAAATTTATTTATTTATTCAGTTTCATGCCAAACTATTAAGGAATTATATCCTAGAAAAAGAAGATTCTGAGAAGACAAGAGAGTAGATGAAATTCCAAGCTTTCCTGGTTTCTCCCATGAACAAGACAAAATTGCTCCTCAGGGAGAATATAGAGTGCTAAGAACACAGAAGAATTTACAGAACATTGGTCTTCCTGATGGAAACAGAGAAGATTCAAAAAAAGATACCAGGAGGGAAGTTTAGCCCATGTAAAGTATAAACACCTCCAGACTAGTACCCCTGAAAAAGCAAGTAATGAACCCTGAGGCCAACTAGCTTGAGAGATAATCTTGGTCTCAGCCAAAAGAATTTTCACCTCCCCAGAGAGAGTGAGGAGTCAGGGGTCTGAATAGGGGAAGACTGAAGGCATTTCTGCTGACAAAAACCCACTTGCCAGGGCCCACTTGCCCCACTTAAGTAATTTCAGGAAAATGAAGTTCCTGGTTTGGGATTCCAAGGCAAAGAACATGAGGCCAGGGGCAGCATCCCCCCCACCCCCCAACACCAGAACAAGAACTTGTAAGGTCCGGACTAGCTCCCTGGAGGCCTCAGGAACAGCCAGAATCAGGATAAGTAAAAGTCCTTGGTCTTTAGGGGGAGAAGTGAAGGAGACAGACAAACCTCCATGAGGCTCACTACCAACTTTTCTCCTTCTAGTCCTGCCGAAAAGTGAGGTCTGGCTTATTTCACCCCACCATCTAATCCTTGCCTACAATTTCCTTAACCACAAACATTGAACCAGCATTAACTGTGAGAAGAGCAATTCCAAACATGTGCTAATAAGTCATTGTCCAATAGGTAATTAGCCTTAAGTGCTTGGTTGTCTGATTCAAGTGCACCTATTCAAAGTTTCAACCCTTTACAAGAGCTGACTACACCAACAATTTGCTACAACAAAAGAAAGAATGAAAAAAAAAAAAAAGAGCAAGCAAAAAGAAAGACCCAAACTATAGAAAGTTAGTATAGGAATAGAGAAGACTGGAGTGTTCTTTAGAGTAATATACTGAATACATAAAATAAAATAAAGCTTCTCCTCCTCCAAAGAGTAATATTAAATGTTCACCTGTCCCAAAAAGAATTTAGAAAACTTCAAAAACCAAATAATAGATACTAAGGAAATAAAAGAGAAAAAGAAAATTATGAAAAAAATCCACCAACTAGAAAAGGAGATTCAGAATCTTAAGGAAGAAAATGACTTCTTGAAAATTAGAATTCGATAAGGGGAAGTCAATGAAGTTATAAGAGAGCAAAATATAATATAATATAGCAACACAAAAAGAATGAAAAAGATAGAAGAAAATGTGAGATATAACATAAGAAAGACAACAGATCAGGAGAACAGGTCAGTTGCTGGCTTATTGAGAGACAATTGGGAGGGAAAAGGGGAAAAAAAACAGAATAAAGTAAAAAGTGCACAGAGCAAACAAAAGAAAATCTAAAAGAAAGCAAAGGAAAAAAAAGATGAGCAATTGAACGCAATGTGTAATATTTAGTATAAAGGCTTTCTTGAAATGGAAGCTTATTGCTTCATATTTGGAATTCTCTCATGTTCTGCTGTGCATATAACAATTTTTTTTCTTTTTCTAATTTTTAATATTTTGTATTTAAGTTCTAAATTAATAAATGCATTAAATATTGTGGTAAATATCCTTATGGAACTAGAAAAATAGTAACCAAATTAATTTGGAAAAATTAGAGGTCAAAGGTATTAAGAGCATAAATTTTTTAAAATGTGAAGGTTTAGTTATACCAGATCTCAAACTGTAATATTGAATGTGGCACTGCCTAAGAAACTGAGTGGTGAATCAGTGGAATAGATTAGAAAACAAATTGCATAGTAAATGAGCATAATAATCTAATAAAGGATAAATTCAAAGTTCTACACTTTGGGAACTAAAACTTATTTACAACAGGAAAACTGGAAAACTGTATGGCAAAAACTACAGATAAGCCATGATCTCACACCATATATCAAGATAAAATCAAAATGTGTTCATGATTTATATATTCACAGTGATATCATAATCAAATCAGAATGGCATGGAACCAGTTCCTCTGTCAGATCTATGGATTAGTGAAGATAAAGCAAGCAAGATAAAGAGAACATAAGTGCAAAATGTATAAAGTTGATTAAGAGTGTGTGTGTGTGTGTGTGTGTGTGAGTGTGTGTGAGTCTACTCAAAGTCTATTACATTTTTAACTTTCTTTCCTTTCTTTCTTTACCTTTTTCTTTTCTTTTAACATTATCATCTTCTTCCTGGACCTTTAAAGGGCAATATACAGTATCTCATTCAGGATTTAAAAATTATTCCTGGTAATTTATGCCTACAATGACCAAATGGGCTTAAAATAAATTGAATCTTAAAAAAAAAATCTATGGCCCATGAACATATGACAATTTGCAGACCAGAGCTGATTTGGGTCTAACCCCTGGAAAATCATGATTTATAAGGGAGTCAGTGACAGTACCTTCATTAGAGAAGTGCTGGAGGGAATAGCTAAAATATTTTACTGTCTGCCATACAGTTCTTTCCTGGGTGATGCTCTTGTGGTTATAGAGCAATTAATTTGCTGTGCTAGATTATGATTAAAGAATTTTATATGTGTGCATTTTGGCCCATATGCAGGCACATCTGTGAGCAAGCCATAGCAGGTGTCCCCTTTTTATGGCTTCCTTCTGTTTATCTTTGACAAGTCCGTTTGTTATGCTAAAGAAAATGAGTAATATCTTACCCCTTTTGATTAGAAAAGAGTACTTTGTCTACCATCATTAGTATTCTCAGAGCAATTGACTGCCCTTTACCTAGCTAGGAACATTTAGTGAGGGAGAATAAAAATTGTAAGCATGTCTTTGACTTCATCCATAAAAAACATATTAAACCAATATTGTGCTGTATAATAAGTCTTTTTAGAAGGGCTTCTCAATCAAAGGTAGCTGGGATTTGCCACAAGATGAGACATCAGCTCTTACTTGCTGATTCTAATAAAACTCCTCCAATACAAGCTTTAGGATACTGTTTCTTGAATAGAAAAGTTATTTATTCTTGGTTTCTTGAGTTAAGGAAAAAAATCACACATCAGTCTTCTGACTATACATTTTAATACTTGGTGTCTAAAACATCATTAGTCATAAAATATGCAGCTGCTTGTTCTTTCAACAGATGCTCCTGGGATACCCATATGTCCAAGGAAGTTACATTTACTTCATGGTATTGACTCTTCATTATCAGTTAGACGAATCTTCTATTTGGATATGGTTCTCCTTCTGAGTAATTCAAAGGATTTCATATCTTCACAATTAATCTTCTCAAAATCATAAGGAAAGCCAAACAAGTTATTGCAAGAAAATTTTAGGATTTCAGCAGTATTTGTGAATTTATGCAATGCTCAGCAATACTGGTTGTCTTTAGCACTTAAAATACCCCAAATTTCACAAAACTTCCTTTCCTTCTTCACTACTGACAAAATGCTTTCTTCATAACAACCCAGCAGGTTAGGAAATATTACTCGCTCAATTTTACAAATGAGGAAATTGAGCCTTAGAGAAGCAAGATTCCTTACCAAGGTCACATAATTCCAATTCAAAATTATTTTCTTTGACATTAAACTACCTTTCTAATCCAAAGAGAAATTTTATGTTCTTTATGCACAACCACCTAACCTTCCAATACTTTTCTATTTTTCCCTTTTACTTCAGTGTTGAAATCTTCCAAACATGAAAACTTGCTATATTCACAGCAACTGGGGCTTAAAAGACAGGGTTGAATCCACCCTAAAAAGTTTCTTTTTGTATCTTCCTTCAGTAAAAAATTAAAAGTGAACTCCTTTTAAAAGTCTTAGTTTCAAAGGTCTCTTCTCTGATAGATTACATCTTTCTCCTCTACCTCTTCTGTTCCATACCTGTTTGGCAGTCTGATGAAATCTATAAATCTTTTCTCAAAATAATGTTTGTACATGTTTGCAATATACTAATGATTATAAAGAAAGACAATTATTTTCAAACAGACTTATCAAAATTAAAAAAAAAAACCTCATGAACCTCAGAGTAAATGTATCTGAATTAAAATAGTCAATTATCCAAAGAAATCCCAATAAACTTTGGACAGAAAATGCCATCTGTATTTAGAAAATAATTATGGAGACTGAATAGAAATTCATAGACAGTTTTCTGTAGCAGACTATAACTTCACACTCACACAAAGAGTTGCAAAGTATAGAATGCTATTGTATTTCTTGTTTGTTGATTATAAGAAACTATTTGGCTAAATGAAGCAAAACATAGACTTAATGATTGTTCTCCAGCAAAGGGTCTTCTGTGAATATGTTAAAATCCTATAAGATCCCATCTTATAAATGTGATCATAAGAATAATTTTATTTACAATTATCTTATAATCTCACAAGCTATTTTTTTTTTGCTGTTGTCATGGGGAATATCTTGCACAAAGCCCAAATGAAAAATATCAGTTGATGGTGAGGTTTTGAAGATAATGTACTAATTGCCCTGTTCCAGGAAATTATACAGCCTCTTCAATAACTAACAAAGCAATAACTCAATCAATAAGAACTGTCTATGAATATCTTACTCATTTCCTTTACATAGGTTCAACAATTTGATGAATTTATAAATCATTCTCACAAATATATTTTTTAAAGTAATCATATGAAATACATAATTAATTCAATTTAAAATAAATTTATCTTTAAAAAGAAACTACATAAAGTAATTAGAAAAACACTGGTCTGGGAACCAGAACTACCTTATTCTAATCCCAATTCTGCTCTTATTTAGATGTGGGACACCTAATAGACAAATTTCTGAACCTTAGTTGCTTCCTATATGCAATAAAGATAACTACAGCTCTGTCATTCTCACAAATTTAATAAGATTCAAATAAGATCATAGATGATAGCCCTTGCTTTACTGTGAAGTAATATACATTATTGAAATGTAAACCTTAATGAAGTTTATGTAAATCTATGAGATAGGGTTGCAGAGTAACCAATAATTTTAAAAGATGAGTGCAAAGATCTTCCTTTTGCAAAGTTTCTAATATTATTTTCACTACAATTCAAAAATTTTATTTTCACTACAATTCAAAAATGTTATTTTCATCACAATTCAAAAGGGTAAGGCATCAAATGCTTTCATTTGAGGAAGGAAAATTTTGAATTGTTATCTTCAGAGGGATTTTTGTGGAGAGAGAGTAACATATAAAGATTATACCAATCTTACCCAGTAATCAAATCCTATGTATTTTTCAAAATGAATTCTGGATCTAATCATGTTGGGAGATTATATATTGACCTGCAATCAGAATAATCACATTGGTCTTTTCCTTAATGACCCTTTATTGTCCTACTTATCTCTTCTCCCCCTTATAAATGAGTAGGACATTTCCACCCTTTGGATTTTGGTATTTTTCAGGAAACTTCTGCACTCTAACTATTAAAGAGATTATAGGATCATAGGATTTAGAGCTGAAAAGGACTTTAGAGATGAACTACTCTAATCCTTGCTTTTCATAGATGAGAAAACTGATAATTTTAAGCAATCTAAGATAGAAAACTGAATTACTTTAACCATTTAAAAAATTTTACCATCAAAAAATCCTTTGGGATATGTGGAGAAAGAATAAGTAGGTTCTCTCAAAGGACTTTCTACATCATTCTTTAGAGTTGTGCAATTGAATGAAAGGTCCAGAGAACACAGACTCCTGCTGTCAATTGTATTGATTAAAGAAGATTTAAAGGAACCAAAAAAAGGACTTCTAAAGACTCCTATAATTATGAGTTTTTCATAAATATGTTAAGATCATACAAAATTGCATGACAAATGCTCTTTTCAATGATCCTATTATTTTTGTTGTCAATGATCCTATTATTTTTGTTGAAGGGGGGAAAAACAAGGAGAGAAATATGTTATCTATACTTACCTAGCTCAAGATGGAAATGGAAGAAGTCCTTTAAGTACTCCAAATGCTGTTCTTTATAGAGGATATTGTGCTATTTTCATCAAAACCTTACATATAAGAAGAACTTTTTGATGACATCTTTCATTTTCCAAAGGTAATCATTATAACACTTCATACCTTATAACCATTGCATTAATTGTCATTTTCTGGGTTTTTTTTTTTTTGTCATATGCCTAATTCATTTATCTCTTTTTCCATTTTTATTCATGTAGCTATTTAGAGATAGAAAATTTCCCTTAAGAACTGTTTTGTCTGTATCCACTAGGTTTTGGTATATAGTCTCATTATTGTCCTTTTCTTGAATAAAACTATGGATTGTTTCTGTAATATAATGTTTGACCCACTCATTGTTTAGAATCAGATTATTTAATTTCCAATTTGTTTTTGTTGTTTGTTTGTTTTTGTTTTTGTTTTTGCTGAGGCAGTTGGGGTTAAGTGATTTGCCCAGAGTCACACAGCTAGGAAGTATTAAGTGTTTGAGGCCAGATTTGAACTCAAGTCCTCCTGACTTCAGGGGTGGCACTCTATCCACTGTGCCATCAAACTGCACCCTCCAATTGGTTTTTAACCTATGTTTCTCTCACCCTTTATTGAATATAATTTTTATTGAACTGTGGTCTGAAAAGAAAGCATTTACTATTTTTGCCTTTTTGCACTTGAATATGAGGTTTTTATGCCTAAATACAAGGTCAGTTTTTGTGTAGGTGTCATGTATTGCAGAGAAAAAGGTATATTCCTTTCTGTTCCTACTCAATTTTCTCCAGAATTCTACCATATAGAGGTTTTCTAGGATCCTATTAACCTCCCTAGTTTCTTTCTTATTTATTTTATGGTTAGATTTGTCTGATTCAGAGAGAGGAAAGTTCAGGTCCCCTGGCAGAATAGTTTTACTGTCTATTTCTTCCATAACTGGTTTAAAATATTCTTTAGGAATTTGTCTGCTCTACCATTTGGTGCATACACATTTAGTAGCATTATTACTTCATTATTTACAATACAGTTTATAAATTTATTTATTTGCTGTGACAATTGAAGTAGTTAAGTGACATGCCCAGGGCCACACAAGCTAGAAAGTATTAAGTGCCTGAGGCCAGATTTGAACTCAGGTCCTCCTGACTTCAGGGCTGGTGCTCTATCCACTGCACCAACTAGCTGCCCCCTAAACAACATATTGTAGGATTCTGTTTTTTAATCCACTCTGCTATTTGCTTCTGTTTTGTGGGAGAGTTTAATCATTCCCTCTTAGAGACATAGCTGATGAGATCAAGCTTCAGACAGTGCTCATCCCCTTCCCCTTTTCCCCTCAATTATGATAAGTCTTTTGCATCTCTTCTCATGAACTCATTTTGCCCATTATACTTCCCTTTCTCTTTTTCCAGAACAGACCTTTTTCTACCCCTAAATGTTTTTTTTTTCCCTTTGATTTCATTACATCAGATTTCTTTCACAACCACATCTTCAGTCCACAGATACTCTTTGTCTGCCCCAGTGGAACATACAGTTCCCAAGAGCTACAGATAATGTTTTACTAGGTAGGAATGTAAACACTTTTACTTTTCAATAATATATATTTCCCATTGTTTACCTTTCTATATTTCTCTTGAATTACTTTGTTTGTAGATTAAATTTTCAATTTGCTTCTGGTTTTTTCAATAGAAATGATTGAAAGTCCCTTACTTCATTGAAGTTCCATCAATTCCTCTGAAAATGATGCTGAATCTTGCTGGGTAATTAATTCTTGATTGTAACCTTAAGTCCTTTGCTTTTAGAAATATGGTATTTCAGGCCCTGCAATCCTTTATTGTAGAAGCTGCCAAATCCTGGTTAATCTTGGCTATTGCTATTTGCTATTTGAATTGTTTTTGTCTGGCAGTTTGCAATATTTTTTTGCTTGAGATTGTAGTTTTGCAGTTTTACAACCTTAGGGGTTTTTCTTGTGAGATGTCTTTCCAAAGGTGGTAGATGGTTCTTTCAATTTTCACCCTCTGTTTCTAGAATGTTGGGGCAATTTTCATTAATTATCTCTTGTAGAATGCTATCTAGGCTAATTTTTTGGTCATGGCCTTCAAATAGGCCAATAATTTTTTTGATCTACTTTCCAAGTTGGCTATTTTTCCAATGATGTATTTTACATTTTCCCCTATTTTTTTCATGCTTTTTCATTTGTTTGACTGATTCTCATTGCCTCACAAAATCATTAGCTTCCATTTGTTCTAGTTTTAAATGTGTGATTTTCTTTAGCTATCTTTTGCATCTTTTCTTCCTTTTAGTTAATTCTACAATTTAAAAAGTTGCTTTCTTCAAATATTTTTCTTTCCTTTTCCAAACTGTTGACTCTCTTATGCATACATTTTGTTTTCTTTTTTAAAAATATAAGTTAAATATGTATACATATTTTAAAAATTATTATGTTGCACAAGAAAAATCAAATCAAAAAGAAAAAAAAGAGAGAGAGAGAAAACAAAATGGAAGAAACAACAATGGAAAGGTGAAAGTGCTATATTGTGATCCACAGTTAGTTCCCACAGTCCTTTCTCTGGGTGCAAATGGCTCTTTTCATCACAAGATCAATGGAACTGGCTTCAGTTATTTCATAGTTGAAAAGAGAGCCCCAACTATCAGAATTAATCTTCATATAATCTTCTTGTTCCCATGTACAATGATTTCCAGGATCTGCTCATTTCACTAAGCATCGTTTCCTGTAAGTGTCTGCAGGCCTGTCTGAAGTTATCCTGCTGATCATTTCTTATAGAACAATAATATTCCATAACATTCATATATCCTACCTTATTCAGCCATTTTTCAACTGATGGGCATCCACGCAGTTTTAAGTTTCTTGCCACTATGAAAAGAAATTCCACAAACATTTTTGAATGTGTGGTTTCTTTTCCCTCCTTTATGATCTCTTTGGGGCATACACCCAATAGAAACACTGATGGATCAAAGGATATACACAGTTTGATAATTCTTTGGGCATAGTTCCAAATTGCTCTCCAGAATGGTTGCATCAGTTCACAATTCCACTAACAATGTATTAATATCCCAGTTTTCCCTCATCCTCTCCAACATTCATCATTATCTTTTGCTGTTATCTTAGCCAGTCTGAAAATACCTCTCATTTTCTTTCTCATTTCTTCTTCTTCTCTCTTATTTGCCTTTTGAAGTCTTTTATGAGCACTTCCAATAGTCTTTTTGAGCTTGGCACCAATTCATATCATTTAGAGATTTCTTCTGTGGACATTGTGTCTTTGTCTGGGTTTGCTCTGCTCCGTCTCTGTCTCTGGTCTGTCTCTGTCTCTGCTCTGTCTCTGTCTCTGCTCTGTCTCTGTCACCCTAGTAGCTTTCTATAATCAAGATAGTTTTTCTGTAGAGAGCCAGAACTCTGGAGAAGTATACTTGAAACAAGGTGGAAACTCAGTGGAATTGATAATTGTTCTCAAATTCACATATATACTTAGTACTTAGCATGGTGATGTAATGGTTCTCTAATTCACACATATTCAGTATACTGTAATGATGTAATTATAATAGGGTATTTAAACTGGGGACAAAGTTAGATTCTGAGGGAGACTGGTTGAGACTGGCAGACAGGCAGATTGCTGGATGGAACTGGGTCAGACTGAGACTGGTTAAGACTATGACAGACACAGACTGTGTAAGAGATCATAAAGACTTTGGACTCTATTCTTGTCTGTTCTTGTGTTGTCTATCCTGCTGAGACCAAGGCCCTTCAAGAGGACCTCCAGAAAGCTAGCACTTTTCTGTTTCTTGCTCATTTTCTTTCTTTTCCTTTTATTTTTTTTTTAACTTTTATGACTGAGCTCTGCTCCTGGAGTAAAGGGCACACTGTACCAAGCTTCCTGTGCGGTTCTGAGTTTTGGCTTTGAGCACAAAGGCCCCTTGTGTTGCAAAAGGATAGTTTTGCCTTCTCTTTTTAGGAAAGAACCTGTTTTTCCAGAGTTTGCCTTTTGAGCTGGAACTGGAGGCTGCCCCACTGTTCTCTTCTACTGAGCCAGGACTTAGGATCTTTGTTGCTGATTTTTTGTGACCCTCTTACTGGCTTTCCCAGAGTCTATCTGACCTGGGCTCAATACCCTTTTCACCCCAGCAAGATAGACCTTTTTTGAAGTTTTTCCAGTCTAACTTCAGTTGAAGAGTGGTTTCATTCTGTCAGACTCTCTTCAGAGGATTAGTTTCATGTGGTTTTCAAGGGAAAGTGGGAGAGTTAGAACAGCTTCCTGACTTCATCATCTTGGCTCCACCTCTCATACATGAGACAGTATGACTTCAAAGAGTTGCAAGAAAGAGATATCTTCTTTATTTGCCTGGAGCTAGGGAAAAGATAATATTTCATGTATCTTTGTTATCTCTCTTATGCATACCTTTCATTTTATTTTTTAAAACATAAATTAAATCCAATATATGCATACATATTTATAAAATTATTTTGCTGCATAAGAAAAATCAGATCAAAAAGAAAAGAAAGAAAGAAAACAACATGTAAGCAAGCAACAACAAAAAGAATAAAAATGCCAAGGAGATAGATAGAATGTGGGAAAGGGTGGGGTAACAAGGAAACTAACATTGCTAATCTTAAGCTTAGCAAAATACTTTTTTTTTTTTTGGAAAGATATGGATTTGTGCAAATAAATGATCTTTTAGGAATTGTTTTATTTTTTCCACCACTACCTTTTTCTTTTTTATTTTTCTTATAGCTTTTTATTTATAAGATATATTCATGGGTAATTTTTCAGCATTGACAGTTGAAAAAAAATTTTTGTTCCAACTTTTCCCCTCCTTCCCCCTACTCCCTCCCCCAGATGGCAGGTTGGCCAATACATGTTAAATATGTTAAAATATAAGTTAAATACAATATATGTATACATGTCCACATAGTTATTTTTCTGTACAAAAAGAATTGGAATTTAAAATAGTGTACAATTAGCCTGTGAAGAAAATAAAAAATGCAGGCGGACAAAAATAGAAGGATTGGGAATTCTATGTAGTGGTTCATAGTCATCTCCCAGAGTTCTTTCTCTGTCTACCACTACCTTTAAAAATTTCTGTTTCCATTTCTCGAGGCACAAAAGGTTATCAACACAGAGATAACCAGACAACCCAACACAGAGGGTTTACCTAGCAATACTTTCTCTCCTTTCAAAAACATCATGAAATGAAATAAAAGTTGGTCTCCAATAGTGTCTGGCATGTGGGTGTGTCTATACACTTGGGTTCAAACCTATGACTTTATGTAAATCAATAGACCTCTTTGTGCCTCAGTAACCCATTATGCTTTTTTTTTTTCTTATGAACTCATTAGTGGGAAATAGCTTATCAGCTACTTCTATGAAATTTATCTTTCTAAAGGGTTTCTACAGTACTTTCATAGTTTTCCCATTACATCTCAACTCAAAAAAATTCAAACTCCTTAGCATGAAGGATGTCCAAAGTCTGTCAGAATTTGTTCTTAACCTATCTGTCTAGACTCATATTCTGTTTCTTTATTTCTAGGTCCCAGCATTATAATTAAAATGAAAAATTCTCCCTAACATACTATATCTTTGCTCACTTTTTTCCAATTCTACTGAAGACAATACAGTGAAGTTTATCAAAGGAGAACAGAATCTCAAAGTTGGAAAAAAAGTCAATAATAAAGTAGTCAGTCTGGTTCTTGAACAATAAATCCCAAAGGCAGAGACTGCATTTCTATTTTGTCTGGCACATAATAATTAATTAATAAATGCTTCTTTTTTATTCATTAATTCAACTTCTGCTTCAAAACCTTCAACAATAGAAACCTTGCCAACAATACAAAGCCAATTCAACTCTTGGAGAGCATTAATTGTTAAGAAGTTTTTCCTTATATCGAGCCCACATATTTCTTTCTACAACTTAGATCTACCACTCTGACATCTGCCTTTTGGCTTCATGCCCCTCTTAAACATTTGTAATCTTTTCAGTCTGTTTCATGATAAGATTCCAGTCTTGTTCTTATCTTATTCATTCTCTGGATACCAATTTGCCAATGTACTTCTTAAAACATGTCTCTCAGAACAGCTGTGGTATGACCAGGACAAAGCTTATTATACTCCTCTTACTGGACCCTATGTGTTTCAAAGCAGTTTAAAACATGGATAGCTTTCTTTGCTTGCCATGCTACCTCTTTGACCCATGATGAATTTCTTCTACAATTATTGGGTCTCACAGGGATTATTGTCTAATTGGAGATATTTCCACCATAACATGTAGAGATATAACCACAACAATGGGATTCATTGTCTTTTTTTTAAAAAATAGAAATTTATGGAAACTATTTCTTTGGCCCTGATTTTTATCTCAAGCAGTGCTTTATTTTCTAGCCTATACAACAAATTTGGATTATTCTTTCTGTTCCTCTCTTTCAGTGGCTAGCCCTAAACTACTATTGGCAACTGAAAAAAAACAACCTTATTCAAGAAGGAAGTTGAACAAGAGACAACTTTTTCTTCCATACAAGATGAGGAATTTGTCAGGTATTTGAAGAATATATTTTTAAAGCGTTTACTAAGCTCTTATCTTTTGAATGTTGGTTCTTACCTTTAGAGAGAGGGTTTTGCAGACCTTTCTAGTTTGGTCAAATTAACAGATAACACTTTCCTAAGATTCTGAAATTAGGTGTTTACATCCTCATTAAACTGTTTCCTGGAGGAAGGAGTGTACCAGCAAAGCCCAACAGTCTGCAGCACCAAGGAACAGACTGTCCATTTCAGTTCCCAGGTAAGTAACAAGCTGCATACCATCTGGATTCTTAGTCAATTGTACCTCCATTTCCTGAGAGAGAATATTTTCTCTATAAATACAATGCAATGCTACCCTTAAGCAGTTTTACATCCTGTATATGGATTGCAAACTGCTACAAAGGCAACAAGCAACCTTGAAAATAGAACAGGGAAAGACTCTGGTCTCCAGTATAATTTTACCTAACTTTCTCCCCTGCTTCTAACCCTAAGGATTTGATTTTTAATATGTCTGCTAATCAAATTCTGGGATTATCATGTCTGAATTAGACCAGTGAATTTTAGATATTAAGATTACAGGGATCAAAGATGACCCCATAGTACTACAGCATTCCAATGCAGATAAACTAGATTAAAATGCAATTGGGAAATATTTCACAAAGTAAAGAAAAATGCAATGAAACATATACTTTAGTGTTATATCTATTGAATTATATTGTTTTATGATTCAGAACACTGATCTAACTCAGAAGTTCTTAAATTTTGTGCAGGACTTCTTTGTCAAGCTTCCTCCTACTTCTTTAGACTCTGGAACTCTTCTTAAATCAATGTTTTTTAAATGCATAAAATAAAATGCATAGGACTACAAAGAAAGATAATAATTATAGTAATATATATGTACATATATATAATATAATATATGTATATATTTGTTTATGAACCTCAGTTTGAAAAACCTTGTTTTAACCTGTCATGATCCCCGTGGATTCTAACTTTTGTCATCCATTCCACTAATCTTTCTTCCCTGCTTTGTGTCATCTGTGAATTTGATGAGCATATTACTTATAACCTTTATTGAACTCATTGATAAGAATGGCCAAGTACAGATGCTAAGGATTATCAGGCCTTGACATCTGCCTTATATATGTTTCATTAGGATACCTAGGCTTTTCCATCTACACCATAGTTGAACTCTCCTACATGTGCTGTATTCCCAATTACAGCTTAATTACAGCTCCCATACAGCCTATGAGAGCAGAGGCTGCCACTTTTTTTTTCTATTTGCACCACCAATCCTTAGCATACTATTTCCCACAAAGTAACACTTGATATTTTTCATTCATTCATTCACTCACTTCATTTCTTGTTCATAAGAATTCAAGTGAGGAAGAGATCATTTTTGGCTGGATCATTTTAAAAAAAGATTCCCAAGCAATAAATGTGTCTCTGAAGCCACAACCAATTCACAGCCCTTATTCTCATCAGCCCAAGAGGTAAAGATTTCTTCTTTATGAATCTTCCTTCAGAGCAAAAGAACAAATTTAAAGTACTTAATGAAAAATCTCCTAATCAGTTAGCACCATCAGGATTTGAATACTTTTATTTTCTTAAAAAAGATTAAAAAAAACTATAAATACACTGTCCTTAGATCTCTGTTTTGTGACTAATGGTTTGACTGAACAGAAATTTGCTTAGTCTGCCACATCCTCTTTTACCTTTGCACTTTTCTACTTGTACAATAGTACAGTGGGAGTTTGACATTATAGCATAGGACAAAACACCTACAGTGTCCCACAGAAAAAGCTGGGATATCTAGATAAGGTGGAACTTAAGCTGAGTTTTTATTTAATTTTTTCTCAATAGTATTTTATTTTTCCAAATACATAAAAATCTTTAAATACTCATTGTTGTGTGCTATATTTTTTCTCCCTACTTCTCTTACTTCTCCCCTTCCTAAGACAGTAAGCTATCTGATCGAGGTTATACATGTACAACCCTTTTAAATATATTCCCATATTTATCATGTTGTGAAAGAAAAATCAGAACAAAAGGGATGAAATACATGAGAAAGAAAAAGCAAGCAAACAAACAAAAAAGGTGAAAATAGTATGCTTCAGTATACATTCCATCTTCTTAATTCCTTCTCTGGATATAAAAGGCATTTTCTATCCCAAGTTTATTGGAATTATCTTAGATCACTGTATGACTGAAGAGCTAAATCTATCATAGTTGATCATCACATAATCTTGCTATTACAGTGTACAGTGATCTCCTAGTTCTGCTTACTTCACTCACTATTAGTTCATATAAATCTTTCCAGACTTTTTTGAAAATCAGCCTGCTTATTTCTTATAAAAAATAATATTCCTTTACTTTCATATATCATACTTCTTCATCCATTCCCCAACTGATGGTGATCCACTCAATTTCCATTTCCTTAATATTATAAAAAGAGCTGCTACACAAATTTTTGCACATGTAGGTAATTTTTCTTCTTTTATGATCTCTTTGGGATATAGACCCAGTAGTGATACTGATGTATCGAAGGATATTTGCAGTTTTAAAGGCCTTTGCACATAGTTTCTAATTCCTCTCAGCAGGGTTGAATCATTTTGCAACTCCACCAACAATGCATTAGTGTCCAAATTTTCCTACTTCCCCTCCAATATTTATTATCATCTTTTCCTGTCATCTCACCCAACCTTATGAGTATGAGTTGGTAATGTGCATTTCTCTAATCAATAGTGATTTAAATATCTTTTTCAGATGATTAGAAATGGCTTTAATTTTTTCATCTGAAAATTGTATATACATATCTTTTGACCATTTATCAATTGGGGAGTGACTTATATTCTTATAGATTTGACTCAGTTCTCTATATATTTTATAAATAAGGCTTTTATCAGAAACACTAGCTGTAAAAATTATTTCTCAGTTTTCTGATTCCCTTCTAATCTTGGCTGCATTGGTTTTGTTTGTGAAAAAGCTTTTTTAAAAATTTAATATCAAAATTATCTATTTTATATTTCATAATGTTCTCCAGTTCTCCATTAGCCATAGAAGCATCATTTTCCCACAAGTGTGACAGCTAGATCATCTCATGCTCTCCTAGTTTATTTATATTATCTCCTTTTATGTCTAAGTCATGAACCCATTACAAATTTCTCTTAATATGGGTTTGCCATGGTAGCTTGCTATGGTAAGGGCTCCTTTGCTTTCTTGCTCATTTGAAAAAGGTGATCTCTGTTTCTAGGGCACAAGGGAGTTTCAGCTTCTTTTGCAGGAGGACCCTCCATGTTGAGGGTGGAAGTACTGCAAGCTTTCCCACTATATAGATTAACCTGACCTAGTCCTGCCTATTATTCTAGGAATCAGGGCTCACAATTGTTATTATAAGAGCAAAGATTTCTGCCCTCTATTCATCTTCCTCATTCAAATTTAACTTGAGGCAAGAGGATAAAAAGTATATGAGAAATAACTTTTTTTTTCTTCACAAATACAAGGAATGTACCTTCCCTTGAAGATTTCACTGAATTCTGTTTTACAACTAAGTAAAATTAATATTTTTGAGGAACTTTTAGTTGATGTCATCAGGGAACAAACATCAACGTGGTAAGGTAAGAAGAAGCAATAAAGTTCATCTTTCCTTACAATGACTCCAAAATCAATCTAAGATGAATGACAATGATCACAAAATGAAGAACAAATCAAAGTGATCATCTTTCTACCACAAGATACTAAATTTTATGTAGAGGCAAGTGAACAGGAAACTGTTCAGCAGTAGGAGGACTGCTCAATACCTAAGGTTTCAAGCCAGTCCAAAGGATGTTTTGAGTTTATTATCTATCATCTCAACTTTTCACATGGGCCAGCTGCTTTAACCCAGAGTTGCTCAGAGCAGATCTTGTCTAAGTTTCCCCTCTAAGAAAGTAACATAGGGATAGTCTACCAGATGAATTGATGTCAAATACTTCAGTTTTCAGAATTCCCAGCAAAGTCATCAATTTATAGATCACTGGAGGCATGACTAAACAAAAGAACAAATATGCCTATTATGAGACCAAGAATGCTCAAAACACAAACAAAAAAAAGAATAACTAAAAAAGTCCTAGGGGCAAAAACAGATCTTTTTCAAAAGATCAATTAGAGTTTATAGATAAAATGATGAAAGAGTTAATTTTAAAATGAGTTTAAAATAATATTGGAATAAAATAAAAATAATAAAGTAATGAATTGGATATAAATTAAAGCTATGGAGGAGGAACTTTTAGAAAGGATGAATGGCTTAACCAAAGAGGTACAAAAACTTTTCCAATTAATAGAATCCTTGAAAATAGAATGGATCAAAAATAAGTTAATACTTCAATAAAATAATGAAAAATATGAAAATTGTGAAGACAGTAAAGAAAAAAAAAAGATTTCACAACAAAAACCTACCTGAAAAGCATGTCAAGAGCAAATAATTTAATAATCATTGGACTACCTGAAATTCATGATGCTCCCCTCCCCCCAAAAAAAGAACTTGGTTATCACATTTTCCTGAAAACCTTAAATCTATGGTTTGCTTTATAATAACTAAAGAGTATAAAGAAAAAGATAATCAGGACGCTGAGATGTCTAGAAATCATGCTATATGCAGACTAATTGAAAGTAGAAAGCATATTAAGCTTATAGAACAGAAGATTCAGTTAGGGTTGTAAAGGGGATGACAGTTGTCTCAGAATTTGAGGAATTTTCACCCTGATGAGGGAATAGAATTATTATATTTGGCTTCAGAGAACAGATAAAAGAACAATACATGTCCCTAGTTCCAAAGAGGCAAGTTCCCATGTGTTATAAGTAAAAAGCTTTCTAACAGCTACCTTTTATCAGGGTATTATATAAACTGCTTCCAGAAATGGTGAGATCCTTCTTAACTATAAGTCTTTGAGTAAAGTATTAGTTCACTTGTTGAATTCAATGTAGAGGGGACTCGGTATTTAGGTACTGGTCTAAGTAAGTGATCACTGATACCTATTCTAATTATGATATTCTATGATTCTTTGATTTCCTAACCTGTATACTCTTCTAGGCTTATTTTTTTTTTCTTTCCTCCCTTTTCCTCAGCAAATGATATTCAGAATATTTCATGTACATGTATGCACAAGAACTTCTCTAGGAAGTTTTAGATGAGACTGACCAAACTATTTTTTTTAATTACTTAAAGACTTTTTGTTTGAATTCTATCAGCATATGGCAACTATCTGTCAACAAATGTTAATTAAGTATCTACAATTTAGCAGTCACTATTCTAAGCAGTGGGATAAAAAAGGATTATAAAGGAATAGTGTATGAATTCATAGGCTTGAGTCCATTTAAAACCTATTTTGCTAAAATTATTTTAGTATAATTTGTCTCCTTTTAAAATTTTATTTATTTATACATTTAGAAATATTTTTCTAAAAACTATTCTATAGGCTACACAATTTGCAAAAAAAAAAATTAATATGCAAAATTTGCTTTGCTCTATGGAATAGTGGGAAAATAGACCTTGCATCTTATATTGCCTATCATAACTATCATCTTTCATTCACAAGGTGGTAGCATTATAAATCTTTCTTTGGCTATTGACTTATTGGCTTTATAGGAACAACAAGAGAAAATAATGTTTTGGTTTTTTTTTTTCTGATCTGCTATAAAATAATTAAAATGCTATCCATGTAAGTGAGAAAGAATGAAAAAAAAATAATCACAGGCTTGGCACCTAACATCAGAAAAAACAAATGATGAGAGAGAGAGAGAGAGAGAGAGAGAGAAAGAAACAGAGAAAGAGAGAGAGAGAGAGAGGAAGAGAAATTTATTGGTTTTTTTTTTTAAGGAGACGGTACAGTGAATTGTAGTGAAGAAAGTAGTCTGGCTATAGAGTTAATAAACACGTATTCAAATCCTGCTTCTGGTTTTCACTGAATACATGACTTGGACAAATTACTTAGCTTCCCTGGGTGTCTGTTTTACCTTAGAAAATGACAATATTGACCTAGTGACTGGGATTTCTTCCAAGTCTTGATCTATGATGCTTTCCAGTATTTTAGGTCTACTCTGGTCATGTATAAAAAAATCAGACAAAAATTACCTTACTCTTTACTATAGTCTCAGTGGTCTATTCTGCTGTAAACTCATTCCACACTGAATTTCAAGCTGAATATAGTATTACATAAGCACTGACTACACTTTGGGCAGGACAGGAAAGCATGAAAGAAATTTTCTGATCAGTAACAATGCTAAACCTTGCCAATTTAGTAAGATGGCCTATTTGTTACTCTCTTCTCCAAATTATATTGTTCTAGTTAGAAATGAGCTGGAGAGATCACACTATTATAGTCCCCACTTCAAACAGCCAGAAAGACATGAGGAGCTGTTTAAAATATGCATTATGAGGAGCCTTCTAAGAACACTGACAATTCCTAGATAAATGGCGTACTAGAATCAGAAATCAAAAGCTAACATGATCCTTGGAAGCTGTCTAGATCAAATTCCACATTTATAGATGAACAGACTGAGGCCAATAGAAGTTAACTCATCCATCCTAATATTTGAGGTTGAACTCATACTGTTCCAAATATTTATTTGTAAACTTGTTGCATTGGCAAATATGCATGGAAAAATCAAATTTTTTCTACCTTCTACATTTCTAGACTATAATTTAGTATTCAAAAAGCTCCTGGTTATATGTTCCACTAATGTTTTGAAAGAAGAAAATAAAAAATATCTTTATAAGGAACAGAGGAGTTTTTCAGGAAATTTAGAGAGACACAACTTTTTTAAATGGTTGAAATTATTAGAGAAGTAACATGATTTATTAGGAAAGGGTTTGAAAATTATTAAGGGAAGACCTAGGTTTTTATCCTTGTTCTGTTGTTGTCTAGTTTATATGACCTTGGTCATTTCACTTAATTACAAATCTCAACTTCTCTGGGTCTCTGTTTTCTGTTCTATAACATGAGATATTACATTATAATCATCTTCCACATTCTTTCTCACTAACATTATATGATTTTTTATGATTGAATCAAGAACATACTACCATTTTATTCCATAAAACCTCAAAAGGTTAGATTAAAAAAAATGCTGACACTCAATATTGATAAGATATCGAGTAACATACAGAATAGCAAAGGCGCCTTTAAACCGGAGTTTTGAATATATCTTGCACTGCATACCTCCTTAGAAGTCTGATAAAGTCTTTGGATCCTTTCTCAGGATAATGTTTACAAATGCTTAAAATAAAATACCTGTGATTACAACAAACTAATTATTGTCAAATACACTTATCAAAATATTTTTTTTTAAAAAGCTTCATGAATCTCAGATGAGGAATATTTGACTTAAAATAAAGTCAAATATCTGGAATATTGTACTTAATTTTAAGAATATTGTTGAACTAAAGAACATTTAAACTCTAAAAGTGGTCAAGATGATCTGAATGTTATATGAAAAATAATTCAAAGGACAAAAGGAAGAGAGAACAAAGGAAAAAGTCAACATGCTAATTAACAGGTTTAGTCAATAAGCTATATAACCAGCATTAAGTTCCTGCTATGTGTCAGACACTGTACCAAGCACTGGAGATACAACAAAATCAAATAACTCTCAATCTAATGTTTTCAAAGCTCAGCCTCTAATGGGGAAGACAATATGCCAACTAGTAAATGCATAAACAAGATAGATTCAACATAAATTAAGATATAATTATCAGAGGGAAGACATTTACATTAAGACTTGACAAAGGCTTTTTAAAGTAGGTGGGATTTTGAAGAGGGACTTTAATCCATGAAAGTCAGATGATAGGAATGAAGAGAAAAATAATTTTATATATGGGGAATAGTCTGTGAAAGTTCAATTAAATTCAGTAAATATGTATTAAGCACCTACTAAGCAAAAGACACTCCCTATCCTCATGGAACTTACCATTTAAGGGGAACACAACATGGGAGCTAATGTATATAAAGCCATCTATACACAGAGTAATTAGAAAATAATTAGATAAAGAACTAGAATTGTGAGGGATGGCTGAATGTCTTCTTTGAAGAAGAGCCAGAAACTCAGAACACATAGAAGAGAATAAGATGTAAGATGACTTGACTGGTAGAATGGAATCATGGAGTCATTGTAACCTTCAAATAAAAGAAATTCATTAGAAACCCAGTAAGTAGTGTAAGTAAGGAATTTGGGAAAATGATTTTTAGAAAAGAATATAACTTCTGCTCTTAGAGACTATATACTAATGGCAAAATAATATCATAACAGATACAGATACCAAAAAAAATACAAAATTACATGAGAAATGCATTTGTTACAAAAAAAAAATTTTTTTTGAAATGAGAGCAGGGGAGGTTATTACTTTCTTTAGTAGTCTTAAGTAGACTTAACTTATTTCTAACTCTTCCCAGGTTGATTTACTTTTGAGAACCACCTGGAGTCAAATGTGCAAGATCAATCTCTATTCAACAATAGAGCTCTATTCAAGTATTTCAAGAAATACTTTTCTACCTCAATGAAATAAAGGAAAGTAAAAGGATTATTTTATTTATAGGATTCAACATTTTTTTTTATTTAAAACTTTCTAATTTTCAAAGCTATGCATGGATAATTTTTTAACATTAACCTTTGCAAAACTTTGTGTTACAATTTTATCCCCTTCCCTCTACTCCCTCCCCTAGAAAGGAAGCAATCCAATATATGTTAAACTTGGTAAAAATATATGTTAAATCCAATATATGCATACATATTTATATAATTATCTTGCTGCAAAAGAAAAATCAAATCCAAAAACAAAAAGAGAGGAGAAAAAAATAATAAAATGCAAGCAAACAGCAACAAAAAGAGCAAAAATGCTATGTTGTGATCCACATTCAGATATCACAGTCATCTCTCTGGGAGTAGATGGCTCTCTTCATCACTGAACAATTGGAACTGGTTTAAATCATTGAAGAGAGCCATGTCCATCAGAATTGATCATTGTATAATCTTGTTGTTGCCATGTATAATCGTCTCCTGATTCTGCTCATTTCATTTAGCAGAAATTCATGCAGGTCTCTCCAAGCCTTTCTGAAATTATCCTGCTGATCATTTCTTATAGAACAATAATATTCCATAACATTCATATACTATAATTTATTCAGCCATTCTCCAACTGATGGGCATCCACTCAGTTTCCAGTTTCTTGTCACTACAAAAAGAGCTAACACAAACATTTTTGCACATGTGGATCTCTTTCCCTTCTTTAATATCTCTTTGAGACTTCCAGCCAAGATGGTGAAGAGGACAAACCCATCTATGTAATCCCTGTCTCTGCTCTCTGAATTTATTTCATGACAAGCCTCAGAATTAGTGCTTGACTGGAAAAAAAAACCCACAAATAATTACGAACAGAAGACATCCTTGAAATTCGCCAGAAAAGGTCTGTTTTTATTTGAGGGCAGGGACAGTTAGATCGAGCATAGGCTTAGGGCAGGGTAGCGGCAGCGGCAACGAGCACGGCAGGCAGCTCACACTGAGCAGACCAGAGGAGGGTGGGGTGTGATCTCAGCCATTTCTGCGGAAAGAATTTTAACACAGTGTGGCCATTTTGCCTTGGCAACAAGCCAGTAGACCAGCAGAGAAGCTGTAAACACAGGAGGTAAAGAAAAAGCTAGGGTTTCTTGGGACCTGGGCACACCCACCTAGAGTGTCTCAGCACACTCTCAGAGTCTCAGACAACAGACGTAGCGCAGCCATTGCTGTCCTGCCAGTGCCTCACTGCTGCCCCCCACAGTCTGTAGAGGAAGCTTGGTAGCACCATTCAGTCCCCTCCTTCCCCCCCCCAAAAAAAGCAGACTTCATTTGTTTTTTTGCTAGTTTGAATTCTTTGATTCTTCTCTGATAAAATGAGCAAAAATTTTTAAACAGACTCTAACTATTGATAGTTTCTATATGGACAGAGAGTAGACTTTAAACCCTGAGGAGACTAAAAACAGACTGTCTCCAGATGAATCCCCAAAAGGGGATATGATCTGGTCCTCAACACACAAGACTCTCATAGAAGAAATTAAAAAGGCTCTCACAAGAGAGCTAGAAGAAAAATGAGAAAAGGAAAGGGAAGCCTGACAAGAGAGTCTGGATAAGTCATCCCACTCATTTAAAGATAGATTGGATAAAGAAATCAAATCCTTGAAAAACAGAATTAGTGAATTGGAAAACGAAAATAGCTCTCTAAAAAATAAAATTGGCAAAATGGAAACAAAATAACTCACTTAAAAACTCAATTGGATAGTTAGAAAAAGATATAAAAAAGTGAGTGAAGAAAATAATTCATTGAAAATCAGAATTGAACAAATGGAATTGAATGACTTGAGCAGACACCAAGAATCAGTCAAGCAAAATCAAAAAAAAAAAAAAAAAAGAAAGAAACAATGGAAAAAAATGTCAAATACCTTCTTGGGAAAACAAGAGACCTGGAAAATCGATTGAGGAGAGACAATCTGAGAATTATTGGACTCCCTGAAAAATATGATGAAAAAAAGAGCCTGGACATTATTTTCCAGGAAATTATCAAAGAGAACTGCCCAAGAGTTATAGAAACAGAGGATAAAATAGACATTGAAAGAATTCCTCCATCACCTACTGAAAGAGATACCAAAATCAAAACTCCAAGAAAGAGTGTGGCTAAATTCCAGAACTATCAGACCAAGGAAAAAATACTACAAGCAGTTAGAAAAAAATAATTCAAATACAGAGGAGCCACAATAAGGATTATTCAGGATCTAGCAGCATCCACATTAAAGGATCAAAGGACCTGGAATCTGATATTCCAAAAGGCTAAGGAACTTGGTATGCAGCCAGAATAACTTACCCAGCCAAAATGAGCATTTTTTTTTCCAGGGAAGAAGATGGACATTCAATAAATAGGTGAATTTCATCAATTTCTAATGAAAAAAATGGAACTAAACAAAAAGTTTGATCTCCAAATATGACTCAAGAGAAACATAAAAAAGTAAAAAGAAATCTTGGGAACTATATTTCTGTTATGAGTGAAGATAAGGAATACATATATAATTTGGTTTTACTGTTATAATATTAAAAAACAAAAAACTAGAGGTGGAAAGGAAATTGTACCAGAAAAAAGGTAAAGTGGGTGTACTATATCTTACAAAGAGGCAAAGGAAACCTATTATGTCTGAGGGAAAGAAGGAAAGGGGATGAACATAGTGTGTATCTTACTCTCATTAGAATTAGCTTAAAGAGAAAAATATTAGACACATTTGATTTACAGAGAATGTAATTGAAAAGTGAAAGGGGAAAAGTGAAAAGGGAAGGATTCAACTAAGTGGAAGGTAATACAGAAATTTTGAGGAAAAGTGTAAGAAAAAGGGAGGAATTCTAAGGTGGTGGGAGGGATCCTAAAAAAGGAAAGCTGTGTGAGGCAAGTGGTGCTCACCAGATTAATACAGGGGAGGGGGGGTAATGGGGAAGGAAAGGAGAAAAGCATAAGCTGGGGTTAAACTTCTAAACCTGCGCTGATTAAGGGGATTGTAACAGCTCTCTTTTTGCCACTAGCCCCATGACCACAAGGAATTGAAAGCGTTCAAACCGCACCACCTAGGCTAACATCCTTGGTTCTTCTGGAGAGCATTCCCTGGCTCTGGGCTAGAGGAGACCAAATAAGATTGATCTCTGTCTCTCAAAGCTCTGCTGTCTTCCTAATCAGGCTCCTAGGCCACTGAGAACCACTCAGTGTCAATAAATCCTCTTTGCTAATCTTAATTTGGAGACTGCAACTGCAAATTCTTTCACAAAAACCTGCACACCAGCCTGGGGACCCCCAAATGCTGTTAGGTGTTTTATCCCTCAACAACTGAGACTCCAATATATTTTGGGGATTCAGTGCTTCTGTATCCCAATATTCCAACTTGGTGCTCCAGTGATATTAGAATGCGTACTTGTCCTCAAAGATTATTTATCTGGTGGTAGAAACAAGACATAAGACACTTTAAAAAGACACTATTATACTAAGACATTTATAGCACAAGTAAAGAGAAATCAACAGGCCAACCATGACTGCTAAATGAATTATATAGTTAGTCAATTCTATAAGTGGGAAACATTTCCTATAGGTAGTCACTCAGGAAACATGAGTTTTCAATAAAAGATGAAGTGTTGCTCAATAGCTTTTGTTTAGGAAGGCAAGAAATTGTGAATTGAATTTTAGAAAGATTTTTATTAAAAATATAAAATTAGGAACAGATGGTTTTGTTCACTTATCTGAAACATTCACTCAGTTTTTTTTTAAAAAAATCTCTCCCTCTCCTCTTCTCCTTCACACCAAATAAATAAGCTATTACTCCATGTACTTGGAATTGCTTTGTTTTCCTTCAGTCACTTCCAAAACTCAGTGGTTTGGCCTATCTCAATTTTCCTAATCTTTTGTCAACTAACTAACTATTTTCTTCTCTGCTTCATGTTGTGTCTCCTCCCCTCCTCACAAGAACCTATTCTCTGGGAATGCTCTTGTAAGAAAGCTTTCATAGTATTTTTATAAAAAAAGTATTTTTTTTTTCTGATGTGTTTTTCCCCTTTTTGAGCATATTTGTTAAAGGACTTATTATGATAAAAAGCCTAAAAAAGCCTGCTAGAAGGCCTAATGAGAAGCATTTACCTTTCTTTAAGATTTGTATTCATCTCTAATCCCTTAGATAATACTTGCCCTTTATATGCAAATATTCTTTAATGAAAGCAATTCCAGTGGATTTAAGTGTTGAAAGAAAGGGAGAGAGTTGGATACATTCAAAGTTAAGAATTAAAACTCTCTTTATGTACTTCTGGAAAAAGCAAGAATCATTTGTATGAAAGAATTAATTAGATAGAAATGAAATTGTACTAATAGCCAAATCTAGCCTACTTTCAATTAATTAGGGTTTTTTCCCACAGAACTCTGCCTATGTCATCCATTGTTGTACCTGACTCCTAGAATACAATTCTATGGAATTATTTTGACTTAGATGCAAGTATACAGGGGAGATTAGAATAGAGTATAGGCCACTGGATCATACTGAGTGATTTGAACTTACCAGGCTACTTCTATTGAGACATATGTGTTCTTGGGCTTAATATCGTAGAACTTAATTCTGTAGAATGATACAGAAATCCCTTGATCCAATTTAAGAGAAGAGGGGGAGTGGTAAGGGTCAAAAGAGAATTGGCACTTATCCAGGAAGAAGCGACCATTTGGTTGATTTTAAGATACAGAAACTCCTGTTCTCATTTTTTTCTTCTTTCCAAAATGTTTTGCATAAGCCTTCTTTCTGAGGCTTTTCAGGGGAAACCTTTCCTCTTGTTGACTATTGCAGCTGTTTAAAAATAGCAACTAGAGTTTACCTTTTTTGGGTTAGGCTTGAATTTGGTCCTTAGATTTGCCTCTTCTGCTTTGTGTTTCTTTCCTTAAATATTAATGAGTAAAGAGCAATTTTGTTAAAGGGGCCTTTTTATTCCTCTTTTATTTTTTCTTCCTTTTTTTGGTGGGTGTAGGGTGGGAAGAAACCTTCTAAACTCCTGGGTCTTTTAGTAGATAGCAACTATACTGTTAAAGATACTCCTTGTATGCTAGAACATTCCTTAGAGAAGGAACTGACCACTCACAGATGAATGAACACAAGTTTGGTTTTTCAAAGGCATAGATTCAGAGTTGTTCAGGCTAAGAAGGTGGAATGCCTATATAATAGACTCATTATATAACCCATGTTTTAATATTCTTTTAATTATAAATCACATAATAAAGTACAATGAGAGTTATAGTTAATGTTTCATTTTATAGTACTTTGTCAATCACTTTTATTTTTATTTTATTTTACTTTTTTTGCATCTTAAACATTTCTCTTGTGTTTAGGAAATACATAACTGTCCTATATCAACCCACACAGATAAGCCGATCTTTCATTATTTTCTTTTAACATGTATTTCATCCAGAAATTCCTTTCTGGAATTTTCCTTTTAATTTCTCTTGGAATGTTGGTCATGGGTAGCCTTAAACCCAATCCAGGCAAATATGATGAGTATTTCAATATTCTTTCATTTAGTCCTTCCAAAAACATATATGCACCAGTGCACACATCACACAGACATTACACAAACTTGAGGCAGATCTCTTTTGTTCATAAAGGGAAAGAAAAAATCTATTTAAATAAACTTATAACCTTTTTTTAAATCCCCAGAAAATTATATAATACAGTGAATAGTCTCTTCCTGTGTTATTCATGTGCTACAATTCTCCAGACTCTAAGATCTTAATTTTTTCAGTCTCATTAAAAAAAATAATCCTTCTAATGTGTGGCCAAATAAGAACTGGAAATCTTTATTTAACAAAAAATTAAATAATTTTGATTATACTAAGTTTAAAAAGGTTTTGTACAGAAATACTAATTTAGGCAAGATTAGAAGGGAAGCAATAAACTGGGAAAACATTTTATAGTCAAAGGTTATGATAAAGGCCTCATTTCCAAGATATATAGATAATTGACTCTATAAGAAATCAAGCCATTCTCCAATTGATAAATGGTCAAAGAATGTGAACAGACAATTTTCAGATGAAGAAATTGAAACTATTTCTAGCCATAGGAAAAGATGCTCCAACTCATTATTAATCAGAGAAATGCAAATTAAGACAACTGAGATACTATTACACACCTGTCATATTGGCTAAGATGACAGGAAAACATTATGCTGGGTGTTGAAGGGGATGTGAGAAAACTGCAACACTGATACATTGTTGGTGGAGTTGTGAAGTGATCCAACCATTTTGGAGAGCAATTTGGAACTATCCCCAACGAGCCATCAAATTATGCACATTCTTTGATCTAACAGTGTTTCTACTGGGCTTATGTTCTAAAGAGATCTTTTTTTTAATAATTATAAATTTTTATTGACAGTACACATGCATGAGTAATTTTTTACAACATTATCCTTGCAGTTACTTCTATTCTGATTTTTCCCTTCCCTCCTTCCACCCCCTCTCCTAGATGGCAAGCAGTCTTATACATGTTAAATATGTTATAGTATATCCTAGATACAATATATGTGTGCAGAACCGAACAATTTTCTTGTTGCACAGGGAGAATTGGATTCGAAGGTAAAAATAACCTGGGAAGAAAAACAAAAATGTAAACATTTTACACTCATTTCATTGAATGGCCATCTTCTTCCCTGGACAAAAAAAAATGCTCATTTTGGCTGGGTAAGTTATTCTGGCTGTATACCAAGTTCCTCAGTCTTTTGGAATGTTATATTCCAGGCCCTTCAGTCCTTTAATGTGGATGCTGCTAGATCCTGGGTAATCCTTATTGTGGCTCCTCTGTATTTGAATTGTTTGTTTGTTTGTTTGTTTCCTAGCTGCTTGTAGTATTTTTTCCTTGGTCTGATAGTTCTGGCATTTAGCCACACTCTTTCTTGGAGTTTTGATTTGGGGATCTCTTTCAGTAGGTGATGGAGGAATTCTTTCAATGTCTATTTTACCCTCTGTTTCTATAACTCTTTGATAATTTCCTGGAAAATAGTGTCCAGGCTCTTTTTTTCATCATATTTTTCAGGGAGTCCAATAATTCTCAGATTGTCTCTCCTCGATCTCTTTTCCAGGTCTCTTGTTTTTCCAAGAAGGTATTTGACAATTTTTTTCCATCGTTTCATTTTTTTGGTTTTGCTTGACTGATTCTTGGTGTTTTCTCAAGTCATTCAATTCCATTTGTTCAATTCTGATTTTTCAATGAATTATTTTCTTCACTCACTTTTTTATATCTTTTTCTAATTGTCCAATTGAGTTTTTAAGTGAGTTGTTTTGTTCTATGGAATTTTTTTCCATTTTGCCAATTTTATTTTTTAGAGAGCTATTTACTTTTTTTCAATTCACTAGTTCTGTTTTTCAGAGAGTTGATTTCTTTATCCACTCTATCTTTTAATGAGTAGGATGACTCATCCAGACTCTCTTGCCAAGCTTCCCTTTTCTTTCCTCATTTTTCTTCTAGCTCTCTTGTAAGAGCCTTTTTAATTTCTTCTGTGAGAGTCTTGTGTTGTGGGGACCTGATCATATGCACCTTTGGGGTTTCATCTAGAGACAATCTGTTTTTAGTCTCCTCACTGTTTGAAGTCTACTCTCTATTTATATAGAAGCTATCTATAGTTAGAACTTGCTTTAACTTTTTACTCATTTTGACAAAAAAGAAACAAAGAAAACAACCAACCAAACAAAAAGCAAGTGTGGTCTGCTTTTTTGGGGCAGTATGGTATTACCAAGCTTCCTCTGCAAACAACAGGAAGTCACAGTGAAGCAGCAGTGGAACAGCAATGGCTGTACTGCACCTGTACAGCTGTTGTGCTCTGAGAGCATGCTGAGTCCCTCTGGATGCTGGGTGGGTGTGGCCAAGTCCAGAGAGACAATGGTCTTTTGGGGTTATAGTCTTTACCCACTGTGTTTGTAGGTTCTCTGCTGATCTACTGGCTTGCTGCTAGGGAAGAGTAGCTTACTCTGTGGTAAAGTTCTCCCCACAAATTTTCCACTGGCTGAAACCATACCCTGCCCCACTCCGGTCTGTTCAGTGTTAGCTGCCTTCCATGCTCTTGCTGCCTATTTGAGGTCTGTGGCTGGTCTAATCATCCCAGCCCATGAGCAAAACCCAACCTTTTCTAGCGAATTTTGAGGCTATCTTCTGTTAGTAATGTATTTATTCAGTCAAGCACTATGATTGATTTTTAATGATATATTACAACTTAGACACAGGGCAGATAATGGAACGAGTTGAATAGTCTGTTGACTTGCATCATCCTAATGATCTGCTTAGGGACTGGAACACTGGGCTCAATGATCAATGCCAGATCTTGGCAAGAAGCTCTTGGCTTTGGGGACTGGTGATCTGGGAGGGCAGCAGGACATCGTTGAAGGTTAACAAGATGAGGTGAGATCTCTCAGGACAGTTGCTAAAATCGAGTAAGGCTTCATCTACTTCAGAGTTGGAGTAGGCCTTAAAGTCCTTGAGCGTTGACTCAAGGGCATTCCTAAGTCCCTTCCTGCAATCCTCCCATGACATCATTTTCTCCCTACTTCAATCGAATATGGACAACTATGTCCTTATTGGCCAAGTTAAATTTCTTGGGTAGTTCCCACATTTAGAATGTAAGACCCTCAGCCAATGAGGATGATGGTCAGTGGTGGGAGAGGTATTTGCATTAGGGACTATTTAAGTGTCAAACTTATCCTAAGAGGTACCTCCTCCCTTTGATTGCCTGCTCACTGGGTGGAATGCCCAATTCTTGGGAGATCATGCAATAAACTTTTGTTTTGCTCCTAGATATCTCTCCAGTTATTTTTTGTTTTTTTGAATGGTGACCCCTCACCATTTCTGAGCCACACAGTTTTGGAGACTAGGCTGGATCCTATTACTGGGTGAGTAGGCAAACTCTTGGGTGCTAGTGGGATGGCACCCTATCCTGATTTAGGCAGGCTGCCAGCATCCAAGGGCTTCTCCTTGCTCCACAAGGTAAAATGGGCCCAAAGTAGACAAATTCAGGGCAAATAGTAAAAATTCCAACTAGTTTGATGTGAGGACAGATCAGTCAAGCCAGAGGTAAGTCCCTGTGAGTCGAGTTACAGACTCTTGAAGGGTGCTCTGGACAGGATAGGATAGGCCTTGCCTTGAGAGATGACTGGGATCAAGTGACAACAATTGATGTGTTTGGGCATTTTAGAATTTAAATTCCATCCAAATTCAATGGGTGTGGCCAAGTCCCAGCCATGCATCTCAGAGAGAAATAAGGAAGAAAAAGAAGATCAGAAAATACCAATAGATGGTCCCTTGGGAAATAAATTAAAAATTGGAACAAACTGCCAAAATATCAAGGAAAAAGCAAAAAAAATATGATGATAAGGTATTGTTGTTTTGTCTAGCGTAACAAAGATATTGGTAGAGGCACCATTTGGTCTAAGTATGGCTCCCCTGAAGACTAGGTGTGTCAAAAACTAAATTTGTATATTAATAGTAAAGAATCTGTTAATGCTGGATTATAGCTTTTCAGGGCCCCAATAATGTTGAGTAAGAATCAAAGTGAAAAGGGCATAAAGGAGGAGACTTTAAAGACACAGCAATGGGACCCATTGTTATCTCTGCCTCCTCCATACTTAGCACCACCTCAGGACATAATTCAGTCAGCTCCTCCAGGAGCTCTGAGGACACAGAAAGATTTAATTCAATTAACAACCCCCCCCCAGACTCCCCATCCTCCCACTGCCCCTTTTTGGATATAGTATGAGATTGCACTCCAGAAAGGTTGAATCATTTAACATTCATGAATATAATTTTTCGGCTATTATATATGCTTTCTTCAAATGTAAATTTATTATATGTTTTGAATCCTCCCTGATATTCTGCTGGACACATGACAATGTTTTATTGTTGTTGTTTTGTTGTTGTTATTTTTTATTTTTCCTTTTCTGTCTTTTTTCTTTTGTTTTTTTTTTTCTTATTTTGAGTTTAGTGTAATAAATATTTTTAAAAAAAGAAAAAAATCTATCATTACAAGAAATGTCACATAGTTGCTAGAATAAGTTTTAAAACTAGGAAGATCTAGATTCACATTCTGCCTGTAAAATATACTAGATATATGATCCTGAGTAAATAAATCAAACTTTTAAATTTCCAAGTCAATGATGTTAATGGTGTCCAAATCAAATAGAAATATGGGCCATTAAGGCATAAGTAAGAGACAGCTGAGTGACACAAGACTGCAAAGATTTCTTTACCTGGAGCCCAGAATATGAAGACATCTTCCTGAGTTCCAACCTTGCAATCCCCCCAAAAAAAATTCTAAGTGGGAAGCAAACTCTCATGGAGTTTTTGCAAATATTGAGAGACATTGTTTGAGGGTAGGAGAAATGAAAAGGGAAGAGCAGACATAAACATTTAAAAGAAAGTTAGCCTTCTGACATTCCTTTTGTTTATTGTACTTCACTCCCAAAGAGTACCAATATGACATTATTATGTGAGAGTCAAGTTACAGCATGTTTTATTGTGTCTGATCAGACCAATACAAGCTGAGATTGCTCTGTCACAGGTTGAGCACAAATAGTCCATGTGAACATTTGGGATGGATTACTTAAATTTGTGCATCTCAATATTTCTTTTGAACTACTTCAAATCTGTTTTGTTCATAGAGCACAGCCCTCCTTCTCTGAAGTAGGCACTCCATGCTCAGTGGTCTTGTGCCAGTGACTGCTATATCACACAATTCCAATATTTTAAAGAGAGCCTTTGAGAAAGTAGGGTTCTTTTTGTGGTTGTTGTTTTTGATAACTTTCTTTTTGGAAGAGCTTGCTTGGTTATTAGTTCTTCAAAAAAGTCTTTTTTGGTTTCCTCATTGCCTATTCTTATTCCTTTAATCTCTTTCTCAGCTCTTATTGCTAAAGCTAGCGTTTCTAATACAATATTAAATAGTAACCGTGATAGTGGGCAACCTTGTTTCACTCCAGATCTTATTAGGAATGGTTGCAGTTTGTCTCCATTACATATGATGCTTACTGATGGTTTTAAATAGATGCTGCTGATTATTTTAAGGAAAAGTCCATTTATTCCTATACTCTCAAGTGTTTTTAATAGGAATGGATGTTGGATTTTATCAAATGCTTTTTCTGCATCTATTGAGATGATCATATGGTTTTTGTTAATTTGGTTATTAACATGGCCAATTATATTGATAGTTTTCCTAATATTGAACCGGCCCTGCATTCCTGGTATAAATCCTACTTGATCATAGTGTATTATCTTTGGAGATGATTTTCTGTAGTCTTTTGCTAATATCTTATTTAAGATTTTAGATCAATATTCATTAGGGAGATTGGTCTATAATTTTCTTTCTGTTTTCAGCCTACCTGGTTTAGGTATCAGTACCATGTCTGTGTCATAGAAGGAATTTGGTAGGACTCTTCATTCCCTATTTTATCAAATAATTTATACAGCATTAGGATAATTGTTCTTTAAATGTTTGGTAAAATTCACATGTAAATCTATGTGGTCCTGAGGATTTTTCTTAGGAGTTGTTTAATTGCCTGTTCTATTTCTTTTTCTGAAATGGGACTATTCAAGCAATTACTTCCTCCTCTTTATTCTGGGAAGTCTATATTTTGGAGATAGTCATCCATTTCATTAGGTTATCAAATTTATTGGCATAAAGTTGAGTAAAATAACTCCTTATTATTTCTCTAATTTCCTCTTCATTGGTGGAAAGTTCTCCTTTTCATTTTAAGACTACTAATTTCATTTTCCTCCTCCTTTTTCTAATCATATTTACCAAAAGGCTTATCTATTTTATTGGCTTTTTCATAGAACCAACTCTTAGTTTTATTAATTAGTTCAATAGTTTTTTTACTTTCAATATTTTTAATTTCTCCTTTTAATTTTAGAATTTCCAATTTAGTATTTGATTGGGGTTTTTTAATTTGGTCTTTTTTTAGTTGCAAGCCCAATTCGTTAATCTTTTTTCTCTGTTTTATTCAAGTAAGCCTCTAAGATATAAAATTCCTCTTATTACTGCTTTGGCTGCATCCACAAATTTTGATATGATGTCTGATCATTGTCATTATCTTGAGTGAAATTATTAATTTATCTATAATTTGCTGCTTCACCCTAATCATTCTTTAAGATGAGATTGTTTAGTTTCCAATTACTTTTTGGTCTATTTCCCCTAACTTTTTGTTGAATGTAGTTTTTATTGCATCATGATCTGAAAAAAAAGCATTTACTATTTCTGCTTTCTTGCATTTAATTTTGAGGTCTTTATGTCCTAATATATGGTCAATTTTTGAATAGGTTCCATGAACTGCTGAGAAGAAAGTATATTCCTTTCTATCTCCATTCAATTTTTTCCAAAGATCCAACATACCTAATTTTTCTAATATTCTATTTACTTCTTTAATTTCTTTCTTATTTGTTTTGTGGTTTGATTTGTCTAATTCTGAAAGTGCAGTGTTGAGATCTCCCACTATTACAGTTTTGTTGTCTATTTCTTCTTGCAACTCTCTTAACTTCTCCTTTAGGAAGTTGGAGGCCATACCACTTGGTGCATATATGTTTAATATTGATATTGCTTCGTTGTTTATGCTACCCTTTAGCAGGGTGTAGTTTCCTTCCTTACCTCTTTTAATTAGATCAATTTTTGCTTTTGCTTGATCTGAGATAAGGATGGCTACCCCTGGTTTTTTGACTTCACCTGAAGCATAATAGATTTTGCTCCAGCCTTTTACCTTTACTCTATATGTATCTCCCTGCTTTAAATGTGTTTCTTGTAAACAACATATTGTAGGGTTCTGACTTTTGATCCAGTCTGCTATCTGCCTCCTCTTTATGGGGGAGTTCATCCCATTCACATTAACGGTTAGAATTACTAAATCTGTATTTCCTGCCATCCTAATAACCCCAAATTACGCTTTACTTATTCTTGCCTCCCCCAACCCTCTTTCCCCCTTTTAAACTTATGTACCCCTCTTGTATCACGATGCTTACCCTCTTTATAATCCCTCCCTACCCCCCCTTTGAGTCTTTTCCCCTTCCTTCCCTAATTACTCTTTTTCTTTTCCCTTTTCCTCTCCCCCGTTTTTAATGAGGCGAGAGAGAATTTTCTCTAAAACAAATGTCAATTATTTTTTCTTTGAGCCAACTCTGATGAGAGTAATATTCACACAATGTCCTCCCCCTCTCTAAATTCCCTCAGATATGATAAGTTTCCTTTGCCTCTTTGTGGGATGTGGTTTCCCTCTTTTTTATCCCTCCTTCCCACCTTATTCTGCCATCATCCCTTTTCCATATCTACTTCCCTTTTTTAATGTTATATCAGTACAATCAAGTTATACATGTATTCTTTTTGTATATCCACAAGAGAAATACAATTCTCAAGAGATATTTTTACCTTTTCTGCATCTCTTGAGTTCTGGTTGGAGATCAAATTTTTTGTTTAGTTCTGGTTTTTTCTTCAGAAACAAATGGAATTCATTTGTTTCATTAAATGTCCATCTTATTCCCTGGAAGAAAATGCTCAGCTTAGCTGGGTAGTTTATTCTTGGCTGCATCCCAAGTTCTTGTGCCTTTTGGAATATCATATTCCAGGCCCTCCTTTCCTTCAATGTAGAGGCAGCCAGATCTTGGGTGATCCTTATTGTGGCACCTCGGTATTTAAATGGTTTTTTTTTTTTTTTTGGCTGCTTGTAAAATTTTTTCCTTAATCTGATAGTTCTGAAATTTGGCCACAATATTCCTTGGGGTTTTTATTTTAGGGTTTCTTTCAGAAGGTGTTCGATGAATTCTTTCAAGCCTATTTTACCTTCTGATTCTATTACATCTGGGCAGTTCTCTTTGATGATTTCTTGTAAAATAGTATCTAGGCTCTTTTTTTCATCATAGTTTTCGGAAAGTCCAATAATCCTCAGATTATCTCTCCTAGATCTATTTTCCAAGTCTGTCGTTTTTGCAAGTAGATAATTCATGGTTTTTTCCAGTTTGTCATTTTTTTGTTTTTGCTTGACTGATTCTTGCTGTCTCAATGAATCATTAGTTTCAATTTGTTCAGTTCTAATTTTTAAAGAATTATTTTCTTCATTAGCTTTTTTTACTTCTTTCTGTACATGTCCAATTGATTTTTTAAATGTATTGTTTTGGTCTGTGGAATTTTTTTTCCATTTAACTAATATTTTTTTTAGTGAATTATTTTCTTTTTTCAATTCACAGATCCTACTTTCTTGCGAGTTCTTTGTCTTTTCCAATTCGCAAATCCTACTTTCTAGTGAATTCTTTATTTTTTCCAATTCACAATTCTTACTTTCCTGAGATTTTTTTATTTTTTCCAATTCACCAATTTTGTTTCCCTGCACTTCCTGGGAATTTTTTAACTTTTCCAATTCGTATTTCAGGAAGTTGTTGATCTCTTGTAAGGCTTCTTTTTCCTTTCCCCATTTATCTTCTAACTCTCTTTTGAGATTTTAAATGGTCTCTTCTATGAGAGCATCATGTAAAGGAGGACAGTCTGATGAATTTTTGCTGTTTGAGGTCTCTTCAGGTTTGCTAACCTGCTCTTTTTCTGCATAGAAGCTGTCGATCGTTCTTTTCATCTTTTTATTCATGTTTTAAGGCATTTAGGGTATGTCTCTTAGGCACTCTTTGCCGATGACATGATGGTATACTTAGAGAACCCCAGAGATTCTGCTAAAAAGTTATTAGAAATAATCCACAACTTTAGCAAAGTTGCTGGTTATAAAATAAACCCACATAAGTCATCAGCATTCTTATATATCACTAACAAAATCAAACAGTCAGAGTTACAAAGGGAAATTCCATTTAAAGTAACTACTGATAATATAAAATATTTTGGAATCTATCTGCCAAGGGAAAATCAGAAACTCTATGAGCAAAATTACAGAGCACTTTTCACACAAATTAAGTGTGATCTAACCAATTGGAAAAATATTAAATGCTCTTGGATAGGGCGAGCAAATATAATAAAGATGACAATATTACCTAAACTAATCTATTTATTTAGCGCTATACCAATCAGACTCCCAAAAAACTATTTTAATGACCTAGAAAAAATAACAACAAAGTTCATATGGAAAAACAAAAGGTCAAGAATTTCAAGGGAATTAATGAAAAAAAAATCAAATGAAGGTGGCTTAGCTGTACCAGATCTAAAATTATATTATAGAGCAGCAGTTACCAAAACTATTTGGTATTGGCTAAGGAATAGATTAGTTGATCAGTGGAATAGATTAGGTTCAAGGGATAAAACAGTCAACAAATATAGCAACCTAGTCTTTGACAAACCCAAAGATCCCAGCTTTTGGGATAAGAACTTACTGTTTGATAAAAATTGCTGGGAAAATTGGAAACTAATATGGCAGAAACTAGGCATTGATCCACACTTAACACCGTACACCAAGATAAGGTCAAAATGGGTTCATGACCTAGGCATAAAGAATGAAATTATTAATAAATTAGAGGAACATAGGATAGTTTACCTCTCATACCTGTGGAAGGGGAAGGAATTTATGACCAAAGAAGAACTAGAGATCATTTACTGATCACAAAATAGAAAATTTCGATTATACCAAATTGAAAAGTTTTTGTACAAACAAAACTAATGCAGACAAGATTAGAAGGGAAGCAATAAACTGGGAAAATATTTTTACAGTCAAAGGTTCTGATAAAGGCCTCATTTCCAAAATATATAGAGAATTAACTCTAATTTATAAAAAATCAAGCCATTCTCCAATTGAAAAATGGTCAAAGGATATGAACAGACAATTCTCAGATGAAGAAATTGAAACTATTTCTAGTCATATGAAAAGATGCTCCAAGTCATTATTAATCAGAGAAATGCAAATTAAGACAACTCTAAGATACCACTACACACCTGTCAGATTGGCTAAGATGACAGGAAAATAATGATGATTGGTGGAGGGGATGTGGGAAAACTGGGACATTGATGCATTGTTGGTAGAGTTGTGAACGAATCCAACCATTCTGAAGAGTAGTTTTGAACTATGCTCAAAAAGTTATCAAACTGTGCATACCCTTTGATCCAGCAGTGTTACTACTGGGATTATTTCCCAAAGAGATTATAAAGAAGGGAAAGGGACCTGTATGTGCACGAATGTTTGTGCAGCCCTTTTGTAGTGGCTAAAAACTGGAAACTGAATGGATGTCCATCAGTTGGAGAATGGCTTAATAAATTGTGGTATATGAATATTATGGAATATTACTGTTCTGTAAATGACCAACAGGATGATTTCAGAAAGGCCTGGAGAGACTTACAGAACTGATGCTGAGGTGAAATAGGCAGGACCAGGAGATCATTATATACTTCAACAACAATACTATATGATGACCAGTTCTGATGGACCAGGCCATCCTCAGTCAACGAGATCAACTGAATCATTTCCAATGGAGCAGTAATGAACTGAACCAGCTATGCCCAGAAAAAGAACTCTGGGAGATGATTAAAACACTTACATTGAATTCCCAATCCCTATATTTATGCACACCTGAATTTTTGATTTCCTTCACAAGCTAATTGTACAATATTTCAGAGTCTGATTCTTTTTGTACAGCAAAATAACATTTTGGTCATGTATACTTATTGTGTATCTAATTTTATTTTAATATATTTAACATCTGCTGGTCATCCTGCCATCTAGGGGAGGGGATGGGGGGGGGGGTAAGAGGTAAAAAATTGGAACAAGAGGTTTGGCAATTGTTAATGCTGTAAAGTTACCCATGCATATATCCTGTAAATAAAAGGCTATTAAATTAAAATAAAATTAAAAAAAAAAGTCTTTTTTGACAAGTGTATGTTTGATACTTCAACAATATGAGCAGCCCAACAGATTTGCGCTGTTTGCAGTATAGTTTGAATGCCTGGCGGTTTAGTTCAACAAAGGACCTCAGTGTTTGATATCTTATCCTGCCATGTGATCTTTAGATTCTTTCTAAAACAATCCAAATGAAAGCAAATAAGCTTCCTGCCACAAAGCTGGCATACTCTCTAGGTTTCACAAGCATACACAATGATGTAAGCACAATGACTCTGTAGATCTTCAGTTTGGTAGTTAATCTAATACTTTTTTTTCCTCACACATTCCTTCAGATTCTCCCAAACACTAAGCTAGCTCTAGAAATGCATGTGTCAACCTTATCAATGTATACATCCTTAGAATGTATACTGCCAACATAAGAGAACTTATCCACAACATTCAAACCTTCTGCATTTGCTGGAACTGATGGTTCCATATATGGGTAATGTGGTGCTGGCTAAGTATAGAATACTTATGTTTTCTTGGTTTTTTTACCTGTTAAATAAAATGCAGCATAAACAGCAGAGAATTGATCCATATATTTTTGCATCTCAGCTTTATAAGCTGCATTCAGTGCACAGTTATCTGTAAACAAAAATCATGCACCAACACTCCCTCCACTTTAGTTTTGGCTTGTATGCTTTTTAAGTTGAAGAATTTACCCTCAGTGTGGTAGCTGACCTTGATGCCATGTTCATCTACTTTGGGTACATTCAACAATGTGGCTGAAAAAATAATGTTAAAAAGCATAGGAATAAGCAGATCACCCTATTTCAGTTCACCGATGCTTGGGAAATGATGAGAGCTTCATCTATTGTCCAGAATGTAGACAAGCATGACATTGTGAAATGGATGTAGAATAGTGATAACTTCTCTGGGCAATTAAATTTTGACATGATTTTCCATAAGCTATCATGAAATGACAGTATCTAAAGCCTTGGTTAGATCTACAAACATTGTGTATATATCTCTCTTCTGCTCCTGATATTTCTCCTGGATTTATTAGGTAGCAAACACTATATCAACTATTTCTTCACCCTTTATGAAGCTCCACTGGTTCTTGGATGGATGACCATCTTCTAGGTGAAGATTCTGACAAGAATATTCTCAATAATGAACCCCTGTCATTGTCACAGGGCAATTTATTCTTTTTACCTTTTTAAAGATGGACAATGAAGGCATCCTAAAGTCCTGGGGGATAACCTCCTCTTGCCATATAACCCAGAAAATTTCAGGCAACTTTTATATGAGCAATGAATCCCCCTAACTTGTAAATTTCAGCAGATATAGAATCATCACCATGGGATTTTCCAATGGAAAGGAGCCTAATTACATTCAAAATCTCTTCTTTGGAACTTCAGCTAGGAGGAATTGACTTCGACCGGAGATATATACAGTATTGATTGATGGTGATCTCTTGAGAATACTATGGAAATCTTCAACCCATTTGTCTAGGATCATGTACTTATCATTAATCAATGTGTTGCCATCAGTACTGAGTAGTTGAGATGCATGCACCTTAGGATTGTTACCATCAGCACAAAACTGAATTTCATCTGTCTTCTTACTGAAGCAAGAATCTGGAATCTTTCTAAACAGTAAAAAAAAGTACTTTACTTTTGATAGAATTAAATACTGCCAATGTTTTCTGTAAAGATATACCCATGAAAATTTATTGTGTTTAGGTAAATGGAAGTTAGTGTTGGTAATGAAAAGGTCATGAGATGCACAAGTCTTCAGGAGTAAATGACCATTGCCATTCCTGTTTCCTACTCCATTCTTCCCAAGAATAGGATACCCTGACATGTCTGGTAGTCTGAACGTACTCTAGCATTAAAGTCACCCAGAACTCTAAGCCTCTCTTCTTTTGACATGTTGATGATAAGAGTCTTCAGGTATTAGCAAAATTTTTCTTAGTCCTCAACAGAGTTCATCATGAAGGGAGCATAGGTGCTTATGATGATGGCATGGCATTTTCCTACAAGTGGCAGTCTCATTATCATGAGCTCAACATTCACTCCTTTTATTGGCATATAATCTTGTTTACTAGATCATTTTTGATTGCAACTACATTTGCTACACTAGCCCCTCCACTTCTGAATTGGCCTCTCCAGAAAAAAAAAAAAAAAAAAAAAAAAAAAAAACATGTCATTTAATATCAATTTCAGTAAATTGGTCTTAATTTGACAGATGTGTTTCAATTGAGGCTGTGAAATTGCTTCTCTCACAAGAGCTCTTCATTGTAGAGGACCACAGATAGTGGGGAAACTCTGGGTAAGGTATAAGACCCTTTAACCCAGAGGAAACTAATTGAATATTAAGAATCTAAGGGTCCTGATTCAATTTCTGAGGAAACATTCCTTACATACAACATTATACAATTGGCTTTAAAGGAGCCCACAAGTTTTTTTTTTTTTTTTTTTTTTTTTAAAAAGGAAAAATTTTAATGAGGACAGCCAGACAAGAAAGTTTTGAGGAGAAAGAGCAGGAGGGGGACGGTACTGACAAAGCAGGTGAAAGGCATGGAGAGTTGGGCAAAGAAGGATTTAAATATAGTGCCAATGAGCTTAAAGAGTATGGTGCCTCATTCTTTCACAAATCAGTTTCACTTCTGCCTAAACCTGAGCAGGCGCCCTTAGGGCATTCCCCATCTCCTGAACCCCCCCCCCCCCTCAATTTGCCTGTTGTGGTTGAAGGGAGGAGTGGGAGGGGCTGTGACACCAGCAATACCACCCATTCAGCAGCGTTGTCCACCCTCTATGACACTATTACAGAAGGCATTAGTTAAAGCTAAAGAGGAAGGACAGAATATATCTGATTTGAGAATACCGGCATACCATGTGATTGAAGAGTTTGACTCTTCAGGTCAAGCCAGGAGACGATACACTCTTTTTTATCTGGAAATTTTCAAGGATCTGAAAAGGGCTTGCACTCTTTATGGTTTATATCATCTTATGTTAAGATGGTATTAAAGAATTTGGCTTTTGAAATTTTAATCCCTAATGATTGGAAATCTATAGCAAAGACATATTTAGAACCTGGACAAAACTTGTGTTCTACCACCTGTGCTCTACTTGAAGCAAGGAAACTTACAGCAGGATGCTTATAGTAAGCACTTATTCAATGCGATTGATGAGATAATGGTTCTCTAATTCACATATACTAAGTACTTGGTGTAATATGATGATGTAATGGTTCTACAGTCGGCACATGCTCAATGTGCTGTAGTGATGTAATTGTACTAAGGTATTTAAGGGCTGAGAGAACTTGAAAAAAGTAGAATCCAGGATGTGTGTGAGAGTGCTTGAACTCAGACTCCAGACTCCCAACTCCCAACTCCAAACTCTATCCCTCACCATCCTTGTGGTGACTCTCCTGCTAAGACCAAGGCCTATCCAGAGATCCTCCAGAAAGCTAGCCCAGACATTACAGTTCCTCTTCGAGGTCTATTGGACTTTGCATTTTCTATAAGTGCACATATCCCATATACCCATGGTGAGTGGAATTATCTTTGCAGAATTTTTTTTTGTGTGTGTGTTTCAATGTCAGGATATGATCCTCACTTTTCATGGTTATCAGGCTAGGACTGGGTAAGCAAACAGTTTTTAAGACACATTTTTTAGCCCCTTATTCACACCAGGAGATGATCAGTATGGTCCTCAAAACTTGATCAGATGTCAAAAAGTTTATCCAAATCCCACTGCTGCTTTCATTTAGAAAAACGACCCTATGATCTGGTCTGCCTGTAGGCAGGATTGTGACTATAACTCCTAATGTATCCTCACCTGCTCCTTTGTCACTTCCCTATGCTATGGGAGTTTGAGACAGATAAAAATGGTTAAATGGTATAGATATAGAAGATATCTTTTGTTTTATGTATAAATTGGATTAAATGAGGCAGAGTCACAAAAAGTTGTTGATCTCACTCTCTTCCAGAATCATCACATACAGTAGCAGGATAGATTTCTAAGGATACTTCAGGGGTTAGTATTTGTACAGAAATTTGTTGTCTGTTAGTATATCAAAGATTGCATTTTTCTGCCTCTTCTATATATCTGGTAGATGCTATTATTTTTGCAACCTGAAAAAATACAATATTAAAAATTTCCTCCATTTCTCAATAAATTTTGAACTCTTAAAAGATGTCTCCTGAAATTTCTGGAACCAAAGCTCTCATCTTAATTAATATCATAAACCTGCCTTTTATTTCTAAAATTAAGTCCACATGATCTTGAATTTTGTCTAAAGTGTCTTTGTTGACTCTATTGTTATGGTTAATATAATATAACCTACAAAAGGCTTTTAGATTCACTCTGGGACTTAGACTTTTGTTGGATTCTGGTTGGAAGTAAACAACTGGTGTATTAGACAAGTTTATTGTCAAGTTTCACTATTTTTATATGTCTTTTTCTTGTTATTTTTATAAAGTTAAAATATTTCTCTTAAGAAATTAAATGCAAGTATCCTAAGGAGAGAAAATTTTCAAAAATTATTTTGTACAACAATTATGAATTATCCTATCACATAACCCATGAAAGTACCCATAAAACTGCTTCCCTAAAATGAAAAAAAATCATTAGAGCAGGAATCCAAACCATATGGATAGAAAGATCAATTATCTCACTTTTGGAGTGCAAAACACTTTCTAAATAGATCTAGGAAGAAATAAATTAAAAGAATTTGAACTTGGATCTCTTAGGGCTCATGGCAATTTACCATTTCTCTAACCATGTACCCTTCTACATGACACTCAGAAGAAAAAAACTACTTTAGGAATTATTTTATTATCTATAAATGTAATGTGAAAAAGAGCTAATTCTTCAGGAAGATTTTTTTTCTTCCCAAGGCCTTCTAATCTTATTTTGAAATGGGTGAGATGAAAGGCAGTATTTCATTATAGAAACCCCCCTAGGAAGATATTTTGGTTTGCCTAGTAAATTGCAAGTGTCATGTTGATTTTCTTTTTATTACATCATTAAAGAATGGGATTGGCTTGTTCTGAAAATTGATAAAAGGGGGAAAAAAAGTCTGTGAAATTCCTGCTTCGTTAATCAGGTTCTCTTTTCTCTAACAAAAGACAGAATGAAGAAAAGAGTACATATAGCTAAATTCAGAGTTGTTGCTGTTGTTGTCTGTCCTTTGTTTTTAAAGAGGACTGCTGACATTACAGGGTATTGTGTTGACTAGTTTGGAAACAGGCTGTAAATGAGGCACAGTTTTTCAAAATCATCAGTCTCACTTACACTGTTCCAAGGGCATAAAAGTCTAGTGACAAGATACAATTCAAGACAACTGCTCAGGATGCAATGGATGATCTTATTGTTTTGATGTCTGACCAAGTTCTAAGTGCTCCAAAGTGCCTACTTCAATTTCCTTCATTGCCATTGGAACAAATTGTTCTCATCTACCTATTCTGCAGAGAAAGCCTTCACATACTTGGGGAATATATTTTACTAAACACTTAGGGTCTGACTAACTTCAGGATCTATATCATGATTCTACCAGCCTTGTTATTCACTCACATCCTGTCAATAGCTTTTGTACTGAGAATCACTTGGAAAGGACAATGAATGGAGACCTGCTCCCAGAAATTTCATTCATTCAAAGAGGACATCCAGGCCAGCCATATTTCCATTTCCCACCAGTATATATTTCTTTGAACTTCTTCTTCATGAAGTATTCTAGGTATATTTTGTCACACCACCCTTTTCAGCTTCTTTTTCTATGTTGCCTTTCCTAATAGAATATAAGGTCTGATAGAAAGGATTGTCTTTTTTTTATATATTTGTGTCTGAAGATCTTGGCATAGTGCCTGAAACATAATAAGTGTTTAAGAAAAATTTATAGACTATGTGTTTCTAAATATTCACATTTTGAGATATGTATTTACAATAATAAGGATATAAATAGTATAAAGAAGACAGAAAAGTAGCATTACCTAGTGGATATAATGCTAATCTTGAAGCCAGAAAGATTTAGATTGAGTCTCACTTGAGTCTCTCTCTCTCTCTCTCTCTCTTTCTCTCTCTCTCTCTCTCCCACACACACACACACACACACACACACACACACACACGTATAAAGAGAGAGAAAAGGAGGGAGAGAGGAAGAGAAAGAGACAGAGAAAGACTATATGACCTTGGGCAAGTCACTCTTATTTCTCTAGGGAATTTCCTAAGATTTTATGTTGAAGAGAAGAAATAATGGTGCTTTGAAATAATAGAGAGCTTTCTCCTTTGACAGTTCTCTGAACACATAAAATCACAGATCTATGATTTTAACATTATAATAAACTTTTATCTCATTTGATTTTTATAATAACCAAATCTGAGAGATGGGCCAGCAATTATATATTAAAACCAAGGCAAAAAAATGCTGAATTTTGTATTGGAAAGATCTAGTTTCAAATCATAACTCTTGACACTTATCAATGAGCAAATCATATTACATCTTTCAGTCTCGGTATCCTCATCAGTCAAATAGTGATGATAACAATAATACCTATCCAATAGGGTGATTGTGCTGGTCAAACAGCTCAATTTGCATCAAAGTATTTTGCAAACTTTAAAGCTCTATAAACATCATATTTTTATTATTATTTTTATTGTTGAATCATGTTTAGTTTTGGCCAATTCTCAGTGACCCCATTGGAATTTTCTTGGCAAGGATGGTGGTTTGCCATTTTTTTTCTCCAGCTCATTTTAGAGATGCACTGAGGCAAACAAGGTTAAGTTACTTCCCCAGGCTCACACAATTAGTAAGTATCAGAGACTGGGTTTGGACTCAGGTTTTTCTGACTCTGGAGCCAGTGATCAATTATTCACTATGATACCTAACTGAACACATTATACATATTTTACTAATGAGAAGTAACAGGAAGCTCAAATGATTTGCCAAGTTGATGCTGTCCCTTGGTAGAATTCAGGCCAGAGTCAAGTTTACCTACAGCTCTTTCCATCATACCATGAAGTCAGAAATCCTAGACATATTTTTTGAAATTAAATAATTACCTTCAGAAGAAAGAAAAAATCTCAGAATGAGCTCTACTTACACAAGATGACTTCATAATGGTGGTGACAGCAGTAGAAAGTATTTGAGAGACATGTTTATGGCAGGAACTTGGTTGTACTGAATAGGTTTAGAGCTAATTAATTTAAGCAATTATTAAAAATGCATTGTCAATAGGAAAATTATCCTTTAAGTGACTCTGCTAGTAGTATGGTAGTCTTTCTTTGTTTCATTTGGCACATGCTTCTCATGTTCATACTCATTTATTCCCATTTTTAAGCTTTGTACATTATCATTATAATCATATATATATATATATATATATATATACACACACACACACACACACACACATACATATATATATATATATATATTTCAACAGAGCAGTGGATTGGGGAGTCATGATATTAAAAAAAAAAGCACACAATGTTGGCATTCATTCTAAACTTCTTTTAAAAAATTGCAGTGAGGGGATTTTGGTCATGCTCCCATGCCACCAAATCAATATAATACCAGAAGAATACCCAGAGATTAGAAGTGAAATTGTTACCTACACTTCTAGCCCCTGAATACTCCCCTGAGTTGATTTAAAGTTTAAACAATTTGCATATGAGAAAGTTGTATCTCAAAAATGCAAGGAATATTCACCTGTTCTAAAAGGCTGGTTACCGTCTATTTGGGAGACACAAAAGTACAACCACAATCACTAGAATGGAAATAAAAACTAGAATCCAAGGGAAAGCCTGTAATGATTCTACAAATGTACTCAGTCTTTCATAAATCACAGTCTCAATATTAATTAGAGAATATTTGAATAGAAAGACCCACATGGCTCATTTTTTTTCATCCTTGCTAATTGTTATCCTCCTTCTTTTCTGCCCTAAACTCTTCAAAGAGGTTTTTTTGTTTTTGTTTTTTGTTTTTTACAATAAATGCATTTCTTTTCTCTCAGTCTCTTCTTAATCCCTTACAATCTGACTCTATCACTACAAAACCAGTCTCTAATGTTAATAATGGTCTTTTAGTTGCCAAATTCAATGGTCTTTTCTTAATCCTCATTCTTTCTGACTTATCTGGGGCCTTTGACACTGTTGATCTCCCTCTTCACTTTGTGGTGAACTAGATTCTGGGTTACTCTATAAGTAACTGAAACTTTCACAAAGTTCCAAAATCAAGATGAATCCATTATTATAAAATTAGGCTCCATTCTTGTAACAAAGGTTTAATGACCAGAGCTTCGCATCTGAGTTCTAAAAATATTAAACTTCTTTCTTATTTTGGATTCTTCCTCCCCATGGTGATTCAGAGACCACCATCCTTGATACTATATACAAATTATGACATTTAGCAAATATTGCTCTCTTTTTCTCCTTCCCTCCCTACTTCCCTCCCTTCTTTTCTTTCTTCTTTCCTTCTCTCTCTCTCTCTCTCTCTCTCTCTCTCTCTCTCTCTCTCTCCTCTTTTTCCTCTCTCCTTGCTATCTCTTTCTCTCTCTCTCCCCCCTCCCTCTTGCTCCCTCCCGCTCTGTCTCCATTCCTCCCACCCTCCCTCTCTCCTTCCTTCTCTTTCTCCCTTCCTTCCCTTCCTCCCTCTCTCCCTCTCCTTCCCTCCCTCCCTCTGTCTCTCCCTCTCTTTCTCTCTCCCTTTCTCTCTCCTGCCCTCCCTCCTTCTCTCTCCCTCTCTTCCTCTCTCTCCCTCTCTCCCTCTCTCCCTCTCTCTGCTTCTCTCTTCCCCAACCAACCATTTCCCAAAGTTTGTCAAAGTTGCTCTTCTCTAAAGTTAACATTTCACTAAAATCTTTGACTATTTCCCTCCAGCCTTTGATATTTTCTTTAGCATGGGATATAGAGCCTCAAATATCTCAAATATATTCAGAAAACAGTTAAGTTGCCTAATAAGCAATCAATTAATTAGTCAACAAACATTTATTAAGCATCTATTAGGTACCAGGGATTATGCTAAATACTAGAGATACAAAAAGAGGTAAAAACAGTCACCATACTCAAGGAACTTATATTCAAATATGAAAGACAGCATGCAAACAGATATATACAAAGCAAATATATATATATATATATGAATCTATGTATGTATTATGTGGGATAAAAAGGAAATAATGAGGCAAGGCACTATAATTAAGAGGGATTAGGGAAAGCTTCCAGGAGAAGATGAGATTTTAGTTAGAATTTGAAAGGAGCCAGGATTGCTAGAAGTCAGGGTAAAGAAGGAAGAGTATTTTAGTTATGAGGAGAAATTAGATAAAATTCCCAAAGCTAAGAGATTGTATCTTTTTCATGGGGCAGCAAGGAGGCCAAAGTCACTTGACTGAAAAGTAATTGTTAGGGAATAAAAAAAAAAGACTCACAAAATAGGAGGGCCTAAAGAGATTATGAGGAAAGGAAAAGGACCCACATGAGCAGGGATGTTTGTAGCAGTCCTTTTTTCAATGGCAAAGAATTGGAAATTGAGTGGATACCCATCAGTTGGAGAATGTCTGAATAAGTTATGGTATTTGAATGTTATGGAATGTCGCTGTTTTGAAAGAAAAAATCAGTGGAATAATTTCTTAAAGCCTGGAGAGACTTAAATGTACTGGTGCTAGGTGAGATGAATGGAGCTGGGATAACATTGTGCAGAGTGGAAACAGGATTTGGTGATGATGAACTTTGATAGACTTGGCTCTCTTCAACAATGAGGTGATTCAAACCAATTCTGATACACTTGTGATGGAGAGAGCCATTTGCATTCAGAGGGAGGACTGTGAGGATTGACTATGGGTCAGAACATGATATTTTCATCATTTTCTTGTCGTTTGCTTGCTTTTTTTTCTTTATTTCTCATTGTTTTTCCTTTTTGGTATGGTTTTTCTTGAATAGCATGATTGATTTGGAGGTGTGTGTAAAGGAATGTTTGACATATATTGGAATGGTTGCTGTCTGGGGGAGGGGGTGTAGGAGGAAGGGAGGAGCCATGGTTTTAGCCATATGAATTGATAGTTTGATAGAACTATTAATCAGTCCAAAAAATCATAACTTTATTATTAATCTAGTAAGGAGCATCTTCACACTTATAGTGAAGCTGATTATTAATCTTCTATAGACTTTCTTACAAGAAAAACTGAACATCTGGTAGAGTTTTGACCTGCAATAAGAATCCAGTTTTATGTCATAATGAATTATTAGAAAAAAAGAGAAAAAGACTACACCAGATACATAATTATTTATTGTTGTCAATAGAAAAAGTGATGAATTAGTGATAGAGAACAAGAATTTAATACCTTTTACTTGTGTGACCTTAGACCAGACACTTAATCTCCCTGGCCTTCAGTTTCCTTATCTGTAAAAAGGGGATTCTCCTGAAATACAAAGTCCTTTCCATCTCTTTATCTATGATCTTATGATTCCAATGATTTTTAAACATCACAGTAATTTCATAAAATAAACTCAACTTTTATTTTACCTTCATTTATAAAAAAGAAAAGCAGTTAACCCAAACTGGCCCAATAAAATACCTGGTATAAAAATTTATACAATTTTTTATTCTCGTAATGTCTGATGAGATGAAAGGAGTTTCATCATTTGTTCTGATCCAATCATTGTAAAAATATTTCATTCTTACTACTGTGACTAGAACAGCAAGGAATCTAAATGTAAGAGCAAAAGAAGAACAAAGATTGATCATTGTACTTGGACATCACATAACATGAACCTGATTCTTATTATTTTTTGATTTCATTTAAATGATTATACTAATATCTGTTTTAAGTTCTGCATCTTCCACATAGAATGACTTTGAAATAACATGCTCAAACTATGCATAACATTACATAACATGTTTTTAAAATGTTCAGAGAAAGATATGTTTAAAAGCTTTTTGTTAAAAAAAGCAAATGTCTAAGATGCCTGTCATAAGTTGTCCAATGCAGAAACTTCTACTTCAGCAAAGAAATGCCATTTGTTATGATGTCTTTTTCTATTATTATAAGCAATATATTGGCAAGGTTTCCAAGTAAATCTCCCTATGAAAAGAGATGATCATCAGGTTTGAATCAGAAACAATGAGGCCTGCAGCTTTGCTTCTCTTCTTCTTGGTCCAAGTGGAAAACTAAGTTAAAAAGATTTGTTGTTGTTGGTAGGGATGGTTATGTTCAGTTGTGCCAATCATGTCTAACTCTACATATTTTGTTGGTTTTTTTTTTTTTGGCAAAGACATTGATGTGATTTGTCATTTCCTTCTTCATTTTAATTTACAAATAAGGAAACTAAGAAATAATCTGAGAACTTTCCATAGGGCAAAGGCTAAGAGGTAAGTGAAAAAATAATAGAAGAGAATTTTTATAAAAGAAAATATTATATAGGAAAAGAATTATTACTATTGCTAGTAATAATGATGATCATTATTTATCATTTTATGATCACTGAACACTTTATATATGTCATCTAATTTAATCCTTTAAAATATCCTGAAAGATAGGCATTATTAGGATCAATTTACAAATAATGAAATTAAGGCAAATGACTTGCCCAGAATCATACTGCTGGTGCTTATCTGAAGGCAGGATTTAAAAATAAGTCTTCTGAATTTAAAGTGGAACAGTTTAACCATTTCACCAACCAGGTACTTCAAATAATATGTCCTCTTGGAAGAATCATGTACTGTATGTTGCCTTTTTTGCTATAAGCCACTTAAAAATCTTCAAATCCAAAAGCATACTGGAAGCATCCAGGTGACAGTAAAAAGAGTTAATATTGAAATACAATTATTTAAGTTTTGCAAGGTACTCTACATATTGATAGCACTTTAGCCTCTCAAAAACCATGAGAAATAGATACTGTAGATGTTGTTTTGATTTAAAGATAAAACACTGATTTTCACAGAATTTAGGTGATTTGCCAATGGCTATTCAATTTTACCAATGAAAAGGGAATTAAAAACTACATTTTTCTAATTCCAAATCCTGGCTTTTGCATTCTGCCAATATGCCTCTCATGAGGTCTCCAAAAGTCTATGACAAGGATGCACATGATATCAAAAGAAAGTAAAAATAAAGATTTTTCTTGTAGTAAAAATATAAAAATAATACTCGAACATTGGCAACCTTCTTCAAACCTTTATATTGAAAAGCAGTGTGGTATATGGGGGGAAACTAATTAAATATGAAAGCACAAATAACAGCATTCAAGAGTTAACTCTGACAGATATTAGTGTGGGACCTGGAAAAATTGCCTGCTTACTCAAGTCTTGCTTTGGAGAAGGAAGACATTCATTCATTCATTTTTGTCATTTCTGACTTTTTGTGAACCCATTTGGGGATTTTCTTGGCAAAGATATTGGTATCCTTTGCCATTTTCTTCTTCAGTTCATTTTATAGATGAGGAGATTGAGATAAACAAGGTTAAATGATTTGCTCATAGCCAAACAGGTAATAAATATCAGATTTGAATTCAGGAAGATGTGTGTGTCTTCCTGAGTCCAGGACCGGCATTCTATCCATTTGCTGTCCAATTTCTAATTTATTCCTTTCTAAAATGGTGTTTTATAAATGTGTTATGTTACACTAGATTTGTTCATAAACATGTGCTAATAATTAAGTAATTTTTAAATAGAAAATACACAATTATCAGTGTGAAGTATGGTTTGCATTATTTCTCATAAATCTGCACCTATGTCATGTGTTGTTTGTCCTTCATTTTCAAAGAGGACCAGTGACAACATGGGACAATATCTTAGCTTGAGTCTGAATTGGATTTATAGGAAACAGAGTTGCACAGTTTTTAGCCTTATTTACTTTTCCAGAGTCATTCATATCCAGTGGCAAGACAAAACACAGAATAATTTTTGATGGACTAGGATACAGTGGATGATCTCAGCATCTTCAATGTCTGACCAAGTTCTAAACTGTCCACAATCTTTGCTTCAGCTATCTTCATGGCTGTTGGAACAAGTTGTTCTGTTCTGCCCATTCTGCTATGGGAAGTCTTTATAAACTTAATGGAAGCACTCCCTAACCTCATAAATACATTGGAGGCTTGCCAGTTACCCTCAACCTGGTTTAACCTATCTGCAGAAATGTTTTCCTGAGGTGTGGCTATTATGCATGCTATAGTTTCTTGGAGTCACAGGTGAGAGTTGGATGAAAGGTAGACCCCAAAGTTGGAAGAGTAGCCCTTAAATGGACTTGGCAAGCCATCATACCAAAGATGCTAAGTCCTACTTGAACACCTCAGAGAGCTTGCTATGTCATATAAGTACAGGTGGAACTAGCTGTCTTCTATAGCCTCTTTCAATTCATGAAATTTTGTGCTTGATTCTTGGGTGAGTTCAGCTATTGGAACTATTAAAAACAAACAAACAAATAAATAAAAAGTCAAGGTATTGTTCACTTTGTATCAACAGATGGATTGTCTAATCTAGTTTCTAAGAAGAAACAAGCAAGATGTTGTAGACTATATCTTTCAAAGTCAATTCTATAACATAATGACATGTTTCAGTTATGCTTTGCAATATCTAAGCATACATATGCCCACCTACATGTAAATTACATACAAATACACAATCATTCTTAATTTAAGCAATCAAAAATAATTTATTAAGTCCCAACTATTTTTCAGCATTTTATTATTATAGTTTACAGATCTGCTATGAAAATAAAATCCTTAGATTGTAATACATAAACAATATAAATAAAACATGTAAGTTTCTAACTTGATACTCACTGAAAGTTTTTAAAATGCACGTTTATAACATTTTAGTATAATTGATTTTCTTTGTCATTCTGCACATTTTTATTTATATATTTAAAACATTATTGTGGGGAAAAATAGATCCATAAACAAACTTCCAAAAGCTTATATGAATCAAAAAGGTTGCAAACTCCTCATACAGACTACATCTTCCTAAGCATTATTATTGTGTGATATATATATATATATATATATATATATATATTTCCATGAATGTGTACATGCAGATAAGTATGTTTCTTTTCATTTATAAGTAGTATAAAAATTGAAGTCTTCAGAGTAAGGAATGTCAGGGTTTTGATCCCATCTCTGAACCATACTGTCAATATGACCCTCAGCAAGTAACTTTAGCCTCCCAAAGACCTGAAAGCTCTGAAAGACTGTAAGGGGAATATGGGTTATTGATCTGAATTCCTTCTCTCCCTCTCTCCCCCCACTTCCCCCAGGAATATCCTATAACAACAGATTACACTTCTGGCTAAATACACCAAGAACAAGTTAAAAAAGCTTTAAGTGCTTACTATGTGTCAGGCATTATGTTAAGCATGAATAATACAAATACAGGACAAAAGATAGTCTCTGCCCTTAAGATGCTTTTATTCTAATATGAAAAGAGAGTATATTAAAAGCAATTAAAATAGTAGAGAGAAAAGAAAGAAACAGTCTATTCATGGTGAAGGTATTTCAGAGAAAGTCAAAAAGAGTTATCTGTATATAAAATGCATATATTTGTACATATGGAATCTTTGTACACATATGTTATCTACTTATGTATGTAGCTATAACTCTTGGATTCTATTTCATTTCTTGATGGTTACAAGTACAGTCTTGTTAATGGCTGGCTGTGCTCTAGTAGTTTTACATTACACTAAAGTCAAGTTCCTATAAGGGCACAGCTCCATCACTGTACCAGGAAAAACAATCTGTCCCTTTTCCCTGCTAAGAAAGTTCATTAAAGGGGAACAATATACTCCCTCCCCTGTTTCTTCTCCTGAATTTTCATTCTGTTAGTAAAAATTTGTCAAAATATTGACTTTAGCCTGGATTAACAAATATTTCAAGTATTTACAAAAACTCTAGAAGTTGATTTACTCCTCCTGAGCACTGAAACAGTGTCCTATCACTCATAGTATAGAAGAGAAGACGTTTATAATTAAGGAACCTTTGCCTACCATATTAGGAGTGAGAAGACTTAGGAGGGTGTCTACCAATTCTATTAAAATAATATTAAGAAAAAAAAACTAGATTTAAACTATAGTTTTTTTTTTTTTAAATCAGCCTTTTTTTTTTCCAGAGAGGGGGGAGACTGGAAAGCATTTAGATTTGTGCTTGGATGATAAGGAGAATTCCTGGTATGAAATCCCATCTAGTTCATAGCAGCATCTTATTTTCAATTATAATCTTGAAGTATTTACCTAGTGCACCTAGAAATTAAATGACTAGAACATGGTGACCAACTATTATATGATAGAAGCAGAGTTGATCCCAGGTCTTCAAGAACCAAGATGAACCTTGTATTTATCATGCTGCCAGTAAAAGCACCTATATTAAATGTTATAACATTTAGTGGTGAAATACAACCATAGTATAAATGTCATCAACATCAACAATAATCTACTAATTTGCCAATACTATCTGTACTAAGCATGAGTAAATATTCTAAGGAACTTTAAGGAATAGAAAACATATGACTTTGAGAAGAAAAACATATTTATATACATATTAACATAGAGTGATTATTTATATGTACTTATTCATGTAAATATTATTTTCATACATATGCAACTAATTATTTATCATTAAGGAGTAAAGAGTATTAAATAAAATATTTGGTATGGAGGAAAATATTTTCAAAGGAAATCTTCCTCATACTTCTCTCATTTTGTTTTTAATGTATCCCTAATATTTTAAAGTTTTATTCATTTTAGCATATGAGACTCTGTTGTAAAAGATTAATAATGGGGTAAGTAAGTAATTGGGAAGAATGTCATCTGCCTTCCCCTTAGAATGGGATTACTAGAAAATCACCTCAAAAATATCACTATCCCTTGCAATATATACTTTATATAAAGGCCTCTATGAGCTTCACAGTAGCCATTTGCCGAAAGCAACATAACTCTGGCCACATAGATTATTTTACTTGATCCTCACAAAACCCTTGTGAGATAAGAGTATAGAAACCTATCTGTCCAAGATGAGGTGCTGTTCCAAAAGGAAGCAGGTGGACAGACAAGATAACAGGGAAAGTGAATTCCAGGCTGAACAGCCTCAAATTCTGATTAAGATAAGGCCATTCTTACATTGAATTTGAGGTTGCATTACCAGGCCAGCCTGCCTTTGGTTCTCTCTGGCATTGGGCTTTGTGATACAAATCTAAGAAATCCAACTTCATATTCACTGTCTGCCTTCTTTTTGCAGAATAGGCAGGAAAGCGGAGAAGCCATTTCATTTCTTTTATTCTCTGAATTTATGGGGTTGTTCTCTATCCCAAAAGTATAATGTCTATAACCGAGGATTCTAGAAAGGGAGAAACTTAGTCAAAAGAACAGGTACAACATGATCTATAGGGTGAGAGACTCTGGGCATGAGAATATGGAACATTTCAGAGAGCATTTGATAAAAGGAATTGTTAGACTGATATATTGCTAACCTGATTTAACCACTATCTCTAAAATAACTTTACCTTTGGTTTTTTTAAGCTGTCAGGGCAAAAAGAGATTCCAAGATGTGGGTGCAAATGTAGCAAAAAAAAATTGATTTCTAAGAATTTATTTCAAAAGAATATTAGGAAGAATTACACCACACACACACACACACACACACACACACACACACACTTTTTATGGCAACATATGCATAGGAGAACAAAAGAGATAATGTAGAGAAAACTAAAACAAAAACCCTCAATCGTTGTTACTTTATAAATATAAGCTTGATTTCTTAGAGGAGCTCAATACAATTTAATTTAATAATTATATATCAAACTCTTTGTGTGAAGAGCAATTAGGTGGCAAAATGGATAGCATGCCAGGACTGGAGGCAGGAAGACCTGAATTCAAATGTAGCTTCAGACATTATGAGTCATGTGACTCTAAGGAAGTCACTTCACCCTACTTGCTGCCTCAGTTTCCTCAACTGTAAAATGAACTGGAAAGGAGAGAATAAACCATTTCAGTATTTTTGCTAACAAAGTCTATCTAAATAAGGGTCACAGAATATGACTGAGCAACAAGGAGAACTAACTCATTATATGAGAAACACCAAGCTAGTCATTATGGGTAAAAATACAAAACAATATATTTCCCAATCTTAAGGACTTTATCTTCTGTTTAAAAATAGATTGTATTGATATTATTTGTCTTTACTTATAGATTTTCTTCTATTCTTCTCATTGTATTCTTCCAGAGAGCCTTACTTTTTAATGTTTTTTTAAGAAAAAAAGAAAAACTCAGCATAATTGATCAGGACATTGAAAAATTATAGCATATGTCATATTCCACATCCATGCACTCAGGAAAAATGCAAAGCCAAGGAGTAAGGGAAAGGTGTCTCTCTCCTCATTCAGTAACAGATTTGTTCTCTATAATTTTACAAAAGTCATTTTCAATCCTTTTGTGACATTGTACTTTTCATTAAAATTGCTGTAGTCATTATATGTGTGTATATGTGTAATTGTATGTGTGTGTATATGTGCGTGTGTCCTCTACCTATATTATGTTGCATTCTTAGCTTTGCTTCTCTTTGTATCAATTCATCTTTCTTTTATGAATCTCTGTACTCATCATATTCATGGTTTCTTAAAGTAGAGTAATCAATATGCAATTAAATTTACATACTGCAATTTTTTTTTTGCCTGTTTTCTAGTCCTTAGTCAACTACTTTGTTTCAAGTTATTTGTTACCACATTTTAAAAAGTGTTTCTATATTTTGTTATGTAAGATGTTCTTTTGCTTCTGATCTCCATATTCCTAGAAATAGAACCTCTGGATCAAGGGGTATGTACATTTTAGTTACTTCAAATAACAAAGAGTTTATACCTATTTTGTGGAGAGGAGATGCAACATATACATCAGTACAATATGGTACAAGACAAGTGGGAAAAAATACAGCATTAATAACTGAGAGGATTACGAAGGTTAAGGGTTTGTTTAATACTTTGTTTCTTTGATAATGGAATTGTATAGACGTGTAATGGATTTCCATAAAAAGATTTATGAGGTTGGAAAAAAGTGAAAGTGGACAGTTGTTGGGACCTTCTGTGAAAAAAAAATATATTTTTAAAATTTTTATATAATCACTCTCTGATAAGAGAGTAGCCATGTAAGAATATTCAGTTTAGCTCACAATTTTCATTAGATAATAAAAAGTTTTTTTTGAAAGAATAGAAAGTTAAAGTTTCTTTAAGACTTTGAAAGATATGTGACTTTATCAAACTCAGTCCTGCCCCTAATATAAAGATTACAACATGTCCTTCCTATTAGAACCTCTGTGTCTTACCCCCATTCTCCTCTAAATATACATAGGAGGTATACCCAGAATTCTGGGGACATTTTTTCCAATTATTGCTATTGTATAAATACCAATTATTCAGAAATTATCTCTCACTCTCTTTTGATGAACTATCTGTTTGTTAGTTAGTTTGTTTGGGGGAGTGTTATACTTTTTAATCACTGGCATACTTTATGCTACATCTCCTTAGCAATGACTCATTTGTAAATAGCAAATAGCCCACTGCTATAACCACCAGATAACCTTCCATTGCCTTTTGGGTAATCTTCAACTTTCATTCTTCATAGATTGTTGACTTTATAACTTTTTACTTATCATCAGAATCACCAAAAAATTGGGCTTTCATTTCAGATCAATTTAAAGCTTGTTAGAACAGTAATACAGGTTTCCTTGACATTAAAGTAGCATCATATGCCACACATTTGAACTCACTGAAGAGACATTTATTGCCTTTTGTTTGTTTGTACATATATACATACATATATATGTATATATATGAAATTTTTTTCTTTTTTTCTCCCTAACTTGTAATAATTACTGTTTCCATATCTTATAAAATAATTACATGACAAAATTGCCTAACATATTTCTTAAAAGTAGGACATGTGTATTATATGGCTATTATTTTCACTTGAACATGAGAAAAATAATTTTTTACTACACTAACAAATACTGAAGATATTTAGCCTATAGATTGCAACGCTTTAGCCAAGATCAAATGGCAAAAAATAATGCCTACTTATAAATTAACCTGGAAAAATTCAGAGAATACATTTTGTTGGAATAGTTGATGACACCATATTAAAAAAAAACAACTTCCTTCATCTCTGTCATTGGATCTATTCAACTTTTATATCTGTTTATCAAAGAGAATTAAAAAAATTGATTACAGTTGCACAAATATGACTTTTGATTGTTTAGCTCAAGGCCTGGCTAGAAGAAAATGTTGCTAGCAATTTATCTTGCCTTTCATTATGAAGTATTAATATGTAAGGGATGTATTTCATGAAGCTCTAGATCCAAGGCTATATACACCTATATTTGGTCTCAAGGACAAAGACTATACAAAACAATTTAAAGAATGCTGTAAAAATACAGGTATCTGACCCATGGGTCTGCAACACTTTTTACATTTCATACAGGGAAACATTTCTTTAGTTAAAAACAGGAGCTCCACTCTTTATGAAGGGCCCATTTTGGGGCCTTAAGGTAAACTAAAAAAGAATTGGTGATCATTCACATGAAAGTAGTTTTATCATTTTCATAGTCTGTTTAAGAAATTAAATGCAAAAAAATTGTTAAGAAATTAATAAGAATTTTTAATGGCATTGATTATTTTAATCTTATAGCACTTATGTACTTTATGCTACATCCCCTATGTATTTGAAAAATAGTGCATCTATGCTGTATAGTATATTATTTGATCAATGAATAGAAGACATATTTGCTTATTGATTATCTTGAGCCATTTAATGAGATGTATGTTGAAAAAAATATTTGCAATTAGGATCCACTGACCACAGGTTGAGACCAATCTTTTTCTTACCCCATCCTTTCCACCACCACACATAGATACACACATCTTATTTTCTTCTGTAAAATGAGGGGAACTGAACTTTATATCTTCTGAAATTTTTCTCTAGCTTTAGACTTTTTGGTCCTGAGATTGTTGTCTGTTATTCATTTTTGAAGAGGACTAATGACATTATAGAGATAATATCTTGTCTTCTATGTGAAAGTCTTATGTGAGACAGAGTTGCACAAAGTCATTAGCTTTACTCCCTTTTCCAATCATTGAAGTACACTGACAAAACAGGAAAATCTTCACATGGTTGAACTCGAAATCACTGACAGTTGTGAGGCTTGTCAGATACTCTCAACCTACTTTAACTGGTCTGTGAAGATGGTTTACCAAGGCATGGTTTCTGCACATGCACAACTTCTTGGAGCCATAAGTGAGAGTGACTGCCAGGTGGATGCCCAAAATGGATAAACTGTGATGAAAGGGGGTTGGCAATCCATCCCTTCTTTAATACCCTATCCACCCTTAAAGTTAGAAAGTCCTGAGTTACTTTGTTTCCATGAATTTTGTTTTTTTCAAAATTTACTTGTTAATGAAGGAACTGGTCACATGTTGAGACTGCGTGATAAAAGAAAAAAGAATTGTCAGAGAGAGTGGAGTGATGACATTAAGAAAGAGAAAAGAATAATTCTATCTTTATCTTTCAGAGAAAGGTGTGGTACCACATAGAGAACATGAATGAAGATAAAATTGCAGTGTCTGAAAATCACCTAGTCTCTTTGTGCAAGGGTCATCTCAGAGAGATTGGAAGCTCCTATGGAGATGGATCATTTTTGCCTGTGTCTGACATTCTATTTTGCACATGATAGGCTCTTAATTAAAACTTGTTGATTTATCAGAAGATTCTTTTTTGTTTTCCATGATCATTCTTTTCATACTATGTCAACAAAATTTACCTTATTTCATGCTGTAGAACGAATGTTAGCATAATGGAGATGAAAATAATTTGTTCAAGTAAGTTGTGATTTTTTTTCAGATTTTCTTAAGCAGGAAATAAGCTAGCAAACGAAAAGAAAATAATCCAAATTCTACTAGGAAAATTCATGCCATGAAAGCTGATATAAAGTTAATCAAGACCAGCATTGTATTAGGAGAGGTAAAGGGGCCAATAGGGAGAATAGCAGAGGATTTTGTTTCAAATCCCATTTCTGATACTAACTACCTTTGTAATTTTTAGCAAGTCACATTGCCTCCATGACCTTTAGTTACTTCATGTATCAAATGAAAGAATTACAGCAAATGGTTTTTGACCTTTCAGCTATGTATCCATGGTTGTATAATTCTATGCTCTATTTTTGGTTTCAATTTATAATCTAGAACTGAAAGTGTATAATTTTCAAAGGCTAATAAATTCAAATGTTGAATTTTTGATTTTTCAAAGAAAAGCACCTTGAAAAAATAGAGTCTAGAATGAGATTTACTGGGTTGATCTGCCTACTGTACTAACTTAAGCAAGACCTCATGGGGGAAAAAAAAAACTTAGAGAAAGAGGTGTGGGGAAGAATCTTTGGGAACTGATGTGAAGAAGCTTCTGCAGGTGTAGATTATAACACTTGAAGGAGTTGCTAAGCAGCCTTTGCTGATGCAGATGTTCCTTGTGGATTGGGAATGAAATAAATTGGAGGCAGGAGGGAAGAGGAGAGAGGACAGAGAACAGTAATTGCCTTTCAGTCTCTTTGCATCCTCCTCCTCCTCCTCCTTTCAAATGAAAAGAACCATTCTACAGGTCTGAGTTAGACCTCCAGCAGCCACTGGCAAGTGTCTCTCGTATCACAACAGAATGAGGTGTCCTCTAAGGTTCTTTCCAATTTTAGATCTATTATCTTATGTGTTGAAATAATATAAAGACAGCCTTATAATTTTTTAAATCCCTCTGTAAGATGAATTAGGCAAAATGATCAGGTCTACACTTTTAATTCAGCTGGAATTTAGTGGATAGACTAGTTCTTGAGCTCCTGAAAGTCACCATTAGAGAGTTGAACATTAGGTTATATTTATTGATGTCAAACTAGTTGCTCAAGTATTAAAACAGGTTTCCTTGTTAGGTATAAACTATTTCTTTTGAAAAAAATCTCCACTCTGGATATGGACAAAATAGGACTATAAAATCCTTGAGCTCAGAGAATCTCTAGAAATTCTCATCTTTAGGCATATTACATTAAAAACTGAACTCATTTTTTTTAAATTGATGTTTTATATAAAGAATTTGTGGAAAAAAGAAAGCAATGGTAGCAGAAATTTAACAAAAAGAAAAAAAATTAATTTGACAGCCTAAAACCCTACTATTAAACATAGAAAAAGATATTTAAGATTTCTTTTTATATTACATTTTCACACACCATCTCTTTAGGCTTTATAAAGACAGAAAATTAAAATCCATTATGCTTACCATGATTTATATGAATGGGCTGTGTGTATATGTGTATGTGAGTGTGTGTGTGTGTGTGTGTGTGCATGTGCGAGCGTGCATAGGAAGGATATTGATTTGTCATATTCCTTCAAAAGATGCCAAGACAAGAATTGAATAAAGAATGCATTGAAAATAAGTTAAAGACCCATGAGGAAAAGATATAATAGGACAAGACATTTATGATTACAGAAAAAAGACAAATAGCTTTATATAACAAATATTGATTCATATTTATAGTAGTAGAGATGATGCAATTTTCCCCTTTAACTATTGGTCAGTCAAAAGTTTTCCTCTATTTTACATATCTTGAGATTAAGATCAGCAGCATGTAATTTATATCTATAGACATTTAAGAAGTATCTTTTAAAAATCCCAGTGTTAATAATATATTAACATATACTATTTCATATAGATATGTGTACATGTGTGTTCATAATCACTTCCTTTGTAATATTATATTTTCAGATATTTTCTAAACTCTGTTAAACTACTGGTAGTAGACCAAGACATGCACTGAAATTAGTCGTGTCATTTTTTTTAATGTCCACATTGAATTAGAGATTCTATTTTAGCCATTTCTTAAGATTTTATCATTTGAATGAGCAAAATTAACCATATTTCCCATTCAGACTATTGTTTCTGTTTTGAAAAATCGAAAATTATGCCACAACTATAACATCTTCCCTTCTGACATCCTTTTTAATTCAATGTTGCTTTAATTTTAGAACTTCCTATGAAATCCTTTATCCCAGACTACTTTCAATGTTAAACTTAATGTAAAATAAAATAGATTACAGAGAAAATACTTGCTTTCAAAGTGCTTGAAAGGGACTCCAAAAATTTTTTTTGAATTGTGGGTTTGACCATCTCACTCTCATATTTAAAAATTATGATGGTTTTTGATTGCTTCTAGAATAAAACAGTCTTCTTCCTTTTGCCCTTTACTGTCTATAACTAGTCTACTTTTTAATCTTCACTGTGTATTTTTCTCAATTTTTTTGAGAATTTTTTTTCTGTTCCAGAAAAACTGGCCTATTCACTCTTCTTCATATATTGTATTCCATTCATCATCTCTGAACCTTTGCATAATCTTACTCATATGCCTATATTGCACCTTTTCCTTATCTTGACCTTGCAGAATCTCTAGTTTCTTCAGTTTAGCTCATGTACCACATCCAATACCTCTTCTGAATCCCTTACTTTTACCACCTCCTCTCTAGTTCCTGTGTAAATTACTTGATGCTTACCTATCTTTGTATTTTTCCCTGTGTCCCCCATCCCCTCCCAAAAAATAAAAATGTAAATTCCTCGAGAGATTATTTTTCCTTTGTCTTTGTATCACCAGTGCCTATTGTGCTACAGACATCGTAGTGTGTACAAAATTAATGTATGTTGAATCAATGAGTGAAGAATAAATAAATAAATTTAGTCTGTTTTCCAGATAAAAGCAGAGGCAGTGAAGTGAAGTGATAAGAGTGCTTGTTTATATTGCCAAAAGACCTGGATTCAATTGTATTATAAGGTGTTACCTCACCTTTTTGGTTCTCATTTCCACTATCTATAAAATAATTAATTGGATTTGTTTATTTCTAAGATGACTTCAAATCTATGATCCTATGAAATATCTCATTTTATAGAAAAATATGTGCTTTATTGAAATTGCCAATAAAATTGTTTGGTTTCTTCCTCTGTTCATATTCATCAAATGTTCTCCACTGTGCTTCTTTTTGGTTCCATTTGGAATATGTCAGCAAGTGACCATAGTGAATCTTCGTTTATATAGAATGAACATATCAGATATATGAATGCTACAACTATCATATTCACCTATGAATATATCTGAGGTTATTAATGATGTTTTGGACAATAGACTAGGTTTTGATGTCAAAGACTTTAAAAGTAAAGTCAATACTACTTCAATGAAGCTTCAGGATAAACGATAGAAGGGTAATGTCCATTAAACTCATGATATAGAATTTTCTACAATGCAGGTGAGTATATGAATGATTATTCCCAAATTCTCTTTATATTTTTAAAGGCTTTTAAATTTGGTTTTTGGTTAAATTACCTCATATAATATAATATCATATATAATATATGATATATTTTATATATGATATAATATAATATAAAAAGTTATTTAATATGGTACTGCTTATGATGCAAAGGCATTTATCCAAAAATCTCAAACATATGGATCCCCATTCTTAGACATATTCTGGCCATAGCTTTTGATGTAGCCCTCATTTTCTGATTCATTGAAAAAAAAAAACACTTCATAACAAATGGATCCTTAAATAAGTGACTAAATAAGGGAAATAGAAGCAGACATTGAAGCAAGCATTTTAATTTTTTTTTCTAACATATAAATGGATCTGAAAATCTTATTCCTATTTACATTCCATAATCTTGATGTGATTAAATGAATTACTTTGAGGATATTCAGGTCTGTTTTGATATCCAGGCAAAAACATTTTTTGTACAACCAAGAAAACTATATAATTATGTTCTTAAAAATAACTGATACTGCTCAGGGTTCAAATGATAGCACCACAATAGTCTCCATGGCAATATGGGATTTATTGAAATGGTAATGGAATGGCAGAAGCTGTGCCACTTGGATAATTTCCTAATGCTACAGCTGACTTTTCATTAAATTTTGCTTATACACAGTGTTATTATGTAGACATATTTATTTATATTGTCTAGATATTTCAGTCATGTCTGACTCTTTGTGAACCCAATTTGGGGTTTTCTTGACAAAGATGCTGAAGTGGTTTGCCATTTCTTTCTCAAGCTCATTTTACAAATGAGGAAAGTGAGGCAAACAGAGTTAAGTGAGTTGACGGGGGTCATAAGATAGTAAGTGTTTGAATTCAGATTTGAATTCAGAAAGATGAGTCTGACTTTAGTCCTAGCACTTCGTACACTTCACCTACCTACCCTTCTATGCTAATTTTCAGCAATCCAGCTAAATACTTATGATCCAGCTGCCCAACAGAAAATGTCCAGATAATTTGTAACAAAAAAGGTTGTGTGGGCTGCCACCATCTCAGTTAATACAATGAAGATTCAGAGATTCAAATTTCTAAAGTTATTGTATTGGTCAAGTCATTCGACATTTCTGATTTTTAATCTTTATACCCTTGTGTCTCTAGATTATACATGAAAACATTTCAAAGAAACCACTTTTTTGATAAAATGAATTACTGTGAAAGGAAAATTAACAGAAAATGTAAGCATATTCATATCAGTTGATTCCTAACCTCTGAATTTTGAATATTTTTATAAAATGATTGGAAAATTTAGTAAATAATTCTTTTACTTTTTGTCTTTTTATTTTCTCATGTTGGGTTTATTTATCTAAGACTAATATATAATGATCTCTAGAGTTTTTATGATACTTTATATTCTTCAAATTGCTTTTATTACTGTCTTTACTCTCATGATAGTCTTTTAAGATTGGTATATTTCTCCCCATTTTACAGATGGAGAAAATAAGATACAGAGGAATTATATAACTTGTCAGTCCTTGTTTCTAGCAAAACAATTCCATACTAGTCCTAGAATTATATTATGTATCTAGTCTTATCTTTTTTTTTTTTTTTTTCCTGTTCCAGATACTATGTGCAAAGACCTGAGTTTGGCTCCTAGCTCTGGTGTTGACTAAAAATGTGATTTGAAGAAAGTCATTTAACCTCCAATGATTCCTATCTTGAAATCTGTAAAAATAAGGCTTCAAGTATAAGATGTGATAAAGTGGAAAAGAAGCTCAAATTTGGAATCAGGGGATCTGATATCTAGTTCTAATCTTTATTACCCATGTTGCATGTGATCTTGGCCAAGTCACTTATTTTCTATGTTCCTCTGTCTCTTCAACTATAAAGTGAAAGCATTAGATAAGAAGATTCCTTAGTAACCATCCAGTTATAAATCTTATAATCCTGTGATCTCCAAGGTTAATTACAGCTATATATCATGAGATAAAGAATTCTCATTCCCTTTACCTGCTGAATATGATTCTATGTATGTGAAGTAGCTAAATGGTGGTTGTTTGGTTCCTTGAACTGGAAGAGGACCAAAATGACATCATTATGTTAGAGTAAAAATGGTGGGTCTGACTGGGTGATCAGATCAATATGAGCTCAGAATGTTCTGTCATAAATCAAACACACATAGTCCTCGTGAGCATTTGGGACGGATTCTCTAATTGTGTAAATCTAAGTGATAACAGTGAACTGAACTTTGGATGTGGAGTCAGGATGACCTGAATTAAAAGCTGACTTCATACACATACTAATTGTGTGACCCTGAAAAAGTCACTAAACCTCTACATGCCCCAATTTCTTCATTTGCAAAATGGGGATCATAATAGCATCTAAAATCCAGTTGTTATAAGGATACAATGAGGTAACATTTTTAATGTACTTAACACTGTTTCTGAAACATAGTAGGTGATAAATAAATGCTTATTAATTTTTAAAATTAATTTTAAAGGTTACTTTCAAGGTTGTGTAATGAGATTAATTATACAAAGGTTAGCACAATATCTTGAACATAATAGGCATTTCTTAAATGCTTATAAAATTGCATTGAACTGAACTAAATTGAATAAAAAAAAGAGCATAGAAAGTGAATTATGTCATAAATAGTATCAACATTTGGAAGAATTTAATTGAATTAGAATAGTTAAGATAAAGAAATTCACCTGTTTCAGTAAATTGGCAATAACTATAAAATATTATAAAATTGCATAATCCATTTTGTGCTGTATAAGGAATCTTCAGAGTTTCCATGGTCATGATATTTTAGGTAATTACATAATGAAGGACTAGTTATGTTGCATAGTGGATAGAACACTAAGCCTGGAGTCCTAACTCAGCTCTGGCTTCAGACACTTACTAGTTGTATAAACCTTGCCAAATCACTCAATCCTATTTATCTCAGTTCCTTTACCTGTAAAATAAAACTCATTTTAAGTGAGGAAATTGAGGCAAATAGAATTAAATGATCAGGCCAGATTTAATACAACTAGTAAAGGGAAAATGACAAAGCGTTTTAGTATCTTTGTCAAATAACACTTAAATGGGATTACAAAGAACTACACATGACTGAACAGCAGCAAAATAGTAATTATAGTACTGGATTTGGAATCAGAAAGATCTGAGATTAAAATTGTCCTCAGACACTTATTAGCTGGATAACCCTGGACAAGTCATTTAACTTCTGTTTGTCTCAGTTTCCTCATATGAAAATTAAGGATAATAACTGTACCTACTTCACCAAGTCATTATATGGAACAAATGAGATAATAATTGTAAAGTGCTTACATGGTGTCTGACACACAGTAAATGCTAGATAAATGTTAGCTATTGCTATTATTACTACTACTACTACCACCACCACTGCTACCAAAAATACAGGAAAAGAATTGTACAGGATCAGAAATCTTAGGGATTTTGAAGTCTATAATACTGATAACATTTTCTCACATCTCAAAGTGATCATAAGTCAATAGAAAAAGCAAATCAGTGATCCTAAAAGGGAAGCTATTTTTCATAAAGTTAAAAGCCATTCTAGTCTTATCTGACTCAAATTTTCAGTTATATAGATTAAAACCACAATCTAACTCTTCTGAGGAGTATGGTTTAATGGCTCTCTAAGTAAATCTGGAAGCCAGGATACCTGGGTTCAAATTCTACTTTTAGCATAATACTATGTGATCCTGATCAAGACATTAATTTACGCAAATCTCCAAGATTATAAACTGAAATGAAGGTGTCTATCTGTCTTGGTAGAGAGCTCTCTCTTTGTGGTGAGAATTCTAAACCAAGGAAAATACAGCCTACTTCCTATCTCTGTCCCCTAATTATCCCATGGTTTCTGATTATTAAGAGACATGAATAAAAATAAGCATTTTAAAAGTATTAAGAGTTTCAGCTGTGGATATCCTAAAATAACATGCTAATTCAATTCAACAACATATGAAAATGAAGGCATTTTTCTTATTTAGTGATATTCTCTTGAAAATTCCTGTGATTGCTTTGTAGTTGCCATAATAATTCTTTGCAAAAAGCCTGTGAAAATAGAATATGGACTTCTGTTTTATTTTTGTTGTTTCACTTTCATTATTCTTTTCTTCAATCTTACCTCTCAAGGATTTAGATTTTTTAAAATAAATTTAAATAAGAAACCTATGATAGCTCTTCTTTTTTCCCTTTATAAAAATGCTATTGATATCTGTTGTTTTTACAGGGACAGGGACTAGACTTGTAATTTCATTGTTATAGGAGACTAAAGAAACTCCTATTACCAGTAAAGGTCACCATCTTCTTAGTGGTGATTATCTTTGGAGAATAGTCTAGTCCATTGAAAGGTTAAGTAAAATTTCAGTGTTAATCTGTTTTCTTTGAACCCTTTCAAGTTTTTTGAGTCTCTTCTAATTCAACAATCTATTTAAGTGTTTTGGCTTCCACTTTTGAGAAAATATGGATAGTGCAAATCTTACTTCCGGTTTCTGCTGAGTGGAGAAGAATATTCCAACAAGAAGCTGACATGAGTAGAGTTGACTGATTCCATCATGCTCCTATACTGAGTAGAGTTTGTTTTCTCCAAACAGGAGTGTTTCTTCTCCCTTTACTGTCTGATTACATTCCCTATACATACTTCTGGATTGTAGTCTCAGAGCAAGGAACAACTCTAGTAAGATCAGGGATTCTGCTCAAAATTCCAAGGCAGAAAAAAAAATGTTTTTTTAGTCACTCACAGATCAGAATATAGGCCAGGAGAACAGTCATCACACCTCTCTTTATATTATAGCACCTTGAAAGAAATGAAAACGTACAGACCTTCAGAATTAGAAACAGGGAGATCTAAAGCTAAGATCAAATAAGTACATGACTTTTACATAAAGGATGATATAAAGATGGGAGAGCATGGAATCATTTACCTTCAGATCTATGGGTAAGGGAAGGATTTATGATCAAAAGAGAGCATTAAAAGAATCTAAAAATGTATAATGTTGATTACATGAAATTAAATAAGGTTTGGCATAAAATAAAACCTATTGAATCAAGATGAGAAGGAAAACAAAAAACTGGGGGGGGGAGGAATTTGCAATAAGTTTTTCTGATAAAGGCCTTGTTTCTCAAATATATAGAAAACTAAATTAAAATTATACATATATGAAACATTCACCAATTGTTAAATGATCAAAAGAGATGATTAGGCAATTTTAGGTGAAATAATCAAATACAGTGATATAATTTTTTATTAAAATATTCAAGAAGGCAAATATGAACTAGATGTATCACTGAGAATTAGTGAAATGAACTTCATGATTTAAATTTAGCTCCATGATGGTATATATTTCTTATTCAAATGAAATATTCTAGATTTTAAAAGACAAAGAGGGAAAATAGGATAACATTATAGAATGGGATGTACAGTTACAGGATTTAGGATTGAGCTAACTTAACACTTTGCTTCCTCAAACAGGAAAATATTCACATAACTTTGATCCTGCCCATGGAGAAGCATGTTCCTTATCCATGTTTATTCTCTTTTTTACCAATCATTTTGACAAATGTATTTTAAGTGATTTCCAGAAAAAGTTAAAAAGAAAAAGTACTTAAACTTAACCTAACCTTCAGTTAAACAGATCATTATATAAACCATTTCATTCTCTGAGCACCCTGTTTGAGGTTTAGATTATTTGCCTATTGCCAACTGATAATAGATCATATAAAACACTTGTCCCACTAAATTTTAATCTTCCTTTAAAATAGCATTAAGCAACAAACTAAAAATTTACTTTCCGTGTATTGTGATCCAAATAGGCCAAAAAATTTGCAAGCATAGGCACCATGTGAAATATTCATTGATCCTTACTCTTGGAAAACTTTTAAAAAATTGTTATTTTTTTCTGGGCTGGCAAAATCCTAGAATTACTTAAATGTTTCGCTTGAATTCATGTGCTGTCCTTTCTGAGAATTACAATTTCCAAAAGATTTTGTTGCTTCCAAATTTTCTCTAAATATTGTATATAAGGCATAAGAAAATTAAACAGAAGGGGGGAGAAAGGTCCTCTTTTAGAAGCATACAACACAAAGTCACTCTTTAACAATTCACAGCAGGAAACTCAGTAAAAATTATTTAAAGCACATTAATTCAAATCAGCATAGCCTACCTCAGTGCGAAAGTTGTTGCATAAAAGGAACAGTTCCTCTAATTAAATCTAAAAACTCTACAGCTGTGAAACTATAAATTTTTATCTATGCTAGCAGTAGCAGTAAAAGTGATTTTAAATTAAAATATTAACTTTTTCCCCTCTACATGCAATAAAAGACTTAAAACTTCCATAAAATGGTTCAACAAGTGGAAAGTTTTTTAAACAAATGCCCTGGTTTCCATTAACTATTTCCCATCACAAAGTTTGCTGTCTTTATTATATTCCATAAAGTCTCTTTGAGGGAAAGGGTTGTTATTGTTGACTCTGACAACTGTAAAGAAATTCATATTGTTCTTTTGTCTTATCTTTTTTATTTAAAATATATTATTCTTCCTGATCTGCCAGTTGGAGCAAGCAACAACATCTGGCATATTGTTGGTTTGATAGTTAAAATTCTCTTAGATTCCGAAGAATTGGATTTTCACATACTTTTACACACAAAGATATCTAAAAATCATTTTGCAAATCTCTGAAATAAATGGTCAGAAAAATTGGTTTTCAGAAAATCATTGGTGAAAATAGGAAATTCTTATTTTCCACCATAAAAATCCAGGGACAAACATCTTAGAAAATAACTATTTTAGAGTTAAGTTTTTTCTGCATTATTTGAAGTTTGATAATTTTGTTTTTATCTCTGAAATCGGTTAGCTTTTATTTGTCTGCATATTCCTGTGTATTTGCAGAAAGCAGGTGAAATCTGAGCAAGCACTTTAGTCCCTTATCAACATCAATCTAGCTATGTTCTACGTGCTACCTAAATCTTGTTACTTTGGAAGTAATCTAGTCCTTATAAACCAAATTGGAAGTGTGTGTGTGTGTGTGTGTGTGTATGTGTGTGTGTGTGTGTGATCTCTCTGTCTCTCTGTCTCTCTGTCTCTGTCTCTCTCTCTTTCTCTTGTCTCTCTGTCTCTCTTCTCCCCCTCCATTACACACACACACACACACAAGTACATTCATCTATCTGTCTGTCTGTCTATCTATTTATCTACCTATCTGTTTGTCTGCCTGTCGGCTTACTATATTGTTGTCTCTTATATGTTTAGTAGCCTAGCCTTTAATATGATGCTTGTATTAGAAACAAAGAATTATTACAAAAACTTGATAAGCATATGACTGAGGAGCCAGCCACATGGGTGATTCATCCATATTTGCTTGCTATTTATTCCACCTATATATGACCCTCTATCTCCTATCTCCATGCCTTAACACTAGCTGTCTTTCACATTTAGAATGCACTGCCTCCTCACTTCTTTCAGTTTCCCTTTGTTTCCTCCAAGTTTTAACTCAGCTTCACCTTCTAGATTAAGTATATTCTTATCTCCTTAGTTGCTAGTGCAGTCTCTTACCCCAAACTACCTTGTAGTCATTTTGCATTTCTCTACATTTAGTCAACCTTGTTTGTTATCTTCCTCAGGACAGACACTATTTCCTTTTTGTCCTCTTACCCTAGAGTTTAACACAAGATTCAATACAAGTTGATTTAGTGAAGAAATTGAACCAGAGTCCAAATAGCTTGAGGACATTGTATTGGATCTCTTGTCAAATCTTCATCTGAAGTGAAAACTCAGGAATAAAGCCTCAGCATTTTCTGCAAGAAATGAAAAAAAATATATATTTTTAACCTTAAGTAAAGAACTATTTAATTATATCATTACTACACCATCTGTGTCTTGTCAAAATATGGCTTTAAATTTATATAAATTCCAGAATACTATCCCCAATTAAATTCACTCTGATTTTGATCACTCTTCCATTGTCATTTTGTGTCACCCATCATATAATCCATTTTAATAGCATATTTATCGGTAAATATGTCACTCTTTGACTTCTTAAATTACCTTCTTTTATATATGCTGTATCTATTTCTAAGTAGGGCACCACATCTTCTATTTCAACTCCCAACAATTCTACAAACATTACATAGAGGTCAAATAGGTACATAAAAAGTAAAATACATTAAAATCTCAAACATCCAAGGGTTTTTTATCCAATAATTTTTTCTACCTAGAACATAGAGTAGAGTCATTAAATGAACAAATAGTAATCCAAGGGACAAAAGATAGTAAATACTTCCCATCTAATACAACTCATGTCCCTCAAAATAGGATGAATCTTCATTCTGACAATATGTATTTTTGTTTTATTTAATATACTAACAGGCTTGGTTTTCTGGTTCTCCAAACCCTAGAAGATAGATATTATAGTTAGAGTATGAGCCAGAAAAAAACTGTCAGTTTTTTCAGTGAAAAGACACAGGAAAATAGCATAAAACACCTTAATAAGAAGCAAAACCAAATCATAACCACCTGGATGCCATTTAGTGTTGGGACACATATAGTGGAAAGTATAATGGGTACCTCTACACTAAGGCTTCTAACTTTTTTCCATTTGTGGTCCCTTTTTTTCTGAGAAATTTTTGCATGACCCCTTCTTAAATCTGAGCCAAGATGTTTCTAGCACCATTCATGTAGGCACAATGAAAAGCTTGCATGTTTTGTGCTGTGGAGTCATAGGATGCAACACAGGCACATGCTGCTAGAAACACATCAAAATTATTATGCATTTGATTTTAATTAATTTTTGGTCATTGTGTTCAGAAACCTTTTGCTATTGTCAAATTCAGGTACACAATCTGTGATCCATAGTTTAAGAAGCTTTGCTCTATACTGTATCTAAGGATAATATTCATGTTCAAAATAATTAATCTGAAATAATTTAATTCATATCAATGATTTTTTAAAAAATATTTTGTATTATGTGAAAAACACTATACTAAGTTCTGAAAGAGAAATAAAAAATATTAAGAAACAGTCTCTGAAATCATGATGATGCTAAATCAAAGCACAATGGGAAAGTAAGGGTACCAAAATTTAGAGATCATGCAATGCTAGAATAATTATTTTAAAAGATTTTTCAATTATAAATTACAGTGATATTTTAGCAACATTTTCATTAATTCTATCACACTAGCACCTAGCTAGTAAGAGTAATGAGTATCTTCTTTTCTTTTGGGAGTTTACACACTACATGGTCTCCTCTCTGGCCTAGGCCCATCCTACTCTCCTTCATCATGGCAGCCTCCTGATCTCTTGAAATTTTCCCAGATTAGGTGCTGCCTTTGTTTCTCTACCACAAAATAATAGATTAGGTTTCCCTCCCTTTCACTAAATTGTAACTGTTCCTTGTGATATTTTCACATTATAAATTGCAAAGTTATTTGAGAGCATGTTTTATGCTGTCTGCCCTGGATGCCAAAATTTCTAGTTATAGATTTGCCTGATAATAAAGAAAGGGTTAATTATATTCATTATGCTCAATTAGCATTACAAAGAAGCAATACATTTTAGAATGATTTCCAGTGAAATGATTTATATAATAATAATTTTAAGTATTGGCACCCAAAGCAGTAATCCTCAGAGCTCTGGGAAATTGACTTTACTGGAACAGATCATTTTGAGGAAAATTTGGGTAAACGAATAGTTACTATGCACACTTAATGAAAGAAAAAGAGATGATTGTTACCAGAGTTTATCCTGAATATCTATAAATGAAACAATGTCTGCTATATATCTGGTCATCATCTTCCTATATTGTTGGAGCTAAGTTTTCAGTGACAAGGACACCTTTTTGTTAACAGGCAAAAGTCTAAAATGCAAAATAACCATGCTGTTCTCAGTCTTCAATATTTTTCTAACTTCATTTCACAAATATGAATCATGCTTTGATATGAGTGTGAATCCATCCTTTGAGATAACCAAACAATATATAGTGCCATGGTGGCTAACTACTGTATTCTGTGTAACTACCTGTATAAAAGTTATATATATTGTGCCTTGTTATAAGGCCACCTGCCAGGGTTAACATAAAGAATATGCCAAAAACCATAAAAAGGATAGGAAATCACATAAAGAAGGTGAGAGCTCTTTCTGGGGCAAGCTCCTAAAGGTACTAAAGAAACTGAAATGAATATTTCCTTTATTATAGTAAAGATATTAAATATGAAACAAAGTATAGCCTTAGGGAGACAAGTGGTAGAGTAAAAACAGGACAGGCCTTGCAGTTATAGGACCTGGGCTGGATATTCATATCTATTACTTATGACTTACATTGGTCAAGTTGCTAGAATTGTTGAGGTCTTAGTTTCCTCATCCATAAAATGAAGGGATTGGGTGAGATGACTTTTTAATTTCCTTCCAACTCAAAAATATTTATCTACTTCCTAAAATTTAACTGTAAGTATAACTCAATTATCAAGATGTTGGAGATAATACTATATTACTAAATGATTAATTGCCATTTTTGTTTCACATCTTTTTAAATGGACAGTTAGATAAAATACATCCTAAATCCCTGAACATTAGCATAAAGAATGTCTTCCTTTAAAGAATATCCTCCTTTTCTTGATAACTCGGGAACAAAAAACTTGATTTAAGTTTGTTTTATTCTCAGTTTTCTCATCCATAAAATGAGAGAATTGGACCAAATAATCCAGATAATCTTTAAGGCCTGTTTCAGTTCTAAATCTATGACTTTATTAATCTGCTGATATGCTTACTATGCTAGAAAAAGAGATGTTTTCTGACACTGGGATGATTTTACTCTAACTCCAAGAATGTATCTATTAGAAATTTACAGTGTCTTGGGGGTATAATTTCTGGAGGAATCAGAATTTGATATTTGATGCTCACATGTCCCTTATTCACTTCCCTGCAGTAACCCCAAATGAAAACTATTCTCCAAGTTTACAAACAAAAATAAGGGTCATTTACCCTTTTGCTTCATTTATTCATTCATTCAATAATTTTTTGAATTCCTACTAAATGCAAAACACTATGCAAACAATTTTGATCATTAGACAACATAACAATTTTATTAAATTCAACAAATGTTTATTAGGCATCTGATATGTATCAGATACCATGGTTAAATACTAGCCAGAGATTACTTGATTTATTTAATGCTTATAATAGAATATTGGCCTTCCTCATTTTAATTATTTTTTCCAAAATAAAGATACATTTATTTTTGTTGGTGAAAAAATAATTCCTGGATTTTCTAAAAATTCATCTTATATCATAGAATATCATAAATTGTGTATTACTTTGCATCATTTTTCTAACTTAGTGTTTTCAACTTCTCTGATGTACACATTATAATAAGGTTATTATGTATATCTTTCCACTACTACGTGGTAAACTCTATGAAATCAGAAACTTGTGCTTTATCTAAAACTTTTACTAGTAGAGTCAGTCAATAAAGATTTATTAAACTGCAAGGAACTGTTCTAAGCACTGGGATGAAAAGAATGGCAAAAGACAGTCACTTAAAGGAGCTCATTAATGAGAGAGAACTTTCAAATAACTATGTACAAACATGAAATGTGTAGCATAAATTGAAGAGAATTAACAGAATGAAAGTACTGTAGTATTTTGTACATAATAGGCTCTTAATAAGTTTTTATTGAATTAATTGAAATGGAAAAATAAATAAATATGGAGATGGGTTGTCAATTAATTGAAATATGGAGATGGGAATCACAAATAGTTTATGTCTTACAGTTTTCCCTTTTCTCCATATTGAATCAGTTTTCAGATCTTGCTAATACTATCATTTCCAATCTAGGTAGTACTTCATTATTTGATCACATGCACTGTGGGAATAACGTCCTAAACGCATTTCCTCCAGTCTCTTCACTCCACAATCCATCTATTTAGTAGTTAAATTGGTATATTCTTAAAGAATATATCTGATCATGTAACTTTTCTGTCAAAGAAGCTTCAAGGGCTTCCTATAACCTATAGGAGGTAATATAAAATCCTTTACTAGATATCTAAAATCTTCCACAATCTGGCTCCAATCTATTTTTGAAGATTAATTGTACACTCCTTCTCTTTATTCACTTTGTATCTTAGTCAAACCACTCAGATTGCTACTTTTTATACATGGTATTCCATCTCCATTTCTTTGTCTTTGTAAATCCTATGTCTGAGATTTGTTACATCTTCACTTCTGACTCATTAAATACTAATTTTTCTCAAGATTCAATTCAAGTGTCATTTCTTCATAAAGGTTTTCTCAGTACCCAAATCGTTAGTACCCCCTAAATCTCTCTTTGTGTCTCTCTCTTTCCAATATATACAGATATATGCATATCTCTTTATATGTATATATATACATATATATACCTACAAACATATATGCATATATTATATATACCTTAATCTGTGTACCTGCTATTCCTTCTACCTCACAGAAATAAATTCATTAAAAAGTAGGAACTTTCATTATGCATTAAACATACCAAATAATTAGCTGTTGAATGAATAGAATGCTACAGTTGAACAGATCCTACAGGTCAATACCTTGTCCAATGTAGAAATCTTTTCTACAAGAAAAGATGCTTGAGTGCTTCCAATATTACCTTTTCTTATTTATTTCCTACTTCAGATGTAGAAATCATCATCTTGGCTTAAGGATATATATATATATATATATATATATATATATATATATATATATATATAATTTTTTTCCAAGGGAAAATACAAATGGAACAACAGGGTCCAGTCTTTTGGTTTGCAGAAATTCCTGTTTATGCCATGAATCTGACAGTTATTTCTATTATGTCTAGACATTCTCAGGACCCTATTCTGCCTTTCTGCCTGAGATCAGATTAATACATAGGAGCTGTCCAAAGAGCCTATATATCAATGTCATCATAGCTGGAACTTCTCTGACCTTCAGTGGGGATGTTGGATCTGAGGGAACTAATTCCTCATTACTACTCTGAATCAAATCTTCTTTAATGGAAATAAATTTATCTAGCTATAGGGCTAGTGTAGGATCACAGAAACTATAATTCAATGCAAATAATTTATACAAGGATAAGTAAATTAAACTAGATGATGCTTAAGTTCTATTTCAACTCTAAAATATTAGATTTCTATAGATTCCAAAAAACATGGATACATATAGATATTTATAAACCTATATATAGATATAAATATATTGATATATATATACACACATACAGAGACACATATATATACTCATATGTGTGTGTGTGTGTGTGTGTGTATGACTGTACTGTGCTGATTTTCACTTGTCATCTGTTTCTCTGAAGGTAGGTAGCATCTTCCTTCATAAGTCTAATTCTTTTCAAGATTTTCTAAATTAACCAGCACGTCATATTCTGTATCACAGAGATATTTCAACCCAATAACATACTGATTACATAAAATTTCCCCAATTTTCTACATTCCTTCTCTTCTTGAGTACATAGGATTTATACAAGAAAATTTTAATTGAAAGTAATTGAAATTATTTTGTACTTCAACAATGCTCTCCTCTTATAGTATAGTTTAAGGTCTGATACAGTTAAATCTACTTACTTTATCGTTTTCCCCTGTTTTTTTTTTAAGTTCCTGATCTTTTGTTCTTCCAAAAGAACTTTGTCATTACATAAGCATATATATAAGCATATTACATTTAAAAATATTGGCTTTACCTACCCATGAACAATAAATAATATTTCAATTAGTTAGATCTGACTTTATTTTAAGAAAATGTTTTATGTTTAGATTCATATAGTTACTGTCCCTGTTTTGACAAGTATACTCTAAGGTATTTTATACGATTTAAAAAAATTTAAATGGTCTAAAACAACATTGAATAATTTTGCTGATAAATAGTATAGTTTCCCTATTTTCTGATTAAACTTTTTGAGCTTTAACTTTATTTGAGATCAGTATTACTATCACTCTTTCTTCTACATAATAAATTCTACTCCTAACTTTTATTTTATCTTTTTGTGCATATCTAATTTTTATTGCCTTTCCTAAAAGCAACATATTATTGAATTGAAACTTTTATCAGTTTCTGTTTTATGGGTAAATTCATCCCATTCACATTCTAATTTACACTCCTTTCTATTTTTATTCACTGCCCTTTTCACCATACTCCTATCATTTTCACATCTCTGCTTTACTTCTATCTTGCTCTTCTATTCCATACCTACCCATACTTCCAAGAGTCCCTCTCTTGTAATTTCTGCCTACTCCATCCCTTTGCCTTCTTATTTCTTTCTGAATGACGATTTTCATATGCATATTGTTCTCTCTAACCCATTTCCAATCAGAGTAAAGTTTTATGACTACTCACCCCCATTAGCTTGTTCTGTATCAATTTTTTTTATATCTTATTTATCTGATATAATTACTCGCTATATAGTTTGTTTTTAAAATTCACTTCATCATGCTCAGCTCAATTTTTTCAAACTATCCAAATAATAATTATAGCCACGAGAGTACTGTTAATATTTTCTAATATAATAAGTAAACAATTGAACTTTATTGAGTCCATGATATGGCCTTTCAGATTTGACTTATATTTCAACATAGAAACTGCTTGCTTTTGTGTAATCATTATGTAGTTCCAGGATATTCAAATTGTATATTTTTTCTTATTCCAATATTTTCTCTTTAATCTAAGAGCATTAAAACTTGACTATGATATTCCTGTATATTTTCCCTTAGAATTCTTTTTTTTTTTTTCAGGCAGTAATCAGTGAATATTTTTTCATTTCTTCTTTTTTGTTCTTTGACTTCAGGGTAATTTTCCTTGATAATTTCTTGTACTAATGTTTCAAGATTCCTTATCATAAGTTTCATGTAGTCTGTTTTCTATTTTTTCATTTTCACTTATTTAGTATAAAATCTTTCTGCAGTTTTTTTTTTAACTTTGAGTTCCAGATTCTTTTTTTTTCCTTCCCTCCACAGACATAGAAAATTACTATGGTGTGACAAGGAATATCAAAATACATACTCAGAAAAAGCTATCAAAGTCAAAGTTCTTACATCCAAAGAAGATATAAAGTAGTCTCAAGCCATGTAAGAACTCAAAAAAGAATTTTGAAAAGTAACTAAGAGGAAAAATTGGGAAGAGAAATGAAAGTGGTAAAAGAAAATCATGCAAGTCAAGTCACAAAATCTTAGTAAAGGAGACACGCAAAAATACTAAAACAATTTTCTTAAAAATTAGAATTGGCCAAATGGAAAAGGAGGTATAAAGATTTAATTAAGAAAATAATTCCTATGCCCCCAAAGTTATCAAACGTGCATACCTTTTGATCCAGCAGTGCTACTACTGGGCTTATATCCCAAAGAAATACTAAAGAAGGGAAAGGGACCTTTATGTGCCAAAATGTTTGTGGCAACTCTTTTTATAGTGGCTAGAAACTGGAAAATGAATGAATTGGTGAATCCATCAATTGGAGAATGGTTGGGTAAACTGTAATATATGAATGTTATGGAATATTATTGTTCTGTAAGAAATGACCAGCAGGATGAATACAGAGAGGCTGGGAGAGACTTACATGAAGTAATGCTAAGTGAAATGAGCAGAACCAGCAGATCATTATATACTTCAACAATGATACTATATGAAGATGTATTCTGATGGAAGTGGATATCTTCCACAAAGAGAAGATCTAATTCAGTTCCAATTGATCAATGATCCAGCTACACCCAGAGAAGGAACACTGAGAAATGAGTGTAAACTGTATACATTTTTGTTTTTCTTCCCAAGGTTATTTTTATCTTCTGAAACCAATTCTCCCTGTGCAACAAGAGAACTGTTTCGTTCTGCACACATATATTGTATCTAGGATATACTATAACATATTTAACATATATAAGACTGCTTGCCATCTAGGGGAAAGGGTGGAGGGAGGGAAGGGAAAAGTTGGAACAGAAGTGAGTGCAAGAGATGTTATAAAAAATTACCTAGGCATATGTTCTGTCAATAAAAAAGTTATAATAATAATAATAAAAGAAAATAATTCCTTAATAATTAGAATTGACCAAATGGAAGCTAATGAATTTATGAGAAATCAATAAACAATAAGACAAGACCAAGAGAATAAAAAAATAGAAATTTGTGAAATATCTAAATGAAAAAACAACTGACTTGTAAAATAATTCTAGGAAATTATCCAATAAAGCTATTGGACTACCTGAAAGCTCTGATCAAAAAAATCTTGATATTATCTTTCAAGAATGTATCAAGGAAAACTGTCCTGATACAGACATTAAAAGAATTCACCAATCACCTCCTAAAAGATATCACAAAATTTAAACTCCCAGGAATGTTATAGCCAAATTCCAGAACTCACAGTTCAAAGAGAAAATATTTCAAATATCCAGAAAGAAACAAAATATCATGGAGCCACAATCAGGATAACACCAGATTTAGCAATTTCTACAAAGGATCAGAGGGCTTGAAATATGCTATTACAGAGTGAAAAGGAGCTAGGATTAAAACCCTGGTTTACCTCCCCAGCCAAACAGTATAATCCTTCAGAGAAAAATATGGTTATTCAATGAAACAGAGGATCTTTAAGCATTCTTGGTGCAAAGTCCATAGCTAAAAAGAAAATTGGACTTTCAAATATAAGCTTATTCAGGAGAAGCAAAAAAAAAAAAAAAAAAAAAAGTAAGGGAAATCATAAGGGCATCGTTAAGGTTAAATGTTTTACAATCTTGCTTTGGGAAAATGATACTTGTAACTCATAAGAACTTTCTCAGTATTAGGACAGTGAGAAGGAGTGTGTAAATAGAGAGCACAGGTGTAAGTTGAATAGGAAGGGATGTTATCTATATTTAAATAAAATTAGAGGGTGAGAGAGGAATGTCTTGGGAGAAAAAGAAAGGGATGGGGTAGAATATTGAGTAAATTATCTCACATAAAGTAGGCAAGCAAAAGATTTTACAGTGAAAGGCAAGAGGATAAAGGTGAGGGTTAGTGAATGAACCTTACTCATCAGAATTGGCTCAAAGTGCAAATAATATATGCACTCAATTGGGTATACAAATTTATTTTAACTTATGAGTTAGTAGAGAGTGAAAGGGATAAGAGAAGAGTCAGGGGAGATCATAGAAAGTAAGGCATAATGGGGGAAAAGGTGGTGAGAAGCAAAACACTTTTGAAGAGGGGGTGAAATGAAAGAAAAAAAAAAAGAAGAAATGAGGGAAAGGGTTAGACACAGTTAACAATAATAATTGTGGAAAAAAATTAAAACAAGTTTCTCTGATAAAGGCCTCATTTCTCAAATATATGGAAAATGGAGTCAAATTTATAAAAAATAAGAGCCACCTCCAATTCATAATGATCAAAAGATATGAACAGTTTTCAAATAATCAAAGCTACTTATAGCTTAAGGAAACAATGCTCTAAATCACATTGATTGGAGAAAAACAGGTCAAAACAATTCTGAGGAATTACTTTATTCTTATTAGACTAGCTAATAGGACATAAAAGGAAAATGATAAATAGTGAAGGGAATGTGGGAAAAATGAGATATTGATACATTACTGGTAGAGCCCTAGACTGATTCAAGCATTCTGTAAAGCAATTTCAAACTAAAGGGCTATAAAAACCGTGCCCTTTAATGTAGAATATGCATATGTTATTCCAGTACTAGTTCTATATCCTAAAAGAAATATATATATATATATATATATATATATATATGGAAAAAAGACATATATGTACAAAAATATTTATAACAGCAATTCCTAGGGACAAAAAAATTGGAAATTGAGAGAATTTCCATTAATTGGGAAATGACTGAACAAATTATGGTATGTGATTAACATGAAATACTATTGTGCTATTAAAAAATGATGAGCAGGGTGATCTCAGAAAAACCTGGAAAAGTTTCTTGAGCTGTTACAAAGTGAAATGTACTTATACAAAGTCGTGACAATATTGTAAGATGATCAGCAGTTGAATGACCCAACTATTTTCAGCAACACAATGATCCAAAATGACCCTGAAGGACTTATGATGAAAACTGTTATCCATCCCCAGAGTAAGAACTAATGGTGTCTGAATACAAATTGAAGTATACTTCTTTTGTTTTATTTTTCTTGAGGGTTTTTTGTCTGTTTCCTTTTACAACATAACTATTATAGAAATGTTTTGCATGCCTACACATCTATAACCAATTGAATTACTTGCCCTCAGGAGGTAGAAAAGAAAGAAGGGGAAGAATTTTAAGCTCAAACTTTTAAGAATGAATATTAAAATTGTATTTACATGTAACTGGGGTAAAATCTAATGATAAATTTTAAAAATTTTGAAAGAAAAAATGCTTAAATTGGGCATAATATTTTACAGTATTCTAAGTTGTCTATACCTTAATATTTTGGAGATTTTTTCAAGGTGGAATGATTTAAGGAGAGATATTTGTTACTCTCCTAGGCTATGCTCTGGTCTGTGAGTGACCACAAATTCTTGAATTGTAATGAGGGTCCCTGCTCCATACACTCCTCCTCAACTTGGAGCTTCCACACAGGACTGAGACCAGGAATCCATTTTTGGGTAAAGTGACAGAGTCCTTCCTCAGTGCTAGCAAAGATGTCTGTAGTCTTCTTCCGACCAGCTGCTCAACCCTTTATACATATGTGGGTTCAGAGCTCCTGAAGTAGCTTCTGATGCTTCTAATTCACTGGCTCCCAAGGCCTACTCCTAGTTTGCCAAGAAAAGGGAAGTGGGGGAATAGCCTACGCTGGACTGAACTTCACTCTCACCCTAATATCACATACCTTTCCTGCTAACTTTCAAAATTGTCTTGGGCTGGAAAAGTGTTTCGCTCCAGAATTTGTTTACAGTCATTATTTAAAGGTATTTGATGGGGTTTGGGAAGAGCTCAGGCAAATCCCTACCTTTATTCTATCTTGGCTCTGCTTTCCTCCACCTAAATTTGTATTATTTTTTCTTGTTCTTTTCTCCACAAATGATCTTGTTCCTTTCAGTCTCTCTGGTGGCTGCAAAATACAGATGTCCTTTACCCTGGAGATGAAACTAGAAAATTTGCTTTCCTTCAAGTGCCACAGGCAACAGGGTCCCCACTATTCTCCTATGGTATTCACAGTATGTATTGACTCTTCCACCCACTCAGTCAGAGTCCTGAATGTCTGGTCAGATAGTTGTACTTTGTTTAAGTAGTGGAAGGTTCTTTAATTAGATTCCCACAGTCTCTGTCCCCCACATCCTGGGCTTCCTGTTTGTTGATTCCTGAGTCTAGAAGGAGACATTTGTATTTTAGTCAGGTTGAACCTCTACTCCTGAAATTTGGGTCTTTTCCAGGATCTTCTCAAGGTGTCTTTAGAGATCAGGTATTTCACCCTGACTTTTATTTCAGATGTTCTACATTTCTTCTGAAGCAGTGCTGTCTTTTATTTTCTTGAAGGAAATTAGGAGAGCCAACATTTTTCTCACCTACTCTGCCATCTTTTATGCTAGTTGTTGAATGAGATGAAAAAAATAGCAAATTTTAGATCACAAATGGTTCTTACTATCTAAACTGTAATGCTGGAGACACTGAGGCAAGATAGAAATTAGAGAAATTTTAACATTTTATTTGGATTTCTGAGAGTGAAAGATTGTGCTGGGGGCATGTTGCCCCCAGGGCTGATGTGCAAAGCATCCAGTGAGATGTGAGTTCTCAATTGGGCATACACACACACACACACACACACACACACACACACACACCTATATAAACTCAGGTAGACAAAGGCAGGGGTGAAGTCAGAAAACTGAGAGTGGGAATCTCCAGGCAGGGCCCTTCAATCCAATTCAGATAAGTTGGGGGAGGGGGTGTGGTTAGCACCATAAATTCTTACAAACTGGGAATTAAGAAAGTGTTCAGCTAGAGCAAGGGAGTCTGAAACTTAGAGTTATAAACAATGCCAATTAGGTATCTGAGATAGGACATCTGGAGTTTTATTTTTTGGAATGCCAGATCTCCACAACTCTAATTGTTGAGGTGTAGACCACATGTTGAGGTCTACATTTGGGGTACCTAAATGAAATTAGGGTTTAGTTAAGGTCTAGTGGCAGGTTTGGGGTACAGGGAGTCACAGAGTTCCCCTGCAACCCCCTTGGATTCGGCGCAAGGATACGGCGGTATATGAGGTCTAGTAGGGGTGTGGATTCCCAATAAAAGCATTTATTGGCCCAGAGAGCTAGATTAATAAAAGAGGTTTATTACTAAGTTTAGAAGTAGGAGATAGGTGAAGGTAGAGATAAGGAGGGCACTGGACAGAGGGTCCAGTGGACAGAGGGTCCTCACATGGCGACCATGTTTGGAATCTCTGCAAAGAGGGGTTCCCAGTGTGGTCCTTTTAAGTCAGAGACTTAGCTCGAGGGGCTTTGGGATGTAGCCCCAGAGTTGGCTCAGATCCGGGTGGGGCTGGGACAGGTCTGGACCTTCTATTGGAATTCAAAGGGACCAGGATTTGTTAGTCAAAGGGTAATTTACATTAGCTAGGGGGGTTGGAAATCAAAGATTGGAATGTTTCCCGCATCATAATTATCCCAGTTCTAATGGGCAAAAAAGGGGGGTTGCAACCAGGGAAACTGAGGCAGAAAAATTCAAGGAAACTGAGGCAGGGCAATTAGGAAAATTGTGGCACAGCAAAACAGCTTACCATCCAAAAGATAAATAATATACAAAAAAATCACAATATATAGTACATAAGTGTATCATAGAAGAACCAAGGAAATTCATACATAAAGTCCTAGGGGGATTCATTCAAGGGAATGGACATGGAAAGAATTCTAAAGTTTTAAAGGAGGACATAATATTTAAGATTTTTTTTTTAAGAATCTGAATCAGTGTTAAATAGGAAAGGAAAGAGAAAAAGAATATTCTAAGTTCCCGGTACAATATGAGCAAAAATATCAGAGGAAGATTAGAGGGGAAAAAATGAATAGTATTTTCCTGTCAGGAATGAAAAAGAGTTTTAAGAAGAGCCTATGAGCACTTAAAGGAAAAAAAAAAAAAACAAGAAAGGATCTGGAGGCAGGAAAGCCCTTTACATGTTCAGGATGAAGTGAGGGGGTCAGTTTGTAGTAAAAAAAAAAAAAATATATATATATATATATATATATATATATATATATATATATACATATAAAGCTACTTCTAGATATTTAGATTAGACTTGATTAAAGTTGTTCTTGAAGATAAGGAATTTGTCCTGTGAGTAATGAAGAGGAAAATACTTAAGACATTTCTATGTTCTGTCTTATTAGAAAGATAATAGAAGTAACTAATTTTATATTCAGAGACCATTAACCAAAAAAAAATATTGCTGTATCCTACACTAATAGAGATGTTTACTAACTTATACACAAAGCTAAAAGGAAGAAGAGCTAGGTGCTTTAGTAGTTGAATTAATTATAAGTTGCAGTTCTGAGAGCTTCATATACCTTTAGTTCTATCATGATTTTGTATATATTAAAAAGTGAGGTTGCACTAAAAATCATGCATTAAACTGAGGTTTAGTGTTTTAACTTCTCTTGCCCTTCAACCCATCTATATTCTAGTTCCTGATTACAATCATCAAGAGTATTTATTATTGACTGTCTATTCATGGTACAATGTCAGGAATATTATAAATTTCTTAAGTTTAACAGTCAGGGTTTTAAATTTATATTTATATGTTATATCCGGTCTAACTCTCTGGAGGTCCTCAGGATGGGCATTGGTCTCAGCAGAATAGTCACCACAAGGATGGTCAGGAATAGAGTCTAAAGTCTTTCTTGACTCCTTCACAGTCTGTCTCCTTCACTGTCTGTTCACTCTGACTGACTGTCCTCAGTTCTCTCAGTGCTTAAATACCCTATTATAATTACATCATTACACCATACTGAGTGTGTATGAACTAGAGAACCATTACATCACCATACTAAGTACTAAGGATATGAAAACTAAAGAACCATCATTTCATCAATCACACTAAGTTAACACTTTGTTAGAAGTATCCTCCCTGACTTCTCAGGAAGAGAGGTGAGAACACAAAAGGGAAATGGGGAGTCAAACCAGATATTGTTAACAGATTTCCTCTGGGCTGAAGGGCTTACTTAAAAAAGGTATTCATAAATCCATCAGCATGGAAGGTATTACACAAACATATAGTAATATAACACAGGCTAGTAGTGATGTAACAAACACTATGAATCAAAATGAGGAATTATATATATCTATAAGACCTAGAGGAGGGTATATAAATAACAATCACATATACACTTCCTTCAGCAACCAAGAAATAGTTCAAAACCAATCTATTGTCTGTTACTTCATGTGTCAGGGAATCCAGTGATCCCTGCAAGTTTTTAAAGTCTTACAACAGTCTCATCATATATCGGGGATCCAATGATTTCTGCAGATTTTGAAATCCTGCAACAGTCTCATCAACAAGTTTTGATGTTCATGAGTCAACTGTGATATTCATAGGGTTAATAGTCATGCTTTTTCAGCAGCTCTTGTAGTCAGAGATGGAAAGATCTGATGTTTCTTGGGTTTTTTCCTTTGTTTCAAGGGTCTTTTCCATCTCTTTCTGATAGACAAGGCAAATACAGCTTGTTGGCACTCATCTGGGTGGAATCATCTGATTCCTTCTTCATCTGTAGAGATACAAGCAAACCATCTCCCCAAAACAGTTAACCTATATGGTCCCTTCCATTCACCACTTTCTAGATCTCTCCTTATCACCTGACAATTATCTCAAGATAGTGGAGCTGCTCACACTGGACACTGCCCTTCCAGTGAGTTATAAAACCTGTTCCCCCACCTTTTTTGTTTCTGGAGAGCCTCTTAATGTTTCTATTTTTCTTCTTTACTGTTTCTGATCCTTGAGGATTAAAAGATATGCAAGTGGTGTGTAAAATCTGATATTGTGCATAAAAGTGTGCAAAATGTTTAGAGGTATATGCAGGTCCATTATCTGTTTATATTGCTTGTTGATTGCAAAACCTTATATAAGGAATTCAGTGATAGACTCTGGCTGTCTCTTTTGCTACTGGTATTGCCTAAGTAAATCTTTAAAAGGTGTCTACTACAACCAGGATAAAAGACAGATGACCAAACAGTTGCAGTCTAGAATATTCCTGGATTCTGTTGTGGGAGTCAAAATCTGGATAAATATCACCAAATTGCCATCAGGATTGTGTATCAGTAACCCTGATGCTACTACTTCTCTTGGGTGATAGATTACACATTGTCTACCTATATTAGTGACTGGGATATTAGCTACACATTCCTCAGTTTCCCAAGTCAGTGTATGGATAGACATTATTTTGGAAGCACTCTCAGGAGGTGAAATGGTTAAGCTGCCCAGAGGCAAAGGATCTATAGGCTGGACAGGGACAGATTTCACCTCTCCAGGGGATAGCTCAGTAGCCCCAGATTCATACAACTCTATTCTCCCTAATTGTAATCTCTTTCCCCCATCAGGTTGCTTCTCTGCTGATTGATCATGTCAGACTACTGAACTTCTAGAGACTCTCTGGTTATAACATAGAGTGCATCATTCCCCAAGTGTTTTTTGCCTGGGTCCCTGGATCCGAGTGCTGCTTCCCATTTCCCTGAGTCAATGTATATTCTGATGTTCAATGGAAGTCTCATTTGCATTTTGGAGAAAAGGTTTGGTCTTTTGTTCACCCAGCCTGTCTTCTATGCCAGCAATGAGCTTTTAGATGCCCTACTTTACCACATTGAAAACAGTGACAGGTCTCTCTGGAAGTCTCTTGCCAAAAGGGACTCTGTCTTCCCTTGTTCATCATAGCCTGGGTATAAAAGGTATCTGTGCCCACTGTGGCACAGCATCTTATGATCTCATCTAAAGGAGCATCCTTATGTACCCCTAGTATAATTCTCCTACAAATCTCATTAGCATTTTCTCTAGCAAGCTGTCTTATCATAATTTCTGTTGCTGCATTTTCACCAATAGTTTGTGTGACAGCTATCTTGCAGATGTCCCATGAAATCAGCAAAGAGTTCATTTGGACTTTGTGGTATTTTTTTTAATAGCCTTTTATTTACAGGATATATGCATGGGTAACTTTACAGCATTAATAATTGCCAAACCTCTTGTTCCAATTTTTCACCTCTTACCCCCTCACACCCTCCCCTAGATGGCAGGATGACCAGTAGATGTTAAATATATTAAAATATAAATTAGATACACAATAAGTATACATGACCAAAACGTTATTTTGCTGTACAAAAAGAATCAGACTCTGAAATATTGTACAATTAGCTTGTGAAGGAAATCAAAAATGCAGGTGTGCATAAATATAGGGATTGGGAATTCAATGTAATGGTTTTTAGTCATCTCCCAGAGTTCTTTTTCTGGGCATAGCTGGTTCAGTTCATTACTGCTCCATTGGAAATGATTTGGTTGATCTCGTTGCTGAGGATGGCCAGGTCCATCAGAACTGGTCATCATATAGTATTGTTGCTGAAGTATATAATGATCTCCTGGTCCTGCTCATTTCACTCAGCATCAGTTCGTGTAAGTCTCTCCAGGCCTTTCTGAAATGGATCTAGCATTATAACAACTCCTACTATTGAAACCCAGCACCTAGATCTTTAGGAACCTCTAAATGCCTGTTAATTGAAGTACACTTGAAGCTGTTAAGGTTTAAATATCTGAAAAAAAGTAAAATTACTAAGAGCTGGAAGATGATGGATACTTTGAAACCAAATTTCTTTCAGAAGGATATGCTTGAGCTAAGCATTTAGTTGAGTTGAAGTGAAATTATGATTGATGAAATTTCTTATAGGATGCCTAATAAGTGCTAAGGAGACCAAACCTACTTGACCCATCAAGATGTCTTAAAAATCTTTGGAAGTTTAAGGGCTATGTGATTCATTCAGACTATCAGTCTACATATATACACCCCACCTTCTTGATTTCATATTCTGTAATGGATTTAAAAAATGAGATAGATAAAAGAAGTAGGAATTAATAATAGTAGTATCCCTCATAACAATAACAACAATAATAATTAAGTTTTATGACTCTTTAAATTTCCCAAAGTATTTTAAATGATAATCTGTAAGTCAAATACAAATTATACACACACACACTCACATAAATATATACACATATTCATATAAATACATGTTTGTCTGTGTATACACAGGACCAAGACTAAGCAGTTTTGTAATTAAATAAACTTAGTCTCTCTGTGTATGCATGGATATCACTAGATACTACGTTCTCTTAATTGCTACCTTCCTTTAGTTTCAGTCTATTTATTTCATTAACAATTATTTCATACAAAAACAATAGAAAATACCTACCTTTGGTATGAACAAAATAATTATTTCATTATAAATTGAATGACATTTAAATTTCAAATAAATCAATGTAAAAAATATACATCTTTATTATGACAACTTTTATTCCTGAAAATTATGAATTATCAACTTTTTTACCTTCTCTGAGTATCATTGTTTTTGTTTCTCAGATCAACTAACTGTCTTTTGCTGCTTAGTATTATAATCCCAAAGAGAGTTGATAAAACTATATTACTTCTGTTTTATTTCAGCTTAATGATTGTTACACATGACACAGATGCCCCCTAAACCCTAATCATAGATCAATGTCAACTGTTGCTCCCCATCCCCGAAACTATTCTGCTTCAGCTGAAGGAAAAAAAAAGTAGAGGAAACAACCATGATTTTATACAAAGCAAAAACAAAAATTAAATTTAAAGTGAAAGGGATAAGCAGAGAAACTATATTTTGCCAAAAAAGAACAATTAATAATGAAACAATATAAAAGAAACATTTGTTCAAAAAATATTTATAACAGTTATTTTTAAGTGGGCAAAGAATCGGAAATTGAAGGGATGTCCATCAATTGGACAGTAGTTGAAGAAGTAATGGCATATAATCATAATGGAATACTATCATGATATAAAAATTATGAGCAGAATGATTTCAGAAATACCTGAAAAAACTCAAATAAACTATAATAATAATGCATTGAGAAGAACTGGGAGAAACATTGTACATAGTAACAAAATAATGTATTGTTAAACCATAGGTGACTTAGTCAGTCTTGGCAATAGAAAGATCCAAAACAATACCAAAGGAGACAAGTCAAAAAATGCTATCCTCCTGCACAGGACCTAGTAGAATCTGAATGCAGACTGCAGCTTATTTTTTTTCACTACTTTTATCTTTATGTTTTTTTTTTTTGTCTGTGCTTTCTTTTACAAGATAAGTAATATGGAAATATGCTTTGAATAATCGCACATGCACAATCTATATCAAATTCTTACCATCTCAGAAAGAGGGAATAGGCATAGGGGAGAGGGAAATAATTTTGAATAAAAAAATAACCACATATTGAAAATATTTTTGTACGTGATTAGGAAAAATATTATTTATTGGAGTATTTATTCATGTACCAGATCCTTCTTTAGATGTTAAAGATACAAAGACAACATAAAGAAAAATCAGAAATAAAATGCTACAAAAATTCCTAAAATATTTATTCTATATAGCCTCTAATAGTCTGTATTTTGGAAATAAATATTGTATAATTATTATAATAAGGTTGTTTAATTAATTTGTTATTTTTGTTAAACACATTTCTTTTAAATATTTTACAATGTTGAAAATGTTAGGGTTAAATTTATTTTATGTATTAATTTTACTGGTGATTTTTAGCTGAGATGAAGTAACTTACTAGAGGTCAGACAGCTAGTTGGGAAAACCATATATTAGACTATAGTCTTCTGATTTCAAAATTTTTCCAATAAAATATGATTTCTCAGCTCCCACAATCTCTTTTGTGGTACATATTTCCTAGGCATGACCTATTTTTCATAGGTTATGCAAAGCTAAATTCAGATTGATACTAACAAAAAGGGGGGGGGCAGATTTTGAGTCAGAAAACATGGATTTGGCTCCATCATTTCCTTATTTGTGTAACTTCGGACAGTTCCCTTCTCTGAATTTCTGTTTCCTAATCTATAAAATGAATAGAACAGACTCTATGATTCTTAAGGTACTTTTTGTTTCTACAGTTTATAATTTATTAATCCTACTGTCTGTACAATTTGTTACAAATTATGACTTAGTAAACTACCAAAACCAAATACATTGTCTTTCCTCCAAAGCCAGCCGTTTCTCAACTTCCTTTAATTTCTGTCATTTATAATTTCCATCCTTCAGTTACACAACTAAGAAAGCATTGAATCTTTGATCCTTTGCTTTCTCTCATCCTCTGAATATAATGACATTTACCTTTGTTATTTCCAGCTTCTATACATAGTTTGTATTCATTTCTTCCTCCCTATTTCAACTGCTAGAGCTTTAAACTCAGCCTTTTTCACCTTACTTTTGATTTATAGTGACATTCTCCAAATCTCTAGTGCTTCTATCCTCCCAAACAGACTGACAATCTGATGTTTTATAAATATCACATTCATTATGTCACTCCTTTGATGAAATACCTGTCATGATTATAAACTATTAGTGCTTAAAAATAAACATATCTGTATGGATTCTGTGACTTTTTTGACCCAATCTGTTTATCTTGTATCCTACAGCACACTTTATTGCAGTCAACTTGGTCTATTATATGTATATATAGATATATGGATATCTCACACTCATTTCTCCTTTGCTTATGTTGGTTCCCTTATTTTATATATTTTAGTAGCCACTCTTCTATTCTCTGAATCTGAATACTTAACCATCCTCCAATGCCAGCATCAGACATATATTTTTAGCCTTTCTTCTCTCACATCATGCTACTTTCAGTTCTCTGAACTATTTTTGTCCTTAAAATCAGGACCATACAGCTCAATGATTAAATACATAATACTTTGTATTGTTCTCTGTTTCATATATATTCAACTTTTTTCTCAGACTAGATTGTAAACTTTTTGAGAACAAGTATTATACCTTATTCTTCTGTGTACTCCATCGAGTCTAGCATATTGCAGGTGCTTTCTAAGTGCATAATATTGATTAGTTGGTTTTTTTCTCCTGAAAACTTTGATGAAATTCACAGTTCAACTTGAAAATTCCCAAACTCAATATTGGAAAATAATGGAGATTTAAAAACTATCATTTCAGTTATTCAGAAAATGATTTGGTACTTTATTTTGTTCCCCTATCAGCATTATATTAAGAATACTCTAGGGGCAGGTAGATGGCACAGTGGATAGAGTATCAGCGCCTGAAGTCAGGAGAAGCCAAATTAAAATCTGGCCTTGGACACTTAACACTTTCTAGCTGTGTAACCCTGGGCAAGTCCCAATTGCTTCAGAAAATATATATAGAGAGTACTCTATATCACTTCACAAAATGGACTCATGAAATAATTTCTCAAAACTGGATTTAGTTGGGGTTTCTGAAAGACAGACCAACTATCTAACAATTCTCTGTGCTGAATAGGTAGGCCTTAGTAAGAAATAAGAATTTGCAATAAAATAAAATTAGGTTGTTGAATGTAACCTGGTCAATAATAACTATTTTCTATCAGTTATTAACTTGTAACTAAGTTCTTCAGATTTTGTAATAGATTGGATGAGACTTAACTGTAGAACATGAGAGGTGCTCCAATTGTGAAAAAAAACAATTACTAACATATTAGGAAGGAAATGTATTTGCAAGTTTGACAAAGAGAATGTTTATTCTATTAAAAAAAAAAACTAAACGTGTCTTTTAAAATTTAAAATAAATAATAGCATTAATTCAAACATAGAGAATAGTATTAGTAAAAATAACCAACATTTACATAGCTCTTAAGAGTTTTCAAAGCATTTTATAAATAGTATATTATTGTATCTTCATAATAACCCTTAGAGGTAAGAGCTATATCCCCACTTACAGGTGAAGAAATTGAGGCAGAGAAGGGTTAAGTGATTGCCCTAGGGTTACACATCTCATACAGGCTTGAATCTGAATTTGAATTCAGGATTTTTTCATGCCAATTCTAACACTCCATCTTAACTGCATCATTATAATGAATAATTACAAATGATTAAATATACTCATTGAAATATGCCTATAAAAAATGTCCAGGATTTTTAATGAATTATGCTCGGTTAGTTTGTCAACAAACATGTTTGGAAGTAATATCATTTTATTATTTCTCATGTTTAATATTGAACAATTTAGTCTATAATTGGTGTAACATAAAATAAACTTGTCATTGATTCAAATTGACCTAACCTTAAGTAAGTCTGATTTCATGTTATTTGTCTGGAAGAGGCAATTCTTAATTAAATTCTACCAAATTTGTCAAGTCTTTCTTAAGGACCTCAGCCTACAGTGACTTCATCTGCTTTGGAATTGTACTATTGTATACTATCTATGTTATTCAGTTGACCTTCCTTTTACTCTGTATTATTTTGTTGTTTAACTATCTGTGTGTGTATGCGCCTGAATTAGTATATACCTTACCTGGACAAACTTATTATAATTTTTTGAAGATCAAGACCATGGATTTTTCCTTTAGATATTCATTACAACTCTCAGTGTAGGATCTTTTCTATGTTAAGTATTCAATATATTCTTGACATCAGAATCATCAATTAACACAGTGTATAAGCCAGAAGTCATCTTGGTTCACTAATTAAAGTTATCTTTATATCTTTAGTATTTCTACTTCACATATCCATTAATAGTTGAATGCTTTTGTTTGTAATATTTCTTACTGCATTTGAAATAATTTCAAATATATGTGTATTTATATATGTATATACATATACATATGTGCACATACATGCTCATACATACATATATGTGTGTAATAACTACATATATATTTTTCTCCTTTAAGAAAATTGTGGTTGAATGGTCTGAGTAATTTAATGGTAACACAACCAGAGTTATGATTTTGACTTTTCTTCCCAAGGCAGCTGTAACCAAGTCACTTAACCTTGGGTTTCAGTTTTCTCATCTGTAAAATTGGGATGAAAACACTCACCTGCCAGTAGGAAATGTGAAGATTTCAGAAAGTTAATGTTTTATAAAATGCTTTGAATGTGAACAGGCATATAGAAATACTAACAACAAGAACATTTACTTTCCTCATCACTTAATTCTTTACTTACCTCCAGGACAGCCATGTATTTCTATCCTGTGATAAATAAACTTTAAAATTATATAATAAAAACCAACACAGAAGTCTCATAATAAGGTACAGAAGTTCAATTTCTTATTTGAATCAAAGAATTTGAAGGAAAACTTGAGAGGCTAGTTGGCCTATCTTTTTGTCTCTACCTAGGAACAAATCTGAAACATCTAACTTCAACAAATAAAGATTTAGTCCATTTTTCAACTTCCCAAGGGCTATTCTACTTCTACATTGTGTCATATAGTGAAGTACTGCTATAAAATGCTCACTGCTTAAGTTAAAAAGTTAGATTTAGAAAATATCAGATTATTTTTGTAATCTGATAGACTGACACCACATTTACAAGACCATTGAAAACTAAGGTTTATGTATGGAACATTCACATTCATTTGGTTCAGCATCTAAGACAGTGCCTAACTATAGGTTAATAATAAATTAATAATGATGATAGCACTGAATAGTTTTAAAGTTTCAAAATGTTTTATGTAGTATCTAATTTTATCTCCATAATAACTCTTTCAAACAGTTCCTACCTTTGCTCCTACAACCTAAAATACAAGTTTGTTTCATTTTATTCTTGTGCAAAGGTTATCTGGGTAAGCCCTTGAGCAGGTTTAAGGGGATGTCCAATCTCTTCATTATTGGTTTCAGCCCCAACTCATGGTTTTCTTCCAATATTAGAGGCCACTTTCAACCCAGTTTTAGCTCACACTTAATAGATGGATTAGATTTTACAGAAAATGTTTTTTGAAGACATGGCAATAATAAATTGCCCATTCTCCCATTCCCATTCTCCCATTCTCATATCATTTCAGTCTGTGAGAAGGGAAATAGGACTAAGTACATCACTTAGCTCAGTTCCTATATTGTATCATCTCACAAAATTCCAAGTCTAAAATTCCTTTTGGCTTGCTTTTAAGATTTTTCTGCTGCGCAGGCTACAGCATCTGGCTTGGAGTTCTGGCTTAAAGGTTTGCATAATTCAATTCTGGATCAGGGAATTTCAATACCTTTGCCTACAACTGAAAACAAATCTGAACAAAACTTCAAGCCAAGTTTTCAAAGTCACAGAGGAAAAAAAAAGTGGTGGTAGTGGTGGTGGTGGTGGTGGATAGAATGAGAGGAAAATAGCCTTCTGTACTCACCACAGTAAACATGATATGAGTGAAAAGGAACTTTTCTCTTCCTGAATGTCATGTGGAAATAGAAAGTATCAGTATAATAATTTAAAAGAAATAGCCTGTTCCAGATACATAATCAATGGAGATTATTGACACTCTAGTTTTAGAACACAGCGTATTTTCTTCCAGAAAAGCAGAGTACCTCCTGTTAGGTGATTTGGACATGTGCAGCAATACCTCCATTACATTTGGGATAAAAATGCTATTATTATCATCCACATTTTCAAAATGAGAGTGAAGCACACAGTTACTGAGTAATTGCCCCAACCTGGATTTGTTTTTTTCTTCCTGACTCCAGGTTCAGAACTTTATCTACTGGGTCACTTTGTCACCTAATAATAAATGATTATTGATTGATTGATTCATTTATTCATTCACTCATTTTAATTCTTTGTAACCTAGACAATGCCAGTTCTTACATACAGTACATGTACTTAAAAAAATAAAAACTTTCTTCATAAATAGGCTTGAGCAGGTTTAACAGACTCCTATCTAAGCAATTCAAATCATTTAAAATAATCAAATATTTGTCGTATGTCTTGATATGTTAGGCTTTATATGAAATAAGATGATACATTACTATCCTTGTCCTCATGGACTTAGCAATCTAGTAATCAAAATATAATTATACATTAAAAATTAAAATGCACTGTGGGGAACAATAAATGCATAAGCCATGACATTTTCAAAGTTCAGGAGGAGATAATGTTTTGATAGTGATGGGGAGAGCATTTAGGAAATGCATCATGGTGGATGTGCTTACTTAACGTTTAGCTTAAATGTTGCACGATGGTAGAAATGGTGGGGAATGGAGGTGGATGAAGAGCATTTGAAACAAAAAAAAAATAATTTAAACAATAAATTACCTCAGGAGACTGATTCTAGGGATAACTGAGTGGCATAGTTTGGAACATAGATTTTAGAAAATTAATAATATGAGATAAATCAGGAAATATAACCTTGAATAACATTGGGGTGATTCTTGACTGATGACTGAGGAGTTTAGATTTCTTTCAGTAACAATAGCAGGAGCTAACACTTTATTATTGTTTGATCATTATTATAATAGTTTGAAAAGCTCTTTACTAACAACAATTCAATGAGGTTGGTGGAGTCAGCATTAAAATTCACAATTGTAAAAATTGAATCTCTGAAAAATTAAGTGATTTACCCAGTACCCACAGGTAGGGAAAGTCATGTCTTAGATCTTCACCTTCCATCTTGACTTTTTACTTGCCTTACAAATGATATACTCTTTCCATTGCAATATGCTGAGTGGAGAGTTACTAAAAGTTTTTTTTTCAAAAGTAGTACCTAAAATAATGTAAATCTGAAAAATAAATTAAAAAATAATCTCATATTTAAAACTCCCATCACTATCTTGGCCTTCACAGAAAAGAAGAAATTATATGTATTGCATATCTCTTGTACTTTCAGACTCCTATAAAGAGTTGGTAGATTAAGTATATTTTCTCTCTTTTTTTTTCTTTTTTATAAACAATAACTTTGCATAGAGGCAAAGGGAGGAATATTTTTAGAAATAAAAAAATATATAAACAAAAGATCTCAAAATTTTAAAAGAAAAAAAATCACATTTTTTACCCCCTATTTTTTCTTCTTTGTTTTGTCTGTGTGGGGAGGGGCAAGTCTATCTATAATTTTACTGGTTCAGGGAATTATCAGAAAGAATACTTTTCCCTCAAATATGGATCAAAAACTCATTTGTAACCTATTGACTTAGAGAATTTCTTGAAGCACTAAGAGGTTATAACTTGCCAGTAGTCACCAGCTACTGTGATATGTCAAAGGAATGGCTGAATGCCAAATCTACCTTATACTAAAATCATGACTCTATCCACTACTGTACATTGCTTTTCATTTCTTTCAAATATATATATATATATACACACACACATATACATATGGCATGGTGGGCAGAAGATTGATTTTTAGGAAAAAATAAACTCATTTCCTGCCTCTGACAGAATTTCTGCCGCTTACTTGCTCATGACTATGGGCAAATAAATCATTAGAGTATAACTAATGTGCCCTAAGGAAAGGAGTTTCCACACTGGAAATTTCTAAAAAGGTGAAACAAAGGTCTGGACAAAAGGAAAATTATTTAAAATATTTTTCTTAAGATAGGAAATACAATTCTGATTATACAATGTGGATAAGACCTGGAGAATGCTGATGTTTTCCTCAGGAGAAATGAATTTAAAGTTTTGAACCTTTTGTGAATTACAAAAGAAAATTTCCTCTTTGTGATTATTTAAGAATTTAGCATGCTACATTTCTAAAGCTCAGTGCTATGGAACCCTTACTGTCTATGATACTTTAATTATTTAGGCAATACTGCTGATATATTCTGTAAGGAAAGGGTAGTTTAGGATATCTCCAACTGACTATAATGGCGAAGCACTAGATAAAATACTGGAAAAAAAATATATTGTTGAAGCTGAATTAAGTGAAATTGAAATACTGTTTTTATGTTCAGCTTTACTTCTGTGAAAATTTAGCCAAATTAGGAGAAAAAGAAAAAATAAACACTTATTAAAATCTTTGACCTAAAAGGCAACCATATCCTGTAAGCCCTTATATTTCCATTTTGCATTTCCATATTGTTCATTCTAACATTTCCACAAATTTGTTTTTATAAGTGTTTGTTTTATCATGAAAGCTACACCTCAATTGTTTGAGTTTTGTAAAACTTTATTAAAAAAGGGGAAAGGCAAGTATTTTTATTCTAATGTTAACATAAATGTTAAGCATGTAGTGCCACCTGTTATGATATTTTCTCCTTCTGCATATTAAGAAGAGTACAGTGGTATAGCCATATTGAGAGAAAACACCTTTAATATAAAAATATTTATTTGTTTCTTAGTTTGAAAAATAGAAAATCATTTTTTCTCTTATTTTCCTTCTGTGTCTGTTCAATAATAAAAATATGACCTTTTTCTGACTCCCTTGTATGTACCCAAAGTTTGTAATGGAAAGTAATAAAGAATCATAAAATTTTCAATTTAGAAAGGACATTAGGGATCATCCCCTCTGCTCTGGAAGTTGTCCATGATAGGTCGATCACTATTATTTCATATTATAGGTCATCCTATTTTTGATTCTAATTCATAAGAACTTTCTCCTTATGTGAAGCTGAAATATATTGGTTCTGGTTTTGTTCTGTGGAACTGAGCCTTCTTTTCTGCGTGTTAAACAAATTATACTTTTTGATTGATTCTCATATGGAATGGTTTTAATTGTCTTCACAATCTTGATTATCTTTCTCTAGATGTTTTTCAGTTTATTAAGGTCCTTCCTTAAATATAATTCTGATAACTGGACTGAATGCTGCTTTTCTGGTTTGAGCAAGGCAGGCCATAGAGAATGAAACTAAGAAATTTGGCTTCCAACTCTATCTCTAGCAATGACTGTCTGTGTGATCATGGGTAAATCAATTAACCTCTGTATTCCTCAGTTCCTCATTTATAAAATGGTGGGGTGTGACTAAATGATCTCTTAGTTTCATTCCATTCCATATAAGAATCAATTAAAAAGCATAAATTGTTTAACCCACAGAAAAGAAGAATTAGTTCCACAAAACAAAACACACAAGACCTAACTTCCTATCTGCTCTTCTAAGAAAAAAGATAATATCAAAGGGAATGTGATATTATAGAATTGTACTGGATCTACATCAGAAGAGCTTTGCTTTGAACCTTGTCTCTGACACTTACCATCACTTACTGGACAACTTACTTTTATTTTTCTGGGTCTCAATATCCTTATCTATGAATTGGGGAGAAGAAAATTAAAAAAAAATTCTCAAGTTACCAAAACCATTTGGTATTGGCTAAGAAATAGATTAGTTGATCAGTGGCATAGGTTAGGTTCAAAGGACAAAACAGTCAATAACTCTAATACTCTAGTGTTTGACATATCCAAAGACCCCAGCTTTTGGGATAAGAACTCGTTTGACAGAAATTGCTGGGAAAATTGGAAATTAGTATGGCAGAAATTAGGCATTGACCGACATTTAACACCGTACACCAAGATAAGGTCCAAATGGATTCATGACCTAGGCATAAAGAATCAGATTATAAATAAATTAGAGGAATACATGATAGTTTACCTCTCAGACCTGTGGAAGAGGAAGGCATTTATGACCAAAGAAGAACTAGAGATCATTACTGATCACAAAATAAAAAATTCCGATTATATCAAATTGAAAAGTTTTTGTACAAACAAAACCAATGCAGACAAGATTAGAAGGGAAGCAATAAACTGGGAAAACAGTTTTACAGTCAAAGGTTCTGATAAAGGCCTCATTTCCAAAATACATAGAGAATTAAATCTAATTTATAAAAAAATCAAGCCATTCTCCAATTGAAAAATGGTCAAAGGATATGAACAGACAATTCTCAGATGAAGAAATTGAAACTATTTCTAGTCATATGAAAAGATGCTCCAAGTCATTATTAATCAGAGAAATGCAAATTAAGACAACTCTAAGATACCACTACACACCTGTCAGATTGGCTAAGATGACAGGAAAAAATAATGATGATTGTTGGAGGGGATGCAGGAAAACTGGGACATTGATGCATTGTTGGTGGAGTTGTGAACGAATCCAACCATTCTGGAGAGTAGTTTGGAACTATGCGCAAAAAGTTATCAAACTGTGCATACTCTTTGATCCAGTAGTGTTACTACTGGGCTTATATCCCAAAGAGATCATAAAGAAGGGAAAGGGACCTGTATGTGCACAAATGTTTGTGGCAGCTCTCTTTGTAGTGGCCAAAAACTGGAAACTGAGTGGATGCCCATCAATTGGAGAATGGCTGAATAAATTGTAGTATATGAATATTATGGAATATTATTGTTGGGTAAGAAATGACCAACAGGATGATTTCAGAAAGGCCTGGAGAGACTTACACGACCTGATACTGAGTGAAATGAGCAGGACCAGGAGATCATTATATACTTCAACAACAATACTATATGATGATCACTTCTGATGAACCTGGCCATCTTCAGCAATGAAATGAACCAAATCAGTTCTAAGAGAGCAGTAATGAACTGAACCAGCTACACCCAGTGAAAGAACTTTCGGAGATGACTAAGAACCATTATGTTGAATTCCCCATCCCTATATTTTTGCCCACCTGCATTTTTTGATTTCCTTCACAGGCTAATTGTACAATATTTCAGAGTCTGATTCTTTTGGTACATCAAAATAATGGTTTGGACATGTATACTTATTTTGTATTTAAATTATACTTTAATATATTTAAGATGTATTGGTAACCCTGCCATCTAGGGGAGAGGGTAGGGGGAAGGAGGGGAGAAATTGGAATAAAAGGTTGGCAATTGTCAATACTGTAAAATTACCCATGCATGTAACTTGTAAATAAAAAGCTATTAAAAAAATTTTTTTAATAGCCTTTTATTTACAGGATATATACATGGGTAACTTTACAGGATTAACAATTGCCAAACCTCTTGTTCCAATTTTTCACCTCTTACCACCCCCACCCCCTCCCCTAGATGGCAGGATTTTCAATGGTTAAATATTTAAAAATAACTAGATACACAATAAGTATACATGGCAAAACTGATACCTTAACAAAAAAGAATCAGGCTCTAATTTACAATTAACGGAAAATCAAATACTCAATGCATAAATAGGGATTGAGGAGGTAAATGGTTTTAGTCATCTCCCAGAGATTCTGGGCATAGCTAGTTCAGTTCATTACTGCTTTAATGATTTGGTTGATCTCGTTTGAGGATGGCCTGATCCATCAGGAACTGGTATCATCTGAGTATTGTTGTTGAGTATATATGATCTCCGGTCCTGCTCTTCCACATCCGTTCATTAGTCTCTCCGGCCTTTCTGAAATCTCCTGTTGGTCATTGTTACAGAACAGTAATATTCCATAATTTTCATATCCACAATTTGTTGCCATTCTCAACTTGGACATCCATTCAGTTTCCAGTTTCTAACCACTACAAAGGGCTGCCACAGGCAATACATACGGTCCCTTCCACTTCTTATAATCTCTTTGGGATATATCCAATGGCCCAATCGAAAAATACTTTGATTGACATTTAACCTTCAATATAATTGCTTCTGCCACCAAATGTCTTCCAATCCATCCCTTCGCAATCATCTGTACTTAAATTGTAGCCATTTTTTTGCATTCTGTAAAAGAGCTTCTTTTCATGTGACTGAAATAATTTCAGTTTCATCGAGAATCTTTCCAATCTGACCATTTTCAGTGAGAATCGATTTTATAAATTGAGTTGAATTCTTCTGTATTTTGGAAATAGGCTTCAAGGCTTTGACTGTAAATTTTTCCGGTTTTGTTTCCCTTCTTTCTGCATTGATTTGTTTTGTGCAAACTTTCGTTGTTAATCAATTTTCTATTTTTGTGATCATTAATATCTCTGGTTCTGCTTTGGATAAAACCCTCCCTTCCCCAGGTCAAGGAAAACTATTCCTCTGATAATAATTTCATTCTTTATGCCGGTCATTCCATTTGATCTTCGTGTGGCCATAATGGATCAATGCCTGGTTTTCTGCCATATTGATTTCCAATTTTCCCCAGCATTATCAAACGTAAGTTCTTATCCCAAAAGCTGGATCTTTAGTTTGTCAAGACTTGGTTGTAAATTGTTGGGACTGTTTTGTCCCTGAACCTAATCTTTCCACTGATCGCTAATCGTTCCTTGCCAATCCAAATATTTAGTAACTACTACTCTATAATATAATTTTAGATCTGGTACAGCTAAGCCACCATCATTTTGATTTTTTCATTAATTCCTTGAAATTCTTGACCTTTTGTTTTCCATATGAACTTTGTTGTTTTTTTCTAGGTCATTAAATAGTTTTTGGGTCTGATTGGTATAGCGCTAAATAAATAGTTAGTTTAGGTAATATTGTCATCTTTATTATATTTGCTCGCCCTATCCAAGAGCATTTAATATTTTCAATTGGTTAGATCATACTTAATTTGTGTGAAAAGTGGTTTGTAATTTTGCTCATAAAGTTTCTGATTTTCCCTTGGCAGATAGATTCCTAAATATTTTATATTATCAGTAGTTACTTTAAATGAAATTTCTCTTTTTAACTCTGACTGTTGGATTTTCTTAGTGATATATAAGAATGCTGATGACTTATGTGGGTTTATTTTATAACCAGCAACTTTGCTAAAGTTGTGGATTATTTCTAATAACTTTTTAGCAGAATCTCTGGGGTTTTCTAAGTTATACCATCATGTCATCGGCAAAGAGTGATAATTGGCTTCCTCATTGCCTATTCTTATTCCTTTAATCTCTTTCTCAGCTGTTACTATAGCTAGCGTTTCTAATACAATATTAAATAGTAACGGTGATAGTGGGTAACCTTGTTTCCTCAATCTTATTGGGAATGGTTGCAGTTTGTCTCCATTACATATGATGCTTACTGATGGTTTTAAATAGATCTGCTGATTATTTTAAGGAAAAGTCCATTTATTCCTATACTCTCAAGTGTTTTTAATAGGAATGGATGTTGGATTTTTATCAAATGCTTTTTCTGCATCTATTGAGATGATCATATGGTTTTTGTTAATTTGGTTATTAACATGGCCAATTATATTGATAGTTTTCCTAATATTGAACCAGCCCTGCATTCCTGGTATAAATCCTACTTGATCATAGTGTATTATCTTGGAGATGATTTTCTGTAGTCTTTTGCTAAAATCTTAAATAAGATATTAGCATCAATATTCATTAGGGAGATTGGTCTATAATTTTCTTTCTCTGTTTTCAGCCTACCTGGTTTAGGTATCAGTACCATGTCTGTGTCATAGAAGGAATTTGGTAGGACTCCTTCATTCCCTATTTTTCAAATAATTTATATGAATTGGGCCAATTGTTCTTTAAATGTTTGGTAAAATTCACATTAAATCCATCTGGTCCTGGGGATTTTTCTTAGGGAGTTGTTTAATTGCCTGTTCTATTTCTTTTCTGAAATGGGACTATTCAAACCATTACTTCCTCCTCTGTTAGTCTGGAAGTCTGTATTTTGCAGGTGTCATCCATTTCACTTGGGTTATCAAATTTATTGGCATAAAGTTGAAAAATAACTCCATATTATTTCTCTAATTTCCTCTTCATTGGTGGAAAGTTCTCCCTTTTCATTTTAAGACTTCTAATTTCATTTTCCTCCCTCCTTTTCTAATCGGATTTCCAAAGCATCTATTTTATTGGCTTTTCATAGAACCAACTCTTAGTTTTATTAATTAGTTCAATAGTTTTTACTTTCAATATTTTTAATTTCTCCTTTTAATTTTAAATTTCCAATTTAGTATTTGATTGGGGTTTTAATTTGGTCTTTTTAGTTTTTTTAGTTCAAGCCCAATTCATTAATCTTTTCTTTCTCTGTTTTTATTCAAGTAAGCCTCTAAGGATATAAATTCCCTCTTATTACCGCTTTGGCTGCATCCCACAAATTTTGGTATGATGTCTCATCATTGTCATTATCTTAGTGAAATTATTAATTGTATCTATAATTTGCTCTTCACCCAATCATTCTTTAAGATGAAGATTGTTTTAGTTTCCAATTACTTTTGGTCTATTTCCCCTAACTTTTTGTTGAATGTAGTTTTTTGCATCATGATCTGAAACGAAAGCATTTACTATTTCTGCTTTCTTGCATTTAATTTTGGTCTTTATGTCCTAATATATGGTCAATTTTGAATAGGTTCCATGAACTGCTGAGAAGAAAGTATATTCCCTTCTATCTCCATTCAATTTTCTCAAAGATCCAACATACCTAATTTTTCTAATATTCTATTTACTTCTTTAATTTCTTTCTTATTTGTTTTGTGGTTTAATTTGTCTAATTCTGAGAGTGCAAGGTTGAGATCTCCTACTATTACAGTTTTGTTGTCTATTTCTTCTTGCAACTCTCTTAACTTCTCCTTTAGGAAGTTAAGTGCCATACCACTTGGTGCATATATGTTTTAATATTGATATTGCTTCGTTGTTTATGCTACCCTTTGCAGGATGTGGTTACCTTCCTTATCTCTTTTAATTAGATCAATTTTACTTTTGTGATCTGAGATAAGGATGGCTCCCACCTATGGACTTCACCTGAAGCATAATAGATTTTCTCCAGCCTTTACTTTTACTCTATATTATCCCCTGCTTTAAATGTGTTTCTTGTAAAACAACATTTGTAGGGTTCTGACTTTGATCCAGTCCTTTATCTGCCTCCTCTTTATGGGGAGTTCATCCCATTCACATTTATGGTTAGAATTACTAAATCTATTTCCTGCCATCCTAATAACCCAGATTGTGCTTTACTTATTCTTGCCTCCCCAACCCTCTTTCCCTTTTAAACTTATGTCCCCTCTTGTATCCACGATACTTATCCTCTTTATAATCCCTCCCCCCCCTTTGGTCTTCCCTTCCTTCCCTTATTACTCTTTTCTTTTCCCTTTTTCCTCTCCCCGTTTTAATGAGGCGAGGAGAATTTTCTCTAAAACAAATGTCAATTATTTTTTCTTTGAGCCAACTCTGATGAGGAGTAAGATTCACACAATGTTCCTCCCCTCTCTAATTCCCTCAGATATGATAGTTTCCTTAGCCTCTTTGTGGGATGTGGTTTCCCTCTTTTATCCCTCCTTCCCACCTTATTCTGCCATCATCCCTTTTCGATCTTTTCCCTTTTTTATGTTATATCAGTACAATCAAATTATACATGTATTCTTTTTGTATAATCACAACAGAAATACAATTCTCAAGAGTTATTTTTACCTTTTCTGCATCTCTTGAGTTCTATGTTGGAATCAAATTTTTGTTTAGTTCTGGTTTTTTTCTTCAGAAAGAAATGGAATTCATTTGTTTCATTAAATGTCCATCTTCTTCCCTGGAAGAAAATGCTCAACAACTGGGTAGTTTATTCTTGGCTGCATCTCAAGTTCTTGTGCCTTTGGAATATCATATTCAGGCCTTCTTTCCTTTAATGTAGGGCAGCCAGATCTTGGGTGATCCTTATTGTGGCACCTCGTATTTAATGGTTTTTTGGCTGTTAAATTTTTTTCCTTAATCTGATGGTTCTGAAATTTTGCCAAATTCCTTGGGGTTTTTATTTTAGGGTTTCTTTCAGAAGGTGTTCGATAAATTCTTTCAATGCCTATTTTACCTTCTGATTCTATTACATCTGGGCAGTTCTCTTTGATGATTTCTTGTAAAATAGTATCTAGGCTCTTTTTTTCATCATAGTTTTCAGAAGTCCAATAATCCTCAGATTATCTCTCCCTAGATGTATTTTCCAAGTCTGTGGTTTTGCAAGTAGATAATTCGTGGTTTTCAGTTTGTCATTTTTTTGTTTTGCTTGACTGATTCTTGCTGTCTCAATGAATCATTAGTTTCAATTTGTTCAGTTCTAATTTTAAAATTATTTTCTTCATTATTTTTTACTTCTTTCTGTATATGTCCAATTGAGTTTTTGAATGTATTGTTTTGGTCTCTGGAATTTTTTCCATTTCACTAATTTTTTTTTTTAGTGAATTATTTTCCTTTTCAATTCACAGATCTACTTTCTTGCGTGTTCTTTGTCTTTCCAATTCACGGATCCTACTTTCTTGCGAGTTCTTTGTCTTTCCCATTCACAAATCCTACTTTCTAATTAATTCTTTTATTTTTCAATTCGTATTTCAGGAAGTTGTTTTGCTCTCTTGTAAGGCTTCTCTTTCCTTTCCCCATTTATCTTCTTAACTCTCTTTGGGACTTTTAATGGTCTCTTCTATGAGAGCATTATGTAAGGAGGACAGTCTGGAATGTTGCTGTTTGAGGGTCTCTTCAGGTTTGCTGACCTGCTCTTTTTCTGCATAAAGCTGTCGATCGTTCTTTTCATCTTTTATTCATGTTTTAAAGCCTTTAGGGTGGGTCTCCTAGGCTGGGGGTTACCAGCTTCCTCTGCAGAGCAGGGAAAGATGTAAACCGTTTCCAGCTCTGAGGTATGGGTGCTCTGGTGAGGTTTTCCCTTCCCCAACAGGAATGGATTCAACACTGGTGGAGCTATCAAGCTGCTTAGTAGGGCTGAGTGGATTATCGATTGCCCTCGGCTAGAGACTAAGTGGTGAAAGTGTCACTGCCCCAGGCCGGATCCTCTTGTGGGACTGTGAGTATTAGCAGCTGACCGCAGACCGCAGACCCTCAGACTGCAGACCGCCACAAACTCTGCCCAGCGTCTCTGCCTGATGCAAATCGGCCCTGGAAAACTCTATGGCCCAAGCCGGCTCCCCACTTGTGCAGATTGGGGCTAACCCGGGCTGCCGTCCTCCTGCTGTGCAGGATCACAACTGCCCCAAGGAAAAGCCCCGTACTGCGGGTTGGGGTTGCGGGCTTGTGCTGAGATCTGTGCCTTCACCCTCGGTTTGAGACTCTCCTTGGAACCTAATTTCTCTCCCAGTCTGCGCCGATCTCCCCCCTGGCCCCGGCACCAACCTTTTTTGCCGAGACTGCAGATTTTCTTCGGCCGGTGAGTTGTTCTACTTCTTATCTTTACGAATTGTAGCAGTCAAGACTATTTTTGAGGCTCGATATAATATTGATAAAGAGGGTAAGAGAAGAGCTTAGAAAGTCGTGTGTGTCTTCTCCGCCATCTTGGCTCCGCCCCCCGCTATTAAAAATTTTAAAAAACATTCTCAGTTTCCTTCTAAATCCAAATCTGTGTAAAGTTTATTTGCAAGGCTAGAGACAATGAAGAATTATCACCAGGATGTTCATACGATGAAGGAAAATATGGGAAACAGCATCATTAGACAAAGGAGCATTTATACCACTCCTTTGATCCAAAGGCAAATTTGTCCTTTAGTACCTGTATAGTCTATAACTATAGACAAAAATTTCTAGACAAAAATTGTCTGGCTTGGAATAATCACTATCAATCTCTGATTTCAGATGTAGTACATTATATGCAATACTGATTTTCCCTTAGCACGGGATTAGTAATAGTTGATTTTTCTTCATTGTTATGTGGGGACTATCACTGACTATGAGTTACACAAACATATATTTGATTTTATGTTACATAAGTAAATATAAATACATAAATATACACATACATACATTGTATATACACATAAATGTTTATATGTACATATATGTAAGTGTGTGGATATGAAGATGAGCTCACTTCTCATCTGAATTTTGATATGTTTAGACCAAGAATTAAGCAAGTGTATTTAACTACTGCCTCAGACACTTCACTAGTTATGTGACTCTCTGAAACTCACTGAGATTCTCTTGGTCCCAGGTTCCTAATGTATAAAAAAAGATAATGGCCTTTAACAGACAGATTTTTTATAATGACTAAATGAAAAAAAATACATGTAAAATCTTTTTTTGTAACCCTTAAGTTGCTGTACAAATGTTCACTATAATTGCAATTATATTATTTATTATGGTTTGTTTTGTTATTATTAATTTCCTTAAAAGAAGAAAAATCCTCCTTATGGAGTGATGATTTCCTGATTTCCTTATTACTCCAACTAATCTCCCTTAATAGATTCACTCTGATACAATCTCTGCTGTCTTATGCTTACTGAAAACACTAATATATTATTATTCAACCCTCTTTGCTGTCTCATTCTTCAACCAATTTTGAATCCATCTATCCACAACAACCATCCATACCTCTTATTTTCATGTTGTTCATAAGGACAAATAAAAGAGATTTTTTTTCAAACAATTAGAGGTAGAATGTGCAGAGTACTTTAAAGTTTGTTAAATACTTCATAGATATTACTTTATTTGATAAAAAACAACTCTGTAAGGTAGGTACTATTATTATCTCTATTTTACATTTTCAGAAATTATAGCAGATTCTTAGAAGTTGAGGGATTCCCAAGTTACCCAGTTAATAAGGCTATGGGACAGGATTCAAATAGTACTTCTGGAATTTAAGTCCAGACCCTGCTGTACTTATAGAACAGCTAGCTAGAAAGGAGATGAATCTACTTTTGCTCTGAGTGAACAGTGGAAATTCCTTATTCTCTTTTGAAGTGCTCACAAATCATTCCTTTAGAAATTCTTCTCAGCATTTTGTCAGAAATTGACATCAAACTGACTAGAGTAAGCATAATGAATATCAACTCTTTATTTATCTCTTTGTGTGGGGAAAATTGAGATATTTGCCACACCCATTTACCAAAATTCCTTGAACTTTATTGAAAGGTACAGTGATAATATCCACAGGGAAAGTTAATTTAGTAAAAGTGATTTAAGCCATGATAATTTCTCTTGCTGTATTTTCATTTCTTCTTTGTTTTTGTTGTTGTTATTGTTGTTGTTGTTGTTCCCACATGCATGGTTTCTCCTCCATTAGGATATAAAATCCCTTGTGAACTGATCCAACCACTCTGGAGAGCAATTTGGAAATAAGGCCAAAGGGCTATAAAACCATGTATACCCTTTGATCCAGTGCTTTCACTACTAGGTCTGTATCCCAATGATGAAATAAGAGAGAAAATAAAAGAGAGAAAAAGACCTAAATGTGCAAAAATGTTTGTAACAGATCTTGCTGTAGTGGCAAAGAACTGGAATCTGAGTGGTTGCCCATCAACTGGGAAACAGTTGAATAAGTTATTGAATACAGAGGTAACAGAATATTATTCTGAGCATGCTGATTTCAGAAAGACTAAACTGATGCTGAGTGATGTGAGCAATACCAGGGGGATATTATACATAATAGCAAGATTACGTGATGATCGACTGTGATGGACTTGGCTTTGATTTCAATAGACTTGGGAAGAAAAATGCCATCTGGATCCAGATACAAGAACTATGGAGACTGTGTACAGGTCTTCACCTTTTTTGTTTGCTTTTTCTTTCTCATATATTTCCCCCCCTTTTGGTGATATGTACATACTTTTAAAATGATTGTACATATATAACCTATAATAGATTGCGTGTTGTTTTGAGAAGCAGGAAGAGAAGGAAGGAGAAAAATTTAGAACTCAAAATCTTACAAAAATGAATGTTAAAAATTCTTTTATTTAAAGGGGGGCATGAAGTTTTTGAGCGCAGGGACTTGCTTACTTTTCTTCCTTTTTTTTAGCTTGTTCAATTTTTTTTTCTTTTTTTTAAATTATATCTTTTAATGTACACGATATATGCACGGGTAATTTTTCAGCAATGATGATTGGAAAATCTTTTGTTCCAATTTTTCCCCTCCTTCCCCCCACCCTCTCCTCCAGATGGCAGGTTGAGCAGTACATGTTAAATATGTTAAAAGTCTAAGTAAAATACAATATATACATATATATATATATATATATATATATATATATATATACACACACACACACATGTCCATGCAGTTATTTTCTTGCTTACTTTTCTTGATATAGTCCTAATTCTTAGCAAAGTGTGTTGCATAAGCAAGCACTGCAGAAATACATTATTCATTCATTTTCTGTTTTAATTTTGCTTGTTCTATTTAATAATGAAAAGGATTTATTCAGAGTTTTCTATGTAACAGTAGAGCATCATGTTGGACAATGGCTAGAGCAGTAGGCCTAGAGTCAGGAAGACTTGAGTTCCGTTCTGACCTCAAGCACTTATAAGCTATGTTAGCCTGGGCAAGTCATTTAACCCTGTTTGTCCAGGTTCCCCCTCTGAAAATTGTGGTAGAGAAGGAAATATCAAACCATTCCACTGTCTTTGCCAAGAACACCCCACATGGAGTCACTGAGAGTGAGATATGAGAAAAACAGTGGAACAACAAATTATCTGGCTAAATGGTGAAAATATAAACATTAATAGAAGTTTCTGAGCTATTGTTTTTATTTTTAATTTTTTTTATTTATCTCTATTTTTTTATTATACCTTTTTATTTACAAGATATGTGCATGGGTAATTTTTCAGCATTGACAATTACAAAACCTTTTGTTCCATTTTTCCCCCTCTTCTCCCCCACCCCTTCCCCCAGATGGCAGGTAGACCAATACATGTTAAATATGTTAAAGTATATGCTAAATACAATATATGTATACATATCCATATGGTTATTTTGTTGCACAAGAAGAATTGGACTTTGAAATAATGTACAATTAACCTGTGAAGGAAATTAAAAATTCAGGCAGACAAAAACAGAGGGATTGGAAAGACTATGTAGAGATACACAGAGTTCTTTTGCTGGGTATAGCTGGTTCTATTTATTATTGAACAAATGGAACTGATTTCCTTCATCACATTGTTGAAGAAATCCATGTCCATCAGAATTGATCATTATGTAGTATTGTTGTTGAAGTATATAATGATCTCCTGGTCCTGCTCATTTCACTCATTGTCAGTTCATGTAAGTCCGGACCTTTCTGAAATTGTCCTGCTGGTCATTTCTTATAGAACAATAATATTCCATAACATTCATATATTACAATTTTTTCAGCTATTCTCCAATTGATGAGCATCCACTCAGTTTCCAGTTTCTGGCCACTACAAAGAGGGCTGTCACAAACATTTTTGCACATACAGGTCCCTTTCCGTTCTTTAAGATCCCTTTGGGATATAAACCCAGTAGTAATACTGCTAGATCAAAGGGCATGCACATTTGATAACTTTTTGAACATAGTTCCAAATCACTCTTTCGAATGGCTGGATGTATTCACAATTCCACCAAAAGTGTATCAGTGTCCCAGTCACCTCCAACAATCAGCATTATCTTTTCCTGTCATCTTAGCCAATCTGACAGGTATGTAGTGGTATCTCAGAGTTTTCTTAATTTGCATTTCTCTGATTAATAATGACTTGGAGCATCTTTTCATATGGCTAGAAATAGTTTCAATTTCTTTGTCTGAGAATTGTCTGTTCATATCCTTTGACCATTTATCAATTGGAGAATGGCTTGACTTTTTATAAATTTGGGTCAATTTCTTCATATATTTTGGAAATGAAGCCTTTATCAGAAAATTTGATTATACCAAGACAACCACTTTTATTTTTGGATAGCTCTAATTATGAGAAATTTTCTCTTCATATCCAGTAGAAACTACTATGTTGAAACATGTAATCATTTCTCTCAATTCTACTCTGTGTCCAAATTTACTAAATAACTTTAGCTCTTTTTTTATACCTTTTATAACTAAGGAGATGACAGCTATTTTTGAAACATGCTTTCTTGAAAAAACAGTGTGGATGTAATAATTTATGGCTAATAGACTAAGTTACCTCAAAACATATTTGTCACTTATTTGTTATTCTATTATCAAATTATTTATTAGTATACACATTCACCTATTATGGTATCAATGTGTATATTAATTAAAGATAATTACTTATTCATCCTCCAAATGTCCTCATGATATGAATTAAACCATCATATTATTGGTCTTTCCAAATTAAGAAACTTTGTTCTTTATTACTAATATATAATTGATTTAGTAAGAAATCCAACAAGCTACTATCTGGTCTGATCGTTACATTGACTGAATAGGATGTTTGAATGTTAATTAATTTTGAATGTTCAACAAAGCCTCTTCTTAACCATTCCAACATTCTAAACATACCTAATGTTCATTCCCTTTATCTATAGCACTTAATACATCACACTATGCTCTGCACAAAATAGGTTCTTGATAGAATAAATGTTTGAATTATGAAACTGAATTTAATTGTTATTTTGACCTGTGCCTATGCATTTATTCTAAATAACTAATTAAGGAGGGGCATCCCTTGAACATCTTTTTTCTCAGTTACAGCACAGAAAGCAGTTTTTTGAATATAGTTGATATTTAATATTGCTTATTTAGTTTTGTGATTGCAACTCATTATTATTAATGATAATAAGTATAATAATAAATAAGATTTGCAAAATACTTGAAAGTTTGCAATTTTTTTTTCAAATATTGTCCCTTACTGAAATGGTAGTATCTCTTTCCTATGGCTAGAAAAATAATGTTAGCAGTAGGATTTCCTAATCATTGAGATTTAGAGTCACCTTTTGAGGTGATAATATTTTTTTCCTCTATTCTTCAATTCACCTCTACTCCTCTTCAGTAAAGGAAGATAGTCCTCTGTCTTTCCATTCTAATATTCCATTTTACCATTCCTTCCCACTCTTTAACATAAAGCAATTTTCTTTCATTTTATTTTTTTCATATATTCATTTCATTTTCTTTAAATTACAGAAACTTTACATTCTCTAGATTTATCCCCTTCCTGTTAGCCTTCCTATTGCCTTGTATCTGAAAATCAAATTTTCCATTCAATTCTGATCTTCTCATCACAAATGCTTGAAAATTCTCTATTTCTTTGAATATTAATCTTTTCCCTTGAAGAGTTATACTCAGTTTTCTGGGTAGATGATTTTTGATTATAATTCTATCTCCATTGACCTCCAGAGTGTCATATTCCAAGCCCTCTGATCCTTTATGTAAAAGAAACTAAATCTTGTGTTATCTTGAGTATGGCTTCACTATACTTGAAGTTTTTTTCTTTCTGAATGCTTGCAATATTTTCTTCTTGATCTGGGAGTTTCAGAATTTGGCTATAATATTCCTGGGATTCTATTTTGGAATCTCTTTCTGGAGGTGATTGATGGATTCTTTTAATTTCTCTGCCACTCTCTGGTTCTAGACTATCAGGAAAGTTTTCCTAGATAATTCTTTGAAATTTCCTAGATAATTTCTTGAAAAAAAATTTCTCTTTCTTTGATGATAATTTTTAGCTATTCCAATTGTTAAAAATTATCTCTCCCAGATCTATTTTCCTAATCACCTGTTTTTTAAAATGAGATAATTCACCTTTTCCCCTATTTTTTTGGTTTTGCTTTATTATATCTTGATTTCTCATAAAGCCATTAGCTTTCATTTGCTAAGTTCTAATTTTTAAGGAATTATTTTCTTCAGTGAGCTTTTGTTTCTTCTTCCCACTGGGCCAATTTTGCATTTTAAGGCATTCTTTTCCTCATTATTTTTTTATATTTCCTTTTGTACCACTCAATTCTTTTCTTAATTTTTCCTCTATATCTTACTTGATTTTCAAAATTCCTTTTGAGCTCTTCCATAACCTCATTCCAATTGTCTTTCCTGAAAGCTTTGAATGTAGGAGCTTTGACTTTGCTGTCTTTTGTGTTTTGATCTTCCTTGTCATCACAGTAACTTTTTAGATCAGAATTTTTTGTTTGTTCTTATTATCTCCTCATTTTCTTAGACTATTACTCTGCTTTTAATTCTTTGTTAAAGTAGTGCTGTGTTTCTACGGTATAGAGTGTACTTTATGCTTCAAGAGTTTTGTGCAGATATCCTAGTGATCTGACACAAGCACTTTTTTCTGCCCTGGAACTATTAGCTATATTCCTGCCCCACTGCAGCTGTAATAGTTAATGTGCTAAAACAACAAAGTACTGCTTTTCTGATGGTGGGACTAGGGCTTAAGCTGTGCTGACATGGCCTGTGTTGGGATTTTTACTGCACTCCCATGCTATTGCAGTTCTTTTCTGTTGACATTCCAAGTCCTCTTTGATGCCTTTGGCTTAAAAGGTCTGAAAGTCACCAATACTGCTGCTAATTCAGAGGTCCCTAGACCCATTCTTACTTTATTTATATGGGACCAGGGCTGGCACTGGGGCCAGGGCCAGGCTATCCTGGCACAGTCTACAGCAAAACTCCAATTGGACTCTCATTTTAATTTCACTGATCTTTTCTCCTAAACTTCCCTAAGTTTCCTTTGGCTGGAAAATGTTCTACTCTGTCATTTGAAATGGTCTTACATTCTAACATTTGTTTAGAGTAATTATTTAAAGGAATTTGTATTAATTTATCAGAGGGGTTGGGCAAGTTCCTCCTGTCTTTACTCTGCCATCTTGGTCTCTCCCACAATCAACTACTCAATTTCAGTAGTCTATTTCTTTGATATTCATCCCCTTTGCATGATGGAAATCAAGGATTCATACACTGATTATTTAATTTTCTCTCTGAGAATATATTCCAGTGAGTTTGCATGTTGTCTTCGATATTGGATTATGAGCTCCTTGAAAGTAGGAACTCTTCTTTCCCTTTCTGTGCTAATCTTAAAACCATAGTGCTTAGTACATAGATGGGATTTGATTAATGACTGTTGATTTCAATTCAGTCACCCACAGTAGTATTCTTATCTTAGATCTCAATAACTCAGAATCACTCCACCAGCTTTCATGCAATAAATATTTATTATGTGTCCACTCTATGCTAGGCACTTTGCTAAGCTTTGAGAATACAAAAAGAGGTTTAAAAATTTCTTCACCTTCAAGGAGTTTACAGTTTAAAGGGGCAAGCAACAGGCAAATAAATATATGCTAAGCAGGCTAAATCCAAGATAACTAGGAAGCAACAAAATAGGAAATACAGTGGAATTAACAAGATTTCCTATAGAAGGAAAGATTTTTAGTTCAGACTTGAAGCCAGAGATGTCAGTAGTAAGAGCTGTTTAGCTGGGAGTGTTTGTGGGACAGTCGGGAAGCCAGTTTCACTTGATTTAATAATGTTGGGAAGTAATGTGTAAGAAATCTGGAAAGCTAAGATGAAGGTTAAATTTTGGGGGGATTTAAATACCAAACAGAGTATTTAACTCCTAGAGGCTACAGGAAAACCACTGGAGTTTATTTAGTAGAAAACTGACATGTTCAGAGTTGTATTTTAGAGAAATTACTTTAGTGACCAAATGGAGAGTGAATTAGAGTATAGAGAGGCTTGAGAAAAACAGATCCATAAATAGAATGTTTACATACTCAAGGCTTAAGGTGACATAGAGTGTTAGAGGAGAGAAAAGAAATATTCCAAAGGTGAAATCAACAAACTTCAACAACAGCAAGGATATGGGAGGTGAAATCTAGTGAGGAATCAAGGATGACTCTTGATGTAATTCTGATGATAGTATTGTTTTCTATGGCAATAGAAAAAGTAGAGGTATTGTTTAGGGTGAAATAAAATTAATTCTGTTTTCGATATCTTGAATTTAAAATATCTATTGTATATCCAGTTCAATATAGCTAAAAGCAATTGGAAAAGTGAGATTGGAAGTCAGCAGAGAGATTGTGGAGGAAAAATATATTTGAGAATCATCAGCATAGAGAAGGTGATTAAATCCATAGGAGCAGATGACATCAACAAAGTAATATAGAAAAAAAAAGTGAAAACTAAGAATGGAACCTTGAGAGAATACTTTATCTCTCCCCCCAAGGGCATGATCTAGAGGAGGATCCAGTAAAGGAGATAGAGATGGAGAGGTCAATGAGTTAGGTGCAGCACTAGAAGAGTATATTGTCCTGAAAGTCTAGACAGAAAAAAAAATATCAAGGAAGAGAGGGTGATCAGCAGTGTCAAAAGTTGCAAAGAAATCAAGAAAAATGAGAATTGAGAAAAGGCAGTCATTAAGATTTGGCAACTTAAATGAGATTAAAAACATTATAATTGAGAAAAGAACAGTTGACAGTAAAAAAGAATTATAAAGCATTTTAAGAGTTTACTAAAAGGAGAAGGAAAGGACTATGAAAATAAGACATTTTCATAATAGAAACCAGCTTTTTTCAAGAAATTTAGCTAAAAGTAGAAGAGGATTAAAGATAAGATAAACATTAATGGACATGTCATAAGGAGTAATCTATTGAGGAGCATATTGTATGCAATAGAATCATTGAACAGAATAGAAGGATTAGATTAGTAAAAGTAATCACTTTATCATTGAAATAGGAGGTAATCATTGAGGAGAAAGTAAGAAAGAGCACATGAGTACAAATAGAAGAGGGAATTAGGGTTTGCTAAATAAGTAGACTCACTTTTTCCAAATATAGAAAGTTTCCTTGGTGAGAGAATGAGGGAAAGTAAGAAAGAGCCATAGTATAATGAGAGAGGGTGAAAAGAGGTTTGAAATATAATAGACCATTTTTCTGATCGTAAATATGAGGAAGATACATTAGATTTGTCTAAGAATTGAGGGCCAGTTTAAAAAGCATAAGTTAGCATTGACAGTGAATGGATGATTTATTTGCATTTTGAAGCAATCATAGAATCGTGAACACTGGATGGTGAAGTTGATATGAAGGAAGATACTTTGATAGATTTGTCTAGATAATGAGGTCTAGTGATTAAAGAGAGATTAGTGGTTGCAGTTGATTCCCAGAATCAGAATGGATAAGAGAATAGATTTGTTTTTGATATTTTAATGAGACATCATAGGAATTCAGGTGACAAATGATGGGAGTGATATAAGGCTAAATTTTGGATAGGCATATTTAGTCACTTGAAAAAGAGGTTGATGATTCAAGAGAGGAGGATTGTGTGGGGTTGAGTTGGTTCACCAGGAATCCAAATGGATAAAAGAGAGAATAGATAATTTGTTATTTGGAAATAGTAAATGTGAAGAATAGGACTATGTAAGGGAAGCCTGAGGGAGAGGAGAAAAGCTGACATATTATATTCTAATAAGGAGATTTATAAATTTTTTAATATATTTGGTAATACATTTGTGGGCAATGGAAAGATTGAGAGTATGACCATCTTTCTTTGTGACTGAGGTGGAGTGGAAAAGTAGTTTTTGTTGGAGGTGAATAGGTAAAAGTATTAAGTGGTTAGAGTATTTGAAGAAGAATTAATTGTGAGGAGTAATGGTGAGGAGAAAACTTATTATCAAATACATTGAGGAAGGAGAGTGAGTAATCTGGATGGGGCATGATCTTTAGGCGAGTTACCTAGAATTCTATAATTCTGCTCTCTGATCATGATCTTTTGTGCTTCCAGGCTGTTTCACTCCTAATCCTATTTGTCATTCTTATTCTGACTTCCTCTCTCTACCCCTAGCCCATTCATTTCTTCTAATCCATCATCCCTGTTCTGACCAAATTTTCTTTCACTAAGGTCATGATTATAATTAGACAGTAATCTTATTATTATTATCTTATTATATATATCATATATATAATTATATATACCTTTATCTATATCTATATCTATATATATATGATTGATTAGACAGTATATCTTATTTTATTCAAGGATATACTGAATTTTAATCCCTGAATCTTTTATTACCATTGTCCTATTATTTACACATTTTCAGTATTAAATCTGGATCAATCTTAAGCCAATGCCACATAAATTTTTATGATATGTTGTCTTTGCTTCTATTTCGAAGCTGCTGAACCTACCTGAAGTCATACAATTAACCCAGCTGGGTGCATCTTATCTTATTAAGCATAGCAAAGTTATCAGTAATGAAAAGGTAATTCTCTAATTTCTCTTTGAGTGGCTCTATCATGTTCTTGTAGTAGCTATTCCAAAATTTCTCCTTTCTCTCTATATTCTCAGAACTTTCAAACCTCTCTATTTCAGTAGATGACCTCCCTCTTAATTTGCTGAGCAAATTGTAGCTATATATTTCTAACTGCCATATTTTATCTACTCAATACTTCAAAAGCTCCTTATGGCTCTTCTCATCCTCTTCTTTTCCTCTAATTTTTAGAGAAGAGTTAGCCTCTTTGTCAAGACAAATTTTTTCTTTCTGTATTCCCCTGACCTCATCCCTTCCCATCATCCCATTAATCATTTTTTTCCCTTTCCTTCTTACTTTATGCAAAATTTAAAGCTATCATCTGTCTTATTTCTTTTAGTGTTTAATTCCTAAAGACAGTTTTTTCTTCCTCCCCATCTACTTATTTACCAATACCAGGCAATCATATTTATAATCCCATCAATATATTAAATTTTCTCCCTTAAGTAGAAAACAAGCATTTATGAAATACTTACTATGTACTGTTCTAAATGATTTATTTGTATGTATATATTATCTCATTTGATCCTCATAGCAAACCTGGAGATAGAAGCTATTACTATTATAACTTTATAGTTGAAGAAACTAAAGTAGATGGAGATTAAGTGACTTTCCAAAGATCTTAGAATTAGATTATGAAGCTAGATTTGAACTCAGGCTACGTATGTGCCTCTAACTTTAGAGATTACTCATGACCTTTCAATTGCAGCAGCCTTAAAAATATTCCCCTTTTTAAACCTTTCTGCAGTTTTTGACACTGTACAACAATCCCTCTTCTTCAATATTTTCTTCCTCTTTGATTTCAAAGATATTTTCTTAGTTTTTCTTCTATTTGTCTGGCTGTCCCTTCTCTGTTGCTATTTTTATAGATCCTCAAACTCTTTTCATGACTATATATTTCATACCTATCCAACTAATTTTTTTGGATTTTTTGTTTCTTTGGTTTTAATACACATTGCTTTATGAATCATTTTTGGGAGAGAAAAATCAGAACAAAAGGAAAAAAACATTCTTTCATGTGACTGTAGATGGTTTTAATTTTGTCATCTGAAAATTGTCTGTTCATATCTGTTAACCAATTATCAACTGGGTATTGATACCCATTCAATCCTTACAAAATAAATGCTACATGAATTTTCCTGTCATGCTAGCCAATCAGAGAGGTATGAGGTGATATAAAACCGTTGTTTTTAATTTGTATTTCTCTAATCACTCTTTGCAGATGATATGATGATATACTTAACAGAATTCTAGAAAACTGCCAAAAAACCTTCTCAAAACAATTAACAGCTTTTAAAATTTAATTTATTTTTCTTTTCTTATTGCTAAAGCCAATATTTCTGGTACAATGTTAAATAATAGTAGTGATAACAGGCATCCTTGTTTGATGCCTAATCTTATTGGAAATGCTTCTAGCATATCTCCCTTCATAATAACGCTTGCTTTTGGTTTTAGACAGATGCTATTTATTATTTCAAGGAAAACTACTATTATCCCTCTGCTCTTTGATGTTTTTTAATAGGAATGGATGCTGTATTTTATCAGAAGATTTTTCAGGATCTCTTGACATCATCACATGATTTTTATTGGTTTTGTTACAGATATGGTCAATTATGGCAATAGTTTTTCTGATATTAAACCAGCCCTGCATTGCTGGTATAAATCTCACTTGGTCATAGTGTGTTATCCTGATGATAAGTTGTTGTAATCTCTTTGCTAATATTTTATTAAAAATTTTCACACAAAAATTCACAAGAGAACTTGGTATATAATTTTCTTTCTCTATTTTGGTTTTTCCTCATTTAGGTATCAGTACTATATTTTTGTCATAGAAGAAATTTCTTCTTTGCCTGTTTTTACAAATGCTTTACATAGTACTTAAACTAATTTTTCTTTAGATGTTTGGTAGAATTCAGGTGTAAATCCCTCAGGCTCTGGGAATATTTTCTTAGGAAGTTCACTCATGGCTTGTTCAATTTCCTTTTCCCAAATGATTCTATTTAAACAATTTTTTTTCCTCTTCTGTTAATCTGGGCAATTTATAATTTTTGTAAATATTCATCCATTTCAATTAGATTGTTAGCCTTGCTGGCGTTCAATAGGGTAGAATTTCTCCCAATTATTGCTTTAATTTCTTTCATTGGTGATGAAATTCACTCTTTTCATTTTTGTGCTGCTAATTAATTTCTTTCTTTCCTTTTTCTAATCAAATTAACCAAAGGCTTATCTATTTCCCCCCCCCCCAGAAAACCAACTTTTAGTTGTATTAATTAGTTCAATAGTTTTCTTGGTTTTGAATGGGGCCAAATGAAGCTTTCTCAAAAAAAAAAAAATGAAATATAGTAGGTCACATCTTAGGCCTGAGTCACATGATCCCTATTCCCAGAGGTCTTCAGAATAGAAGATTAGGTTTTGGGCCCTAGATTGCAGGATCTCTAGGCCTAGAGGTCTCTAAAGATCAAACTCTAAGTCAGTTATAGGAAATGATGTGACCCACAGAAAGCAGACAACATTTGTGACCATCAGTCAATGATGGTTACTTCCCTTTAGTCTATCCAATAAAAAGACTTTTGCTATTTAACCAGCTTTCCTGTTTCCAGCTTGTCAGGTTGGGCACATGTTGGAAGCTGAGATGCTTCCTAGTTGTGCTGGGCCTCTCCCTGCAGGGACTAAATAAATTTGTCTTTGTACCTGCAGATGTCTCTGATTAGTTAATTTGGGGAAGGCTGTCTAGCACCTATCCCACACAGTTTATGGGGTCTGGGTCCAGGATCTGTGACTTCCCAAAGAGATGCCTGGGATTCTGATTCAACAGAGGAGGGAAGTTGAGTTTTCTCTGACCATCCTTGAGATCAGACTTTTAGCCTCCTCTATGTGACTTATGGGCCTGACAAAGACACTCAGATACAAACAGAAGTACAAAACTCTGAAGGAGAAGAAGCTTGAGAGTAAGAGTGAGCCAGGTAACTTATGCATGCATAATCTAGGGAGGCACTATCTGTGTCCTTGGGTTGTCCTTAGACATCAGTAAGACCTGGATAATAAAGGATTGAAGATTCAGTGGCAAAGGGTGAGCCAAGAAGGAAGTCCTGTTAAAGACACAGGATAGGGATACTTTGGATGACCTGAAAAGGTAGGCAACTCCTTCCAAACTTGATGATCTGAGTTGAGAGGTCAACTCGTATGTTACAGGAGGTAAGCTATGAGATTGTATGCTCTCCCCAGAGACATTTGGTGATTCAGCATAAAGGGTGGACCTAATGGGGGACCCTAGGATCACCAAAGGAAGAGAGCAGTCCAACTCAAATCTTCAGAGCAAAAATAAAAAGTGTACTTGATAGGATGTATCTGTTGTGTGGGGGGAAGGGATGGTCCTCTTTCATGTAATTTTTTGTCTATATGTGTGTTTTTGTGCAGAATGTCTTTGTCATGTCTGTACTGTGAGCTAGAATTTGTTAAAAGAAAAAAAAAAGTCCTGACTTTCCTGTAGACTTCAATTCTGGCCAAAGTTGGAGCTTCAGGAAAACTGTTGAGAGTAATGATTTTGGAATTTGGCAATTGGTCATTTCAAGATTCCAAAGTGCTTATTATAAAGCAAATGCTACATGGGTGTTAACTTCTTTATTGGATTTAATTGCTTCATATTTGGTACCTTTATATGGGTTTTTAGATGTGACCAATATACAATATCAATGTTGAGATAAAAGAATTTATGTGTATGTGTAAAGTAATTTGGAAATTGGGGACTCCTGAAGGAGGATAGTACATAGAGTAAAGAGAATCTCTTTCTTTTTTTCCCCTTTCCCCCATTCCTTGCAGGGACAGGTGGGATGAGAGGGAGAGAAAGAAACTATGCTCAATCAATTCAAAGAAATTTGCTATTTGAAATATGATAGTAAAAGCAGTTTTATATAAATTGTAATCCTATTGCACTGAATTTGGGGAAAAATATATGAGGCAATCCCTATTGAATTGTATGTGTTAGAATTGTGAATTGGTTTACTTTAAGCAGGAGATCTTAAAAATTTGTATGCAAATATTGAAACATGATTACTGGAAATTAAAGCTATGTTTGATTTGATTTTAAGTTAAAATATAGATTATTAAAACAGAATTCTGGTAGCTTACCTTAGGGGAGGTCACATATTTATATCCCCCGTGGCTTTCTAAAGTGTATATTGAGTAATTTGTAAAACTTTTGTCAGCTCAGCTGGATACATGTATGTTTTATGAAATTTGGTCCAAAGTTATTTAATTGTGAATCTTATTAAGAAAAAAAGAGGTGATTTTAAAACAAGGGACAAGATAGATGGATTTGCAAAAGCAATTAATATTTGAAGCATTTAGTTAGAAAGGTTATTGGTTTAGGAGCATGTTAGAGAAAAGGAGAGAAAATGTTGGCGAAGGAGAGAGTATGTTAGAATTGGGAGGAGAGAGAGATGAGATGTTTTACAGGGGGAGAGATGGCATAATAAAGAAAAAATAAAGAGGGAGAGAGAGAAAAAGAAAAGCATAGCATGTTAGAAAAGGGGAGAAGAGTTAAATTGGGCAGAAGGAAGCAAGCACTTAGTGGAACTTGCCATTTGCCAGGGGAAAGGAGACACCCCATAAGATTGAGGCATGACTTTGGCTGCCAGACTGTATCCTGGGGGGATTTGGCACCTTAAAAAAATTAGCTGTGCCTCTCCTCCCTAAATGTAGCTGCTTCTTAGCAAACTGCAGCTCTTTGGAGCTACCCTTCTGCCCTGATGGCTGAAACATTGTTTATATTGTTTAAAGGAACAACCTACATTTACATGGTGTTAATAACTGAATGGTTTATTTTTATTTTTCAGTTCTATAGCTGCTCTAAGTCAAGGTCATTTTTGATGCTGTATCAAAAAAACTTTTAAGAAGCTTGTTGAAACTACAAGTTTTCTGAAAGTGACTTATTTCTACTAAAGTCTCTAGCATTTAAGTGCATAATGATTTCCTTGTTTCATGAACGTGATTTAATTAACAGATGTGATCTATAGTTTTCTTGAAGTAAGTGGAGCAGGATTTTAACTTGATTTGATAGGGTTATTTCCAAAAAGTTAATTGGAGGATGTAGAAATAACACTTTTTTAAGATTGAAAAAGTTTTTAATTCTAATAAGGTTCTTTTATGTGAAATTAGGATTTTCTATATTCTGTATGAGTTTTAATTGATTGTACACAGTCATCTTATAGATGTACCCATTATTTAAAGGGACTCTGAGAATAATAGTTTTTGCCTTTCTCCCTTTGAACATGTTTCTGTTCTGGACAATATGCAGTTTAGAATTTTCTATGTATTGGGCATTTTATAAGTACAATTATTCGTGTGATGTTGAACTTAATCATCTACTTAGACATGAAAGTTAATCTGTGACCCTTTTAGTTTGACTCTCTTACTGTGATCGTCAAGGACTAGATTCATTTGAAGCTTTGATTAATGAGAATTGATATTGGAGATGGAATCTCTTGGGATTGCAGCTGATATTTATTTGGAGTTTTGAAGTCAGGTATGACTGTTTGATAGATCATCAATCCAGTGATCCACCATCTGAAAGGAATATGCCACAAGCTACTCAGAAAAAATTGTTACAGGTGGAAGTTAGTATCTGGGAAAGAATTAGGGGGAAGACCTTGGTCTCTGGTTAAGTTGGGAGCCATCTGACTCAGTTTCCCAGTGGTGTTCTTTTGACTAAGTACCCACCTAGCTTAAGATGGAATTGTTAAAAACTAGGACAATTATTTGAAGTAAAACTGAGTTAAGGATACTCTATCTTACATGTGCTCTCAGGTCAAGATCTGCAGGTCCAGTTTTGAATTTAATAGATTATGTCATTGGAAAGAGAAGAAATAGACAGGATGTGAGAGTGACAAAGATTATGTATTGTGCAGAGTGCTAGACGACGGATCATAGATTCATTCTCTTCAGGCTAAATATTTTCATTCAAAAGAACCAACAGTCCCAAAGGAAGATGACTAAAAGAAGACAATCCCAATGGATTAGAGAATTCACGAAAGGGAATGGTGTTGCTAACTTGGAGGAAAAGCTGAACCAACACACATTTGGCAACAGTGTAGCAGAAAAGGAAAGAGCAACTTTCAGAGATATAGTGTACAATACAGTATTTGCTCTTCTGGGCTAAAAACAAGACTAGTTTGATAACAATGAAGGGGAAATTCAGTAGCTGCTAAACAAAAACATGAAAATTCTAGAGCGTTTACCAGGACAGTTCATCCATGACCAAAAACATACCAATTAACCCCATCAGAAGCAAAGTGAAAGCAAATCTTAGCGATATTCAGGATACCTGGATCAGTAAGAAGGCAAATAAAATTCAGTTTTAAACTGATAACAATCCAAAGCTCTTTTATGATGCTTGATGATGATGATGATGATTAGAAGGCTATTTATGGGCCAAAGGTCTATGGTGCTTCTCAACTACTCAGGGTTTCAGGAGTCAAATCGTTCAGTCATTAAAGACATAATCCTGTAAATATGGATTGAACACTTTTATATAATTCTCAACAAATCATCACTGATCAATGCTGAAATCACAGATCAAATACTTCAGTTGATAGTCAATCCATTTCTAGCCAAATTTGCAACTAAAGAAGAGGTTTTGAATATCATTAGGCTCTTCTCATGCAGCAAAGTGTTTGATTGATATTGACAATGTAGAAGGTCCAATGCTCATACAAAAATTGACTGAAATTTCCTGGAAGTTATCTTCCAGAAATTTAAGGATGTCTCTCTTGTCCCTCCTTATAAAAATAAAGGGAATAGTTTGTCCTGTGATGCATTCCTTCTCCCCCCACCCTTTCCAATGCCATGCCTAGAAACTAAATTGTTTCTATGTGATTTCTCTTAGGAAAATTTTGAAGATCATTTGTCAGGACAAGGTACCAGCCCTGGTTACATCCACTGGTCCTTTCTTGAATTAACCTACTATGCATTCAGACTTTACTGGAGAGCACACAACTTCAATGAACTGGCCACATTGTTCTAATGTACATTTGCCTAAAGATGACATTTACACGGATATCTTAAGTGATGCAAGAACACTCTCAAGGCCTCTCTGAAGAACTGTGGAATTGATTGTGTGACACGGGAGACACTGGAATAGAATCATCTGGCACCATCTGGAAACTAAATCAAAGAAAGCACTCTGTTCTATTAGTGAAGCAGAATTGTGGTAGTTCAAAAGAAACACAGGATATAAAAATTTGGTGACATTTCCAATCCAAAAAATGGTCACATGGAGTATTTGTGCTCAATCTTGTGTAGAGCTTTCTGAGCTTGTAGTATTCTGATCAGCCACAGTTGCAAAAACCATACTTTGAATACAACATAGTGATGTCATTTTAGTGCTCTTGGAGAACAAAGGACAACTACAGTAAGACCAGCCATTTATGTGAGCTTTGTTTCTTTTTTTTTTTTTTTTTTTTTTTATTTAATAGCCTTTTATTTACAGGATATATACATGGGTAACTTTACAGCATTAACGATTGCCAAACCTCTTGTTCCAATTTTTCACCTCTTACCCCCCCCCACCCCCTCCCCTAAATGGCAGGATGACCAGTAGATGTTAAATATATTAAAATATATTAGATACACAATAAGTATACATGACCAAAACGTTATTTTGCTGTACAAAAAGAATCAGACTCTGAAATATTGTACAATTAGCTTGTGAAGGAAATCAAAAATGCAGGTGTGCATAAATATAGGGATTGGGAATTCAATGTAATGGTTTTTAGTCATCTCCCAGAGTTCTTTTTCTGGGCATAGCTAGTTCAGTTCATTACTGCTCCATTAGAAATGATTTGGTTGATCTCGTTGCTGAGGATGGCCTGGTCCATCAGAACTGGTCATCATATAGTATTGTTGTTGAAGTATATAATGATCTCCTGGTCCTGCTCATTTCACTCAGCATCAGTTCGTGTAAGTCTCTCCAGGCCTTTCTGAAATCATCCTGTTGGTCATTTCTTACAGAACAGTAATATTCCATAATTTTCATATACCACAATTTATTCAGCCATTCTCCAACTGATGGACATCCATTCAGTTTCCAGTTTCTAGCCACTACAAAAAGGGCTGCCACAAACATTCGTGCACATACAGGTCCCTTTCCCTTCTTTATAATCTCTTTGGGATATAATCCCAGTAGTAACACTGCTGGATCAAAGGGTATGCACAGTTTGATAACTTTTTGAGCATAGTTCCAAACTACTCTCCAAAATGGTTGGATTCGTTCACAACTCCACCAACAATGCATCAATGTCCCAGTTTTCCCACATCCCCTCCAACAATCATCATTATTTTTTCCTGTCATCTTAGCCAATCTGACAGGTGTGTAGTGGTATCTTAGAGTTGTCTTAATTTGCATTTCTCTGATTAATAATGACTTGGAGCATCTTTTCATATGACTAGAAATAGTTTCAATTTCTTCATCTGAGAATTGTCTGTTCATATCCTTTGACCATTTTTCAATTGGAGAATGGCTTGATTTTTTATAAATTAGAGTTAATTCTCTATATATTTTGGAAATGAGGCCTTTATCAGAACCTTTGACTGTAAAAATATTTTCCCAGTTTATTGCTTCCCTTCTAATCTTGTCTGCATTAGTTTTGTTTGTACAAAAACTTTTCAGTTTGGTATAATCGAAATTTTGTATTTTGTGATCAGTAATGATCTCTAGGTGAGCTTTGTTTCAAATAAGACATTATTTGGAACAAACTCATTGTTACATTCAAATCTACCCATTTATCCAGCCATCAATCTATCCACCCATTCATATTTTTTGAGTGTCTATAATGGATCAAGGTAGCAAAATGAGGTTAGATCATGATAAAAAAAAATAAAATGTGATGACATATCTCTTGTCCTGAAAAATCCATACAGTATAGTTCAATGATATAATTTGGCAAAATAAAATGCATACAAAAATTATTTCTAATTCATTGGAACAAACATCATTATATATGCTAAATTTAACATATAAACATAAATTCAACTTCATCATAAACTGAAAGCTGCATATAATATAGGTGAGGATCAATCAGGCTGAATGTTATTTTTTTTAAAGAAAATATTTTAGTGATAGTAATTCCAGGAGAGCAAAGGTTCTTCAAAAATCAAAAATGATTTAAAAACAAAGCAAAATGAGTTACCACACAAAATGGTTTTACTAACTGATTTATGAGCTATATGAATATAACTGTTCTGTATTTTAGTATTTATCATATATAATATATACATTATATAATATACATATAATATATACATGTATAGTATATATCATATATAACATATACACTATAATGTATGATAAACATTAAAAATGAAGAATTGAGGAAATAGATGAAAATTTGTATGAGCTGATGGAGAATGAAGCAAGCAGAAACAGGATAACATATGAAGTCATTACAATAATGTAAATGAAAACATTATAAGGCATTTGAATTCATATAAATTAATTGCATTGTTATTTTTAATTGATGATAAAACATATTTTCCTTTTCTTCCCCCAACAGATATATTGTTTTAGATAGAGTGGCTACAGTCCAAAAGGATTGGATTCAACACTTAATAGTATTGTTAGGGAATTATTTCACTTTTCACCTCAGTTTCTAATCTAATGAGGAATTAGATTTAGGTGACCCATAAGATCCTTTCAAGCTTTAAATCTGTGATTCTATTTCTTTCAATACACAATGCTGCATATATCCTCAGATGTATTTTTCTAGGTTAATTTTATGTGATTTTTTTCTTTATTTTAAAGGAGATCTGAAACAAAAGTCATCAAGAAAAGGGATAAAACACTGATTCGCTTAGACAGAGAGCCCTGATCAGAGAAACCTTCACTGAAACTTTAGTATTGTGAGGGATATAGAAGACCCTTACACAAAATGACTACTCAGAGATCATTCAGTAGAACGCAGAAAAGTTGTTTATTGAAGACCTCCAGAGAATGAGCTGTGCCATCACGAGATAAGAAAGAGAAAGCTCATGGTAGGAGGGCTCATCCCCTAGGGGAAACAGAAAATCAGGCCTTCAGGCTTAATCAAGCAGATAGTGGTCCAGCTAATAGACTAAATATCCATAAATGTCAAATACCAATAAATGTTATCAGCTCAGGTTAAGTAAATATGTTTATAGCTGGCCAAGGCTCAAGTAAATATGAGCCTGCACGTTTTATACAGGTCATCGGGGAAACACAGAAATAATGAAAATAAAATACAGAAAAAGAATTCATACATTCCTGTAAGTTCTTTATGTTATCTCTCTTTATTCCATACAGTACCTAATGACTTGAAGTTATTACTGTCCCCCTATGTCTTATCCCAAACCTATGAAAAGAAAACAATATTTATTTTTCTTATCCAACTTTTCTTTTGACTAAATTGATTTGTTTAATTTTTTAAATTGTTATTAGATATTTTTAGATTTTTAGTACCCTAACAGCAAATTGTAACAATAATGATGGCTCTCTGCTGTTCTTGAGACATCAGTTTCATGAAAACAAATTGAATCAAAAACATACAAACTGTAGTCATAGACTAAGCTCTGCTTGGAAACTAAAACTGAAAAAGGGGAGGGAAAGATTCATAAATAAAGAAAAAAATATCATTTTAAGCAGTTATTTTATAGAATTGCTTTGTTGTTTCCTTTAAAGCCCCTCAAGTGATCTCAGACTCTTTGCTGGTGCTATTTTTTCTCTTTATTCTGACAAATGTCTCTTGCTGACATTTATTCTGACTCAGCAAATGTTAAATTCTTCCCAGGGCAGAAGCTTAATATGCCATACAATAACTTCTCAATGATGTAAAATTTTGTATCATTTCTGTGGAAGATTGGCCTTGGACAGTTGCTTGGGATTTATGATAGTGCTGATGGAAGACATGGAACATGCCATAGTACTCAGCAATTCCCCTCCAGGGCAACTCAGCCAGGCTCTATTTGAGTTGATTGTTTAGTAGCTGTAAAATCCCAAAATATTTTTCTTGCCATTTATGTGCTCCTGTGTTCTCTCCAACCCTGTATATCACATTCCTTCTTAATTGTTTCCATAGGAGCAGCCCTATGAATGAAAATGTTATGTCAAGTATGTCAATAAACATTTGTTTTTAAGTTCCAACTATATGGTAGACTTTATGCTAAGACCTGAGGATTTAAAAAAAAATAAAGTGAGGGAAACAAAAACACTCCCTGCCTTCAAGAAATTTCTAATCTAGTGAGGGAAAGACAACACAAAAATGAAACTATAAATGAAGATATATCCAATGTGGGGGCATGATGAATTCAGAGAAAGGTAGCAAGTAGTACATAAACACATGGCTGCCCTAGGTGTCCTTTTATAATGGGAAAATCTGGGCAGAACTCTCTATTGTCCACCTATCACCCACATCAATATTAGAGAAGGAGGATTCTAAGTTTGGGAAGAATTGACTGGGTATTAGTTTCAGGGATGATGTGATCCTGTAAGCATAATAAGTATGAGAAATCTCACGGAGGGAAGCTGGGGGGGGGGAGGGGGACTGAAGAGATGTGATGTGATTTTTACAAATACACAAAATGCTACCCATCTCAGGCCAAAAATATCCCCTCCTTAGTCCTTCTTTGAGTTTGAAAATTCCTAGGAAATATTTTTTAGAGAAATTTGTATTTTTCAGCATTGAATTTAAATGGCATGCATAGAGTCAGGAGAGCACAGTATTAAACTGTTAGACAACATAAGGAAGGATGGAGTTCAAGATTGTCTCTGACAGTAGCTCTGTGACTTAACAAACCATATTACGTATGTGTGGCAGATGCAGTTTCCTAGGATATATCAATCAATAAGTCAACAACTATTTATTAAGTGCTTACTGTATGCCAGATAGTGAGACAGGGATAGAAATAGACAAAAACAAAAACAAAAACAATGTCTAACAGTGCCAGCTCTCAAGAACCATACTAATTAGGAGAGACTAATAATGCAGATATATAAGTATATATGATCTATAATGAAATCAGGGTTATTTGGGGAGGGAGCTGCTGAGGAGATTGTGAAAGACTTTATGGAGAGGATCTCAGGGACTGAAGTGAATCTTGACTAAAGTGAGATAGTAGTGAGATGGAATGTCTTCAGATTTAAGATGTAACTTCTAAGTGACATATTTTCAAGACTTTCCTACATAGACACAACAAAATCACAAATATTTCATGATGTTTGGAGAAAAGGAAGAAACACTGGCAGTGTCCTACTATAGCAATCATTATCTAATTAAATTATTTTCATGATAATCACCTGAAAGAAAGAATTATGAAGGAATAGAAAGCATAAAAATGGTAAACCACTTTAAATTCCTTTAAATAATGATTCTAAACAAATTTTAGAGCATCAGAATGCCCAAAAAAGATGGAGTAGAGCATTTTTTAGCTAAAAGCAACTTGGAAGGTCAGCAGAAAAAGTCTGCAAGTATCCAAAAAGAAACAATTATAGTGGAGCCACAGTCAAGATAAGATAAAATTTCACACTTTCTATTTTGAAGGACTGGAAAAATAATATATTGGAAGTGGTCATTCAGTGAAAGAAGAGAATTTTCAAGCAATGGAACTTGAGTATATAAAAAGACTAGAGCTGAATGGAAATTTTGGTTTTCAAACACAGGACTCTGGAGAAGCATAAGGAGGTAATCAGGAAAGAGATATCATAAAAGCCTTAATAAAATTTGTCTGCTTACATTTCTACATGGGAGTATGATAGTTTTAACTCATTAGAACTCATTAGTAGGGCAGTTAGAAGGAGTATATAGAGACAGAGTGCAAAGGTGTAAGTTGAATATGAAAGAATAATATCTTATGGAATGATGAAATTAAGGAGTGAGAGAGGAATGTACTGGAAGAAAGAGAAAAGGAGAATTAGATTGGTGCAAATTATTTGCCATAAAAAAGTGGCAAGAAGCAGATTTTATAGTGAAGAGAAAGAGAGGGAAAAGAGAGGGAGTAAGTGAATCTTATTCTGATGAGAGTATCTCATCAGATACTCATCAGATTATCTCAAAGAAAAAATAACATACACTCCCAATATGGGTGTGGGAATCTTTCTTATGCTGAAAAAAAAATAGGAAGTGAATGGGATATGGGAAGGGGAAATGTGATAAAAGAAAGGGCATAATGGGTGAGAGAGCAGTCAGTAGCAAAACACTTTTGAGGAGGGATAGGATGAAAGGAGAGGGAGAATAAATGGGGATGAAATAGTTAGCAATAGTAATTGTGAAAATTTTGAAGCAAGTTTCTCTTAAAAAGTTTTATTTCTCAAATGTACAAGAAACTGAGTCAAATGTATAAAAAATTGAGTCATACCTCAATTGATAAATAATTAAAATATATTATATATGCCCAAAGGTATAAATTCATACATATCCTTTGACCTAACAAGACCACTACTAAGTATGAATACCAAAAGAAATTTTTAAAAATTTAAAAAAGGAAAAGGACCTATATGTCCAAAAATATTTATTCCAGTTCTCTACCTAAAACAAAAAATGAAAATTGAGGAGATTCCTATTAATTGGACAATGGCTGAATAAATTGTGATATGTGTTTGTGATGGAATATTATTATTCTATGGGAAATGATGATCAGGATGATCTCAGAAAAAAAAAAAAAAAAAAACTTGAAAAGTACTCCATGAACTCAAGGAAAGTAAAATTTACTGTATAGAAAGTAATAGCAACATTCTTAGTTGACCATGTGTAAATTTGCTATTTTCAATAATAGTGTATCACCATTACTATGAAAGACTTAAAATGAAAATTCCTATTCATATCCCAAAAAGGAACTGAGTATAACTGAATACAAATAGAAACATTCTCCCTCCCCCTCTCACTCTCTCTCTCTCTCTCATTCTCTTCTCTCTCTCTTTCTCTGTGTGTGTGTGTGTTTCTGACTTATTTTTCTTGAGGTTTTTTTTTTCCTTCCCTATTAGGTTGGGAGATCTATGTTTTCTTTCACAACATGATTTTTATGGAAATTTTTTATATGTGATTTCTTAATTGGGGGTGGGGTAAGGGAGAGAATCAGGAACTCAAAAGTTTTAAAAACTAATGTGAAAAAAATGTTTTAAATGTTACTAAAGGAAAACATTAATTAATTAATTAAAGTTTTGAAAACTATATTATGTTCTTTTGAATTAATAAAATGCAATAAACAAGAATTCATTAAGCACCTACTCTATTCCCATTACTGCAATAGTCACTGAAGAATTAAGAAAGCTGGAAATAACAGAAATTGTACCCTAAAAGAACTTTCATCTTTATATCATTAACATACAAATATGTGGATATATATATATATATATATATATATATATATATATACACATATGTGTATATATGTGCAATGTAGATGTAAAACACCCCAAACTTTTCTTTACCAATCAAATCTGTCTTTACACAAGAGTCCTTCCTCATTTTGGTCACAGTTAATTTTGAATCTCAGATGCTAGTATATTTGACACCTTTTCCACCTAAAAAAGCCTCCAAACAAATAGAAATAATAAACAATGTTAAAATGCAGGTTCTGAAGGTAATACTAAGTCTTACCTGTGAAGTAGAAGAATTATTCTGTCATTAGCTTCTTTGATTATTTATTTACATATGAGTCATCAATTATATTTTAAAACAGTGAAGTAGGGATCTCTATCTAATAGTTGTTGATGTGCTATGTGTTACTAAGCACATAGAGATAAATTATCACTCTACTTTTGCTATTAAGAGCTAGCATAACAAATGAATTTCATTTTTTTTTCTTTCCTACAACATTAGTTATAGCTTAGTGGTCAGAAAGATGAGGACTTAATGTATTCCATAAACTAGAGAGAAAATGTGAGAAAAATCTCCTGCGAAACTTGGAAGAATTGTAGGTTTTAATGAGTGTAAGCTGCCAGAACTCAATTCCAACTAGAGATTATTTTTTCAACTTCATGCAACATCATCTTTCATATGAGGTGTCCCAGTATTTTTATGTCTAGCATTTATTTATGTATTTTATGAATGTGTCACTGCTGAAGCCATATGGCAGTAAATAAACTTGGCTTGACGTGAAATGCTAATAGGATGAAGAGGATATAATGGGAAATTGCTACCATGATAAAGCCTCCCCATCTTTTCTCAGTCCTAACAGGATTATCATCAATCCAACTGTGGCTTCCTATACTTAATAGTATGGATTTAACAGAAAGGTGTGCTGACAGATTGTCTATTGCATAAGGTCAAAAGTGCGTTCTCTATATGATACCTAAGAATCTTTTCAAACTATAGTCAATATCAAATGGATAAAATATTATTGGTTTTGTGGGACACTCTTCCCTCAATTCATTTTTAGAGGCATTTCATTTAGTGGCATAAAAAATTAAAGGTGTGAAGATTACCTTTTCCTAGTAAAAGGCAGAGGAAGAACCATCCACATATACCCACTTGAAGGAAGAAATAGTCCCTAGTTCCTCATTTGCAAAATTAAATGATCTATTGGAGATAAAATTATTTTCTTGGGCTCATTTATCTCTGGTGACAATGAAATAACATGTCATCAAAAATCATTCTTGCTTGAGTTGTCTTCCATAGACAAGCCCAAAATCATTTAGAATTATTACAGAGACATATTTGGTATTCAGACTCTAAAATGGGATTGATGACTGAAATGGTGTGTTTTAACCAAGAAAAAAGTCTGAAAGGATTTTTGAAATCCTTATCAAGTAATTGTAAACCATGCTAAAGGATGTATGAATATCTAGCCAGGAGAAAAGAACCCTTAGGGGAAACATCAAAGATGTCTTAAGTATACGAAGGACTATCCAGTTTAAAAAGGGACAAGAGAGAAATAGGTGCATTATATTGGGACTTACAGGACACCCCATTTTAAATAGATGTAAAGATTGACTTTTAAAAATGATAATAACTATCTAAAAATAAAATCTACTGATATGGGAAGTAATAAGTTTATTTTATTAAAAAACTAATATAAGTATTGAAAGTATTCATAGATCACATGAATAGTTGGGTTAGGAGATCTCAGAGATTCTTGTTGGATTGTATAATTCTATGTCATGATTATTTTTGAGTAATAGAAAAGAAATCTTAAAACGAACTAAAAACAGTAAGTCCTCAAATATCTAGGAGGGATCAGCTATGTTTCTTGTTTTCTTTCTTAAACATTCATATGGATCTCCTAATAATAGGAGTAGAAAAATTGGGAATCCAGTTAATTAACTATGATTAATTAATGGTCTACTATATGTCAGGTACTATATATTACTGAGGATTCAAAGAATGAGGTGAAACAGCCCTACCCTCAAAGAGTTTCCATTTGGATGGTAGAGACATCAAAGACATAATTACATTTATATAAACATGCATAACATTTGTAAATTTTCATGAGAGAGAACACAAAAGTAGCTGAGGAAGTAAACTAAGAAAGATCTCATGTAGTAAATGTCTGAGAACTGAGTCTTGAAGGAAATCAGGGATTCAAGGGATTCAAAAGAAGAGATATAGACCAGTCATTCTCAAAGTGTGGTCCAGAGAATCTTGACCTATCAAGAGGTCTAATTTTTATTTTTATTACTAATATCTATATTATTAACCAAAAATATATATCTATATCTATATTAAATACCTATAAATATAGCTCTTTTTATATCCATAAACCTATATCATAAATATATATATATAATATTATATCTATCTATTTATATATCAATAAATATAGCTCACAAGAACAAAAACTCTTTGAACCAATCCTCAATAATTTTTAGTAGTATAAAGAGATATTGAGGAAAAAAAATTGGTATAGTGCATAAGGAAGAAAAGAAAGAGGAAGAGGTTTTATATACACTTTAAAATAATGCATAAACACACACATACATGTTTATATATGGGCTAAAAATGATTTTATATTCTAAAGCCAAACAAAATTATGCTGGTCAGATTTTAATATTATTTCCAATATTATTCAATTTTTTTTATTAATGGATAATAAAGTTGATCATCAATAAACCACAAAGTGACATTGTAGACCTAAAATCAAAAAAAGCTGTTTTAAAGCTTTAAGCTGATTCACTGCTTATTTAATTAAGATTCAACATAAATTTTTTCTCTTGTTTGATTGAAAGCATTATTCACTGAGTAAAAGAAGATCCCTTCACCACTCCCATGTGCAAAAGTAACTACCTCTCTTCCTTTATGAATATAATTTGAGCTACAATGATTTCTATTTCAAAACTTGTGAAGTTATCTCATCAATCTCATATGTTTTCATCACCACATGTCATAAACCTGTGGATTGATACAAAAATGGCATAGTTTAAAAAAAGATGATCCTTAGTTTCTGTTCCCTACTCTGTCTGAATTATGTATATTTAAATGAAGAAGCACATGGCAGGGGCAAAATCATTCTGTTCATAAGTAATTGAAATATTGGTCAAGATTACAGGACATATGCATGTCTATTTTCCTTAGATAAATGATACATTTATACAATAGCTTCTGCTAAACAACTGAAGCCATTATCATCTTCTCTTCTATTTGTTTAGTAGTTTAAGAGGTACAAAATGTATTCCTATGTAATATCTTATTTGAATATCACAACAACTATGTAGAATCTATAGTGCAAACACAAAAATTATGTAGAATTTATATAATAGATATTTATTATACTACCACTTTACAGATGAAAATATTGATGTAATAGAGACTAAACGATTTTCCTAAACTACTAAGCTACTAAGTGGCAATGCATGGATTTGAACTCTTGCCTTTTAATTCCAAATTTAGTTATGTTTATTAATATACCACAAACATTTCAGGAGGAAATTTATATTTAATATATGAATTTTTTTTCTTTATTGTGCCCTAATTATTATCATCTATCAGGCTTTTAGTGTCATGGTAATTTCTTAACCCTATTCCTTATCAAAGCCTGATATCAGCTTTTTGTAATAGAATAGAATAGAATGTATTAGCCTGGGAGAGATTATATTGAACATTTAATACAATTATATTATTTTATAGATAAGAAAATTGGGGTATAACAAAGCAAGATAACTCATCTAAATTAACAAAGATATTAAAGGCAAATCAGACGTTGCAATATAGGTTTTCTGGATCTCAAACCATCACTTTTTTTTCCATTATATTTTGAGCTGAAATATATTTTTCTTCAAAACATACTAATTTATTGAATCAATTTTGTATATTTTCACATTGAATGGCAGGAAGTTGCAGACAAAAACATCTAGATAAAACTTTGTCTTGATATATGATAGTTTCATTCACTATAAAATGGAAATGATGGATGACAAGAGTCTTTTGTATGAGTGTATTTCAAATGGGAATAATGTCAAGATGGCTGAAAGAAACCAGAAAGTTACCTGAACTCTTGCTAGTTTTCACCAGAAACAACTTTAAATCAAGGCTCTACTTGGATTCTGGAGTGGCAGAATCCACAAAAAGATGGGGAAAAACATTTTTCTGGGTTAAGTCAATTTAGAAAGCCTTCAAGAAAGGTCTCATTTAGGTAAAAGGGAAGTACAGAATAGATAATGACAAAGCAAGCCTGTAGAAGGCTCTTAGGTAAAGCAGGGAAGCCACCAAGGCTCCTTAGTCCTAATTCAGAAGACTAATAATATAGCAGGCCCGGTATGAGTCCTCCAACCTCAGCACAGAAGGCAAACTGTTGGCCTCAGAACCCCAGTACATCAGCAATGTTAGGCTGGGCCATCTCAACACAGTAGGCAACACACAAGTAGCTAAATCCCTGGCACAGAAGTCAGTGGTCAGGCCCATCTCCCAGCAAAAGAAACATGGGAGAGTGCTCCTTAAGCTACAGAAGAAGGCTTATGTTTTTTAAATGATCAAAAAGCCAAAAAGAGTCCTAAATATAGAAAGTGGATTTGGCAACAAGGTACATAAAAAACACAAATTCAGGAGAAGACAACAACGTAAACATGCCTATATTCAAAAGGACATATGAATTGAGAGTTCAAAAATAATTTTAAAAATTAAATAAGAATGGTAGAAAAAATTCTGGGGGGAACGGGGTGATTTATAAAGCAAAATAAACAAAAAAATTAAATTTTAAAAAAAATGTGAGGGGGATGTCACACAAGAGAGTTATGGGGAAAAAAAGCTAACAGCTTGAAAAGGAAGCACGGAAATTGAAGAAAACAACTCCTTCAACAATAGAATTATTCAAACTGGGGGAAAATCCATTGAAGAAAAAACTCCTTTAAAAGTAAAATTGACAAATGGAAAAGAAGATCCAAGTGTTAACTTAAATAAATAATAACTTAAAAATTAAAATTGGTGGGGCAGACCCAAGATGGCAAAGAGTACACAGATCTTTGAGCTTTTTCTGGCTTCCCTAAGATAAACACCAGATCAAGTCTCCAAATGAGTTTTGGAGTGACAAAACCTACAACTATTTGGAGTGTAATAAATTTCCAGCTGGAGATATTTTGGAAGAACTTCAGGAAAGGTCTGTCTCAATTAAGCAGAGGGGGTTGCAGTCCAGCCAGGTGCAATGCCAACACAGTGCAGTGCAGAGAAACTCAGGTCAGAGAGGTTTCTAAGGCCTGGGGGAATCTACTGAAAGGCTTGCAGCCAAAAATAGCAGTGATTGCTATACTATACTAGTTCAGAAGCCTGTGGATCAGCAGACTAGCTGTGAGCCCTGCAACAAAACTTCAGAAGGCAAATAATGAGCCCATGAATTGAGCATTATTTTTCAGGGAAAAAGATAAACATTGAAAGAAATATGGAATTTTCATTTATTTTGATAGAAGGGCCAGAACTGAATGCAAGAGAAGCATAAAAAGGTAAAAAGGGGAGAAAATTAACATTTATTTTAGGTTAGAATGTTTACATCCCAATATGAGAAGATGATATGTTTAGCTCTTGAGAACTGTATCTTTGTTAATGGTATACTTATAAGGTGTCATTTGACTTTACAGTGATGACAGAGAAACTGAGGGGGAGGGGATTGTACTAGAAGAAGAGGGAAGGAGAGGTAAAATTGTGTAAATTAAATCACATGGAGAAGGAAAAAAGACCTATTAGAGTTGAGGGAAAGAAGGGAAGGTGATGAACATTGTGCAAACCTTAATCTCATCTGACTTGACTCAGAGAGACAATATCAGAAATATTAGATTAATACAAAATCTTGTCTTATCCTACAGGGAAGTAGGAGAAGAAAGGGGAAAGGAAAGGAAGAGATAATAGAAATGAGAACAGAAGTAGAAGAAGAAAGGGATGAGAAAAGGGGGAAGCTGTGTAAATGGGGAGGGCATATTGAGGGAGGTGCTAGTCAGAAGCAAAACACTGGTGAGGAGGAAAAGGGACAAAGGAAAATAAAAACATAGGGAAAATAAGATGGTGAGATATACAAAGTTAATAATTTTAACTGTGAATGTAAATGGGATGAACTCTCCCATAAAACAAAGGCAGCAGACTGGATTAAAAATCAGAATCCTGAAATATGTGATTTTCAAGAATCACATTTAAAGCAGAGTAATATGTACAGAGTAAAAGTACAGGGCTGGAACAGAATTTATTATTCTTCGGCTAAAGAAAACAAAACAAAATCTCAAAGAAAGCAAAAGAAAGAATAGATTTAATTAAAAGAGATAAGGAAGAAAACTATATTTTGATGGTCTCCTGGACTTTAGTGGACCACAGTCTGTCTCTGTTGGCCCTGTTGGAACTCCAAACAGTCAACAGCCACATGTGTCTGGCCTGAATTGGCACTTCTCCTGATGGTGTACCCTCCTTGATGCTCTTAGTTGGAGCACCCTGCTTCTGGGAATTCCAGTTTGGAAGATAGAAGCCCTCTCCCTCACCACAGGCATAGACACAAGAAGCCTGGATCAGTTTTTCAACAGCTACTAGAAGGAGAGGGACCTTGGGATTGGCCCTCCCTGTACCTCCCCAAAGGCTCTGAGACAACTGTTGCTTCAGTCAAACACAACTTGTACTTTCTGCTACAGTAATTGGGGTATTGGGATGTTTCAAGAGCAGATAATGGTGATTCTCAAAAAGGAGATTTAGGTGGAATGTGAGGACAGAGGCTGGAGTGGAAGTAACAACTTGTTGGAGATGACCTTCTCAGGTCAGTGAAAAAAAAAGCTAGTCAGAGAAAAAAAGCTGTACAAAAGGGACAGGAAGCCTGCATTTTCTTGGAGGTTGTAAAATATATCTCCAGCTGTTTTTGTGTTGAGGGCGCCAAGGATAAAGACATAGATCTGGCTTCAGCTGCTTCTGAGAGGGCTCAGTCAAATGTCCTGATTATGCTGCTGCTTTTTCAAGGAGTGAGTTCAGGAAGTAGCTCTCATGGATACTTCCACAACACTCCAAAGATTGCTTCTCCACTGCCACATGATCCTTTTTTTAAATGGTTTTAGTCCATCAGCCACCAAGACATGGAGGGCAGGGTATAATGTTGTCAACATTAGATGTCCCAAATGAGGGCTCAATCAGCAGTTCCCCATCTGGGCATTCTACATCAGATTCTTGATTGCCTCAAAATGGGAAATGATTTTGTCCACTGACATGCTAACTGCAATCAGGAGAACTTTCTTCTCCTCTTGCAGCTGGCCAGATACCTGCTTGGCTCTGGCATCCACAAACACTGGCCAAAAGACCAGGAACTCCAAACTGGTGGAGATTGCTGGGCACATAGAAAAATGATTTAATTCAAGAACTGATATTAAACAATTATTGTGTACATAGTCTTAATTAGAGCCTGCTCTAGATGAAGGTAAAACCAGAAGAACCTAAGATAATCATTTTCCAGATGAATAAATTCCCCTCAGAAAACAAGCTCTAACACTTGCCAGAGAATGGAGAAGGGCAGAGCTATGGAGCCAGCAGGACAAGGGGGGCTTGAGGAGCAACCTCAGATGATGGGCTCTACATCTCATCCTTAAATCCTGGTGAACCCCATCAAAACTATGACTCTTTGTAGATGAAATAATGGTCTACTTTAGACCATTAGAAATAATGGTCTACTTAGAGAATTTCATAGAATCAAATAAAAATCTACTTGAAACAATTAATACCATTAGTAAAGTTGAAAGATTCAAAATAAACCCCCATAAACCATAGATATTTCTATATATTACTGACAAAGCCCAGCAGGAAGAGATAGAAAGAGATATGACATTTAAAATTACCGTAGACAATATAAAATATTTGAAAGTCTACCTTCCAAGACAAAATCAGAAACTATCTAAACACAATAACAAAACACTTTTCACATATATAAAGTTTAAACAATTTAAATTTATACAATTAATTTACTCATTCAGTGCTATCCAATCACACTAACAAAAAATATTTGATAGAACTAGAAAAAATAACAAAATTCATCTGGAATAAAAAAGGTCATGAATATCAAGGAAATTAATAGGAGGAAAATGGAAACAAAGACAGCATATCCATACCAAATATGAAACTATATTATGAAGTGGCAATTTTTGGTACTGGCTATGAAATAGAGTGGTGGAACAGTGGAATAGATTTGATACACAATACACAATGGAGAATAACTATAGTAATCCATCGTTTGATAAACATAAAGACAGTAGCTTCTGCAATAAGAACTTATATATGAATTATATTATAAAAATTACTGGGAAAACTGGAAAGTAGGATGGCAGAAAAATTAGGCATACATCAACATTTTTATACCCTACACCAAGATAGTATCAAAATGGCTACATGATTTAGAAATAAAGGTTAATACCATAAGTAAATTAGGAGAGCAAGGAATAGTTTATCTTTCAGTTCTATGAGAATAGAAAAAATTGATAGCCAAACAAGTGGTAAAAACATTATGAAATGCAAAATGGATAATTTTGATTACATTAAACTTATAAAAAGTTTTTCATAAATATTACTAATATGATCAAGATTAGATATTAAACAAAAATCTAGAAAATAAATTTTAAAACCAGGTTTTTTTTTTCTGATAAAGTCCTCATTTCTAAAATACATAGATAACTGAGTTAAATTTATAGGAATACAAATAATTCTCCAATTGATAAATGGTCAAAGGATATGAACAGGTAATTTTGATGAAGAATTAAATCTATCTATAGTCAAATGTAAAAATGTTCTTAACAACTATTGAGTAAAGAAATGCAAGTTTTAAAATTTTACTGGATTGCCTAATATGAGAGAAAAGGAAAATGATAAATGTTGGGTAAGATGTTGGAAAATTGGAACACTAATATGGTGTTGTCAATTGGTCCAAACATTCTGGAGTACAATTTGAAAGTATGCCAAAAGACTAGAAAATTGGTTATACCTGGTGATCTAGCAATTCCTCTACTTGGTATGTATTCCAAAGAAATCATTAAAAAGGATAAAAGAGCCCACATGCTCTTTTTTGTGGTGATGAAGAATTCGACACTGATGAGATCCCTATTACTTGGGTAATGTGTCTTCCAAGTTGTGACATTCTACACATTAATAACAATAGTCTAAAGATAACCAATTTTGGAAGATTTGGTAACTTCAATCAATAGAGTGATCTACTTACAACTCCTAAAGACTCATCATGTAAAATGCTCTTTTCCTTCAGATACAGAACTGATGGTTTCAGAGAGCAGATTAAAGTATATATATTTATTTTCTTTAATTTGGGGGTATCATAACTAAGGCAGAAATATATTCTGTCTAACTTTGTTTGCATAATGGGTATCATATCTTTGCATCTTAGTGTGTTGAAGGAGAGGGGATCAGTGAAAGCATTTGGAGAGTGGAATTTCTTGAGGATTATGCTGTGACAAGAAAGATTATTTTGAAAAGACCATGCTAGTAGGTGGAATGAAGAATGATATCTTTAGAGCATAGGAGATAGAAGAATTATGTGGTTAAATTTGGATTTGCCAACAAAAGTGCTAAAGTTCTTAAGGATTTTGGAAGGGGATCAAAGGGAAAGAGAAAGACTATAATACAGAAATTAATATTCTTGAAAAATGAGAAGAGTGACAGTGTCCTTGTAAGATATAAGTAGTTCTATAGTTGAAATCAGTTGAATGGCTTTTCTTTAAAGCATTTCACAAATTCAATTTGACCTTGTCCTCATCCCATAGGACTCTTCTGAGCCATGGAAAGACAGTTTTTTTTTTTTCAATAAGAAAAAGGTGGGGGGCGAGGGAAAGAGGCCAAGTTCAAGGTCTTTTCCCATTATGTACTTCTTTTAACTGGGACATTCTCCAAATCAGCCCCCAAAAGAAATTTTTCAGAGTCATAGGTATTCAAAATTCACAAACTTTTGATATTTTGCTCTTTAAATGTACTCTTTTGTGCAAAATACTAGCACAAGTAGCATTTATCTAAAGTATAAGTATCTTCAAAACATTATTTAATATCACATTTTAAGGTCAGAATTAGACCAAGTAGTAAACCCTTGCAGCTCTGTGTATCAATGTGCTTGACTATGAGTACTAAATCTAAAGTTTTATTTCATACCATCTATAAAACTGCTTAAGTTTTTCTAGGCTGTATTCAGAGGAGAACGGGTCACCAAGGCTCCAGAACTCTTCCCTATATTATATTTTGTCACATGAACTTATTTAAAAGCTTAATTTGCTTTGCTTTTCTTTGCAGTGGAAATCTGATCACAGTCCCCAAACCTCTAAATTAGACTTTCCTAGCATGGTTAAATTATATCTAAAAAAATAACTCTGCAAAAGATTTGTCTGACCTGACTTGCACTAGCTTTTATTTGCTCTTGAAATCACTTTTTCTTTTACAAAGAAAATTTTAATAGTAATAATAATAATAAAAAGAGTTGCCAGAGGAAGCAATGGAGGAGGAAGGGCTAACTTCTCTCCATTTTTTCCCCTTTTTTCTACTGTTTTACCTTAACCCATCTTAAACGTTATCTTTCCATGGATCTATTTGCATTCTGTCCTTCAGTATGCCATCCCAATCTCTTCTCTTATGTGAAGCATGTCTTCCTGACCACTCCCAGTTTAAAATGTTCACACACTTTTGAAGTTTTTCTCATTATAAAAACCACTTAAGTTTGCAACTATGGTTTTAGGATGGAAAATGAACTGGAGCTGTCATTTAAATTGTGGGTATTGAGGTGAAGGAAAAGTCTAAGCAAAATCATTTTACATTATCTTATATTACAGAGAGACAGACACAATTATATAATTATATAATGATAACATATACACACATAGACATATATGTATGTGTATATAGAAACAATATTTGGAATAGTATCAAAAAAGCACCAAAGAAATAAAATATTATTTTACAAGCAAATGAAAGTTTCCCTAAATCGTAATAAATACCAACCATTAAGACAAAAATATTTCATCTGTGACATCTATTTATTTATTTATTTATTTTTAGGATTAAAAATCATATATTTGCATTCACAAAGTTATAGTCCTGTTGAGAAACTAAGGCTCCAAGCCACCTATGCCAGATTCTCATTAAAATGATAAATGAAAGGAAGGAAGGAAGGAAATACTGAAAATGCTTTTTAAATACCTACTATGTGGCAGGTATTGAGCTAAGAATATTTTCTCATTTAGTCCTCCTGATAACTCTGAGAAGCAGGTGTTCAAATCTTATTCATTTTACTCTTGAGGAACTAGAGGCAGAGATTGACACAGCTAATAAGCGTCTGAGATGAGATTTGAATTTAGGTCTTCTGGATTCTAGGCCAAGCACTCTATTGTTAGTTCCAAATAGCTCCCCCAAAGTGAAGAACTGGGAAAATGATTCATTTTTTCCAGTTCTGATATTATGGTTTTAAATTTTAGTCTATGCAGGTGTGCTTATAGAGAGTTTCTCATTGGCTAATACATCTATCATAGTTCTACATTATAAATGCAATTCAATCATTTTATAAAATTAAGAAAAATATAAATTACAATCCTGTTGCAATATTTTTGGAGAAGGTTCACATCTCCTATGTGGGTTAACTGGGTACTATTTAATCAGAACAAGATGGACTTCTTTGGATAGTTGGTATTTGAATAGCCCAAGAACAACCATTGTTGTAAAATTGTAAATGTGTTTTACCACTATGAGATGTCTCACAGATACTGCCATCCTCAGAGAAGAACTAGTAATTAGAAAAGCGAATTACATTTCACATGATGGTGGTTTTGCCTTAAAAAATCCATAAGGTAAATATTAACAGATTGCTTAAATGAAGCAAATCATTTTCATATTGTCTTTCCAAAAAGTTTCTTTCCAATTGACTCTGAGCCTTTCTGATTACCTAAATTATTCAGATACTGTACATATTAGCTTTGGCAAGCCCAACCCGAGTTTGATTTTTTTTTCTTGTTGCAAAATTTCATTAGGATAAATTCATCAAGGGTAAATTACCTGTCAATGTAATTTTATGACACCCATTATCCCTTAGTCTAAGTAGCTCTTTGAATTTTACATGAACTAAAATCAGAACTCAACAGAATGAATATAAAATAGTCATACACTTCCTGTTCCCTAAAGGAAATATAAACTCTGAGTCTACACAAAGAGTTTTGGCTAAAAACTCAATTTTGCCCACAAAAAAAAGTTTTTATAAAAATTTTACTGACAAAATACATTTTTAGATCAATTCAGTTTCAGTCAAAAATAGTTTTCACGTGTGATCACAGCCGCCATGTGAGTGCCTTTGCCTTTTTAGAAACATTGCCAAACAAGTCTTCCTGCATGTTCTTGAAAAAGTCATGTTTTGGCAGTGACACCCAAATTACCTCATTGAATTTTGAAATTTGGCAGATGAAATTAATTTTTTTGTGATGCCCTACTTAACTTTTTCTTTGAGGAGTGGCTTATTATAGGTCTGCTTGGTTCTTCTTATATTTAAGTAACAACCATCCACCAAGAAGAGGTACAATTTGACTGACTTAAATTGGAAATAGGATATAGGTATTGTATACAATATTGCTTTTTACAATTAAATGAGAGATAGTTGAACTATGTGACCTGCAAATTATAGTCCAGTTTTAAATGTATAATCCCATGGAGAGTTCAGACATTACAGATGACTTTTTGGATTTCGATTGTCAAGATTCCTGAAGTTCAGTGAGTGCTGTTGTAACAGTTAAAAATGCTAATACTGAAATTAAAAAGAGGGAACACATTACCAAAAATTTTGTTTTGAAAAAAAAAAAAGTATAGTTAATCATGCATGTCTGTAAATATTTTATAAGCTCTTTGAGGTAAGAACCCTGCCTTTTTATTGTGATCCCTTCACTATCCAGTCACCCAGATACTGATGAGTACCCCCCCCCACACACACACACATAGTAAGGCCTCATTCAGTGATGCTTTATTCCCATAATACATCTCATTACATATTTTTCCTTTTCACCATTGCTGAGGAATAGTAGCAAATTGCAGTCTTCTTTATGATAACAAACATTTCACTATTTTCTTTATATCCATAGTACTTAACCCATTGCCATCAGTGTAATAAGTGCTTAATAAATGATTACCAAATTTAAATAATTTTGCCTAGACTGACAGAAAATTATTGCTTAGTCACTGCCCCCTTGAGAAGCTAAATTGTTTTTTTCCAAAATGTGCAAGATAGCTGGGGGAAACTTCTTATAGAAGCTTATTGCTTGAATAGTTAATCATCATTTCTTAGGTTTTAAAGAATGTTTTTAGTTTGGATTTTGCACTTGAATGAGAATAGATCATAACAGGTAAAATTTTATAACTCCTCAAAATATAGAAGTAAAAATATTGTACTAACACAACCATGACACTACATACTTAACTAACTTTCTTAATAGCATTTTGTATTCTTCAAAGGGGTAGTTTAAAATGAAGGAGTATTAAAATGTTGAAGGGAAAGTTATTTTTAAAGGAGGGTTACACTTTCCTTTTGTTTTCTTTGTACTTTGAAAATAAGAGCAAAAAAGGTGTTTTCTAGGAATATGATGGAGTAGATTGGTAAATTTCAAGCTCTTCCTATTTCCCCATGAAATAGAATAATTTTGTGCCTCAGGACAAACATAGACTTATAGAAAGTAAATAATTCATGGGACAGAACAGAGGTTCTACTGGCACAACCCAAGAAGACAAGAAGACCCTAGGCTGGACATCAACCAATGTGAAATGCAAACACCTCCAGGCAAGCTCCACAGAAACACCAAATGGGGATCCCTGTGGCTAGCTGGGTTTTCCTGGAGCCTCTGCAGGAGCCACAGAAACTTCCACCTCCTGGAATGTATTTGCAGAGTTGTGGGTATGAGTCTGGAAAGATTGAGGGAATTGTTGGTTGGTTGTGAATGCCAGGGCCAGTTGTACTGCAAGGATGTGGTCCTGGGTGAGAAGAAACTAGAAACCTGTGAGTGCAGATGCAGTGGGGCAGGGCTACTGACTGTGAAAACCTGTATGAGTCTGGAGCTCTTGGTTTGGGGTCCCAGGTCAGAGCAGAAAGCTGAAGTGAAGCTGGAGGCACTATCCTCCCACCTGACAATTAGAGGTGCTATACCAATACCTCTTATTAAAAAAGAAAGAACCCAACCATAGAAATATACTATGAGAATAGGGAAAACGAGAGTTCATCTTCAGAGGAGGACATTGAAGTAAAAAAAAAAACCAAAAAAAACCCAAAAGCTTCTCCCTTAAAGAGTAATGTAAAATGGCTTCCTGCCCAGAGAAAATTTGTAGAAGAACTCAAAAAAATTCACATATCAAATGAGAGACATTAAGGGAAAACTAAAAAAGATAATTTAAGAAAAATGAGAAAATTATGAAAATAAGTTAGTCAACTAGAAAAGGAGATAAAGAGTCTCAAAGATGAAATTAATTCTTTGAAAATTAGAATTGGGCAAGGGGAAGCCAGGGAAGCTATGAGAGACCAAGAAGTAACAAAACATATTATAAAGAATGAAAAAGTAGAACAGAATGTAAAACATAAGAAAAACAACACATCTGAAGAATAAATCAAGAAAAGAAAAATATAAGAATAATTGGACTATCTGAAAATTGTGATTAAAGAAAGAACCTTGTCACAATAATACAAGAAATAATCCAATAAAATTGTCCTGGAATGATTGAACATGAGAGAAAGTAGAAATAGGAAAAAAAATCCACTACTCAACACCTCAATGAGATACTTGCAAGAAACAAGAAAAAAATTCAAATATACTTGAGTTACAATTAGAATTGTACAGGACTTACCAGCAGCCACAATAAAAGATCACAGCTCCTGAAATCATATGTACATATATACATACAACTAAAAGAACTAGGACTACTGCCAAAATACCCATAATATTGAATGAGAAAAGTTAAACATTAAATGACCTTGCAGATTTTCAGGACTTTCTATCAACCAAATTCAAACTTAATAGAAAATTTTACATATAAGAGTCATATCAAAGATCAATTTTAAAGAACTCAATATGGAAAAAAAGTTATGTTTTTTTAATATGAGTAATATACACAATATGTTTAAAGTTGGCATTAGCAATAGGGTAGCTCAAAAGAAAGGCTGGGTAGAGTTAAGATAAAAATAATAATTATATACATGAGATATGGAGCAAGAAAAGACACAGAGAGACATTAAAGTGGGGAGGAGGGCTCATAGTTCTAAAAACCTATTCACCTTGGGAATGGGTTAAATAAGCAACACTACATATATACTATGAAAAGTATAGCACCCTCCAAATCTGTAAAGAAATAAGAAATGGGAAATGGGTGAAGCGAGAAGCAGAGTGGGGGAAGAAGACCTGGGAGAGATCCATGGTTTGGGGAAGAGGTTAAGTAATAGCAAGGCAAGTTAAGGAGTAGAATTTAAGCAAAGAGTTAGCTGGATTAGGAAAAATATGTATGTGTGTATATGTGGAGGGGGAGGGGAGTTGTGTGTGTATGTATGTGTGTGTATATATCTATATACAAAAATACATCCTTCCTTAACTATAGCCTGCTTGTCAGAGGTAAGGGGAATGACAGGGGAAAAAATAAAGCAAAAAGAGTGTTCAGGGGAGAACAAAAGAACAATTTACAAGGATATAAAGAAAAGATGGACACTCATGAATATACTTTCTTGGATTGGTAATTTGTTATTATATATTTTCATTTCTTTCCTTATTTTCCTTTCTTCCTTCCTTTCTTCCTGTTAAGTGACTTTCCCAGGGTCACATAGCTAGAAGGTGTTCAGTGTCTAAGACCAGATTTGAACTCAGGTCCTCCTGACTTCAGGGCTGGTGCTCTATCCACTGTACCACCGAACTGCCCCTGTCATTATGTAGTTTGAATCATCCCTAATGTCCTGCTGGGTACATGACAGTGTTCTCTTGCTTTTTTTTTTCCTTATGTTTTAAATAAAATAATTTTTTTAAAAATAAATTTAAATTAAAAATTGTTTTAAATGAAAAATGCCACAGATAGGAGGAGGTACAAAAGGTTAAAAAGATGATTAGCCTTTGGATCAAAAACATTTGGATTCAAATACTGCTCTATCATGTGCTGTCTGTTGTCCATAAACACATAACTTGCCTATAGACAACACTTTGAGATAACTATTTCAATAGAATAGTGGGTTTTCATGATAGAATGAGTTTTCCTCATTCAGTTTCAATGAAACCAAATCAAACAAAGATTGTAAAATGGTATGGTTACAGTTTAAGTAGAATATGTTGCACAGTTTAGAATATCTAGGAAAGCTGCTGGGAGTCAGGTCCAGGCTTAAGTGTACTTTCCATTATTAATACCAGAACAAAAATTGGTATCTTATTACAATATGGAATAAATGAGATATCAATCTGATTAAGGCCTATAAGGAATTGAAAGAGAGATGACTATAATTACAGGCTGTCAGAGTTAGAAGATACCTCAGAGTTCATCTAATAAAACTCTTATTATAAAAGAAATTTCATCTTCAACATTGTTAACAATATAGCTCCACCTGAAGACCTTTGGTAATTAAAAATCTATTGTATTTTCTAAGGCAGCTTTTCCATTTTCTGAAAATTTTAATTGACAAAATGAAGTATTAATGGATGAAGGGCGTCCGAGGCATTTGATGTTTAACAACAACAAAAAAAGTAAAAAAAAGTCATTGAATTTCACTGTGAAGAGATCTGGTCAACATCTACTTGATAACTTGATGGGAAATGAACAGTATCAAAGAGAACAAAGATTTTATCCAAATCAGACAATGTTACAGGTTATCCTGTCTGGGCAAAATTAGGAGATTACAAAATGAGGAAAGAATCAGAGGAAAAAGACAAAACATGAAACAGGAGTAAAAGAACATGGAAAGAAAAGATAGAACTTTTTTTGCATTAGTTTCTTGAATTGATCTGTATCCAAAATCACTAAATCTTTGGCACTTAATTTACTCTCCAGGTGGCTGCTGAATGTTGTGGGACACACAAAGCTACTCCTACATACAGGTGGATCACTTACTTTGGCTGGCACTCATAAACACACAGAACCTACTTTGGGGAAAAGGTATGTAGTGTGTGTGTGTGAGAGAGAGCAATTCTCTTTTCACTTCAAGTTCAACTTTCCCTTTCTGTAGCTTCATGGAGCAACATATTTTGTTGTAAAAATTAAAAGAGCATCCTCAGGATAAAGCAAATACTACTCATGGAGTAAGAGCTAGATATGAAATCTGTTAAGTATCAGATGAATTTCTCTGTATGCCTGTGTATCCTTCACCAGCACTAAAGGGAAATTATTTGATTTTGAGGATTCCTAGTATGTCCCAGAATGGTGATAATCTGGAAACAGACAAGTATATCAACATCATCATCATCATCACCATCATCATCATCATTCTTATCTTCTTCTTCCTCCAGTAATAAAATGATCTGTGATTAACAAAGCATACACACACACACACACACAAGTACACACACATATATATGTATATAAAATCACATTTGATGACCACTATATATTTACAAGGCAGGTAGTGTAATGTAATATTTTATCCATTTCAGATAATAGGAAGCAACCTTAATAGACTAAAGTACTTTGGGCCAAAGCTACATAATATGAAAAGAAATTTAAGTGCATTAAAATATAAGGTATGTAGAATAAACATAAGACAAGAATGAAGTTTGAAACAGGCTACTCTGAGAGCTATGAATGCTAAATGTTAAATAAGAAATATTTAAGTAGGAAACAAGTAAGAAATATTTAAGACCTAATGATTTGTGTAATTAATACAGAGAAAAGCTATATAAAGAGATGCAGAGTGAAGTAAACAAAGCCAAGAAAACATATGCAAAATCAAAGTTAATTCTAATAAAATTATAAAGATTAAGTAAGTCTTGAATGAAATAAAAGGAGATGTAACCCTATCCCTTTATGGAAATTGACGGTCCCTAATCTTACATATTGTACACGTAATTTCAGACTTTCTCAATTTAATTTATCAGTTCTGTTGATTATTTCCCTCTTAAAACACTATTTGTAATATGGGAAAGAGCTCTTGGAATGAGAGAAGAGGGAGGACATATGAAGTATTGTGGTGTTGTAAAAACAAGAAAACATTAATAAAATGATTTTTATAGAAGTCTAAATAGGAAGAGAAGGCATCTATACAAATATCCCTAATGTAAAACAGAACATGATTAAGTCAATTAGACAGGCAACAAATAAGGCTGTATGGAATTTTGGAAGGCTTCTGTTATGGTCCATTGTGTAGATGAAGGTTAATGGTTAAACTTTGAAGGTATAATGTAAACATTAATATAAAAAACTGCTGACATTATCCTAACTGTTCTACCACTAGAGGATAAAGGGGGAATATCTATCTCATTGTCAGAATTAGCTGGAACTTCCTGAAAAATATTTAAAGAAGTGTTTTTGGAAGGGTGATATATATGAGTATGTTGAGGGAAATGGGGTGATGGTGGAAGGGAGAGATCTTTAGAACTATTTGAGCTATCTTTAGACTCCCTATTTTCCCCCATTTCCCAGGGTTTCCCATTATCAGAGGTATATTAAAAAAATGTCCATGGAGGAGGAGTCTTTTAGAAAATAACTTTACAGGTATGGGTAGAAATATGTAGTCATTGAGACATTTTCTCTATCTGAAACTTTGTGCTTTTGTGAATTTACAGTCAAAAACTTTTATAAAATCATAACCATTTCTGCATTAAATCTACCATACCCCCCAAATAATCTAATTGTAATGGAAGGATTCCTAAATGTGTTGAAAAAAGTAGAAAAGTCATATAGAGAATTGCTCTTCTCTAGAATGCATTTTTAAAAATATGACTTTTGTGCAAATCTCTAGACAATTTCCTTCCCTTGGGTTACAAATGCTTTTCCTATAATGCAAAGATAAGAGAGCTAGGTTGCGAAGGTAGGTGGCAGACTGAATAGAGTGTTGGATCTAGAATCAACACTCTTTTTCCTGAGTTCCAAATTGACCTCAGATACTTATTAGCTATGTGATGCTAGGAAAGTCATTTAACTGTTTACCTCAGTTTTGTTGTTGTTTGTTTGTTTTTTAGCTGTAAAATGAATTGGAGAAGGAAATGGCAAACTTCTCTAGCATCTTTGAAAAGAAAACTCCTAATGGGGTCAAAAAAGAGTCAGACACAATTGAAAAATGACTGAAGAAAAACAAAAGCATCTCTTCATTAACCATTATATGTTAGCTGTTGGATTACATTTGAATTTCTTTTCCTCCTTATTTATGGTCCAAGATTATCATTTCTTTACTGGGAGAAGTATGTTCCCTTTTAAGCTAATACTCTTAGAATCAACAAATACCTATACTGGAAGAATTAACATCAGTGGAAATCAGCATTATTTTTTCATATTGACTGAGTTTCCATCATACTCCTGGCCCTAAATTAGACAACTTGAGAAATGCGTAATTAGAATAAAGATCTGGACATGACCCAGTTGACTGTTATGTTCTAAAAAAAAGTGACATTGATATTAACAGTGAGTTGAAATACAGCCAATACTATAACAATAAAAGCACAAAACACACCTAAACACAGAAAACTTAATGATAAGTTGAAGTTAGACAAAATAAAAGTAATTAGAATTCATTATTTAATAAAAATAGCTAACATTCCCAAATTTACAACTGTGGAAGATTTCAAATGCTTCACTTGTTATATCATTTGATTCTCACTACAACTTTTGGAGTTAATACTGTTATCCTCATTTTGCAGATGAAGAAACTGAAACAGAGAGGTAAGGTGACTTTCCAGGGTCACAAAGATTGTAAATGTCAGAAAGTGAATATGAATATAGATATTCCTGACTCCAATTCCAATTACTGAATTCTTTTTAAATTTTTTTCAGTCAGCTACAAATTTGGATCAACTCAAACCTTCTTATCTCTAACTCCAAATTCTCCCTAAAATCAAGTTCAATTTTTTTTTCTGATATATATACACCTGAACATTCTATCAGCACTCACTTAACATTTTTGAAATGGACTCTTCATCTTTTTACCTAAATCTGACTCTTTATTTAACTTTTTCCACCAATATCCAACTTATCTCATCTTGCAATTTCTAATTTGGTTTTGGATACTTATTTGCACTATCACAGCCAAGTAGAAAGATTGGAGATGGGATAAATATGTTTGAAAACTGATTTCTCATATGAAATCATCTCCCAGGTATTGAACATTAATATTTACTTCCTTCAAAATGTTTTTTGTTAATTTTGTCCATGTAGTTCATACATTTAGAACTGGAAGAGACCTTTTACATCATTTAAGAACTCTTCATTCTTTTTCCACTGGGCTTTGGATATTCTTTTTTTTTTCTTCTTTCATTTTGAAGCAATTCTGAACTTCTTGTCTGTTTCTCCCCATTAATTTTTTCTTTGAATTTTTATTTACTTTGATCTTTTAAAACTTTCTCTTTGTATACTTGGTTCTTAATTTCATATCATGCCCTTTATTCTATCTGAATTCATCTCCAAGGATGGTCAGTCTTTCCCTCCAAGCCAGTATATTGTAGTATTTTATTATTTTCCCTCCCTAAATGAGATAGCATTATATGTAATCACCTCACAGGTTCTCAAACATAATTCTGAAATATCTCATATCTTTTTTTCTCCCTTCCATTTCCATTGTAACCACTGTACTTCAAGTTCTCATCTCTTCTCAAAGAAACTATTTTAATTGCTTTCTAATTGGGTTTCCTCCAGTATTTCATCCTCAACCCCCCCTCCCATCCCTTCTGCCTAATAATGTATTATATATTTTTTTCTTATTCATAATTCTGAACACATTGATTCTCTATTTGGAAATAATATCTTCCTATTGCTTACAAAATGATTAATAAACCCCTGACCTTTCAAACAAGACACTTTACTTTCTAGCTTTTATCTATATCTTCAAACTTATCTCATACCTATACATCTTTCATAGAGTCTGTATTTTATACAAACAGCTCTTCTTTGTCCCTAATTCACATCCTACTTTCTAGTCTTTATTATTTTTTTAACCCTTTCCTCAAGGCTCAGCGTTCCTCATCCCATGTATTGAAATTTCTCTCCCTTTTCTTGTTCTGATTCAGGTATCCAGTCTTCTCTTTTTAAGCCTTTGCCCTCTGCTTCCCTTAAGCTGAAAGTGATTTTTTCTTCCTTAAATTTCTCAGAGCACTAAGTTCAATCCTCCTCTTCACTTCTCACATTCTCTTATATGATAATTATATATTGACCTCCTCCTTATCCCCACTACCATGCTTTTTAGCATACCCCCATTGGAGCACAAATTTTTTGTTATTGTTTTTTTTTTTTTTGTTTTGTTTTGTTGTTGAGAACAGCCTCTACATTATATTTATCTTTGAATTCCCCTGTTCTTTTGCTTTGTAATAGGCACCTATTCAAGTTGTATGAAATGCAATAAAGCATATATCTAACAAAGTATAAAACAGAAGAAAATGCAAGTCCTGGGGCTTGCATTCTAACCCTCATTGGATACCACTCCCCTACCTTAAACAGAAAAATTAAAGTAGAACTCCAAAATGTCATTTCACAGGGGAATTTTTCAGAGTTGGCAAACCTCACAATCAAGAACCAGTTTTCACATCTGAGATAATTTCAAAGGAGAAAGAATTATTTCTTCCTTAGAGTTCCAAACTCTGTAGACTTTAACATGGTATTTTTGCCAGACTGTCTAACTTATTAAGTTTTAGGGACATACTTCTCATTCAGAATGCATTGTTGAACCATTATTTGAAAAGTAACTAATCATTTCATCTCTTTCTTCACCCTTAAAATTTTATGCCATATTTTTTGTAATGACTTTTTTAATGTATCAAAAGAAATGAGAGAGATTTATTGATAGAACTTATAAGCCAGAAATGATGAAATGCCCAAGGGAAGATATTTTTAAGTGACTATATGTCAACAAGGAGAAGCTATGATCAGAACTATAAATATTCATTTTCATACTATACTCAAATAAGAAATACTACTACAATAATATCACCAAAAAGAATTATTAACTTCTTCAATGTTCTCTCATTCATTCACTGAAGTCTTTATTTTTCTTGAAAAAGTTCTATATTTCTCTTCCCCCTTAATTCTCATATTTATCTATCAGCTTAGTTTAATGCCTTTCTATCTATATTATTACAGCAGCTTTTTAGTTCATTCCATTACTTTTTTTCCCTATTCCCTTGTGTAGACCACCATTAGAGTGATTTTTCTCCAATATTTCATCAAATCTGGTTTCAATCAGTAAAATGAAAGCTCTTTTAGACTTAGTCTGAATGATTTTCATGTTGCTTAAGATCCTTTAGTGATTCCAAAAACTTACTCATGGGTTTGGGTCCTCTCAGTTACTCTCAACTTGGTTTAGCCCATCGGCTGAGATGTTTTTGTCAGTGTGTAGCCATAGTGTATATTATAGTTTGTTGCAACCAAAGGTAGTTATGATTTAGGTGACAGGTGAACACAGATGAGCATTCCAGAAAATAACTTGGCAAGCTCTTTTACTAATTCTCTAGGAATATGCCAAACATACCCAAGAATTTTCTTTTAGTTACTATCTTCAAAACTGACAAGGTAAGTAACCACAATAATAGTTTGTTAGTATTTATTAATAGCTCAACTGAAATAAATTCATTTCATTAGCTTCAAACCAAGAAAAAAATATCATTGAAAGAAAAGAGCCTGGGTGGAAAGGGACACAGATTTAAATTTGTTGATGAGAAAGTAAGAAAGAAAAAAGCATTCATTCTGGGACATGTTCTGGTGAAGTACCATATCAGGATTCTTGGCAACTAGAATTTGGGATGAAGATGATGTAGACCTGGATCAGCAGTTGTAAAATAAAGACAGAAGAATGTAAAGTATTGTGAAAAAGTCATTGGAAATGAACTTCTTCTCTTTATTTAACTTAGGGTAAACCCTATGTTTTCTTTAGCTACAGGACTTTATGGTGTGTAAGCATCATTGAGCAGTATTATTTTCACAGTATACAATGTTTCTCAACAAGAACGAAAATATTGACCCAAGTGAATAGTTGCTAAAAGGTTCTTTTAAAAAATCACAATATGGCCAAAGAATCACCATGGATTCCTTCAGATAACAGCATCTGTTCCATGCCTCGTTGGAGCATAGTAAGTACTTTTCAAATACACAAATCCTTAGAGAACTCCATTTGGACATGATGCTTCTCCAGGGAGTCACAAAACTTCTCATTAGCATCTGTGCATCATAACAGGGGCAGTTTAGCTTGGTTGTATTTAAGAGTTTTGAAATTATTTATTTTTTTCTTTTACTCTTTCCCTAGTCAAGAAGCTAAGGCAACAGATTCTTTCTCCCTTTTAATCTTTAAGCTTGAGTTTGGAATTCTAGCAATATAAAAGTTAGGAGGACTGAAAAAGAGTCACTAACTTTTGAGTCCAAAACAGGGCAAATTAGATTGGGCATATAAATTATTTTCAGAATGAGACATCAAATTCAAGTTGTAACACATGAAACTGAACAGATTAAGAATAAGAATATTAACAACAACAATAACTAAGTACAAATAAGATTAAACATATATAATTCCTCTATAGTAGATTTTAAAATTTTAATTAATGATTTAATATTTTCCCCAATGACATTCAAAATAATTTTTAAACATTTATTTTTAAGATTTGTGAGTTCTAGATTCTATTCCCTTATCCCCACCCACAATTAAGAAATCACATGTGAAGTTATGCAAAACATTTTCATGAAAATCAAGTTGTAAAAGAAAACATAGCTCTACTATTCTAATGAAAATAAAAACAGTCAAACAATTAAATTAAAAACAAAGAGAGAGAGAGAGAGAGAGAGAGAGAGAGAGAGAGAGAGAGAGAGAATGCTTTGATCTGTATTCCCAGACTTAATCAGTTCCTTCTCTGAGTATGGATAGGATTTTTCATCATAAGTCCTTCAGAGTAGTTGTGAATGATTGTACTACTGAGAATAACAAAGTCATTTACTGCTGGTCATCCCAGAATATTGCTATTGCTATTGCTTATACAGTACATTTCATTTTGTTCATGGAGGACTTTGCAGGCTTTTTTTTTTTCCTGAGACTATTCTGCTCATCATTTCCCAGAGAACTATAAAATTCCATCAGAGAAACTTACTTAGAATTTTTTTAATTACTATTGCTAATTGTATTTTCCCACATTTATTGTCTCTCTCTCTCTTTTCACTCTGTCCTTTGTCAAACGTGTTTTGCCTCTGAACACTCTCTCCCCCCAAATGCCTTCTCTTTAATACCCTCCTCCTTTCCCATATCACATTCCCCTCACATTTTCCTGCAAGGTAAGATATATTTCTGTATCCCTATTGAGTATGTATGTTATTTCTTATTTGAACCAGTTTTTATGAGAGTAAGGTTCACTCTTTCATCCTCTCCTTCCCCCTCTTTCCTTCCCCGTAAAAGCTTTTTTTACCTCTTTCTTATAGCAGATAATTTGCACCATTCCATTTCTCCCTTTTCCTTTATACCAGTATATTGTTCTCTTACCCCTTAATTTCATCATTTTTTAAAAAGATAGTATCCCTTCATATTCAATTCACATCCATGTATATTCCTTCTAATTGTCATAATAATGAGAACATTCTAATGAGTTACAAGTATCATCCTCCCCTGTAGAAATGTAAACAGATAAACCTTATTAAATCCCTTATGATATTGTTTTCCTGGTTACCTCCTTATGCTTCTCCAGAATCCTGTGTTTGAAAATCAAATTTTCCATTCAGCTCTGGTCTTTTTTTTAATCACAAAATACTTAAAGATCCTGTTTCACTGAATGACCACCTTTTCCTTTGAAAGTTTATATTCACTTTTGTTAGGTAGGCTCCATTCCAGAATATCATATTCCAAGCTAACTAGTTCTTTAATGTAGAATCTGCTAAATCTTATATTATCCTGACTGAGGATGCTTTTCTGGATGCTTGCAATATTTTCTCTTAACCTGGGAGTTCTGAAATTTGACTAAAATGTTTCCAGTAGTTTTTATTGTGGGATCACTTTAGGAGGTGATCAGTGGATTCTTTCAATTTCTATTTTACCCTCTAGTTTTCTTTGATAATTTCTTAAAAAATGAGGTCCAGGTTTTGTTTTTGAATATGATGTTTAGATAAACCAATAATTTAAAAAAATATATTTCTCCTGACCTGTGACCAAAGAAGAAATAGGGATCATTACTGATCACAAAATATATAATTTTGAGTATATTAAAAATATTTTGTACAAACAAAACTAATGCAGACAAGATTAGAAAGGAAGCAATTTTTACATTCAAAGGTTCTGATAAAGACCTTATTTCTAAAATATATAGAGAATCAACTGAAATTTATATGAATTAAGGCCATTCTTCAATTGATAAATTGTCAAAGGATATGAACAGACCTTTTTCAGATGAAAAATTGAAACTATTTCTAGTCATCTCAAAAGGTGCTCTAAATCACTATTGATCAGAGAAATGCAAATTAAGAAAACTCAGAGATGCCTCTACATACCACTCAGATTAGCTAAGATTACAGGAAAAGATAATGATGAATATTGGAGGGGATGCAGGAAAATTAGTACACTAATACATTGTTGGTGAAACTGTGAATGGATCCAACCATTCTGGAGAGCACTTTGGAACTATGATCAAAAAGTTATCAAACTGTGCATACTCTTTGATCCAGCAATATTTCTACTGGGCTTATATCTCAAAGAGATCATAAAGGAGGGAAAGGGACCCAGATGTGCAAAAATGTTTGTGGCAGCCCTTTTTGTAGTGGCAAGAAATTGGAAACAGAATAGATGCCAATCAATTGGAGAATGGCTGAATAAAGTATGTTGCATAAATGTTATGGGATATTATTGTTCTATAAGAAATGACCAGCAGGATGATTTCAGAAAGCCCCAGAGAGACCTACATGAACTGATGCCAAATGAAATGAGCAGAACCAAGAGATCATTATACAGGGCAACAACAAAACTATAAGATGATCAATTCTGATGGATGTGGCTCTCTTCAACAATGAGATGATATAAACTAGTTCTAATTGTTCAATGATAAAAAGAGTCATCTATACCTAGAGAGAGAATCTGGGAACTGAGTGTGGTTCATAACACAGTATTTTTACTCTTTTGGTTGTTGTTTGCTTGCATTTTATTTTGTTTCTCTCTCTTTTTATTTACTGTTTTGATTTGATTTTTCTTATGCATCACTATAATTGTATAAACATGTATGCATAGATTGGATTTAACATATATTTCTACCATGTTTAACAATTATTGGACATGTATAAATTATATATTAGATTTATCCAATATATGCTGAACTAATTGCTATATAGGGGAGGGTGTGGAGGAATGATGGAGGGAATTGGAACACAAGGTTTTGCAAAGGCTAACATTGAAGAATTGTCCACACATATGTTTTAAAAAATAAAAAGCTTTAATTAAAAAAAATCTCTCCTGGATCTATTTCCAAAATTAGTTGTTTTTACAATGAGATATTTCACCTTTTTCTCATTTTTTTTCTTATTTTTTTATTTTGCTTTATTGTATCTTGATTTCTTATGAAGTCATTACCTTCAATTTTCTCAATTTTAATTTTTAAGGAATTATTTTCCTTAATTGACTCAATAATTAACTCAAATTTATATGAACTCAAGCCATTCTCCAATTGATAAATAATCAAAGGATATGAACAGACAATTTTCAGATGAAGAAATTAAAACCATTTCTAGTCAAATGAAAAAGTGCTCTAAATCACTATTGATCAGAGAAATGTAAATTAAGACAACTCTGAGATATCACTACACACCTCTCAGATTGGCTAAAATGACAGGAAAAGATAATGACTAATGTTGGAAGAGCTGTGGAAAAACTAATACATTGTTGGTGGAACTGAGAACAGATCCAGCCATTCTGGAGAGCAGTTTGGAACTACGCTCCAAAAGTCATCAAAATGTAAATACCCTTTCATCCAAGAGTGTTTCTTTTGGGCTTATATCCCAAAGAAATCTTAAAGGAAGGAAAGGGACCAGATGTACAAAAATGTTTATGACAGCCCTTTTTGTAGTGGCAAGAAATTGGAAACAGAATAGATGCCAATCAATTGGAGAATGACTGAATAAATTATGGTATATTAATGTTATTGAATATCATTTTTCTGTAAGAAATGATCAGGTGGATGATTTCAGAGAGGCCTGGAGAGACTACCATGAACTGATGCTGGGTGAAATGAGCAGAACCAGGAGATCAGTGTACACAGCAACAACAATATTATACAATGATCAATTCTGATAAACGTGACTCTTTCCAACAATGAGATGACTGATGCCAGTTCCAATGGTCTTGTGATGAAGAGAGACTTCCCCTACTCAGAGAGAGGACTGTGGGAACTGAATATGGATCACAACATAATATTTTCACTCTTTTTGTTGTTTGCTTGCATTTTGTTTTCTTACTCATTTACTTTCCTTTGTGATTAGATTTTTCTTTTACAGCATTATAATTGTATAAATATGTATACTTATATTGGATTTAACATATATTTTAGATAGATAACATATATTGGATTGCTTGCCATTTAGGGGAGGGGATGAGGGGGAGGAGGGGAATATCTGAAACATAAGGCTTTACAAGGGCCAATGTTGAAAAATTATCCATGCATATATTTTGAAAATAAAAAAAAACTTTAAAAATAGGAATTATTTTCCTTGGTGAGCTTTTATACCTTCATTCCCAATTGGCCAATTTTGTTTTTTAAGGCATGGTTGTCCTCATTACCTTTCTATATTTACTTTTGCACCTCTCAATTCTTTCCCTAAATTTTCCTCTATATCTCTTACTTGATTTTCAAGTTTGAGCTCTTCTATTTTTCTGAGCCCAATATTTATTTTTCTTGGAGGCTTTGAATCTAGGACCTTTGACTTTGTTATCATATTCTGAGAGTGTGTTTTGATCTTCTTTGTCACCACAATAACTTTCAGTTGTCAGAAACTATTTTTTTTAATTTTCTGCTTATTTTCCTAGCCTATTCCTCAGGTTTTAACTCTTTGTTAAAGTAGGGTTCTGTTTCTAGGGTAGAGGGTGCACTGTCCCAAACATCATAGATTTTGTGCAGCTATGTTCAGAAATCTTTCTAGGAATCTGACCATAAGCACTCTTTTGTACCCTAATGCTTTTAGATATGACCCAGCTCCACTGTAACTGTAAGATCTAATGTGATGGCCAGGTCTGAGGCACTTCTAACCAGAGTTACTGTTGCACTGCACACCAGACTCCCACCTCACTACACAGACTCTCTCCACTGACCTTCCAAATCCTCTCTGGGGTCCCTGGACTGAGAGGTCCAGAAGCCTACAACACTGTTGCTGATTCAGAGGTCCCACCTCACTGATGCTGGGGTCTGGGCTGGAACTGGGATAGGGACTGAGCCTATGCTAAGATTGTGGGCTTTTCTGCTGACCTTCAAGGTCCTCCTTGAGATCTCTGGGCTGAGAAGTCTGGAAGCTATCAGTACTGCTGCTGATTCAGAGGTCAGCAGGACTCAACGGGTTTGAGTCCGGAGCTGTACTAGTCCATTCTGCACCCAGACTGCAGGCTGGATTCCCACCTCTGTGTCACCAACTTTTTCTGCTGAGTTTCTAAGTTGCCCTTGGCTGGAAAATGTTTTACTCCATTTTGGGGGTATTCTGATGCTCTAAAATTTGTTGAGAAACATTATTTAGAAGAATTTGGAGCAGTTTGGGGGAGAGGTTGGGCAAGTTCTTGCCTTACTCTGACATTTTGGCTTGGCCTCCCATATAACTCTGTAGTTATACTCAAGATGCTTTCAGTGTAACTGCAGAAGGTAGCCTTACATATGCATATGTATACATACACACACATACATACACACACACACACACACACACACACACACATATGTATTTTGCTGAGGCAATTGGGGTTAAGTGACTTGACCAGGGTCACCCAGCTGGGAAGTGTTAAATGTCCAAGATCACATTTGAACTCAGGTTTTCCTGACTTCAGGGCTGGTGCTTTATTCACTGTGTCACCTAGTTGCCCCCATATTCCTATTTTTACTAAATCACAAACAACAATTATTTTTATCTACCCATGCAATAGTTTATAGAACTTTATATATGAAAAGAATGACAGGATAACAATTTGTTCTATAATATTTTTATATTAAATCTATTGCAGAAAAGATTAAAAAAATTAAAATGATGATAATGATGATGGTAATGGTGATGATGGTACTAATGATGATGGTGCTGATGATGTAAACCTCTATCTACAGGAGAAGAGGAGCAGTGGCAGAAAGTATAAGCTAGAATGATATGAATGGGATACTCTGAATTTCCTCAAACTATTGTCTGTGAGGACCATCAGGAAATGTAAAAATCTAATTGATTTCTGAAGTATAAATGAGATGAATACTGTGCTGTAAAGAATGAGGAATAGAACAGTTTCAGAGAAAGCTGGGAGGATTTTTATGACCTGATACAAAGGAAAATAAAGGGAATCCAGAAAATAGTTTGTGCAACAAAATATTGTAAAGACAAGCATCTTTGAAAGAGTGAAAGTCCAATTTACAACAATGACCAGACACACTTCTAGAGAAATCAATGAGGTAATATCATAAATGTGACAGAGAGTTGATGGACTCAGGGTGCAAAATGAGAATTTCTTGATGTGCTTAATGCGATGTTTTTTTTTTTTATTTGAATACTTGTTACATTTTTAATGGACAAATTGAAAATAAATTTGTATTAAGTGGAAGAGAAATAAAAATTTTAAGAAAATACATTGATTGGAGGTAGCACATTAGTAAGTGTCATGCATTTTTTCCCAGGCTCTTAGGCAACAACATGATGCAATAGAGAGAAAGCTGGGTCTAGTCAGGAAGACACGAGTTCAAATCCCTCTTCAGCCACTTAAAATGAACATCACTTAGCTTTCATATGCCTGCTTCTTTAGTTGTAAAATGCAGAAAATTACCATAACTTACATTAAAGTTGTCATGAGGATTAAGTGAGATAATGTGTAAGGTCTCAGCACAATGCTTAGCACACAACAAAGGTCATATTCTTGTGAATTTACTTCTCTCCTTAAGATTCAAAAATATAGACTGGGTGGCATATAATTAATTGCAGGTTGCCCTATACAAAACACCTATAAACATGGATATTATATGGAAGACAGCTGAGTCAGTGTGGATCCTCTGTGTTCTGATTCCACAATATGCAGCAGAACAAATAGAAAATACCAAGCATTAACTTCCTGAAAATATTTTGATTTGATGGGAACTGTCTACTGAAGAAGGAAAACAAGAAGGATACATAAAGGGAGGTCATTGTGAATGCTGTCTTAAAGTATTATGTCATAACAAAACTGGAAATAAATATTGCTGGTTACAGGTAGGGACTTGAAAGTATTTTTTTAATCAATGGAATCTTCAGTGCCAAGTCATGAACAATGCATTACAGAGTAATCTAATTGCAAGAAATAACTTTATCCCCAGAGAACATATTATTTAAAATAAGAGCTGAAATCAAGCAACTATTAAAATCTGAAAAGCAAAAAGATAAAAACTGATAACATTGAATTCATCAACTAATCTAGAATGGAATGGAACCATAATATTATACATATTGTTCACAATTGTCCAGAAGAAAGATTAATAATTTTTAATGCTATAATTGATGTGGTTGTGTCAAATATTCACAAATGCCAAGTTGTGTGAAAAATAAAGTCTTAAAAATAAGGATTTTGAAATGTCATGAGAGAAGAAAGTTAAATTCTGAGAGAATGTCATGAATCTTATCCATCCAGCTTGCTACTGGAATTATCCTGAAAATGCTTTCAGTGAACCTATAGAAGATAAACCTATGTTCCACTAATTTCATTCAGTTACAAAAAGTAGTTATATTATCTGGATACATATATGTGTATGTGTATATATAGAATAGTCTTTAAATAATTTACCAGTAAATAATAATCACAGGATAGTGATTTGCTCTAGGAATATTTCTATTCAATGTATCCAAAAAAGAAACTAAAAAATGTCTTATTTTTAGTTAATTACAAGTAATATACAGTATATACTATACTGCAAATAAAAGACAAAATACAATAAATATAATAATAATATAAACAAAATAGAAGTGAAAGAGATCTGACAGGAAAACTATCCTTCATAAAAAAAGTTGTTTTAAAGTGTTTGTTTCTAAAATTCAAAATATAAAAGCAATAAAATTAATATACTACATAAAATTAATATACTAATATTGTATTAATATATATATATATGTATAACAAGATTCTACTCCCAGTATATTGCATTGGGGTTTAGTTTGTTGCTTGAATATAGAAAATAATAGATGCATCTCTATCATTTCTTCTCCCCTTTTTCCAAGGAAGATTTTAATTCCTGCCAGAGGGTGAAATGGAAGGTTGGAGCTGCCAGAGACTGGCTTCTCAGCTCTCCTCAGAGAGATATATTGATTAAAAAATATAATTCCATGTAAGTATTAATACTAGAGAAGACTTAATGTAAAGGTGCAAATTAAACCCCTTTATCCTCGTCTCTTCCAGAATGATTAAAGTTCAGGGGTATGACAAAAGTCAAGATTACTGGCAATGGCCTAGGATAAGGTGAACAACATTATCACCTGATGGAACAAACTGTTCTTATCTGTATCTCATCTTACATTTTTACTCAGAGGAAAAGTCTTCACCTATTTGGGGTAGACACTCCTCCCTCCTAACTTAGACTCATTAGCTACCCTCAATTAAGTTTAGCCTATCTGCTGAAACAGTTTGCACACACAATGGGATATGGCCATTACACATTGTACAGCTTCTTTGAACCAGAGGTGAGAGTTGGGGGTAGAGGGGCAGGGGCAGGTAAACACCAGAAGTGGGAAGCAACTCTGAAAATGGCTCAGCAGCCCTCCCATCTCCCATCTGAGATAGTAGTGTGAACATCTAAAAAGCTACATTAAAATATAGGCATTCTTTTCTTTTCTTTTCTTTTCTTTTTAAATAAAAGGCCTTTTCCAATTTGAAAATACATTCTATAGTTCAGGTTTATGTTTTTCTATAATCTCATTATCTCAAGTCTCTGTCTTCTTTTCTTTAGAATAAATATTCCTTTTTTTCCCATACATGTTACATGATTTCTAGACCCTTCCTGGTGAAAGATCATCTTTCTCTTCTTATATTCCAGTTGCTGAATGTGATACCCATTCTTAAAATGTGATACTCAGTAATACAGTTCTCATTTAAATGGATTAACTTGTACAAAACAATGTAGGGGAAATATCCTCTTTAATGTATACTTTGGAATCTATTAATGTAGACTTACGTTATTATAGCTTTTGGTACACAGATTTCATTGCTGGAAAAAATTGAATTTTTCATTAACTAAAATTTGAAAAAAATGGTTATTAAATATCTAATTGTTAATATTAGGAAGATGCAAGATTTATTCCTTTCTGAAATCTTATCTTCTATTATGTTGTTGTCAGCATCTGAAAAGCATTGCTGATAATGAGAATGAATTAATAATTTTATTTTCCATTTTCTTCAGACCCCATTTAGGTGGAGAAATCATTTTGTCTGACTAAGGTTTAGGTGGGGATAAATTCATTGATTTTCTAGGCTGAAAGTGAATTGGAAGCAGTTGACATAATCAAAGCTACATACCCTAATCCCTTATTAGAATAGGACCATCTCTCATAATATTCTCTCTCGCCTTTTTGTTAACCAATCAAAGTTACCCTCAATAACATCCACTCTTCCAAGACTACATAAGACTGAACAGGGTGCATGTTGACAAGTTATTATTTGGGTCATACTACTTTACTACCTATATAAAAATCATTGTTATTTTTTTTCCATGAGTTCTATAAATTTACACTTCCATTAAGGGGAGACTTTTAGTCTAATATCAAGATAATTAGGCCAAATCTTATAATGACAAATGTTTATATGTTTTAAGTGTGTTTTTGTTGTTAAATATATTAGCTATTCCTTTGTGTTTTATTATTTACAATTTTAAATTACTATTTTCACCAGGGCTCCACAGAACCTACTTCAGTTGTCTTTATGAATTTTGGAACAAATTGTACCGATTTCCACTGGAGCAAGTTTTCACATGCTTGGGGTAGACATCTCCCACCTCACCAAAGGCTCATTAGTTAGCTTCAATCTAGTTTAATTCCACTGCCAAGACAATTTTTACTAGGGTATGACTGTGATACATGCTACAGTTCTTAGAGTCACAGATAAGAATTGTGTGAGAGGTGGGATAATTCACCAAAGATGGATAATCAGTCTTTAAAAGGTATCAGTAAGCACTGCCCCAAGAGATGTTACTTTTTCCTAAATTCCCTAGAAATTCTATCTTAGACATCATCTCAATGTATTAACTTAAAAATTAAAAATGAGAGGCAACTATATGATTCAGTGGATAGAGCACCAACTTTGAATTCAGGAGGACTTGAGTTCAAATCTAACCTTAAACACTGAATACTTCCTAGTTATACAACCCTTGGCAAGTCACTTAAACCCAATTGTTTCTGGAAAAAAAAATGAGATGCCTAGAAATGTCCAAGGTTCATACCTAGAAAGCAGTAGAACCAGGAAGTTGAATAAAGAGTTCTATTCTATGGACAAGGAACTAATATTGGATCATTATTTCTTTTTCCAAGTTTTTCTAAAATATCTAGATGCTATTCAATTCTAGAAATTTGCTGGGGTTTAACACCTCATGTATCCAGCTATCATTTTCTTAATCATTTCCTCTTTCCGAAATTAGAATATTTGACCATTTTCTGACTTTCTTTAGATTCCCCATAGTTTCCAACAATACAATCTATGGTCCTAATATTTGTATTAGCAAATTCTTCTCAAAAAGTTACAAAAACTGATTAATCATTGAGTTGTACAAACTGAATCAGAAGACAGGGTTAATTAACTAGTTATTTGCTCAAACTCGACTGAAATATTTGCAACCATGTAGACAAGAGCAAACTATTCAACTTTTTAGAGACATTTGGGAGATTTTTTTTTTAATTCTAGGATTTTATATTAATAGAATTTTAAGTGAAAAAGTTACATTTATTTTGTTGTCTAGACTTCATTACCTGAAGTTTAATATCTCAATTTTTGATAGTCCCAAACTCCAAGGTTAAGAGATTTATATTTTGGGGGGGTTAGGAATTGTTTGTTTTTATTTTTATTTTCACATCTTTTTTTCTTACATGCCATATTCTTGCCTGACCTAGTTTGCTCTAGAGCTTCAGGCTTTTCATGTATTTTATTTACGCAAACCTAATGACCATGAAACACTATTTATCTCCACATCTATCTATGATATTAATAACACTTACCAAACAATTCTTTCATTATAAAAAGAACTGGGCCCAGGCGATTTATCCCTTTCTTAAAGATGAGGAAGATAAAAAAACTAAACATTTTGAGGGGAAAAAAAGCTAATATGTCTTAATCTATTCATTTAATAAATACTTAGAACAGGTGAAACACTGTTTTAGATCCAGAAAATCAAGGAGAAAAAATCTTCCCTCCTTATATATGAATTTATGCTAAAGGCTTCTGATCTACAATCCATGAATTTGTAGGTTTTTTTTAAATTTTAGTAACTTCATTTCAGTGTTATTTTATTTATTAAAAACATTTTTGTTTCATCAAATTGGGTTTCATCAAACTGTTAATTGGCTCAATATTAAGAACACTTGATTTAGAATAAAATAATATTTAAATAGATAAATAAACAGAGTTTATTTTGAGGGGAGAGGAGTGCTAAAAGTTAGAGAGCTCAGGAAAACCCATGAGAAATGATGCCTAACTTCCACTTTGAAGGGTGGTGAGATTTCTAAAAGCAAAGGATTAAGAGGGAATTTCCTAGGCACAAGGAACATGCACAGGAGATGGAGTGCCAAATTTGGAAATCCCAAAATAAGCCAATTTGGTTAAAAGAGCAAAGAGAGTTTGGGGAAAATTCTCAGAAAAGTTGGCTTGAGCCAGTCTATGAAGAATATCCAATTCTAAGTGTGATTGTCCACATTTTACTTTTGGAAATATAGGGTAAAAATGAGGTGATTTTTTTTGAAGAAAGAGGAAACGTGCAGATTTGAGTTTTATGAAGATGATTTGGGTAGCTATGTGTATGATAGATTGAAGATGAAAGAGTGGATGAAAGATAAGGAGAACAATTAGAAGAATATTATCATATTCAAAATGAATTAGTGAGGAGAATATAAACTGGCCCTTTAGTCATATATCTTTGTAAAGAAAGTGGAAATGAAAGGATGTGAGGGATGTTTTGAAATTAAAAGAGTCAATATTAATTAAAGGATGTGGGTCAGATAAGGAAATACATAGAACTTTAAAAACAATGAACTTGGATTACTGATAGGATGAAGGTGTCATCAGCATAAATAGGCATCTATGGAAGAGGCATTCCTCCTGGACCCTGCTCCAGGGCTAGATAATAAGACACATTTTGAACACATGGACATATTAAATTTACAGATAGATAGAATATCAAGCATATATGGTAGTTGGTGATAAAAGACTAGTATGCTACAGAAATTAGGAGTGGATAAATAAATTGGTAGATTTATATAGAGATGATAATTGAACTCATAATAACTGGTGAGCTCAAAAGAGTATAGAAGGATATTCCAAGTGGTTTGTTATTATCAAAGATTTGAAAAGCATTTCATATAAAATATTTCATTTTAGCTTCATAACCACAGGAGGGAGGTATTATGGTTACAGTTTTACTGAATAAAAAAAAAATGAAGCAGATGGGAGTTAGGTGACTTAAGGTCACTTAAACTAGTGTTTGAGGCAGGATTCAAATTCACTTCCTCTGTACACATAATACCAAGCTGCCTTTGTATCATCTAAATATAAGAGTACCCATTTAAAGGCAAAACAAAGATACAAAAAAATGCAAGATCAGATCTATTTTATAACTATGGCTAAGGACTGAATTCTTAATGGAAGAAATAATAGAAGAATTATAAAATAACTATTTAAACTATGTAAAATGAAAAGTGCACCATATAAAAAATCATTGAAGAGAAAATATGAAAAAAGATCTTATATGAACTTCATGTCACACTTGTAATCTTCATCATTCCCACATTTACCCCTTCACATTTGGACTGTTTGAAAAGAAAAAACAAACAAATTCTTGATTGAGTCTGAACAAATTAATTTTGGGTGGATAAAGTACAATACAATAGGGCTTTAAATAAGTATAAAAATGCCATCCAGAAACCGGGAACATTTAGAAAATGTCGCCATTCACCTAAACATTTTTGTCAACATGGACTCTGCTGAGTTTCTTGATTGATGGCCATCCCTCTTCATTTCTAATTCCTTGCCCCAAAAGACCTGCTATAAATATTTTTTGTATGTACAGGGTCCTTTTACTTTGATTTTTTTGTCTCTTTTGGGATACAGACCTAGTGGTATCATTGCTAATATGTATTGGAAACAGTTCCAAATATAGAGTTAATTAATTAACACTAAATATTGTTTAAAATATAGAAATAAAGAACTTGAGAGTCTCAAGGAAAGACACACCCTCCAGGGACTGAGGTTTAACCTTATTGAAGTACAAATACCTTTAGAGAGATTCTATTGACTTAATCAATAACAAGCCTGGGGACAGCTGTACTGGGGACTTTAACCTCACATTCTTAGGAATTCACATCTAGCAGACTTTCACTTCACAAACTTTCAATTGAGACTTATGTAGAGATCAGACAACTGAGGAAGAGAATATTTGAAGGACCCTCTACTCTCTCCCTATGCCAGACTTAGAACTCTTAACCAGAAGTGATCCTGGCCTATGACTGTGTGAGTGAGGGGGGTAAGCACACACCCAGTGAAGCCAGTGAGTCCAGAAAGAGCAAGAGCACTTTGGGGTCAGTGTAGATAGGGGTCTTAGATGTAGCATAAGGGAAAAGATGAATATCCAAAGCCCTAGACAGAATTCAGAAAATAACAGTAAAGAACCTAAGGCAAGGGTGGAAAATAATTATTTTTTTTCTGTCAAAGGTCATCTTTACACACACCTACACACACACACACACACACACACATATATATGTATGTATATGTGTATATAACATCATTCATGGACAAAATTATCAACTCATAGAATTCAAGCAGTGGGAGGTTGCTATATCTAGCTTTTAACTCATCTTCACCTACAATTGCCTTAGCAAATTATTTCATGGGGTCTGCAGGCCATCTATTCCTCACCCCTGACCTAAGTTCTGGTAAAACCTGAATATAATAATAACCTGCTAAAACCAAAATAAAAATGAGTAAGCAAAGTAGAAAAAAAACTAACTAAAAAACTAACTATAGACAGAAAGCTATTATCTGTAAATGATGTAAATAACATTTGTATTATCTGTATTATCTGATTTCACAAATCTGTATATGTAAAAGAAGATTTGGGTTTATGTTTAGTGGAAGACAGTGAAGTTTAAAAAAAAAGCCACTTCTATCTCAAAGAGCAAAGTCAATGCATGTAATCATATATTGTATTTAACTTATACTTCAACATATTTAACATGTATTGGTCAACCTGCCATCTAGGGGAAGGGGTGAGGGGGAAGGAGGGGAAAAGTTGGAACAAAAGGTTTTGCAATTATTAATGCTGAAAAATTACCCATGTATATATCTTGTAAATAAAAAGTTATAATAATAATAATAAGCAATGTCAGTGGTCACAAGTCCCCCAAAAAAGAGTTATTGAAAGAACTTAAAAAGGACTTCAAAAATCATATGAGAGAAATCAATGAAAATATAAAGGGAAAAAGCAATTTAAGAAAATCAAGAAAATTATGAAAAGACAGTCAACAAAGTCAACTGGGAAAATTTTCCAAAATCCTAAGAAAGAAAATAACTCTTTATAAACTAAAATTGGTTAAGGTAAATTGAATGATGTTATAATTTGCCAAAATGTAATAAAGCAAAATTACTAGAATGAAAAAAATAAAAAAAAATATCTCAGAAAACTACTGATCTGAAGACAGAAAATGGAGAGACAATATTAGAATTGTGGGATTATGAAGACATATACATAGAATAATATTTGTAGCTATGTAAAAGGATATGACAATAATTCTAAGACATAAACTATTATTTGCCCTTCTATTCCCAATGTGATTTCTTAATTTTGGGATATGACATGGATATATTTCTTTTAGTGGGACATATGGAAGTGAATTTCAGAATTAAATGAAAAATATCAATAGGTGAGAATGAAGAGCTAAGTGGTAAGTATCCATGTCATCATGAATGAGCATCATTGATGTCAAAATGGGATCATATTAATTTGTTAGCCTGTGGGATTATTGAACTTAAACTTTACTAAAAATACTTTATAAATTTTCCTCTCTCTCCTGTTGAACAGAAAGTTTTTTTTTTCCCCTGAGATGGGAAATTAAGGTCTAAATATTGGTGACACTTCCCTTCTGATAATGCAGCTATTTGTAAATGAGTTTAGTTGTCTATTTACTGGTTTATAGGCAAAATGAATAATGTATATATTTCGAAAGTCTACCAGCCAAAGGCTATATGAAAAGACTATATCCAAGTCAAGTAATGTTCACTTTGAACAGTTCTCCTATTCTTCTCTGTGTCAAGGAAGGGATCCTAGTTATAGGTAGCAAGTGTCTCCTTTGCTTGATGGTGAATGTTGAAGATGGATAACGATGAGATCTGACAACATTTCCATTTCCTCAGTAAGTATCACTTATGAAGTGTCTTTAATCATTTATGAGCAAGTTTCATTTTCTATTTGCTGCAAATAGTTTGATTCTGCTGGGTTTGACAGCTTTCCGACATCCTCCAAACTGCAGCAATAATAGCCCTGACAATGTCATTTAGAAATCAAGCACACACAGTATGAAGAAAGTTACTGATCTACTATAAATAATATGATAATGGAATAGCAAGTGGTATAGTAAACAAGATTGAAATAAGATTATATAGCCTTGTAGGAGAACACTTATTTCTAGATGGAGCAAAGAGTAATTCAAATACTTTGCTTTCAATATACTAATTACCATCTTTGCCAACATTTTATACAAAGAGACTTGGTTCAGGACTCACTGGGTACTTTTGCTCTTTATCATCCATCTTCCTATTGCTCCATGACTCACAAGGCTCCATTTATACCTACAAATATACATGTGCTGTGTCCTATTAATTCCTTTTTCCCCCACTATTATCATCATTAAATTTGGACAAGGCTATTATGCCAAAGATTATCAGATGATCAGCAAGTAGGAGAAGATCAACAAAGATTAAGGAATGAGGCACTCAGAATTTAATTATAATGCTCTATTCTTGGGATCAAGGAAGGAAATGGTAGCACATTTCAAATAGCAAAGGCAGAAAATTGGGCTATACAAGATGTGGCAGAAAGAAAGAAAAACATATGAAAAGGGGAAAAGGGTGATTTAGAGAACAATAAAATACGAAAATTTATGAGGGTTTTTTGTTTTTTGTTTTTTTTTTTGGTGGAGCAATTTGTTTAAGGTGACAATCAGATGGAATAATTTATGGAAGATAGGTACTACTCAAATCTCACAATCCCAGTGTCAACTCTACCCCCCATATACTTGTATAGTCTAAGGTTCCCTCACTGATAATACTGTCTTTCTGAGATACTCCATTTACATTTTTTATCCCACAAGCTTGGAATAATCCTTTATTATCCCTGCCTCCTACCTTGAATGGCTTCTTTCAAGTCTCAGTTAAAATCCCATTTTTTAAAGAAGCCTTTCCCTGGGGAGTTGGAGACAATATGGCTGAGAGTAGACACATCTTCATCTGAGCTACTCTTAGTGTCCCTCAGATCAACACTGATCAAGCCTATAAACTGGTTTTGGATTGACAGAACCTACAAATATTTGGAGTATAACAAATTTCCAGCAAAAGATATTTTGGAAGAATTTCAGAAAAGGTCTGTTTCAATCAGGCAAGGGGGGAGACAGCTAAGCACAGCACATGGAACCAGGGGCAAGGAGGCAGGACAATGCAATGAATGCCGGGAATATGGTGTGAGCTTCTTAGGCTACTCTGTCCTGGTTACAAGCCAATGGTTCAGTAGATTAACTGTGAGACAACCAAAGAAAAGACAAAAGGCAAATTGGGAGCATCTAAACCACAGAACCCCAGAAAAAATGGGACTTGGACCTCCCTACCCAACACTGGAAGTCAGTCTCCTGCACCAGCCCCAGGGCTTGTCTTAAGAGAAGACCTCAACTTAAAAAAAAAAAAAAAAGCAAAAAGAACTCTTACCATAGACAGCTTTTATGGAGAAAGAGAAAAAGAGACCTTAAATCCTAAGAATCTTAAAGACAAATCTCCAAATGAAGCTTCAAAAGGTGATAAGAGTTGGTCCCCTTTTCACAAGACTCTCTTGGAAAATTCTAAAAGGATCTTAAAAGGCAGTAAGGAAAAAAATTGGGAAAAGGAAATGAGATCTTTGGAGGAGGGTTTGAACAAGGGAACAAAAATTATCTGAAGAAAACTCCTTAAAAATAGATTTGATGAAGTGGGAAAAAAATAACTCTTTAGAAAATAGAGATGAAAAACAAACCAATTCATTGAAAAACACAATCTGTGAAATGGGAAAAAAATGCAAGGAACAAAACACCTCATTTAAAAGTTCAATTGGCCAAATGTAAAGGAGATTAGAAAAGCTAACTGAAAAAAAATAATTCACTAAAAATTAGAATTGAACAAATGGAAATCAATGTCTTGAGAATGCAAGAATTAATCAAAAAAACCAAAAATTTTTGAAAAATAGAATAAAATGTAAAATACCTCAATGGAAATCAGGTCTAGGAAATAGATCTAGGAAAGACAATCTAAGAATTATTGTTCTTCCTGAAAACCATGAAGGAAAAAAAAAAAGAGCCTAGCCATCATATTTCAGGAAATCATCAAGGACAACTGCCCAGTTGTCCTAGAATGAGAGGATAAAGTAGCAATTGAAAGTATTTACTGATCACATCCTGAAAGAGACGCCAAAATGAAAACTCCAAGGAACATAATAGCTAAATTCCAGAATTATCAAATCAAGGAAAAAATATTGAAAGCAGCTATAAGGAAATAATTAAAATATCAAGGAGCTACAATCAGGATTACCCGGGAACTAACAGTTTCCACTTTAAATGATCAAAGGGCATGGAATCTGATATTCTGAAGGGCAAAGAATTTTGGATGGTAGCCAAGAATCAACTATCCAGAAAAAAAATTAGCATCATTTTTACAGGGAAAATGATGGACATTCAATGAAACAGGTGAATTCCATTTATTTCTGATGAAAAAAAAAAAAAAAAACAGAGCTGAATACAGAATTTGATCTTCAAATACAGAAGTCAAGAGAAGCATAAAAAGTTAAAAAGGAAAGGAAAAAAATAACTTTCTTTTAAAAGTTAAAGACCTTATATTGCTATAGGTAAAGATGAAATTTTTAACTCCTGAGATCTGTATCTCTATTATGGGTATGCTTAGAGGGTGCAGATATAATATGATTTATTATGATGATATAAAAAAGAAACTAAAGGAGAAAATGTGATTCTACTGGAAGAAGAGCTAAAGGGAGTTAAAATGGGGTAATTATATTTCACACAAAGGCAAAAAAAAGATTTAATACAATTTAAGGAAAGATAGGAGTAGGATGAGCATTTTGTGAATCTTACTCTCATCAGATTTGGCTCAAAGAGAAAATATCAGACATATTTAGCTTCACAGAGAAGCTTGTCTCACTATATAGGGAAGTAGGATGGGAAAGGGGAAAGGAAAGCAAACGGGGAGGCTAATAGAAGGGAGAAGGAAGTAAAGGAGAAAAGCACGAGAAAGGGAGAAGGCCTGCAAAATGGGAGGGCTGTTTGGGGGGTGGGGAAGTCAGAAACAAACTACTGGAGAGGAGGGAAAGGGGACAAAGGAATAAAAAAGTATAGCTGGAGAGAAACAAGATGGTAGGAAATACAGAATTAATAATTTTATCTGTGAATGTGAATGAGAGAAACTCTCCCATAAAATGGAAGCAAATAGCAGACTGGCTTAAAAGGCAGAATCCTACAATTTTTTTTTTTTTTTTTTTACAAAAAACACACTTAAAGCAGAGTGATACATTTACACTAAAGGTAAAAGGAAGGAGCAGAATCATTTATGCTTTATCTGAGATAAAAAAAAAATAAAAAAGCAAAGGTAGAGATAGATCCTGATTTCAGATCAGGCAAAAGCAAAAATACACCTAGTTTAAAGTGACAAGGAAAGAAACTACACCCTATTAAAATATACCATAGATAATGTAGTAAACATACATGCACTAAGCATTGTCTCATCCAAATTCCTGGATAAGAAGTTGAGAGCTGCAAAAATTAGACTGCAAAACAATACTAGTGAAGAATCTCAACCTTGATCTCTCAGCACTAGATAGATCAAACCACAAAATAAATAAGGAAGAAGTCAAGATAACAGATGAAATCCTAGAAAAGTTAGGGATGATAGACCTTTGGAGAAAACTGAATGGAGACCTGTTTTTCTTGGGAGCACATGGAACCTTTATAAAAAGTGGCCATATATTAGGGCATAAAAGCCTCAGACAAATGCAGAAAGGCAGAAATAGTAAATTCATTTTTTTTTCAGATCACTATACACTAAATTACATGAAGTAAAAAGAAAGGGGAAAATAGACCAAAAATTAATTGGAAACTAAATGATCTAATCCTAAAATATAAGTGGTTGAAACAACAAATCACAGACACAATTAACAATTTCATCCAAGACAAATGACAATAATGAGACAGCATACCAAAATTTGTGAGATGCAGCCAAAGCAGTTCTTAGGGGAAATTTTATATTTCTAGATGCTTACTTGCAGAAAATAAAGTGAAGATCCATGAAGTGGGTTTGCAATTCAAAAAAGTTAGAAAAGGAACAAATTAAAAACCCTCAATTAAATACCAAATTTGAAATTCTGGAAATTAAAAGGAAGATTAATAAAACTGAAAGTAAGCAAACTATTGAATTAATAAATAAAACTAACAGTTGGTTTTATTAAATAAAGCTTTAGTTAATTTGATTAGAAAAAGGAAAGAAGAAAATCAAATTATTATTATCAAAAATTAAAAGGAAGACCTTTTCACCAATGAAGAGGAAATTGGAGTAATAATTAGGAGTTATTTTGCCTAACTATATGTCAATGAATCTGGAAATCTAAGTGAAATGGAAGAATACTTAAAAAGACATAGATTGCCCAGTTTAAGAGAAGGGGAAATAAATTACTTAAATAGTTCCATTTTAGAAAAAGAAAATAAACAAACTATTAATCAGCTTCCTAAAGAAAAAATCACCAGGGCCAGATGGATTTATATGTGAATTCTACCAAACATTTAAAGAACAATTCATTCCTATACTATGCAAATATTTTGGAAAAATAGGCAAAGGAGTCCTATGAAATTCCTTTTATGACAGAGATATGGTGCTGATACCTGGTTTAGGTAGGGTAAAAACAGAGAAAGAAAATTAGAGACCAATTTCCCTAATGAATATTGGTGCAAAAATCTTAAACAAAATATTAGCAAAGAGATTACAAAAAGTCATCCCCGGGGGGGAAAAAAAAACAGTGATTGTTTTTATGTTATGTCCTCAAGTTGGATGTGAACTCCTTGAGAGCACATGGGCTACATTTTTGCCTTTCCTAATATCCCCATTGATTAAGACAATTGACACATATTAAGAGTTTGATAAATACTTGTTGACTGATTAACAGACTAACTTTCAGCTGAAAACAATGGTTTTGTAGTCTTGACTACCTTTTTTGTCTGAACCCTCAGAGTCATTCCATAGGCTTTTAAGTCACCAAAGGTTAAACCTCAATGGATATTTTGTTTTATATCCATCATTTATATCCAGACTGGGTTATTTTTACTCAGAGATGATTTGCATTTTCTCAGCTTTTTCTGATGTATTTGGTCTTCTATCTTCCTATTTCTAGCTTCCATCAAAGGAGCACAGATCTTACTCCTTCATTCTGGTCCCAATTATTTGCATTAATTTAGTATCTTTTCCCTTTAATTTTCAAGCTTTTTGATCTTCAAGTTCCCTGCTTGGTTCCTGAAATTTCTTTTCCAACTTCTGGTTCCTGAAATTCAGCTTTCTCATTTGTGTAAGAATACATACACCATTCTACTCCAGTAGAGAAAGAGACAGAACACTAAATTCCCTGGCAACCACTCAGAAAGATATTAAAGGATACCTCTAGGCTAGTATGGTAGAGATGAAATGTTTGGTAAGTACATAATCCATATTCATTTCTGGATCATAGTGCAAAGGGAAAGAGAATCTTTATTCACAAGGAAGCAGGAACTCTGAGGAACAATCATTCAAGGTCCCAAGAAACAAGGCACACTCAGGATCAGTATCAAGATTGATAACAATCCCAAGAAACCAAGGGCCCTTCCTGAAGTCAAATTGAGAAGACAGATTAAAAACAAAAGTGACACATAAAAACAGATAAAATCATCTCTCCTCATAGTACACCACTTTGGAAGCACTGAAAACTTCAAGACTCCTAAAAATACCTCACCAAAATAATCAGTTATAGTATTCTAGTGCAATATATGTTGGACCAACCTCTACATTAAACAGCTAATTTCTGTCTTATTCAAGGTTTATTTGCTAACAATACTGGTACAAGCCTATGAACTTTTGACAACACCTACTGCCTCTATTGCCTCCCTTCCTCATCAATTTCAGCAAGTTATACCACTTTCTCAACTTATTTATTTCACTATTGGAGTACTTCTCTCTAACTTCTACAGTGAAATATTTGTTCTTCATTTTCTAAGAAAATGATTTCCTCATAAGAGAATGGAAATAATAGACTTATTGCGCCATCTTCTTCCTCAGGGTAATTTCCAATAATGTACTTTTTTATGTAAATTTTTGAGCAATAAAATCTTCCCTTTTTTGAACAATTTTGGGAAATGAGGCATAGTATATGTGGATTTGAACAATTTTGGGAAAAGGAATGGAAAAAGGAAAGGGAAAAGGGAAAGAGTACCTAGCTTGTTTCAGATCATCCAGCAGAAGAAAGAAGAATTTGAACTTCTTGAAGACAGGACTGATTCATTTTTTTTTATGTTTCCTTCACCTAACAATGTCCAGGATGTGGAAGACACGTGATAAATGTTTGTTGTATGAATAAAGAAATGGGTCTATCTGTTGCAACATTACTCTGAAGTATAAAGATTCTAACAAATTAACATCACTTACAAATGAGCCAACTGCCTTTGGCAAGTTCGTTAATTTCAGTGGTGTCATTATATGTGGAACAAGTAGATAATAATACTACCATCACTCACAGGGATGTTGTATGGCTTAACTAGATAGCTCTGAAGTGCTTTGAAAACATTAAGCACAGCATAAATGTTAAAGTAATACTAATTGCAGTGATGTGCGATGTAATTGTCGTTAGCATTTAAATGGAAAAGGAGAGGGTCAACATTAAAAACTGTTATCATCTACTAAGCACTTCTATATTTCTCATCATCATGAGCTGTGGTGGAATTATAGGATAATAAAAATAAAATATGAGGGACTAGGAAGCTCTGTGAGAGAAAGCAGTCTCTCTACCACTGCATGGCAAAGGAGGGAAAAGCTCTTCAACAACAATCAAAAGCCTTACTTCTTATCCTTTCTCCATCATTCTCTAGTTGCATGGCAACTTAGGCCAACCTCTTAATTTTCCTGGACCTGTTTCCTCCTGTGTCAAATGAGAATAATGGTGTTCTATCTCCCATGAAGATGCTGTGAGATTGATTAAGATGGTATTCAAGCAAGTATTTTCAGAAGCAGAGTGACATAAAAGGGGGTGTGAGGAGGAATTACCTAAATAACTTATTAGCTAGGTAGGGTGACACCATAATTCTGAAGGGACTCCTGCAAAGTAGTTATAGGAGACATGCCTTTTTTCATGGAAGATGGTGGCAGATTCTTTTGAGAACCTGTAAACTACCATGCATAGAATCCTTACAGTATCACAGGATTTAGAGAAAGAAAGATTTTAAAATTGTAACTATTTCATCTGTTTTACTTTACATATAAGAAAACTGAGGTCAAAAGAGAAGGGTATTTTGTCTAGATCATAAAAATAGAGAGAATGTAAGCTCCTTGGTGGGAAGATCTCAATCCCTTTAAATATAGTTATTCCTAGTTCTTAATATAATGTTTTGTCTATAGTAGCCAACTAACAAATTCCTGATGTTGTCAACCAAGGACACATAGGCAGTAATTAGCACTTCCTGGTTTAAACCCAGGCTCATTATGACAATCTTTTTATATTTTGAATTATGTTTTTTGTTAACATTTTCCCTCACTGCCTCTTATTGAGAAAGAAAAAAAAATCCTTGTAATATAGTCAAGTAAAACAAACTCAGTTTCTTTTTTATTAGATTTTCAAAGAAAAGTCCTATTTGAAGAGAAATGAGCAGAAATGCAGAGGAAAGTGAGCAGAAAAGTAAGTAGAGATGAGAATACTTACAGGGACTGCTATAGGAGCAATGTATGGGAAGTCTGGTTGTGTTTAACAGAATAAGTTTAATTTTTCACAAAGAGAAGTAATGCTAAAATTATTCTAGTGTTGTTAAAATTATAGCTCACATAATCCTTTACTTGAAAGCTAGATGGATTTGTATACTGCTACTTTAGGCTTACATCTCCTTGGGTCTGTTTCTTGATCTGTTAAAATGAAGGAAGTAGATTACAAGGCTTCTAAGCTCCCTTTAATATACTATGATTCTATAAACTTTTCTAGAGCATAGTTTCTTCATTCAGAAAATAAAGAGATTTGACTAGACTGCTAAAGTTACTCCCAATTCTAAATCAGTGATTCTCTTGTGGAATCACAGTAAGTAATTGATAGATTTTCTTTTTTCTTTTCTCTGGGCCATTTACACAATATTTTCCTCTGATATTGGGTAAGATATGCTTGCAAGGGTGAAATTGGGCATTATGATAAATTTTCCACAGGCTTCCAGGTGAAGACACTGAGCCAAACAATCAAAACATAAAACACTTATGTGACCCATATCCTTATTGATACAAGGTGGTCAGAACAAGACTTATCATTATGTCACAAATGAATTTAAGGGACGCAGGATATTTAAAAATCACAGAATTTGGAATAAAAAAATCCTAGCTTTGCTACTTCCCACTATGACCTTGACCAAATCAGCTAACCCTGATGGGAGCTCAAAAAAGTGAGGAAGGATGAATTTTAAGATCTTTTCCACTTCTAAAACTCTGATTCCATTTGAATACTGAAGATTACAGGCCTTTTTCACTCCTGGTGAAATATTTCCATTAATATTAGGATATTATGAAGGAGCATTTTAATTCAAAAATGCAATCTGTATGTTTAAATAGTGAACATGGCAACAGTGGTAATTCCACATTAGCCTCCAATTAGTTTTGCATTTCAATTTTAGTAGCAAATGAGAGGCAGTTGGGGAATGCAATGCACACAAATAGAAATGGGAAGGATACCGTGTAAAACCATAATTACATTACTTAAAAAATATCTCCTCCCTGCATTTAGGGAAATTATGGGATGTAGCAGGTGATTATCAGTTTACGATCTGAACCTACAATATGTCTCCATGCATTCTTCTCACATTCTCTAGGCAGCTTTTGTAATTACACAGAGGAAAGAAAAATGCTGAGTTAGCAGAACAGGGAAGTTTAGGTATTGGGTGATTGTGAAATCTAAAAACATTAAGATGTTAGTAAACTGTATTGTCTGATTGCTTTGGATAGTAGAAATAAGAATATCTGTACCTCATTTACATGCTAATCAATATTTCTATCTTACTGTCTTATACACTACAAAAAGGAATACAGTAAACTGTATTCATAGTTATTTAAAAAAAAACAGAGCACCATACGTTGAATTTAAATAACATCTCTCATTTTTTCTTTTGTTTGTTTTTTCCAAATGAGTTTAAACCAAATTATAAAAAGCTTTTTCCTTAATCTAATCAAAACCACTATAAGGTAAACAAGTGTAGGTAGAATAGTGCAGAGGAAATAAGTTAAAAGACCAGAGTTCATTCAATATTAATTCATTCAATACATTTCCATTAAGTGTACAATAGATACTGAATTAGGGGAAGTAGTGTCCAAGGGTTAGAGACGGGTCTCAGAGTCAGGAAGATTTGGATTCAAACTCTAATTCTGCCAAATGTTGGTTAGAGAATGGAATTCTGGGAAAGTAACAGAACTTTCAGTACATCAGTGTATTAGATTAATGACGGCTTAAGCCTAGCCTCAAACCTTTAATGTTTGCAAAGCATTTTACTTAAAATAAGCCTGTCCCTTAGGTAGTTCTCATTTTTCAGGTAAAGAAATTACGGTTCAGGGACTTTAAGTGACCTCTCTGGAATCATAAATATGGGGGAGTATTCAAACCCCACTCTTAACTCAAAATCCAGTTCTTTCCCTCCAAATAAAGTCTTGCTTTCTAAAAACACATAAATAAAGGACAATCAGAATGTATTTTTAATCTTAGCTTATTGGGCTCCAAAATCTGTGTGTGGTGGGGTTTTTTTTTTTTTTTTTGTGGGTTTTGGATTTTACAATAATATTCCACTTCTGTATTCATTACCTCTATTTATGTTTTTGTGTGTGTTTATGTCTGTTTTGGTCTAATACTGACTCTGTTAGAATTGGCTCCTCAAAATCTGCTAATGTTACATACTGATATCTTTTATCACTGTTACTATTGGTATCTGAACATCTTATTTTATGTGTATAATTATTCCCTTAATTTCTCTGTCTCCTAATTCTCCTGGTTCAACTGAACCAGAACTTCTCAGGTATAC